>NC_088606.1:5067543-5676209 GCF_036013475.1 Columba livia | reverse complement strand
CCTTCCCAAGAGGGTACCAGAAGGTCTCCAGATATGGAAGCAGAGAGCTTCCACATTTTCCTTCACCCTTTTTAGCCATATTTTACATGTAGCTCTGTGCCTTGTATGCGTTTGTACGCAAAGCTCTATGCAATATTTATGCAAAGCTATTTCAACTATTTCTGTGCACTGTGTTGTGCACTGTGCAAAGCAGACGTTGCTTCAAAAATCAATTACAGTGCCAAATAAAATGTCTTAATGTTCAGATGTATTTATTTTGCCACTTATCATTTAGTAGATTTGTGTCCAATTCCTCCCCCCAAAAATCACCTCTTCCACTCTGAAGGGTATAAGATGCTGCCAGTCTCCCGTGCTCCCTGCTGACATTTCTGTGTTCATCCTTCGCAGTGCATCAGTTCCAGGAAGGAAAAGAAACACAAGAACTGCCAAAACAGTCAACTGCCTGTGTCACGTGGAGAGGAGAATGCAGCTTCGACTGAACAAGACTCACTGTGTGGCTGAGATCAGCAAAGAGGAAGGGAAGGGGAATCTGAAGAAGAGGAGCTCAGGTTTCACCCCAAAGATGAAGGAATAATAAGGTGCCAGAGAAGCAGTGGGATTAGGAGGTTGGACAGCATGGGAGAAGATGTGTGTGAGCAGGCAGCAAGAGATGACAAATTGTGTGAATAATAGAAGGGAAACGAGATGCAATCTAAGGCCTCAAGAGTGAGGGAAGGTCCAGAGAAGAGTATTTAAGAACTCATAACCGCCTCTGTACCAGACAGAATTACGCCTCTCATAACATCCTAGCAACACAGCTCCTCGATCATCATCTCTCCTTCCCTGCAGGTAACTCACTGTCTCCCTTCTTGCGGTTTCTATGTTCAAGTTCAGGACAGGCAATTGGGGATTAAGCTCAGCAGAGTATAGGGCCTGAAGACAAGGGGAGGGAGAGCCCAGAAAAGCCAGTTTTGAAGGCAGCAGAAAGACCAAAGAGAACGAGCATAAAATACAGTCCCTTTAATTTACTCAGGAAGAAAACAATAGAATAAAACAATAAAATAAAGAGCCCATAAGCAGTAAGACAAAAAGTCTGGCCATAGGTGATAGAATATAGATGAAAGACAGAACCAGAAGAGGACAATAAGGTGAGAAGGTGGAGAAAAGGGTGCCTTTGCTAGGTATCACCCTCAAATAAAAAAGATATTTTAAGCACAGAAGGAACAAGAGACTGAGATTGGTTCCTCCCCTCTCAGTTACACCGCAGTCGATCATCCCAGTGAAAAACCAGTCTGAGATAAGAGGGAGGCCCCAGTCCCCAGATCAGCTCTGACTGGGCAACCTTTGGAGGCCTTTATCTCAGCAAACCAAACAGCTCAAAACTCTTAGCATGGACTAAGTAACAGGACTCGCATGAAAAAAAATCTCAGAGTCCAAAACCGTCTTCTATTTTTCTCCTGGCTTGTGGCAACAGCTGAAGGACTTGGTCTTTCACTCCTTTGTAAAATTGCTACTCCTTCACTGGGGTGATCAGCTGAAATCCTCCAGACACAAATAATCCCCGATTGCCTGTCCTGAACTTGAACATAGAAACCGCAAGGAGGGAGACAGTGAGTTACCTGCAGGGAAGGAGAGATGATGATCGAGGAGCTGTGTTGCTAGGATGTTATGAGAGGCGTAATTCTGTCTGGTACAGAGGCGGTTATGAAATGGCTCATCTTTTACAGTTATCCAGGCTCATCTCTTATTATTATATTACTAAGTGATAGAAATGTTGTGTCCCCTTCCTATTTCATATCTAGGGAATAAAGAGATGGTCTTTGCCCCGCAGAGCTTACAAGAAAAAGCAGGTGGCTGCCAGTGGTAATATAAAAGGAGCTCTGAGAAAGTAGTGGTTGGCATGATGGGTAGTGAATCAAAAACACATAGACAAGGGCCAAGAGTTTCTGACCCCCATCTCACCATTAATTTCCTTCCGACTGGGAGCAAACCCCTACATCCCAATGCATACGTTTGTCTTTCCCTCTTCCACCCCTGCTGAACATTAAACTCAATTTAGATTAAACGAGGCCAATTAGCACTTGTTACTTTTCCTGGGCTCGTTGCTGACCAGTCACACTAAAATGAGTGCAGGAAATTGCAGAAATTAGAGGAACATTGCAATTCCCTGTTTGTAAAATGAAAGCAATTGTTTTTCTTGCTTATTGTAACACAGCCCTTCGGAGGAAGGGTGATATGTTATCTGGAAACATCCACTTGGGGCCTATGCTTAAGACCCACAGCTGTCACTACGCCTCTGATACTTTATTTTAATCTATTTTAATGTCAATTTTCTAAGCATTTCTTAATTGCATTGGTTAATATAATAGGGAATAAATCTTATCAGCAAATCAGACTAACATCAGTTTGTGTTACCATATTACCATGGTTACATTATTATTACAAGTGAACCTTGCGCTGGTTACTAACCACAAACAATTCTAGCAAATAGTCTAAACTGAAGCAAAATATCTTGGCAGTGTTTCCATTTTTTTTTGTCAAACAAAAACAATTTCTCTGGGTGACAGGTAACTGCAGCATACCTATGATGCATTAGACAGACTCCTCCAGCCTCCATTTATTTCCTTGCATTTGAACAGCATTGAAACGTTTCCATGCCGTAAACAAGACGCAGAGGCCAAATTCCTTAAATGTGGAATAGGATTTTTAACACAAACTCTCAATATTCAGATGACATGCACTACCCCAGCCTCTCAAAACCTCACCACATTTGTGTTGTCATGGCAAAAACTGCTAGTGACTGCTACACTAGGAACCATTGACAACTTGATCAGGTCCCTCAAGGGTCTGGTTTCTCCTTACTCTAATCTGATCTGACTGGTCTCCCATCAAGAGACACAGCCCTGCTTTCCGTCACCCCCCGTGCCACTGTCCCAGATGAAGGGACAGATGTTTCCCATAGGGCCACTGCAATGATCTGACTCCTCTGATGTAATATATGAGAGGGGAACACGCGGTGGCACCAGGGACGACAGTGGTGTTGTCCCTTTCCCTGCTCCTGACTGTTAGTTTGGGCATTTCTCACATTTGGCTGTTACTCTGCTGCAGATTGTGGTCCTACCAGCTGTGTAGGGACCACGGATGGAAAACGCATCACTACCCTGAACTGAGTTTAAAAAAATATCCTCTTCTTTCTTTTTGTTAACCCAGATATTTCAGTGATCCACTTTTAAGTGTGAGCAGTTGAGCTGGCATGACTGAGAAGGCAGAGCTGTACAGGAATGAAGAGACAAGAGCAGGAAACCCTCCAGCAAAAAACTCCATCCAGAGGAACTGTGGAAGGAAGGATGGACTGTGTGCAAAACAAGAAGTCACCCAGGAGGCCCTGGAAGAGGATGCAGAAGACAGCTGCTTGTGGGGAAGCGACATTAGAGCTTCTCCAGACATTCCTGTCAGACTACGAGCCGTGCAAAGACATTCGCTTCCTTTTTGCAGGCAGCAGCCCATCTGTTGAGTCAGGAAGAGGACTGATTTTGCTGCCTCCAATGCTGTGGTGCTCCCCAAGGCCACGAAAGACCCACTTCTGCTTATCAAAGGAGCCAGAGCAGTACAGAACCTCTGGAGAGCTGGTGATCCCCAAGCCCCGCAAGGTATCGCAGTGCTGCCCACAGCAGGTGTCAAAATGGCAAAGAAGATGCAAAATTTGCTTCTAGTCCCTAGATTAGGGAAGCTGTGCGAGAGAATTGGATGGAAAGGGTGGAAAGCCAGGCAAGACCACCTCCATTTTTACCTCTGTGTGAAGGATAAGAGAGGGTCTGATAAGGACAACATGGGGAGGGAAAACATGGAGTTAAATAAAAAAGTGTCACTCCTGATGTTCACAGCTGACGAGAAGCAGAGATTGAAGCTACTACCCCTCTCATTGTTCACTATAAAGAAGCTTTAGTGGCATTTTAACAAATCAACCAATACATCATGTCCTAATGCTACCTGATAGGGACTGCATTCCCTTCCCAGCCTATGGATCCTGTTCAAAAGAAGTGAGAGCTGGACTGGTCCTAGTGACACTTTGTCATGTTTTTTTTCCTTTCTCCACCATCACCAAGCAGATGATGTCAGTTGAGTTCTGCTGCAATTGCCTTTGAATCATGCCTACAGTATCATGTCTGATGTTCTTGTACTTCGACTTCATTTCTTCTCCTGGCCTGGGTTTCATATTTATATCTAAGAATGCCCAGCCTCTGGTGACATGGACTTCTGCTTAGTTTAATGCCTTCTTGCACCCATGTTGCTAGTGTTCATCTCAGCATATCAGACTGGGAACCACCCTCACCAGCGTGGCCTAAGCAGAATAATACCTATTCAACTGATGAGCCACTGGAAATGGAAGAATAGAAATTACGGGACTAAATTACAGCTTGGGATTTAGACAGTCTGGGGAAAATTCCCAACAGAATGAACTGCAACAGGAAGAGGAGAAAAATTCTCCATTGTAAGATGTCTGTTTGGTTAGAAGGAGTAGCTGAGCTTGACCTTTTTTAGCAAGGCCTGTTGTGATAGGACAAGAGGTGATGGTTTTAAACTAAAGGAGGGGAGAGTCAGGTCAGACATGAGGAAAAAATTGTTGCCCCTGAGGGTGGTGAGAGCCTGGCCCAGGTTGGCCAGAGAGGTGGTGGATGAACCATCCCTGGAGACATCCCAGGCCAGGCTGGACGGGGCTCTGAGCAACCTGATCTGGTGAAGATGTCCCTGCTCATGGCAGGGGTGGCACTGGATGAGCTTGGAAGGTCCCTTCCAACCCAAACTGTTCTATGATTCTGTGATTCTATGATTCTATGATTTTACAGCCATGGCAGCTGAGCAGAGGACCACTCATGCTACTGAGATTTCCCATGCCTCTCCAGATAGCTAAGTCCCCCTGCTCCCCAGAAAAACCCATCCACGTCCCTCTCTCAGCCCCACGTCCCAGCAGCTGTGCTCAGCTCCAGCTCCCTGCCCAGGGCAGAGTGGGACTCACCTCCAGCCTTCCCGTGTTCCTGTGCTGCAGCGGATGGACACCCACGCAGGGGTGAGGAGGAGGGAGGCAACAAGAGAGGCAATGCTGGGGCCAGCTCTGCTTTGGAGACACTGCAAAACCATGGTAACATCGCTACTTAATTATATAGCAACAGCTCTCATGTTAGGCAGTAATGTAGTACTGTTTCAGACGGTGCAGACACTTTCCCCATACAGGGCTAACCTGGTCAGTTAATTACGGTGAGTGATGAAGGTATAGCGATAGTGACAGCAGCATGAGCCACATGTTTTGTCCCACACAGATTTACACACTTCATACTTTCCCTGCTAGCTGAATCATCTCACTGACCTCACCACACATCTCTAATAGACACAGCTCAGTGTTCAACCCAGGACCAGAGAGGTTCATGCTCAAAGCAGTAAGCCCTTCCCAGAAGAAAGGACATAATTTCCAGCACAATTTGCATTCAAACTGCCTGTGACAAAGCAGAGATGGCTGCAGTTGTGCTCTTTGGACACGAGAACACCTCAGCTGAAGTAGGACACGTGATGGGAGCCTGGAGCTGGGTGGAAGTGCTCATGGAAAGGCTTTCCAAGCTTCCTGAATGCCGTGGGAAGCTGAGCAAGATCAAATTGCACCCACAACATGTTTTAGCTCATACAAATCTGACAGCAACAGCAAGGACATTCGCACTTTTGCCTTTATTTTTTTTACTCAGAAAACTCTAACCTCACAGCCTCGAAGGAGTCCATTCGGTATCAACTGATGCTCACTTGGCCAAAGGCCCCTTTACATCAACTCCACTGCCAGTGAAAAATGGTCCTTGAATCAGAGGCAATCTGCACATACCTTGTTTGCACCAAAGAGCACATTTTATGAGCTGGCTTTTAACCTTCTTTTGCATATGGGCAACCTGAGGTGGGCTGAGTAACTCAACCAAGGTCACACATCAGCGGCAGAGGCAGAAGAATTTGGTGTACCATTCCCTGTCGTTTGGGCTCTCCATGTAAACCAGAAGATGCCACATGTAAGGAAGAAAGCTGAAAAGACCTTGTTGTAGTATTGGTCTGCTAGGCAGCCCTCAGTGCATCACTTTGCTCTCACTATCTCATCCTCCCGTTCTTTGCATTTAAGAACTTAATTTTGCATTTAAGAACTTAACCTAAATTTTTCAGCTTCATCTCCACACACTGTCTCTTTGCTGGTTTTCCATACTCAGATGGTTAACAGAAGTGAGTCTCATTAAGTGTATAACAACAGGTCAAGAAACCACTAAAAAAAAGCCAACGTAAATCTCTTTCCCTTTCCACTGTGCGAGGGAGAACAAACACAGTCCTCCTGCTGTTGCTCAAGGCACGTGCCTGGAGGAAGGGAGGTGTTGTTGGCTCCAGGCTTCGCATCAGTGAGTCCCATAAAACTTGGAAGGTCAGGTGTGCAGTCATGGAGCCCACGACACGTAAACAACGGGATGTGAATCGGAACAGACAGGGCTCCGGAGGGACTTGCTGTCAGTCTCTGAGCCTTAACTTAAAACGTGAGCTGAGAAACTGCCACATGCAAAAGGCTGGCTTTGAATTCAGGTGCAAACTGACCTGCAATGGTACCTGAATCTCTGTTGTTTTAATTGTTCTACCATTTTTGTAGTATCGAGCTTCTTCTCAATGTTGTCTTAAGAGAAAATATCACTTTTTAATCTTCTTTAGTGAAGGCTTTGTCCTGGAAGAACACATTTTCTATCAACCCAAGCATCCGCAAACCTGTAAGAGAAAAAGAATGGCATTTCAATTTCCAGAAATTATTGGCCCAAAACTTTAATCTGAATCTCACGGCTGAACTGTTAATTCAGGACACGCTGCATCTTTGCCTTACCGTTTGCTGTGTGAGCATCAGATGTGCAGACAGGACCATTGGGCAAAGCAGCACTGGGGAAGTTATTTCGTTTCAAAAGATGCTGGCACTGCAAATCAAAGCTTCTCCCTCCGATGGCGCTGTTAGTCACGGGACAGCACTGCCAGCCCTGTCCTGGCTCAGACTCAGCAGCTGCCTGTCCCTCCAGGCCGGGGAGAGGACACAGGGAGGGAGGGATGTGTCTAGTTTGTCTGGAAAAGGCAACTCCAATCATGCGGTTTCGACTTTGTCTTTCCTTTAAAAGGAAAACTGGGTTCTGATAACCATTTTGGTGCTTCTGCAGTAGGCTGAAATTGTTGCCCAGAATCATTCTCGCTTTTCAGGTGATTACCTTCAAAGCAGCTCTCAGATTCCAGCTGTTAGCCTCATGCATAATGTATTTCATTTCAGGCCTTTCATCCATGCATAAGTTTTCCATCTATTTCCATCCTGGTCTCCAAAACTCTTTAACCTGTAAAGCAGGAGAAATTGCTGTTTTCCTCACTTTTTTCAGGAGTTTCACTTCTCTCAAACACTGCTTACCAGTTCCAGCTCTTGTGCCACCAAAACACTGTTCCAGGGCATGACATTCATACCCAGCCTCTTATTGCAGATTTTTGGGGACACCTCCTTGCCAGAAGCATCTATGTTGGCTGAAAAGTTCACTGCCTGCAGCCACTCTCTGTTCCCTGGTGATGGATCAGCCAGCTGTGTTCCTCTGATCCCTCCCTAAACCACATCACCCACGGGGAGCCAGCTGAGCTCATCGAATCACAGAGTGGTTTGGGTTGGAAGGGACCTTCACAGCTCCCCCAGTGCCCCCCATGCCATGAGCAGGGACATCTTCACCAGCTCAGGTTGCTCAAAGCCCCGTCCAGCCTGGCCTGGGATGTCTCCAGGGATGGTTCATCCACCACCTCTCTGGACAACCTGAGACAATGTTTCACCACCCTCAGTGTAAAAAATTCCTTCTTCATGTCCAGCATGCATCTCCCCTTTAGTTTAAAACCATCACCTCTTGTCCTATCGCAACAAACCCTGCTGAAAAGGGTTATGCTCACCTACTCCTTTTAACCAAACTGACTTCAGGGGCTCGTACAGCAAGGAGAAGCTGGTTACAAGGAGCAGAGAAGAGGAGTCTAGAGAAGTTACAAGTCTAGAGAAGAGGAGGCTTAGAGGTGACCTCATCACTCTCTATAACTACCTGAAGGGAAGTTATAGCCAGGCGGGGATTGGTCTCTTCTCCCAGGCAGTCAGCAATAGGACAAGGGGCCATGGGCTTAAACTCTACCAGGGGAAATTTAGGCTGGATATTAGAAAGAAATTCTTTACAGAGAGAGTGGTCAGGCATTGGAATGGCTGCCCAGGGAGGTGCTGGACTCACCGTCCCTGGAGGTTTTTAAACTGAGATTGGACATGGCACTTAGTGCCATGATCTAGTAAACGGACTAGAGTTGGACCAAGGGTTGGACTCGATGATCTCTGAGGTCTTTTCCAACCCAGTCGATTCTGTGATTCTGTGATTCTGTAACAGTTGGACTCAATGATCTTAAGGGTCTTTCACAACCTAAATGATTCTATGATTCTAATAGCAATCACCAAAAGAGGACGCAGAAGTCCTGTGTTGTGCCTCTTCAGTTGGGCCAGCAAAACAGCATCACACATTGATATCCCGGTATTACCGTGCTGGCTTGTGATCATGGATGGAAACTGCAGGAGAGCTGAACTTCTCCAGCAGTTGTGCCAGGGCCTGTGTTAAGTGTCTGTAACTCCCTATCGTCTATTGCATAATCACCTGTTGGCCAGGGACAATTCATTTAGATGATTTGGAATAGCAATGAGAGTAGATTTAGAGGAACAAGACTTCAAAGCAGGAATGTGGATCTCAGCAGTCAAACATCCAGCAGTATCTGGATGCCACTTCTTTTCCAAATCCTTTCAGACGCAGCCTAAGGGGTTAGTATTGACTTTAAAAGCCAGAGGCCCTGATTCAACAAAAACAGGTAAGCACTTAATAACATTAAGCACACGCTCAAGTCTCTTCCTATTCAACAAAGCACTTAAGCACACACTTCACCCCGCTTAGATGACCCAGAACCAAAACACTGAGTTCTCTGAATTTCTTCAACATTTACTTAATTTTGGAGGAGGGACAGGAATTTGAACCTTGATCCATGTTTTTGCAAAGGGTCCCTATTTGCAAGTGAGTCAGACTCCAGCTCCGGACCTACACACCCAAACACTGGCACATTCATGTTTTGGATTGGGATGTGAATTTTTTAGCTTGCACCTCACTCTGATCTGTGCTTACAGTTATTAAAAAGATTGAACTGCAGGCAGGGAGCTATTAAACCATGTTCCTGTGCAAGAGTTAGATTGATGATACTTTCCCCAACTCCACCTAACTGAGATGCAAAACTGAGGCACCACCTTGGTGTATATATTGTGCAGATGCTCAGCCTGGGAGTGCACAGGGTTTGCAGAGCTCCTCCAGTTTGGCTGCACTTCCAAAAACTTAAACCTTCCACAGCCCAGCTCTGTAACCCAACTCCCAGAGTCATGTGAAATCCTCAGCCTTTGGTTATTATTAAAATGTCATATAGCGATCACTTAGCGGTTGCCTGCTGGGGGCTGCAGCCGAGGAAGGCAACTGACACCAAAGATGGAGAGACTCGATCTGCCTCCGAGCTGGTGTTTCAGGTTTTCAGCAGACTTGGGAAAACATCACCACATTGCTTTGCATACATTTCCAAATGTCACTGCTTCCTCCAACACCTTCTTTTCCTTTTTTGTTTTTTTAATTTTGATTTGTTTATAACAAAAGCTAAGATCCTCCAGAGTGAAGCAGCAAGCGTCAGGCAAAGTAGCAAACAAATAAAGAAATCAAAACAAAAACCATCTGGGCCACGTGGCCAAATCCAAACCCGCTTCCCGTCTCACACCAGTGCCAGTTGCATCTCAGCATGTGGAGCTCAACTCTTCTGCTTTGGCAAGGGAGCTCCAGGGCAGAATAAAGCTATGAAATAAAAGGCCGGGCTTGCTCCATAGAGACTGAAAACAAATAGACTGCCGATTGTCTGGGCGAGCAGGGGAAGTGATGCTCAGACATCTAAGGCAGCAGGAGGATATGATAGCCCTCCCATAGGCATTACAAATTGCCTGGAGGAGGAAGAAAATGAACCTGGTTATAAAGAAAAGGCAGAATTCAAATAGCCACATCGTGGGCCTGCTGGGAAGAGCATCACTGGAGGGTTTTCTTATTAAATGCTTGCCAGAAGGAGGAGGAAGGAGCATCCAGCCAAGGGCTGTAGGGCCTGTAAGGAGGCTGTTACTTTGAGCAACAAAAGGCCCAAGGAACCAGCAGGTCCTTCCTTGCTGGTCATGGCAGCAAGAACACCAAGAAAGTCAGAGCAGCTGGAGGGAACGGCTCCCTCAGGCTCCCCCACCGCTGCTGGGGAGCGACACACATCCAGAGAAACAGCTCTTGTCCTCGACAAGAGGCAGCTCGACTCAAGGGGAGCCCGGCACAAAGACTAAACATGAGACCGGTAATGAGGAGAGACAGGCATGACAACTGCCTTGTGGGCAATACCTGCCTTCAACCTGCTCCGTTAATTGTCTTCTGCTCTGAACAAAAGCACGAGGGCTGGAGACACCAAGCAACCTTCGTTTGGGTGGCAGATAAAGAGGAACAGTAAATGCTCCATCCTACTGAGCAGGAGGGAGAGATGGGGAGAAAAGTCACCCGCCCAAGCTGAGACACGGAGATGAGAAGAGAGCTGGCACGTGTTCACGGAGCTTACTCATCACCATCTGGTGCTACTGCTGGAAGATCAGGCTCCTTCACGCTGCTGGATGACATGGTTAGACAGGGATTCCTCCTGGGAAAGATCAAAATCAGAAAACTTGAAGAAAAAACAAACAAACACCAAAATCAACAGCTCTTTGCAGCCCAGCAGCACTTTGAGAACCTGTCATGAGCTTTTATAATTACCCTGCTGCATTGGAAGAGACAAACACAGCACCCAGCACTGCTGTGATGAGGCAAGAGCTTCATCTTTCTCGGAGAAGTATACGAACACACTAACCAGAGGGTATTTGAGATGGGCCACAGTGTTGGGGAGGACTGGATAGCAAATGTTGGTACAATAACAAGTGTTTGGCTCCTGCGTGTTACTCACTGCCCTAGTGACATTCCCTGTCCTCTCCCCTCCTGCTCCGAAGCCAGAGCAAGATAAAAGGTGAGGAGAGGATGGACCCAGCCCAAGAACTGCATCCAGACCGTAGGGTGCTGGCTGGATTGCACCCATCTGCTCAGACCTTGCCCACTATTCCCCAGACCACAGGTAATTTCCCAGGGGGTGCACCAACTCTAAATGTGGGTGCCACTCCAGGTTTACCACAGCAGGGGTTTTGCCAGTGCTTCCAGCACAAAGCCCAGATGATCAACAACAGTTTAACCAAGAAGCAGGGGAAAAGCTCCAAAGACTTTTACACCCTCTTGTCTTTCCCAACCACCCACAGCGGTGTATCCAGGGGACCTTTTAACTATAGTGGCCAAAAAAACATACTTTGTTCCCGTTCCCTAGCACATACGCTGGCTTATTTTCTATCCTGCAATTGCAGAGACCATCGGAAACCTGCAGTCCTTGGAGAGCACATGGTGGCGGCAGCAGCCACCCCAGGAGATTTATGAGGGCAGCAAACTCTCCGTTTCCCTGGTCACCCTCGGAGGATTTACAGCCCCATGCATTGAGAATGAACAAAGACCTGCTGTTCCTCATCAGAGACCTTATGATTCTGTCCGTGGGGAGGAGGGCTTCAAACACAGATAACCTTTGCAAGGAGAAATAGCCATTCCTGGGTGTAACACGAGAGATAGGCAGAAATAAAAGCATCCGCAGTGCTCTGGGATATCTCAGAAAACGAAGCTGGGAGTTCGCGTTATTTGTAAAGGTGGAGAAGAAGGATTGGGCAGTGGAAGGAGGGAGGGAGGTTGGTAGCAGAGTTTTTCATGTAAATTTGGCTTATGGGACAGTTTTCTATTGGATATAATACAATTAAAAGTTGTTTCGGCACAGGACTCAAGTTCCAGCTTCTTCTTCTCTCTGCAGAGCACATGACACCTTGAGGTCTGCACCAGTAGCCTTGGGCTCCTGTTTTGAGTGGGCTGTGCTCTTTGACATCCAGCTACAAGGCACCTAGGGGCAGTTTTTGGAGTACAAGGGCTGATAAACTTTCAAAGGCTTCGCTTGAGCTTGTGCACTTCATCCCTCCATCTGTTCTGGGGCTCTGATCTCCCTGTAATCAAGAAGAGCAGCACCAGCAATGCTTCCTAAAAGACTTTGCTACAGAGCCATGACCCGTGTGGTTTTTCCTCCCAGCTTGTTATCCAGTCTTAAACAACTGGCATGAGACTCGCTGCCGAAATACTTGCTTCTGCTAATGGATCTGACCATGAATCCCACGCAGCTGTTTGCTGTACCCTTTGTATCGGAGTCATCAATGAAGGAGGAAGGACAATAAATGGTAATTACTATGTAGATTTCAAAGAGAAGTGGATCTGTGCCTTTGGTCACTGCTTTGTTTGTTTGGCGACATCTTCACAGCACAACGTGGAGGGTTTTTTTTTTTCCTTAACTCTTAAATTAGCAGGGGAAGTATTAATTTGTTGTGATACTAATTGTCATATGCGATTCTTTTAAGAAAAAAAAAACCCAAACAGTAACGCCATTCCCTGGGACTGAAGATGATACCTCTCAGTAAGTGGCTTCCTGGAGGAATATATTCACAGAGGAGCAAATTCCCATTCTAATTAAACGGAAATCTCTGAGACATGATTTTCCATGAAGGAAACAAAAAGGCAGCACTGACATGTCTGATGCATATATTAACACTAAAGACATGGAAATTAATTGGATTTATTACTAGTCACAGCTGCAAAGATGGCTCATTTCTAAGTTTATTTTACAGAAAGCAGTGGGAGGAGTGGGATTTAATAGTCATCTCGGTTAAGCTAATGAGCCAAAACTAATGGTCTCTTCTTGTTTAGAGAGGCCCCAGTTCAGTGGAGCACCTAAGCATGTGTGCAGCTCTCACCATGGTTTCCAAGGGATGCTTTGCATCTGCTGGAGTGTTTGTTGATGAGCAGGATGCTTATAGATGCTTACGGCTGGGGAGGGAAAGGAAGCATTTTTCTGAATGGCATTCACAATCAGCGATGATCTCAACTGATCATCCCATTTTATCATTTCTGTCCAGAAGAGAAAAAATCACTTTCTGGTGAAAAAAAAACACAATGAGAAACCCAGTGTCATAAGGAGTTCCCCGCTGTCTTTAAGTCATCAATGTGAAAACAACAAAATCTCTCCCTGCACTTGCAGGTGATGAAATGCGACGGAGGGTCCAGCAGGACTCACACCCTGTGCACAGGGAACAGTTGGGACAGAGGTGATGGCACAAATATAGTCAAATTAATTGCATTCCAATTGTAAATAAAACCTAAGTAAATCCAGCCTGCCCACAAAGAGGGGTTTTGGCTGTTCCAGGAAGATGGCTGGATCCCGCAAGAAGGCTACTTGTTGGAAAGACTTGGGCTTCCTGCAGTGACTGAGCTGCAGATGGGACATCACTCCTTTTTCTCCTCTCTCCCCCTCCTGACCGCACAGTCTTATCCCCTCCTCAGCCCAGCAGAGCACAATATTTTACTCTTTCTTTTCCCCCCGCTCCCGGTTAGTTTTCTGCTATTTTGACAAGCCAAACCAGCTTCCCAAGGGATCAGATCCATTCCAAAAGAAAGCCATAGCTACCTTGTGATAGCTCCAGCAGGTACACCAGAGATGGGAAGCCAGGAGCCCAGCTGCAGCTTGATAATGGCACCAATGTCCCTAAATCACCATCTCTCTTGTTTCTTAGGGCACATCACTTGAAAGGATGCTGAAAAGGTGCCCAGAGGACCTTCAGAGGTCCCTCCTCTCCTGTAGATGAAGAAAAACAGAAGGTGTTCGATGGAAAAGCTGACCATGGAAGTGGCAAGATGGGTGTCATTTGCAAAGCACTTATCTCGCCTCTCCATGAGGTGATCTGGAGGATTTTGGTAGCTTCCTTCCCAAATTGGAAAGCAATTTTCTGAGGCAAAGACAGGCTGCCTTAGGCAGGGAGGTGTTAAACTAACAACAAAAGGGAAAGGTGCAAAGAAGGAACAAACGGAAACTCATTTAGCACATAATGAAGGTGATGAGAACAAAATTAATCAAAGCGCTGAAGGAAGTGGGAAGAAATTCTTTCATCACCTATCCACCCAAGGTAGGTCCTGGCTAATAAACAGGAATCATGTTGTACAGGCAGAAATTTGGCCTAGCTGGAAAGATGGGAACCTGGTGGGAAGATGAGTGTTAAAATAACGGCCCTCAGGAAGGCTGAAGTGGGGACAAGATGGAGAACTGTTAGAAATAGGATCACAAGCATGCAGGTCATTGGACTCAGTAGTAAATTAATCTGAAAATTGATGGCTCAATCATCTAAAACAGAAAGCACAAAATAGACCATCCAGTATCTGCAGTGGAGCACAAAATCAAACCTGCGAACCATCTGAATGTCTCCCTGAGCAGCTGCCAAAGGCAGGGAGGGGAAAAGGGCCAGATTGTCATGGGGAAACTTCAAATGGAGAAAATGCTGCAGGAAAAGCTGCCTCCAGTGCTGAAACAGCCTCCGTATTTGTAAAGATGATGGTGATTATTTCCTATCTCAAAAGAACTCACACATCCAACAGGGGAGAATTGTATATTAGACCTTTTTTCTTGGCAGATGCTTGGCAGAATTTGATCACAGGACTAAAAACATATAGTAGCTTAGGTAGGAAGTGATTGCCACTTGAAAACATTTGTTATTTGTAGACAGAATAAAATCAAACCCAGGAAGATAGTGCCTTGCTGCTCTCCCAGGCTGCTGTTACAGACCTGAAAACAATCACAAGCCAAATCAGTTCAGAGAAAGATGTTAAAGACAAAAAATATTTTTTAAAAAAAAGAGGAATATCAAAGAACATTTCTCTATAGTAACCAAAAGCCACAATCTGACAGCTCAGAGACTATAACACTGGTTAAAACAACGACGCCTTCTTCGCCAAGAGAATACAAATATCCTTTATGAAACTAATGGAGTACAGGGAACGCAAAGGCAGTCAACACAAATCAGAAAGTAGGATCTATAGATCAGCTATATGGGAAACAAAAGGGCACAAGAAGCAGGAGACAGCGAAGAGAATTAGGGCAATTGCAGCATTTTTTTTTAAGTACAGGGAAACTTCTTGTCTTCCACACAGGCGGCAATAACCCTGCAGAAAAGGCAGCAATGTAAAAGCAATATTTTTGATGTGTGCCCTTTGAAAACAGCCAGATGGTGAGGTTAGATCATATGGGGCTGATGACATACTTTTCACTCCAGTGGTAACTAGGGTGACCGTTAGGCAGAGGCTGGATATTTTTAAATAACTGGGTTTGTACAACCTGCAGCTAGGCAGAACCGTCTGTGCTGGGCTTTCACCTCCAGATTTCCCATTGCTGCTTTGTTGACATGAGCAACACTGGGAGTTTCCATGCAGAGGCACAGCCAAAAAGTACGTTAGGTAAGAATGGATAATGCAACATCTAAAACACTGGGAGCAGCCTGACGGTAAATCTCTCCCATATCTCCACTGGTAGATACGAGTCAGTTGTACCATTGGCAAACAGATCTTTCCTGTCCTTGTAGAATCATAGAAGTTTGGGTTGGACGAGACCTTTTAAGGTCATCTAGTTGAACCCCTCTGGGTTTGCCCCTGGGATCCTGGAGATTAAATCTAATGAGAAGCCTGTGCTGTCATTGCTGGACGCTGCTCTCAAAGCAGCAAGAAGGACCAGGGTGTTGGGTGGGACAGGATCTTGCTGAGTCTCCCTTACAGCTCTTGGGCTTGGGACTTGCTGTGGGATCAAGAGTATACCTTTCCAGCTGGACACTCCCAAACCCACTTCATCTGGGTTTGTTAACAGAGATTGTTTTTTGCAGAGCTGGTTTAGAAGCTCCATATAAATAATCCTCAGCCTTTTCCCTGCTGCAGCCCTCAAGGGAGTTCCCAAAACGTCCTCAGAGCTGCCGGAAAGGCAGAGTTAGTCACTGAAACCGTTCACTGATGGAGATAGACCCAGAGAAATGGTGAGCCCAGGACAGCTCTATGAGCACATGGCCAGGCTCACTTCCAGGACAAGGCACCACCTTGGTCTCTACCTCCCTGACTGAGCCCATGTTGACCACTTTCCCATCACAGGTAGCCAGATGGTCTTTTCAAGATGGGGGCACTGTTGCTTCATGGCAGTGCTGTGTGATGGTGGCCATCCTGCTGTTGACCCACAAAGATGTCACCATTTCATAGAATCACAGAGTGGTTTGGGTTGGAAGGGACCTTCCAAGCTCACCCAGTGCCATCCCTGCCATGAGCAGGGACATCTTCACCAGCTCAGGCTGCTCAGAGCCCCGTCCAGCCTGGCCTGGGATGTCTCCAAGGATGGTTCATCCACCACCTCTCTGGCCAACCTGGGCCAGGCTCTCACCACCCTCAGTGTCAAAAATTTCTTCCTCATATCCAGCCTACCTGCAGCTGCATGGAAATCAGCCCATGTAAACAATTCCCATGGGCCACTGTTGGCTCAACAGTCAATAGTTGAGCCACCCCACTCATGGCAGACACCCAGAGGTGTGTACCAGTTGGTATGTTCAACTTCCAGTGTCTTAAGAAAAAAGTCTACGGAGAGTGGCACAGATCTGCTGTATTTGTGCAGTCATGGCAAGACAAGTGTCTAAATGATGTCCCAACACACCCACCTTCACTTTCCCAGAAAATGCCTATTACACCACTACAAAAAAAAGAAGTCGGTTATTAACTATTACTGAAAGCATTCTCCCAAGAGGTGGGAAGGAACAGGAAAGCCAATGAGCCCAACCCAGCTCAGCAGAGCCAGAGATGTGGGGTGTGCAATGCCAAGCAGCGACTGATGCAACATGAGCGGTCCTGAGCCAGCAAACAGGAGAGACCTGACCTGGAGAAAAGGGAGTCTGAATCCCATCGGTTTATAGCTAGAGTTTGGCTGAAAACTTTAGGACAAAAAGCAAAGAGCAAAGCTACGTACCTTGTGTCCACCATGAACCCCACTGTGCTCATCAGTGCTGCTGGCTATGGTATACTGGTTCTTATTAATCAAGACTGTTATGTAGCAGCGGAACAAGTCAATGGAATAATATATTCCAGATTCATTACTGTCATCTCCCTCAGAATTTTGTGTATTAATGACCAGATTATATCTGTTTATATAATACAAATTACCACAGAGTGACTGCAGGCATTGAAACGCTCCTTGTCTGTTTGACACACATAAATAATGGAGGAGCTCACGCTGCATTTGGTACACATGACTAACCTTTTATCCCTGGCACCCCCGGTGCAGGCTGGAGAAATGACTCGGGTTTCAAATTCCTCGCCCCAGCTGTCATTAGCCTCGCAAAGCGTTAGCGAATCGGCGGCTAATTGATGTCCTTGTTGGACATTATTTTATTAGTCAGGCCTGGTGAGCATCAAGAGGAATTCTAATGCCCTTCTATCCTTGGGTCCATGTGGCTGTAAGTGTTAAGGCTTGTAAATAATTAACTGCATTCTAAGAGCAGTTCTAGGAAGAGGTAAATCCTGCAGGTTTGAGCCAATCCAGCTGGTCTTGGTGTTGTGACCAATGTGGGTTCCTGGCAGGGATGAGCACCCCATGGGGTGGAAGGAACAGCCCAGACTTCCATCCTCCAGCGATGGTGGTTCATAGAGTGGTTTATCGGTGAGGTCTCGGGTTCACATCATCCTTGGATGTGGATGGTCCTCAGGGAAGCTGCCATGGGGAAGAGGGAGAACCAGGAGTTTGCCAGCAGCCTCGAGAGAAGGTTCAAATGAACGTTCAAAGGATAAAGCTGTGCCACGCTGCCTGGTGCTCGTTGCAGCACCGAAACCACATCGTTGCATCAAGCTGTCCCCAACATGTGGTGAGGAATAAAGGATTTTCACAACCCGCTGTGAGCTTCTGGCTTGTCTGAAAACCCACGTGCCGGGTCACGGAGAGGTTGGGGTTTGATGGCTGCGTCGCTCATCAGTCGGGGCAGCGAGCGGCAACCCCGTGCTGGTCCTGAGTGTCTTTGAGCAGTGAGACCGCAGCTGGGAGACCAGGGGCAAATCAAACCCCTCCTTCGGTGTGGGGCGAAGGTTTTGCTTTGACAGTCAGCATTCAGACCCTTTTTGCTTCTGCTTTTTGCTTTAAATGTGGCTAAATGACCTGAAAATTAGCACACATGTATAAATCAGGGACAAAAAATATTTTTGCTCTGGTTGAAATGACATTTGAGGAAATGTTTTCCTTTAAAAAATGTCATTATTTGTTTTGGTTTGGTTTTCTTAACAGCAGCTGGAATTCCATCATAAACCCAGACCTCCCAAGCTCACGGACAGCTGATGTCCTCAGTACTATCCCCTGCTCATCTCCTGGGATTTCTCCCCTTCTTTTTCCTCCTCTACCCATCTCTCCATAACCTCTCCAGGTCAGGAATCACCTCTTCCTACACGAGTATTCTGCATTTGTTCTCAAACAGAACCCCTGAGGTGACAGCCCAATGCAAAAAATAAATAATTTAAAATAAAACCTTCATCGGTCTCATGAGATCCTCACTCCAGCTCTGCTGATGTACTGTATGGGCTTTCCAGGAGCGGAGTAAAAACGCACAGAGAACTTGGGCACACCAGGCTATTCATACATTAGGCAATAATTATAATGTATATTAACTGCCTGGGTGTTGAAAGAGTCCCAGCATGAGATTGCTTCTCTAATAGGAGACAGAAGTGATAAAAGACAGTAATAGATTGCCTTTCAAATGTGGAATTAAAAGCAGCAACTCATTAGATTTTTTTTTTTTTCACAACCTCTAATCACAAGTAGCTCCTTTTCAAGTCAGATTTCCATTTCCAAGGCTAAGCTCAGCAACACAAACAGAAATTAAAGACGGGGGGTCCTATTCTGACCTCTCCAGCATCACAGGAACAGGGAGTAACCACGTTCAGCTCAGCAGTGCTGCCCAGTCGGAGCGGGAGCCCAGGAGCCAGCCCACCTAGGCAGCCTTCTGAAGAGACCAGCATCAAAAGATCAGGATTTGGCAGCTTTCTTTTTGTTTCATGCTATCTGCAGCCACTAAATTTCCTTTTTTAAGAGATAGCCTGGAAGATAAAGCTTTTGAATCAGAGCAATCAAACAAAAAAATGAAGTTACTTCAAAGCAGTGGCGGAGATTCTTAAAAACTGACATTTCCACTTACCGATCCAGTTTGTCTCTAGCAAGGAATGCTTTCCAGATGATTTTGGCTGCTGTTTCTAAAAGAGAAATATAGAAAATAGGAGAAGAAAAGCTGAATTTTAGCTGAGCACAGTAAATAACATTCATTAGGTTCTCCTGGACAGTTTTAACGACTCAGAGTTTTAAACTGTTCATTCAACATCTTTACAGGCCAAAATATAGTACGGTTTCAAACTCAAATCCTTTGGCAGGAGTTGCATAATCCATAAAACATTTGAAGCAGGGAGTACAGGGGGAGAGGAACAGAGGTATAAAAATCAGGCTGGGAATGGTGTTACTGGTCAAATTTCATCTAAACCAGTCACAAACTCCAGTTTTATCTGTACCGATAGCATCTGAAAAATAAGGGATTCCAGAGCACCTTCATCTTCCCACCCCCAGAGCCAGGACCAGCACAACCACAGGCATGTTTTGGCTCCCAGAGACCCCAAGCAGGGGTTAACCAGGTTTCACCGCCCGTGTTTATAGTAGCCGAGCTCTTAAACACAGATGGCCGATTTGGATCCGGCAGCACAAAAGCTGCATTTCTTTTTTCCACTGTGGTGTCCACCCACCCTGGATGGGAAATAAGCTCTTCAGCACATGATGCTTTTCATGAGATCTGTGCACAAAGCCAGGCCTGGAGTTTAGGTCTACTTTAAGTTCCCAAAATGTCATGGTCCGTGTCCCTTTGGAGCAATCCCACTGTGTCCCCCGAATTAGGGGGCAAACGCTGCTGGTCCTGGCACCCTGGCAAGTGGAGGGGTCTCAGGCAGCTGGGACTTGTCTGTGCCCTGATTCTCCTCCTGGGGTGCAGGGGGCATTAAAGGCAAAGCCTCACAGCTTGGTCACGACTCTGCTTGAGGTGCGTGGAGATGCAGGGAGCACCCAGGAGGTTTTCTGGAGCACAAGGGCCAGTTTTGGGTGCACCCTCATGGGACGTAGTCACAGCCATGCTCTCAGAAGTCCATCCCCTTGCCCAGCTCCACTAGGTTGAGGCTGGTGATGGTGGTTTATCCCACCCATAGTACCCTCTGATGCCAGCTAAAGGGAGTTTTCAAGGTGATTTAGTGCCTGAACGCACAGTAAAGCGAAGTCCAAACCCACAGCCATCATCCGCAGGGACCAAGTGACACTATCTCTGCTACAAGCCAGAGCCCCCCAGACTGAGCTGCAATGACACAGCTGAGCTGCAGCAATCCCCAGACCCCTGCTGTGGGGGCACAGGGGGGCAAAGGGTTGATGTCCTGAGGCAGAGACCTGAGGCAACTGTGCTGCACTGTTCTCCAAAACAGGATTGCAACCCAAACCCCATTGCACCACCTGGCAGGCAGGGAGCAGGGAGACGGCCACATCTGGCAGCTGCAAAGGATGGAGAAATCATGTTGGAGCATTAAAAGCTGTTTACAGGCAAATCACTGCTGGCCCTGTCCCCACGGACACACACCTGGGCCCGGCTCCTTGCCGAAAACACCCTGTGGAGGAGATTTTAAGGAAAGTCAGAGAATCACAGAACAGTTTGGGTTGGAAGGGACCTCCAAAGCTCACCCAGTGCCACCCCTGCCATGAGCAGGGACATCTTCACCAGCTCAGGTTGCTCAGAGTCCCGTCCAGCCTGGCCTGGGATGTCTCCAGGGATGGTTCATCTACCACCTCTCTGGCCAACCTGGGCCAGACTCTCACCACCCTCAGGGCCAACAATTTCTTCCTCATGTCCAGCCTGAATCTCCTTGTTTTTAGTTTAAAACATCACCCCTTGTCCTGTCGCAAGAGGCCCTGTTAAAATGTCTGTCCCCATCTTTATTGCCAGCCCCTTTTAAGCACTGAAAAGCCACAATTAGGTCTCCCCGGAGCTTCTCTTCTCCAGCTGAACACCCCAACTCTCTCAGCCTGTCCTCCCAGCAGAGCTGTTCCAGCCTTGCATCATTTCTGTGGCTCCTCTGGCCTCTCTCCAGCAGGTCCATGTGTGTCCCGTGCTGAGGGCCGGGGGTGCTGCAAAGGCACCAGCTCACCCCAGGGTGGGAGCCTGGACCTGAGGCGACTTTTGTCATTTTGGTATGAAGGTGCTGGGGATAAGTGTGGTTGGGGTCCAGGGTCTCACCTCCAATGATATAAATCAGGAGTCCATCCATTGCCATCCACAGGGAGCAGGAGCAGAGCAAGGCACTTTGTCGTGCCGTTTGTCCGGCAGTGATGATAAGCAGGGAAGATGCTTTTCTGTACATCGGTTTGATGAACACGGTGTTGTGGTTTAGAGATGTCTAGGACAACCCTGCCAGGGGAAGGAAGAGAACACACAGGATTTTCCGTTTATCAGCTGTAACCACCTCCTCCATCTCCTCTGTCAGACAAGAAAGAGTTTGCAGGAAGGATCTGAGGTCTGGGCAGGAAAGGGATTTCGTCCCTATCACATCACGCCATGGAACATCAGGCCCCGCGGATGGTTTGCCTGGATCAGACACACTTTGCCCGGATCAGGCTTGCAGCCATGTGCATTTAATTGCAGCAGCATCGCAGCCCCATGCGGGTTACGCAACGCACTCACCAGCTGGATATCCAACATGTAGCCCAAACCAAAAGCCCACAAATACAGAGCCTCTCACCACATTCCAGTTTGGCTCCGGTCCCCAACTTGGTTCGTTCCTCCGGAGACAAAAGGCTCAAGCCCTGTGGCCGTTCACTTTATAGAAATAGGATCAAGACCTAAAAGTGTCCATTAACCCCTCCTAAAAGTCTCCATGGAGTAATTTTTGTTCCCCCTTCCTTCCAGCATCCTGTTGCATGGAGAGCTCTAGTACAAAAAAAATGCACAGCTGAAAATGAAGCATCTCCTCAAGAAAACAAGGAAACCAGCCCAACCGTGAGCCCTTCCCTTTACTGCTCCATGTGCTAAATCCATTGGAGACGAGCAGCGCAGACGGAGAAACCCCAGGACTTCCCATCCTCTCACTCTTTCATGATTACACATCCCTGCTACAAGCAGGCAATAAAATCCTGCAGCCGCATCAACAAAATTAGATCAATTCCACAGCTACACATCCACATTTTAACCTGATCAAATAATTCCTCATCCTAAGGAACCTGGGGAATAGCTCTTTATAGGGAGAGCACGAAAGGAGACAGAATCGAATTAAAGATTCATTCAAATTAAAAGGTTCAATTTTTAAAAAGGCAGCGGCTGAACAAGAAGGAGCTGGGGAATGTATTTCTTAATGAGCTCAGTGGCAGGAGTATCTTTAATAATAGATCTGATGGGGGAACTGTGTAACCCAGCAGCGCACAAGGCATTTCCCTCCGCGCCGCAATAAACCGAACGGCATGTGTCCCCATGCACAGGTGGTTGTTAATGCTCCGTCTGAGCCCGAGATTAAATTTCGGTGACCAGAAGAAATGAGTGTTGTTGGTCTTACGGACAGGTCTGATGATGCTGAGCCAATAGGATGGGGGAGAAAAGGGAAGATAATGAATAGTTATGAAAGAAAATGAATAGTTCTATGACAGGACAAGGTCTCCAGTAACTTGGCTGTGACCCCGCCCGATGCTGATTTTCAAACAAACTCAGCAGAAGAAATGCTGCCTTCTTTAAAATACAGATGAGGATTAAAAAAAGGGAAGGTTTTTCCCCAGGGTCTGGCCTTAAATTCTGGAGCAATCTCTAGGCAGCTGCTTACAGCACGTATAGGACTTCTCCTTATAAACAGATCAGGATACATAAGGTGCTTGTTGTGCTGAGCCCTCAGAACACTAAAAACACAGTTGTATCACTTGGACATTGTATCCCCACAATTTCACTTTAAAAATGAGATTTCCATAACTTTTTCTAGGCAGGCAAGCAAAAAATACATGGCAGTTTACAGCTGTTATCCTTTTAAAAAAAAAAAAATGCAAAAATGCTTCCTTTGCAAGGAAAACACAAGTTTTGCACAAAAAATGTAGTTTAAGCCCCTGGTGAGGGAGCTCTGAGCTGACAGCCCGGGCTGGGGGGTGATACCTCTCCCTGCCCCATTTTGGGACTGAGCACCCCCAGAGCCTCGCAGCCCCTCTGCTGGCTGCCAGCCCTCGCCCTCACCCAGACCCCTCTTTGTCTGGCTCCGAGAGCAGGTGATGCTGTGTCACACAGAAAGGGCAGGCAGGGAAAGAGCTCCCGAGAAAAAAGAAATACCAAACCACTTGTTTCTAACCCACGCAGGAGGCAGAGGCCAGTTTTATAAAAGCTTCAGAGCATTTACTTCTCTGTTGCCTCAAACATGCCCAGAAGATATTTCACAGCACCCAGCATCTCTGCTGGGACCGATTGCCAAAGGCAAACCCTGCTGGGGATGGGGCAGGGAGCTGTGATGCTCACAGCTTTATTGTAGTTATTACAGGCAACTTCGCCACCGTTGCAGCTCAGTTCTGCAGCTCTCCACGCTCTTTGCCTGTCACAGAATCACAGGGTGGCTGGGGTTGAAGGGACCTCTGGAGATCACCCAGTCCAACCCACCTGCTCACGCAGGGTCACAGAGCAGATCACACATGGTTGTGTCCAGGTGGGTTTGAATGTCTCAGAGAAGGAGACTCCACACCCGCTCTGGGCAGCCTGGGCCAGGCTCTGGCACCTCCCAGCAAACAAGTTTCTCCTCAGATTCAGATGGAACCTCCTGTGTTTCCGTCTGTGCCCACTGCCCATCATCCCGTCGTTGGGCACCACTGAAAAGGTCCACCCTCTTGACAGCCGCCCCTGAGATATTTATCACAGTGGTAAGATCCCCTCTCAGCTTCTCTTCTCCAGCTGAGCAGCCCCAGCTCTCTCAGTCGCTCCTCATGAGAAAGATGATCCAGACTCCTCGTTATCCTTGTAGCCCTCTGTCCAACTCTCTCCCGTATTTCCTTGTCCTTCTCAAACTGGGGAGCCCAGAACTGGACACAGTACAATTGCATCAAAACGTCCTGTCCAATATTGCATCCCCAAACAGCAAGAGCTGCCACTCCTCTCCCTTTCTGAGCCGGGGGGTTGAGCAGGAGGGGGCAGCGAGAGGAGACAGGTGTTCTCTGTGAGCAGCAGGTGAGATTTATATGAACAGTTGTGGGAGTGGAGGAAAGGGAGACCTTTGGGGCTCAGGAAAATCTGCAACTGTTTTTGTTCCATGGCGCCATCAAGCTCATGGGTCTCCTGCCGTGGCCATGCAGGCACTTTGCAGGAGGTTCCCGGGCACCAAAGTGCAATAGGCTGCGGGAAAGCAAGTTGGCAGCAAGAGCACACAAAAGCTTGTCCAAGCATACAGGCAGGTGGGGAAATGGGAGAAAAACAAAGCGATTTGTGCTCCCATATCCCCAGCCACAGATCGATCCTTTTTTTCACCCTTAATTTTCTTAGTTGACTTCAATATCCCTCTTTTTTCTCGGCAGTCTGGCTTATTTTCCACCCCTCACAAAAGTGATGGAGTGACCATTTCAACAGCTGCCTGCAGGCAGACTGATTGCAATATATAACACACATAGAATCATAGAATCATTTTGGTTGGACAAGACCCTCCAGATCATCGAGTCCAACCATTAATCTAACACTGTCATTAGACCATGTCCCTAAGAACCTCATCTCTGCACCTTTTAAACCCCTCCAGGGATGGTGACTCCACCACTGCCCTGGGCAGCCTGTTCCAATGCCCGACAACCCTTTCTGGGAAGAAATTTTTCTTCATATCCAATCTAAACCTCCCCTGGTGCAACTTGAGGCCATACATACGTACACACATACATACATATATATACCTATACACACACACACATAAGCATTTATATGCATACCTATATATAGGTGGTGCCCTGAGACTCCCTAAGATATGGTTACCCAAGGCCATGGGCCCACATCACCCCGCACTTCAAGCTTCTCCCTCTCTTGCCATCAACTGGAAGGTATCTCAAAGTCAGGTTTAAGGCCTTAAATCGCTCCGCTGTCCTGGAAGACCTCCCTGCTTGCTGGAAGTGGGGTCTCCATTTTTGCACCGCAGCCCTGGCCTTCATAAGCCCCACTCACTCTGATATAGGATCTTGGTATGGGCATTTTACAGTGAACAATCACAGAACTGTTTAGATAGGAAAATACCTTTAAGATCATTGAGTCCAATGCAGCAGCCCATCTATGAACAGGCAGGGTTGGGGAAGAGGCCTGAACTGTGGCACTGGGGTTTTCACGTTACTTTATGAATAGCAGCAAAATTAGAGCCCTGCATCTCTGTCCTGGGAATGTGGCAATTGTGCCATAAATGTGGATGGGTGAATTAAGCTGAAAAAAAAAGCTTGGAGAAACACTGCACCACACTAAAAAATGATATTTTAAAATGTTAGAACCTGGGATAGCATTGGAATAAAGGGCTCAGAACATTCACCAAACCCTTCAAAACTAAATGGCTTAGGTGCCACCAGGCTCTAACGAAGACCCGCGATCCAGGACCATATTGTCACCATGTCTCACCAGCCGATGGCTACAAAGAACAACCTGTGTCACTTGGTGCCATCAAAAATGTCACAGTACTTAGTCACTGTATTTAGTGCAGCTCTAAATCATCATCTGTCAACCCGGTGTCACATCACACCAGCTCCTGTTAACAAAATAGAGCAAATCTTTGGCTCCCATGATGACAGGGTGAAATCCACTGGAAGGACATTAGCCCCAAGAACTGGAGCCGGAGACAAACGAGAAGCACGAACAATCCCGTCCTTAAAGATTTTCTCATCCTGGCCTTCAGCATTTTTCTCTATTGTTATTTCTGGGTCAATGCTTTATTTCTTGCTTGTTTTACAATGTGTGAGACCTGCAACGTCACCAAGGAGCAAGTGTCATCACGTCTTTAGGATCTACCAGGATGGGGACTGAGTGCAGGATGGCTGGGTCACCAAAATGCTGACGTCCAACTAAAGCATCAAGGACCAACTTTCCCCACTGACACTTCGCTTTCCCGGCATGATTATCCCCTGAGTCCTTGAGCTAAAGGGGACTTTTGTGCTTAAGACTTTTTTGTCCTCATCAAAGCACCATTGAGGGCTCCCAGGCGGGGGATCAGCCAGTTCCCATGAGGGGGAATAGCCCATTCCCATGTGCACTCTAAAACAAACATTTTTTTAAATTTTGGCTGCTGTATGACAAATGGCCTCGGTCCCCACTTGGAGTAGGTCCCTTGGAAAGCAATTCCTAATAAGTTTTGGTTTTTAATTGGAATGAGCCTGCATTTATAAACAGGCTGCTGTTAAACTATACGGTGCCGTGGGGAAAAAGCCTTTGCTTTAAAGCACAAGGAGGAATCAAGCGGGTTAGAAAAGCGATAACTGTCGCCAGTGTTCTTCCTGATGAACCCAAGGCAGCTGAGCCTGGGGGAGATGCCAAAACAGGCAGCCCAGCTCCAACCCTCTTGCCATCACCTGCCCAAAACCACCACTGTGCCCCTGCCATGGCCATGCAGTGCCCCCCTTTGCTCTTGCAAAGGATCTGCTGCACGTTGGCTTCCACTCCAGGATGGCTTCAAAAGGTTCGATTGAGCAAGAGATACAAGCAAAGCATCAGTCGCGCCATCACCTCCGGTTGTGCACCCAACAGTTTCCCTCTCTCTTGCTGCCCCACGTTTGCCAAGTGCAAATTGAAGAGTTGCAAAGAAGAATAATGGAAATTGTTAGTTCTCATTCTGCCAAGGATTTTGGGGGGGGATTCAGTGACCTCCGTGCAGGTGTGGCTGCAGTGCCACCGATACCAACCCAAATGAAGGTAGACTTCACCAGAAGTTAACCACTGGCAAAAGCTTCACAAGGGCAGCTCAAGGGCATCTTTCCATCTCTGGTCATAGATACATTACTGGTGGTCTTGCAAAATTTCTCCCAGTGTTTTTATTTTCTTTTTTTTATAGCCTTACAATCACTTAAAACCACTTATTTTGGTGGAACGGGGGGTCTCTTTTGATGTCCAGAAGTGAGGAGTGGATTGGCCTAAGTCACGGTGAGGACAATCCCTTTCAAATGACTCCTCATGAAACAACCAAAGCTCCTGGATCTACAGCATGACGGAGGCAGAAGTCTTTCTTTGCTGTCTCTCTTTGGAGAAATAAACACAATAAATATGATTTATACAGCAGTTCACAGGCTTAACAAAAGGTAGGTAACAGGTCAGTGGTTTTGCTGCTCCTGAAGGTGGGAAATCTGTTTGGTTACACTTGCCCCCTTCCCGAGTTGTTGGCATATCCCAAGGGGAGCGTGATATTCCCATGTTTCATGGGAACAGCATAATATGACAGAGAGACCTAGAAATCCAGGGCCAGCACAAAAGCAATAAATACCAACCACAGCGCTGAGCCAATTAGTGAAACAAGAGAAAACCAATTCAGCCTTGGGTTTTCATTTAAAGGCAGCAACAGCTCTGCTGCCGCCTCGGAAGCTCTCAGGCATCGGCAGCTCTCTCATTTCACCTCACATAAACTCAGCAGAAAGAGGAAAAATACATTCCTGCTCTGGACAAAGCTGATGAGAAGCTGCAAAGTGGCTGAAAGAGGAGTCTGAAGGCAGATTAATGTGGGGATCGACAAAACAGCCAGTGCAGCCAAATGAACTCAGCTGGACATGTGAGCGGATCGATATGGATACGTGAGCAGCTCCAAGCCTGGCTGGTTAGCGGGAGCTTTGGAAAGGACAGATCGCCTGTGTCAAAAGCAGCACTTGGAAAAGGCAGACAGAAAACAGGGCTGGGGTCAAGGCTGACCTCATCTCCTCACTGCGTGAGGAGGAACCCAACACAAAAATCAAAGCGCCGCAAGACCCTACAAAAGACATGCACAAAAGCACGAACAGAGGTTTTTGTGCCAGTAGCTCTCACCCCAGCTGGAGGGATGTCTTCCAAGTTGAGAATTTAGTTCAGTTCTTGAGCTTCTACACAGGGAAATCAACACCTGATGTCCCAAGCAGCAGCTCTGATTTGCTTTTATTAACCCATAACCAAATAAAGGTTTTAAATCAGCTTTTACATGAAGCTCCTGTATCTGTGCTTCTTGGCTTTAGGAGCCATGGCTTTTCTGAAATCCTCTTCACAAAAAGAAGGCACCAGCAACAGACTTTGCTGCTGCATGAAGCTCTCCTACTCCAGAAGTTTGTGAGAAACCTCTCCCTTCAGTGAGAGCATGAACCCCAGCCAGCAAAAAACAGATTATGTTAATCCATACAGACACTCACATTGCAGCCAGACTTCATCAGTAACACTGATGACTCTGAGGCACCTCACTGAACAGGCTTTGAAAATCCCCGATGCTGCTGTCTACGCACCCATCACCCTGGAAAACGGGGACATTTGGGATTTAAAGTAGGTTGTGCCACATCAGCTCACTGCTGTCCCAGTCTGTGGAGCACAGAGCAGCACAACCTGAGCTGAGGGGTCACAGGAGCTCAAAACCTCAACTCAGCGTGAAGGGAGGCTCGAACTGGTCTGAGCACGCTGACACAGGGCAAAAGGCCTGGGGAGCGCTGGCACGGGAGGGCAGAGGTGATGCCAAGCTGCAGCAGAACGGGCTGAGCTGGTCACCTAACCACAGCCTTGCCAGAGCCAGCTTTTATAGCTCCACAGGTACGCGGGCCAGTAGGTAACAGCGACATGGCACTGACATCAGCTCTTGATACAGCACAGTCCGCAGGAGATCCCTAATTCTCCTTCCGGTGGGGAAGTTCTCATATCTGGGGACCTGCTCTGTTTGAAGGCCTCCTAATGGTCCCCCGTGACTGTTTCCACAGCCAGTTGTGGACAGCAGGGACAGGAGCAGCCCCGTGGCTGCCTCGCCTGCCCCATTCTGGCTCTGCCAGGCAGTGAGCAGCAGCAGCCGCCTGCACATCCTTGGTCTCTCCCGGCTGAAATCAATAGAGTGGCTTCTCTTTTTAACCCCCTCTCTTACTTTCGGAATCTCTCAGCCACACCCCAGCTGAGAGCTGGCATCGGCGTCATTCCCAGATATCCATCAGCTCCTGGAGCCGTGGTACCTCCTGACGGGATGTGGGCGGCTCACCTGGGAGGCGTTCAGCCAGCCCGATCCATCACGTCTCCACTATCTTCGACCAGGAGCTCTGAAATTTAAAATACTATTTTAAAAAGTTGTTTTCAAATGGAGGAGGTTTGGAGCCAGGCTGGCCGTGGTGGCATGGACCCACATAGTTCTGGACCAAGGGAGCCATGGGTACATTGGGCAGGGATTCAGATGGTTTGTGCCATCCTCTGACAAACCACAAACCCAGGGATTTTCAATCATTCCCCATTACCTTTGATGACCCCTGAAGGATGCAGGGAAGGACCAGATGATACCGGCAGAGAGGCGGAAGCAGGAGATCCTTTTGTAGCCATTTCTCAGCTTGGTTGGAGCAGCCGGTGGTGGGCTTTGGCACATTCATCCTCCAGACATCACCCGTATGAGATGCACAGGAATGGAGCAAACCTCCCTCCTCATCCCCAGCACAGAGTTCCCCCACCCGCCACTGCCATCTGGAACAAAGCCCTCGCTGGGACAGCAGCAGAGGACAGGGAGCGGGTGGCAGGAGAAATGATTTTATTTAATCTCTGTTGCAAGCATCAGGAATCCACGTGTAAACTGGGTTTGCAGCAACAGCACCTCTAAACAGCATTTCCTGGCTGAGCAAAAAAGCTTTCCGGTAAATAATAGACTTAATGAGAGCTCCAAAACTTTCTATTTCTAATCAAAAACCCCAAATTCTTAATTTCTCCATATGCTCACTGTCCTCCGATGCGGCACGTGATACATCTACACACACCAGCATGGGGTCTGAGAGCTGGAACACTGTACCCATCGGTTCGTCCGAGGGAGGAAGAGTTCTCAGATTAAAGATCAGCAAGATTTAAGAACTGGTAGAGGATTTATCGCAGTGTTTTTTGCACTCATCTGCTTTATGTACTCAACTGGGATACACTTGGAGTTGTTACTATTTGGGCTCTGAGAAGGAAGTATACGGCATCCGCCTACATTTCAATGAGACATCTGAGCCTACACCTAAATTCACCCAAGAGAAGGGTCTCACTAAAGCCAGTGCATTCATATTATTACAATGCAGGCATGTGTTTTAAATGTCTTGTGGAACTGAGGCTTGGGCGCAGCAATCCAAAATACTTTCACGTTTCTAAACTTGTCCCCAGCCCTGCTCCTTTCAGAGCTTCTCCCAAGTTGCTCAAAACCTTTGCACATTAATATTTTCCAATTTGTGCGGATCCTGTGTCTGATTTACTAGCAGCAGCAGCCCAAACAATTCAAATATCCCCAGGGACAAAGTCATGGAAAAACAGCATTCAGTCAGGTACTTGGGCTGCATCAGAAATGTATGCATTACCTTTACTCTTATTTATTCCTTAATGCCAGAGTTCAGCTTTGCAGCCCTTAAACTATCCAATTTCTGAGTGCTGTTTTCTTCAGATGTTTCATTTGCCATGCAAAATGTAAGCATCACAGCTAAGTATTCCCATTACACGATTTGCCATGCGAAATATAAGTATCACAGCTAAAAACTCCCATTACACCAAACACCTTTTGAAAAACACAAAACCAAACCAAACCAAAAACACCCACACAAATAAAACAACAACAACAGAAACCCCAACACCCCTAACAAAGATACCTAGCAAGATAGAGAAATAGCTGTAAAATAACAGACGAGACACAATGACTGTCATGCCTCCATCTAATTTCACATTGTATTCTGGTGGGGGCCACCAGCAGATGCCCACAGCGCAGCAAAAGTCGAATCTGTGACAACTGTCTCACATCTGATAAAACCAATCTGAATTTCCAGCTAATTACCCCATGTGGGAACTGGCCTTCTAAGCCATCTCGCAGTGTACAAAATGCTCTCGCCGACAGAAGCCGGGAAGGAACATTTTAACACCCGTAAAAGCTTTGGAAGACGACTTTGCTTCCCCACAAAGCAGCCTAGAAACCCAGATCAGATTTTCTCTGCTTCTGTTTAAAAGAAGCATTCCCAGGCTGCATTTCCAGGAGGTTTTTGGTTTTACAGCTGTCATGACAGGAATTTTCTCAGCTTTGCGCGGTTCCCTCATATCCTGTTCGAACTGGCTTATCTCTGTTTAGAAGTGATGCTCCGACACGGCGTTCTGCAGGACCAGATGTTCCAGCTGATCCCCCATCACAGTGCTCAGCGTACTGCGTGGCCCCATTTTGAAACAATTAGCCTGTCACCCTTGAAAGAAACCTAATGGTTGGCTACTTGTGCACTTAAAAAAAAAGCAATCAGAAGTAACCTATGATTTATACTTTTTCCAAGTGTGCTAAGATGCTCTAAATTTACAGTTCATTAAAATGGCAGCGTGTCCTGGTTCAGCTGCTGGTCCCAAGATTTGTTATGTGGAAAAACAAATCTCTAGGCAAAGTGGCCTAGAGCTTCTCCAGCCACAGCAGTGACAAAAAATAAGGGAAAGAAAAAGGTAAAGAGAATGTTTATTTACACAAATTAAAAGCTAATGAATTAGCAAGGAGTGTTCAGAGCAGTGGTGCCCGCAGCTTTTGGACCACAGACTGCTGTCGACACAGAAAATTTATTGTGGAATACAAGGCAGTCTAATTACTAAGTCTTTACTGGAAGATGCTCTGGAGAAGATTGCAAACACCCAACGGAGGGCCACGTACCCGTGGTTGTGACTCCAGCTGTCTGCAGACACCAGCTTGGGAACAGAGTGTGCAGGGCGCTAATGCAGACCCAGGGAAACACAAGATGTGGTAAACGGCTGTAGCGCCGTAAAAGTCAATGGAGCTACACGCAGATTTATATCAGCCAAGAATTTGATCCCTACATTAAGCAGCAACAACACCCACAAAAAAAAGCAACTTGCAGGCTGCTGTAATAAAATTATCTCCCTTTGATCTTGTTGAGATTCCTCCAGCCTAATCCCACTTTGAGAAATTTATAAGAAAGATGAGGACAGACTTATTAGCAGAGTTTGTTGTGACAGGACAAGGGGTGATGGTTTTAAACTAAAAGAGGGGAGATTCAGGTAAGACATGAGGAACAAATGTTTGCCCCTGAGGGTGGTGAGAGCCTGGCCCAGGTTGCCCAGAGAGGTGGTGGATGAACCGTCCCTGGAGACATCCCAGGCCAGGCTGGACGGGGCTCTGAGCAACCTGATCTGGTGAAGATGTCCCTGCTCATGGCAGGGGGGGCACTGGGGGAGCTGGGAAGGTCCCTTCCAACCCAAACCATTCTATGATTCTGCGATCTCATGATCACACAGATCCAGACCAAAATGAGAGCGCACCCTGCACAGAGCCCATCTGCTGCCAACACACGTTCCCTATGTGTCCCTATCTGCCTTGTACCTTCTTCGGTACCTGCTTCTTGTCCTCCCCTCTTCCCTTTCTCTAAGGGGTGCGCACACATGGCCATGTGGGCGGTTGAGTAAAGGCCGATCTGGCAGCCCCATGGTTGACATTTCCTGGGCAGCGCAGGGTGCAGGTAACAAGGAAGACGGCAACAACAGAGATCCCAGCATGGAGCAGCTGCCAGGCCATGTGTCCCCGCTGACACACAGGCTGGCAAGAAAAGGTCCAGGCTGCCAGGACCAGGCTGGGCAGGAACAGCATCTCCAGGACCAGGCTGAGAGCCCGGGCAGAAACAGCATCTCCAGGAACAGCTCAATAGTGGCAGACGGAGATAGGAGACAGGAGAGGGTTTGCTACAACCACAAGCTTCAATTAACTGAAAACAGCAGAGGCAGCCTGAAATAAAGCACCTTCTCATATCAGCCGACACTCAAGTCAACTGCATTTTCGACCATCAAAGCAAAACCGAAAAGCTTTGCTCTCTTCAATTGCTCACAGACCTGAGCTGGGAATTCTAGCGAGAGAAATGTTTTCTCAGGCTCTTGGAAGCACCACACAGCACAGACGTGCCACAGGCATTCCCGGGTATTATACACGAGTATCAGATGTAGAAGTTCTTTTCATAAGCACATTTTACTCTCAGGTCTTAAAACAGGAGTAGCTGAACTGAAGGGCGGGAGGGGAACAGTGAAACATTTGCAGGGACCCATTCAGTTTACTGCTAACTCCAAACATACATTTGGCAGCCAGCTCTCCTCAAGGAAAAATTGGAAGTTGAGATCTGCTCACTTGGAGGCTCTCAGGCCAAATTGGAAAATGACCCCTGGGGTGGGTTCATCTCCACCACCCCCTGATCCCTGCCATCCAGGCTCCCTTCCATCTGCTGAAGGGAAAGAGCTGCCTTACCCCAAAGGAGGCGTCTCCAAGAGCAGAGATGACTCACATCCTAGAGGGCCTGTTCCAAAAACCACGAGGAGGTGCAGAGGGCTACCAGAGACGGGGACATCTTCACTGCCCAGCAAACTGGATCCCACCCTCAGCAGACACAGCAACAGCACCTCTGTATAGGCTTCCCTCTGCAAACACACAAATAGTTGTTTTGTAATGAAAGGCAAAGCGTAGACCCAGCGCTTATTCCCTCTGGAATATTCTTACAGGTTTCATCATTGATTAAAGGGATTTTGGGTCCCACCGACCCCCAGCACGGCCTTTCTGCCTCTGGGCTCTTGCACGTACCCATGAGGGACCGAATTACCAGGGTTATAATTCTTGGCTGTGTGCTTTTAACTGCAGCGAGGCATTGGCAGAGCTCAGCGCACTAATTCACCTCCATGTAAACATGATTATTTTAAATGAACTCCAGACGAGGTTTAACTGTAAAAACATCTCCAATTTTTGGAGCATTTTTAAATGTTCAACTTGGAGTTGTTTTTGTTATGGCAAGAACTTACTTCTTCAATTTACAAAGAATATTTTCAGAATTAACTATGTCCCAACAACCCCCCAACTATAACACGACGCTTGAATGAAAGTCACAAGTCTGAAAATTCAGCTGCAGCGGGATTTCATGGTCAGGATTTTCCCTTTCTTAGCCGGCTGTTCCTTTCCTCACAAGCAGGAATGTTTTCTGGTTTCAAAGCCAAGTCGAAGAAGAGAAGTGAAAACAGTGAGAGGTATTCACTTGGCTGCATTTCTTTCCATGTTTCTGGCACAGGGTTCCCATTATAGCTTGCAAGGAGAAGTGGCAGAAGAACATTGTGTGTACACCGTAATGGTTGTACTTTCTCTGAACAGACATGCTTCCAGGAGGCGGCAGATGAAAGGACCGGTGTTACTTCAGACAGAGAAGAATAACATCTTGCCAGTTGTGTTTATTTGTAGGGAACTGTGATTTATGCTTCCCCGTTTGTAGAGGGGTTGAGAGAAATGGATCACGTGGGCTCTGTTTAGATAATCCCTGAGGAAATTCAGAGTATATCAGGCGGGGAGAGATGGAGTTTGTTCTCGTAGATGAGAGAGGCTGGGAAATGGCAGGGAGATGCGAGATTTCCTCAAGATCCTGGAATGAAATTCAAGGCTCCGATTTTCTGAAAAGATTGAGTCTGGGTTGTGAGAATGAAGCAATTAAGGCAACAACAAAAATAGTCCAGGTAGGCAGGGATGAACAGTCCCTTCTTGTTATTTAATAGCCCAGCACAGAGAAAAAAAACAGAATAGTTTCTTCCTAAATGATCTTCACTGTCAAACAGCACAAGAAGATGCAAAACTATTGCTACAAGCACAAAAGAGGGATCTGTCACCCTCTGACTCACACACCTGCTTTGTTTTCCATAAGGATGCCTCTTCGTGGTGTGTGCCCCATATCACCCCTCCGCACCCTCCTGGTTTTAGCAGGACTGGCAGAAAGAGACCAAATAAAGGTCTCTCAGAACCTGAACAAAACCCCTGGCGCTCCCTGCACTGAAAAAATATCCTTATCACAATTAGAGAAGGCAAGAGTGCGGCTGCTTTTAAAAAGGAAATAGTTTTGTTAATTGATTTGGGAGAACAAAACAAAGCGAAACAAACTCAGCTGTTCAAAGCTTGGCATTGAAAGAGGCAATGGCACAGCAGCCGGAGCACAGAAGGGGAAATCCTCCTCAGTCTTGATTTGCAAAGCTTATCGGCCAAAGGAATCCCTTGCTCGGCAGCACCTGGCACTGTGCTGCCTAGAAAGCCGCATTAAACACTCGGCGTTAACAGCCATAAGTGCTGCTTAAGCAGATGCTGGTTTCACAGTGAGCAGTGGGTTTGATGCGTGGCTTGGTGCCCGCTGCTTTGCCATGGGTGCTGATTATAAAAACACAGCAGGGAAGGAGCTGCGGCTGTGTGGCGTGGAAGGACTGGACTAGATGGTCTTTCGAGGTCCCTTCCAATCCCTGACATTCTGTGATTCTGCAAAGGTCTTTATGTGACAGATGCAGGATGCTGAACGCCCTTCTCCAAGGGCACGTCACGCGGGAAAAGCGCAATTTCCAAGACTGTCAGTATAAAAAGAAGGGCAAAAAGAAAAATGACAGGGTGCCACTCAGCCAGTAAAATCCCCAGTCACTGCATGAAGCGTCTCCCAGAACCCATTAAAAATAAGCTCTAAGTCATCATTTCAGTGGCAAGATTTTCAAGTGGTGATCGAACAGTCGGCTATTTAGGTGATAACAGGCTGCAGGATAAGTACAGCTGCACATATATTAAGAAACAGGCATCAAGTGGTGGCAATTTTTCACCTGACGGTCAGCAATCGGTGTGCCGAGACGGCAGAGCAAGGACTGACCCTGGCACATCCCTGCACAGGGGGCTTTGCCTGCAGCCATTTCAAAGCGAAACATTTGCAGGGCTTTAGTTCAAGCCATTTCAAGGTCTTCATGATCCCATCAACATACTCGACAGCTTCAGTGCAAGACATGTCAACCTGGAAGACCTCCAGGCCTTTGGGGTGAAGTCTGATCAGAATGATGATGCTTTTCTGCCACAAGAAAGCTCTACAGAGGGGTGAAAAAGCACCTCTTCCCAAAACGGCCCTTTCTTGGACTGGAAATACTGGGCAACAGCCTCCTCCATGAACATGGTGCCTCACAGGCTTCTGATTCCACTTCTGATTTGACTTTTACCTTCTTGTTTCTAACCTAAATAAAAAGCAATGTATAAGGAAGGAAAATAACCCCTGAGCTGTGAGAGTCCACTTTCTGCACTCACCTCTCAAGGCAGAGGATGAGACCGAAATGCAAAAGCAGGTTTCACATTCCACTCAAAATATAACAAAAAGCTCTAGATACGGACACAGGATTGTGGGTTTGTATCATGGCCATCACAGGAGCAGGGCCTGGAACATTATCAGGGTCTCTGCTCAGCTGGCCACATCACCATAGTGACATTTCATTTGGGATTTTTTGTCGTTGTTGGGTTTTTTTGAGATTTCTGGAAAACGCTTCTTTTGCAATTGTCACCTCAATCAAAGATGCCACATCATCAAGATTCAGACAGATGTTACGGCCACATATGCAGGGCCAAAGAAACAAAATCACATTCAAGTCCTGGAAGGTTGGAGGAGACATCAATGCATCATCACAACAACAAATACGTTAGAGACAACTTTTAAAGGTGTGTATCTACATCAGGAGTGCAACAGAAGAAGAGGAGGGAAGAAAAAGCGAGTTCCATAGGAACCCGCCTGCCAACCAGTATAAATCTCACAATGCTTATACAATAGCTTTCAGCCCCCCACACAACACACAGTTGGACACCTATAGAAAGGATGAACTTCTCACGTCATATCAATTCCATAGGATGCAATCCTCCTGCCTTTCTGTCTTACACTCCTGTGTCGAGAGTGTTAACAGCGAGGTGTTAAACGGCTGCAGGGTTCCAGATCTTAAATGGCTGCATTTCAGACCAGGATGCAGCAAATTTTTGCACATGTGTAATTTTAAACATCTGAGTCCTTTAATTCACAGGAAGGAGGTTGGCACATACATCTTTACCCAGTCAGGACAGAAATGTTGCCCTGTAGTGATTTGTAAAGCACCTTGGAAAGTCAGCACAGGTTTTTGCAGCTGATTTTGACAACTTCCATCTCCAAGCTATGAAGGTGAACAGGAATAAAAGAAAACTCACTTTATCTAATTTCCCACAATTCAGATAATATTAAGCGTGCATGTGGAATTCTCTGCTTCCTATAGTGAAAACCAAGTCAACTGAACAGGGGAAGGATGACAGTGGCATCAGACAAATTACCCACCAGCTTGTGGCTGCGGTCCTGTCCCCGAGAGCCAGGAATTGTGTGATGTCCCCACGGATCCGCCTGTTCTATTTATTGCTGCCACCCTCACCATGCAGCATCTTCAGGGAAGGGGAGAGCACCTCACTTCCAAACAGCCACATTTTACTTACTAAAGTCAGAAAAAGATGCTCCGCAAATATAAACACTTCTGACGTTTCACTTTCGCACTTTTCTATCCTGCAAGTCCAATCCACGAACAAATACCCTGGTCCTCATGCTTTCCTAATGAAAGACATGAGCGAGCTTCACCAGGAATTCAGTCAAACCAAAAAATAAAGCCAGGGTTTTGGTTTCCATGCTACAATCCTGAAATCCAATAACCCCTCTCCACACCCCCACTTTCTGCTGCTGAGAATTAACTGAAAAATATAGCTGTATAGAGGTGGTTTTTTAATACTTTTCCTGGATGGAATTCTATTTGATGCTGTTAAGCTTTGATGACATACCCCAATGACTTGCTTGGAAAAAATCCATTTAGCAAGCTTGCAAATCATGCTGCTTCAGTTCTGTGAGTGCCCATGAGAAATGTGCATTTTCAATCATAAAAGCTGTAGAAACAAAATGGAACTTGGAGACACAGACAGATGAATTCCTTATCACGGCTTGGCTGTGTTCACAGAACATGTGCTTACCATTTCAAACTCCGGAAAACGATTTACAGGAATCTGAAATACAAGACTGAATCCAAAAGGAAGAAATAGATAAACTTCTAGAAGATACTTTTTCCCCCCCCCCATTTCAAAGGAAAAATCGAGACTCTGATTAAAACCAAAGCAAAAAAAAACCACCCCACCCCCCCCAACAGCTTTTAGCCTTTCCTAGGAATATAAATACTTGTAATACGATCTACGCACAGGGTGCCAGATTTACAGAGGTCACCTTATGTTTATATGGCAGGATACTTCATTTTGGGGAAGGAAAAGTAAATAGTTTGCACTTTCTTCACCTCTCCAAAATTATTTTTGAAGGGGAACGGCGGAGGCTGCAGTGAGGATGAACTATTAGCACATCCCACTGCCCCAGGGTAGTTCCCACCAGCCCAGTGCCAGGCACCCAGGAGCTTCCAAAAAGCTCCATCAGTCACGTCGAGTTGGGAGAGAACATAACTCTATGGGGAATTTTCTAAACTGATTGAAAATGGCCTTCACTGGGCATTTTCTGACATGTTTTCCTAAAAGCACAGCTTACTTCTACAGGATTCAGTCAATGACAATGACAACAGCATTGATTTAAATGTGTTTGTTCCCAAGAAGAGAAAAAGAAAAGACACAGAGCAAAATGTGTGTGTTGCTGAGCACTGCACAGTAAAACGTGACACAGTTATTTTCCTGGTATGATGAGACAAGTGTCTCTCCCCCCAGCCTGGGCTGTCTCATCCCTTCCTGGGCACCCTCCTTGCCTCTGTATCCAGCTGCTGTCTCCTGTCTCATCCTCCTTTTGTCAGCATGTTCTCAGTTCGATTCTTGTACTTTGTTTAGCAAAGCGCAGTCCTGATCCAGGCCTACAGCTCTCGACACAAGAACAGTACAGCTCATCTGCTATTTACACTGCAACAAAGGGGGCCTAAATTATATATTAGCATCCTAAAACACGGAGCAGATTGACAGAGCACTTGGAACGTAATTTCATAAAGGTTTTCTCTTTCAGGAGAGCTGGTGTAAGAAGCTCTTACCCTTCCCTTGCATTTAGTTATCCTGTAAGTTGTTTTAGTGCAAACACTTGATGCCTTGCTGTAGTGAATTGATGGAAGGTAAAAGAATATCTCCACCTTCCCCAAAGAGGCTGCTGGTTTTTACAGCACTGATTGTGTCAATAGTCCGATTTATAGTGCAGTTTCACAGACAGCAGCATTGCCACAACCTCACAGATACTCTCCCTGTGCTCCTGGTGGCTTGTCACAGCGTAAGAACATCTAAAAGCAGCTTTACCACAGGAGAAAATGTTCATGACATCGTATGTTGAAAAACAGCTCCCAGTGATGTCGCCTCATTTGTGTTTTGTTCTTTTTTTTTAAAGTTATGTTGCATTTTCACAAAGCCTCCCACGCTTTTATCCCCCCACCCAAATCTGCTATTTGTCAATTTGCAGGTCTTCAGACACTCCAGATTTATAGAGTTTGGATGAACCATCCCTGGAGACATCCCAGGCCAGGCTGGACGGGGCTCTGAGCAACCTGAGCTGGTGAAGATGTCCCTGCTCATGGCAGGGGTGGCACTGGATGAGCTTGGAAGGTCCCTTCCAACCCAAACTGTTCTATGATTCTAAGACAGATGAGAGCACAACTCTGTAAGAGATGGTCTTTAATGCTGAATCCTCTGGATATTCCCGACCTTGAACAGTTGAAGCTCTCTCTTTTTCCATTTTCCCTTGCAGATTCTGCAGCAAACCAAATGAACCTTGTGGTAAACGAGATCAAAATAAAGACAAACGGAACTTCTAATCTTTCTCTATTACAGAGAGATGAAATCAGTGCAGGCTCCGTAAAATAAGAGTAATGGGATCTGTTCACGGTTGTGAGTATCTGCAAGAACAAAGTGCCTCTAGTAACTGATGCAGTGAAGCTGTTCAGATGGAGTTATATGCTCCCATGTCACAACAAGGTACAACTCAACCCAAAAGGAATATTTTTTTTCCTAGCTGTTACGATATGCCTTCATGGCCCATGTCTTTGAAAGTGCCACAGTATTTCCACAGGTATTCCATGAAATATCCCATGAAAATCTCAGACTGGATGAGGAATGGAGCAAAAGCTGCTTGGGGCAGAGGGAGCACTGGAACAGGCTCCCCAGGGAGGTGTCACAGCCCCAAGCCTGACAGTGTTCAAGAAGAGACTGGACAACACCCTCATACACATGGTGTGAACTGTGGGGTGTCCTGTGCAGGGACAGGAGTTGGACTCGATGATCCGTGTGGGTCCCTTCCAACTCAGGACATTCTATGATTCTACGATCCTACCTTCCTCCCCAGCTGCTGCTGGACTGACCACAGTGTCCTGACTGAGGCAATAAAACTGGAGCAGTCCCGGAGAGGGTGGCAATATGTTCATGCGCTCTTTATGTTTACCGTTACTCTGGTATTTCAGACTAGAGGTTATAGGGCTTCTGAAGGGCTGAGACTGCAGCAAGCAGCTCTGTCTGATGAGAAAGAGAAATTTACATTAAAATATGTGAATAAATAACCTTACCCACACAATCTCTCATTCAGGCATGTTTCAAGATGGGAAAAAAAAATCTTTAGGGAAACAAACATCAAAATGCTGAAAAAAACCCGATTCTAAAAAAATAAACTCCTCATAATAACAATAAAAACTCTAATGGTCTATTCTACACACAATTTTGATTTACTGTCTTGTGATAGCACTGTTCTAGGGATGAACGAGCTCTAAAGATCTCTAGGAACACAATTTTTTTGCAAGCCTTTGTTTCAAATATATTTTCCTCTCGCTCCACGTTTCAGCAGTAGTGACATTATATTGAGCCACATATTTTTTCCATCAGTGAGCCACACTTTTGCCATGGATTTAAATACCTATCAATCACTTCCGTGTTCTTCTGTACACGCAATAAATAGTTAAATGGCCTTCACCTTTATTGACTTAAACTCACAACATTTCTGAAAGAATTGCATTTTATTTCTTTAAAAATATTTGATCTATTCACAAGCAGAATCATTACCTAAATTTACTATCGTGAGAAAAATAGTAGAAAATAAACAGTACTGAAAGACCAGTATTTTGATGAAACATCCAGACTATCACGCTTGGCAGACAAATGTACCAATGGCAAAATCTTCAGACAGCGACTGTCATAAAAAAGCCGTAAGCTTTAAAATGTGTCCGTCCCTGAAGAATCTGGATCGCCACATATACTACTCACACTCTGCGTTTGGTTATCTGTGTTCATGGACGGCAGCTTCACCGACACCTTTGCTGCAGAAACATCTGAATTTAAATGTGGGGCAGCATTCTCTCCTAAAAAAAAAAATTAGAAAGGAGAACAAAACACATTATTTCAAACAAATAAATGGTACTGAAGTCATCCCCATGTTGCACCCCTCCGTGGAAATAAAAAGTGACAGCTCTACTATCCACAGTTTTGAAGCATTTCAAAAAGCGCTGGTTTAGCCATCAGTTCTCTCTATCAGGTAACAGAGGGATGAATTTATGGGCATATATAGACTGGGTAGTATCTACATATAGATATAACATACATACAAACACACATATACATATATAATTTCCAGTAGGCCCAGAATAATTTCAAATATGTATACTGGTGTTTCCCACAGAAATGAAATGCGATCCTCATAGTATTTCTAAATTCTGTTCATATGTGGTTGTCTGTTTGCATCAAACACTTAAAAAACATTCAGGTTGTTCAATACCACATTTCTATATATAATCATAAAAAGCAAATGAATCCAAGTTGAAGCCATTGGCTACACGCCCTACAGAGAAAAACCCGCTGTCAATGCTTCAGCTGCCCAAAACGCAAGTGAGAAGTCGTTTTAGCTCTTCCCTATCTCCAACCCACTTCCCTGACTCATTAAGGGTCCTTCTTTCTACTCCTTTGTGGTTTATCTCCCTTCTTTCATCCTCTGACAGACTCCAGAGAAAACGTCCCCCCAGAGATGTGCCTTGCAGGACTTTACAAGCCACATTCATCTTCCAGCAAACCCGAGATGACACTTGGCCACTTCCCATTCTTGCCATCTGACCCTGCAAAATGTGGGGTGTCCTGAGAGAGGAACAAGCCCCCTGCAGAGCCCAGCCAGCACCTCTTCACCCAGTGGGTGCTGGACACTGGAACAGGCTCCCCAGGGAGGTGTCACGGCCCCAAGCCTGACAGTGTTCAAGAAGAGACTGGACAACACCCTCAGACACATGGTGTGAACTGTGGGGTTGTCCTGTGCAGGGACAGGACTTGGACTTGATGATCCTGTGGGTCCCTTCCAGCTCAGGACATTCGATGATTCTGTGCCAGCAGTAGTGGGGACACGTCCCAGCACCGGCTGTTGAGCAGCTGGGGGAGATCTCCGCAGGGCTGGGAAGTCCCCACATCTGGGAACGATTGGAGGGGTGGGAGATGGGAAGGGAGAAGGGTCATGGGCAAGAGTTACTATATTTAGGTGGAGGAAGGAGATAAGATGAATCAGTTCATGGAGCTGAGGGAGGAAGACATCAACCAGGCTACAGACACGGGATGAAGGAGGATGGGAGAAGTGGCATTGAATGAACGGCACAATATTCATAAAGCTACAGAAAGAGCATTTTGAGATTGTAGTTGTCCTTGGGACAATTATTTCACCTGCAGCAGCTACAAGCAAAACAAACACACGAGTCTGTGTACAACAGCAAAGGCTCTCTTGGAGTTTGCTCTGATTCTGATAAGCTCCAATAATTCTCCCTTCCTCTGTGATAGACTAGGTAATTAAACCACTAATTTCCCAATAAAATCAAGAAGTTAGGCTTGCTTTCACCCCAGTTAATTATCTCCAATGTCACTGTACTAGTAAACTGCTTTCAACTGCCTTGCAGCAAAGCATGCTTCAAATGGCTAATTAAAACAACAAAAACCCACTGCTAAAATAAAATTTCATCCCGTGTTTTTCATGCTAGAAGAGCTGCCAACAGCCTGGGAAGTCAAACATGAATGAGGCCAAAGACAGTAAAGCCAGGACACGGACTAACCTGTGCCAGCCAAGGCTCCTGCCCCTTGGGAAGGCAGCAAGAGCACGAGAGCATTTTTTGTGTCCCAGGGAACCAAGACGTCACCTGCCTGTCACAGCTGCTTACACACTGTGCAAGAAGCAATGTCCACACTTTCACTAGACTGTCCTCACTGCCTGGACACCCTTTGCCATGTCACTCCCAGGCTGAATTCCTTGGCAAAGCACAGCTGCCAGCATCTGGGTTGGCATGAGCCTGAGCAAACCTCACACACACAATCACGGAATAGTTTGGGTTGGAGGAACCTTCCAAACTCATCCAGTGCCCCCCCTGCCATGAGCAGGGACATCTTCACCAGCTCAGGTTGCTCAGAGCCCCGTCCAGCCTGGCCTGGGATGTCTCCAGGGATGGTTCATCCAACACCTCTCTGGCCAACCTGGGCCAGGCTCTCACCAGCCTCAGGGGCAACAATTTCTTCCTCATATCCAGCCTGAATCTCCCTCCTTTAGTTTAAAACCAGCACCCTTTGTCCTATCACAACAGGTCCTGCTAAAAAGCCTGTCCCCATCTTTCTTATTGGCCCCTTTTAAGCACAGAAAGGCTGCACTAAGGTCTTCCTGGAGCTTCTCTTCTCCAGCTGAACACCCCAGCTCTCTCAGCCTGTCCTCCCAGCAGAGCTGTTCCAGCCTCGGATCATTTCTGTGGCTCCTCCGTCCCCATGACACATGAGCACATGAGCAGTAAGAAGACACAAGGAATTCTACATCTTCTGAACACGATTCAGAAGCACATTTACAGCAACACCACAAAGATGGGCAAGGAAAATATTTTGTTTTTTCCAGAGGTACTTCCACGAGCTGAGTCTGCAGCCATATTTGAGTGATAAAAATAGGTTGTTCGGATGGGGAACTGAAAAAAGGCAAAGTGTTTATTTGGTTAGACGTGAAGCTGACACACAGTAAAGACATGAACGTGTAATGCCCAAGGAAACTTTGTAAATCATCCTAGACACTGAGGCAACTCTCCAACACTGCATGTAGTTTGATGCTTTCAAAGCTTGACTTCGTTAATAATTTCCACAGTCATGTCATATTCTATGATGTCATTGTTTCAACAGCTGTTTTCAGGTTTCTTAAAAAAAAGAGGGAAAAAAAGATAATATTGCCGTATCCCAAGGCTCTGTATTAACTTCTGAAGTATTTGATTTTGGGGTGCTGAAAGAAAGTTTCGTATTAGCGTACATTCTTCCTAACACATCCTCTAATATATTTTATAGACATACTGTAGTTCAATTTTATGATAGACATAAAATGCTGAAAGAACAGAAAAATTAAAAGAATAATTTCATCTACTTGCTCAACAGAAAAGTTACCAGGTCCTGAGGTATTGAAATATCCTGAAAGATAAGCTTAAAAATAACTGAAATAAACATTTCCCTTTTTTTAAAGACAGAAAACTGAAGTCTTTGATTCTGTTAGATGGAGGCAGAAAATACAGAACCTGGATTTTTTGCATTTTCACTGTAAAAAAGCCCCATGGCTATCCTACTACATGGGAGATTCTGCTCCATGACTGTAACTTTCCAGACTAGGAAGCCACTAGTCCTGAAATTCTACATTGGCCCAAAAATACAACTAAGTGTATTCCCGCTCACGTATGTTATTTACTGCTGTCTGTATTCACCTTTTGCTGCACACCGGTGACAACACTTGTATAGCCCCTGGCCAGCTCCTTCATTAAGAACGTGATATTCCATTTTATCTCTTCCTCCCATCAGAGAACATCTCATAACCACTATTAAGATGTTTTCCTCTTCGACACTGAGCTCTTCACCGCCACAAATATGCAAATCGCAACGGTGCTTGTAATCTTTTGATATGCTGTAAAAATGGAACGGAACATTCCTCCATTTCCAAAGCAGTGTGGGCAGGCAGGTAATCTTCACAGCTTTTTTCCTCTTTACGGGCTCTGGAAGTACTCAGTGCAATTTTGTAATCATGCACTTAGCTGTATTTATAAAAAAATGTCCTTGTTAAAATCCAATAAATGGAACATGTGGCCTGAGGTGACCTCCAGCTCTCCAAATTCATTGTCACCACCTAAGATAATACTTTCATAGAAACTGTGCAAACCAACACTCTTAATAAGCGTGGAAGGGTCCTTGACTGGTAGAAACTCAACAGCGACTGAAAACATCTTAGTGACCCACTGATGGAAAAGGTCAGATTTCAGATCAGAGATTTTTCCTGTTCTTGGCAATGTATAACAAATTCATGTACAGTACTAAATTTCCAGATCTTTGCTTAACAGAAACATAAAAATTAATGGTGTGTCAACCATCCGGTGACCTGTGAAGGGAGTTTTTTTCTCTAAGAGGTACCGTCACACACAGAGTGTGCTCTATGCAAGTGTCTTGTGAATGTATGCCAAATGGAAAAGGAATTAAAGACACTAAAGGGAGGTTTAGTTACTAATACCATATGGCAACAATAAGAACAAAGAAAAATGTTTTAATCTTTCTTTTTAGATTTTTCTATTTGGCAAAATAAAAAGACTAAACAAGTCTGACTTTTAAGCCAAATAAAAACCATGTGCTTTAACTCCTTCAAGTTGGTGTTCATACATTAAATAAAACTTCTATTTTTAATCTATCCGGAGGTAAGCCAGACCTATAACATAAGTGGAAAGGGCTATCTTCAAGACAGTAAATAGGGAGGGATTTGAAGGATCAGGACCCAGGTTATTGTTTCAGTATAAAACTAGAGCCATCATTACTGTAGTTACCTACATATTACTTCAAAAAATGTAAGAACAACCATCACTCCCTAGTAAACCTCCCTCTACTCTCTAACGTAACAACTGAAGCAGCAAATGTCTAAGAGCAAGGATTGAGTTCCAAGCATACGTAAAAAGAACCCAGAGCAGTGCTCTCGTTCCTTTAATAGCACGGGTTGATATGAACGGCTTGTTTCTTCTTCTGCCAGATTCCATCTGCTTCACTTTGTTTATCACTGACTTCAAAGTTTAAAACACTGTCCCAACAAATAACTTCCTCCAGATGGCATTATCTCCAGTGTTCCGAGCACTGGGATAACACAGCACCTGCAGGGCTGTTACTCAGCATCTTAAAATCTTCAATGAAAGTGGTTTGGTATTGTTGTTTGTTTGGTTGGTTTTTTTTCTAGTGTCATTCCCCCATTTTGCTTTTTCCCTCCGAAAATGATTTTCCATCTGGGATACAGTTACAAAGACCATTAGCAGGGAAACAGAGTTGTCAGAAATTCTTTACAATAGTGACTGTAAAGTAAAGCAGAAGAATACACAGAAGACCAAAGGTAACAGAACCATTATCTGCAGAAACACTTTATCTGCTCCTCTTACCTGTAGATAAAGATGTGAGATGCGTATTTGTGCCAATCTGTGTCCAGTCCATGTCTCCATGGATACCTGTTGGGGACCAAAGAAAAATTCACTTATTTTCATACCGGGTTGTACAGGCAATTTATCGAGTATAGCAACCCAAGAGGCAGCGTTTTTAGCAAAATCAAAATTATTCCAGATTTGCTGGGTGAACATATACCGCTAAGAAACAGCCATATGTTGATGTAAGCAATTCTGAGGGCTACACTGAAAGGCAAAAATACACTGCAATGTCAGTCATGTTGCTAATTATAAGGAACAATATTGCCAGTCCAGACTCAAGCCCAGCTATACCCTGCATACTGGCTACATAACTCAATGCTGCTGGAATTTACTGACTTAGACAATTGTGAGTGGCTATGGTAATGAACTGACCACATGGCCTCAGGATGGTAAGGAATACAGCACTGTCAAAAATTAGCATGACCATCGCATTTTTCAAATAATGCAATTGTTCGGACAAAATGGCCTTGAGTTGCACCAGGGAAGGTTCAGAGTGGATATCAGGAAACATTTCTTCACAGAAGAGCTGTGGGGCACTGGAACAGGCTGCCCAGGGCGGTGGTGGAGTCACCATCCCTGGAGGGTTGAACAGAGATGAGGTTCTCGGGGACATGGGGTAGTGTCAGAGTTGGGTTATGGTTGGACTCAGTGACCTTAATAGTCTCTTCCAACCAAAATGATTCTATGATTCCATGAAAATTATTCTCAATTCATTAGAATCGGGAATAATATCACTCTTCCTCTTTTCCAGCCCTGGCACATGACTACCTTGAAGCCCTATGGACATTTATGTTATTGTGGAGGTGGTGTCCTCTCAGCTCTGCTATAAATGAAGGGAAAATAGATCATCTTCAAGCAGGTGTGCCTTTGAGGGCAGGGACTCTGTTCCCGTTGTGTAAACGCTTTGCCAAGCGTTGTGCCCCTGGCGCAGGTCAGAGCGCTGCCTTCCACCCGGACAGAAACCCAGAAAACAAGAACAAGATGCACTGCAAACGCACCCACTTCTGTTCTTGGAACTCCAAACCAGATTGCCCCAAACTTCCACGACAAACAGAAATGACTTTAGGCCAACTCAGGCCAAATTTCTAGGGTTGAATTACACGAAAGGGATAGATTTACAATTAAAACACTTCAGTTGTTTTACAGAAATGGGCTGACATCTGCAGGACTCGTGCCAAAAATGTCTGGATTTAAAAGCATGAGTCTACTGCTTGTGCTGAAAAAACACAGTTTCATTCTCAAAGGTTTCAGCCAACTCATAAACCTCCATAAGTGGGTCACAGACACCAGCGGAGACAGAAAGCTATAGAGTGTGAGTTCAGCTCAAGTTTTGACCTAAACTTGGCAAATTCCAGCTTGAGATGGTGCAACGTACTTACAGAAACACTGCATGCAAGCACACGGAAAATAAACACGCATACACACACACTTTTCTCTTTGCTTGTTTGTTTAAACCCTAATGTATATCTTAGCTATAAATATTTTTGAAACGAAAATAAATTCACATCCCGAGTCAGTGAAGGAGGGTGGGACGCAGGCTAAGCAGCTAACCAATTTTTCAAAGCAGAATATTGGAAAATGATTTTTCCTCCTCTCAAGTCTGAGTTCAAGGTTCAGTGGTTTTCCAAAACATCTTATATTCCCACCAACAGCAACACTAAACAGAACAAAAAGTAGAAATACATAAAATAAACTAGAACCAGATTTTTCAAAGTCCAAACACAGAGACCGGTAGGGAAGGGCAGACAGAAAGCAGCTCCGAAAACATCCAGGAATGAGATTGCAGAGTTTGCTAAAGAAATATTTCCTTTTGGTGCCTAAAATCTCCTCTGCTCCTTCAGATCTGGCACATTTTGCACTGCAGAATATCTCATGGCTCAGTAAGTTTGTTCCCTGGCCACAACTCTTGCTGTTGTTTCCCACCAAATCACTTCCAAGAGATGTGCAGCGATCTTTCCAAGTAACTACAGTATTAATACTGAGAAGAAATACTAAGTCAATTTGGTTTTTCCACACAGATACCTGTGATTTTTGCATGTGCAATTGGCTAGAAACAAATAGGGTTTTTTTTCATTTTTAAGCACTGCTGTTTATTGACTGAAACCATTTTCTTGATGAGAACTGAGATGTGGTCAACCTTGAAGCAGCAACTTCTGTTTCTAAGTAAAAAAGGAGAAGGAGCTGGTTCATTATCGGTCCAGAGTCTTTGAAAAACACCAGGAAAATGTGTATATTGTGCACGGGCTGAGAGGAGGAGTCATCTCTAAATCCACAAGAGGCCACCTAGGTAAGCAGCTGGTGGACTCAGGAGAATCTGACAAGTGATAATTAAAACACGGCATATCTAATGGTGTAATTAATATTTTATTTGTTCAGTTAAATTAACTATCACCTACATAGCAATCTTTTTCTCATTTTCTGCAAAACCTAACAGGCAAGTGGTCAGGAAGGTAATTTTAAAAGTATGTTTGTGTAACATATTCAGCTCTGTTATTCACACCTTCATGTCTGGGGATGCAAAAGATATGGTAATGCCAGTATCTGAAGCAAAATAAAGCAGCTCAAAAAACCCCACGAATGATCGATTCTGGGAATTCACACTAAATTCTAAGATAAAGTTATGCAGACTTCCCTCAGGATGAAGAATTATTCACTGCAAACCTAGCAGTAGGACTGGCTCCACCGAGACCTCATATCTTAACAATATTAATTGCAGCAATACTGCCTCCAGCTTATCTACATTGTACCACAGTGCTAGACATAATAGCGTTCATAGCCTACATGGGGAGTGGCAAGCGGGAGAAAAAATAAAATCAAAGCATCTTTTTAATTCTTAAAAGTTACATGGCCTGTTTTTATTTTAAAATAATTAATTTACACGAGTAATTAATGTTGAACAAACAAATGCAATGATGTTTCATCATAGATTAGGGTTTGAAAATGAACATCTTCCCAGTTCATGCTTACAATGAAGATGGGTGTCCCAGTGAGGGAACCCCCTCAGTGAATGGTGTTATTTGTAAGGGATGGTGCTGCCAGGACACGTTGGGTTACTCTGGAGTCCCCTCCTGCCCTCAGCTCAGTTGGGCCCAGGCAGTTCAATCACCAACAGTCAAATTACCAAGAGTTACTCCATGTGCTGCTCTTACATGGCCCCTGATGCGCGGTTGTCAGTGTCACTTGGGACGCATATGTGACAATCTCTATTTATCAGACGGGTTCGGTGTGTTGCAGGTCAAGCCTGAGCACGTTTATCTGCAGCGATGCTTGTGCCGCACGGGCTCACCAAGCATCGCATGCCATCCAGCCCTTTTAAATCCCCAGCAAAACAACTGTTAAAAAAATTATTAGGGATGGAAGAGGCCAACTTTCAGTGAATCAGAAGTCACAAGGTACTTCCTATCGCTTGAAAATGTAATGGGAGGCCTTGGTGAGCTCTCCATCCAAAGACAAGAGGGTTTCCTGGGCGAGGAGGTGACGTCCCCTCCGGCCACGGCAGCGACCTGCACCCACATTTGAGTGAAAACCAGGGGATGGGCATCGGGATGGAAATGGAAAACCTTCTGTACCGTGGTGCCTGAACAGCAGTGCTGCAGGGCAGGATTTCCTCACTGCGAGTCACTTTTCACGTATAACGGAATCACTAAACTATTCTTATAAAACATAAACTATTATTCTTATAAAATCAAATAAGATATACTCAGCATAAAAAAACCCTGTTCAAATAACAAGTGTTTTTCTACATGAACGCAAACAAAGTAGCTGTATTTCTCTATTCTGAATACTTAAATATCACCTGACCCTACGCATTTGTTTTGATGATTTTCACTTACGAAGTCATGGGATTTTCCCCATGGAAACGGTTTGCCTTGACTCCTATTGCTGTACTACCATCACAAAGATCTGGCACATTAAAATGCTTACACCTATAGCACAATTACTCTATTTTTATAATTACACCTTTTTAAAAGGAGATTATTAATGTTTACCCCAGGTAAAACAAAACAAGACAGAACAAACCCAGCCCTATAGAGTTAGCATTTCCCAGTGATGCTTTAATAAGCACCAGGATGGCTCTACACACATTTGTGGTAGATACATCAACAAACTTGTTAAAAAGGCCTCTTTTCAACCATCTATTTATCAGCAGAAGGTGGCCACTACAGGTCCTACCATTTCTGTCTATCAATTCACTTTGAAAAATATATTATAGGAATGAGCAATTCTAGGAAATTTGGAGACACAAGCAATTTTTCTATTAGCTCAGAAAGGATAATGTAGCAATCTACATAAGTAAGCATAGGTTAAAATAAGGAAAACATTAAATATCTGTACTGGAAGATCTGCTGGGAGATGGCTACTATGTAAGTGTCCAGATCCTATTCTGCCAAAGACCTTTTAATCCTTCTGAAATGAGCACCTGGTGCGATGACAAGTAATGTTGCCTCTACAATCTAATGCACAGGACCAGAAACTTGGAAAAGCCTGAGAGTAAATATATGTTTTTATCCTGTGCTGTTTTAAAGTTTGTTAAAATCTAAAGTGTTTAAACTTTGTGCAATGGAAAGAAGAATTCCTCCTGGTAAAACTAAAAAGAGTAAAACCAAAATTCCTTTGCAATACCTGGGTGAGTCTGAGCTCTGAATCAGTAGAATTAATGAACTGCAGAAATGTATTGCTGTAAATCTACGCTATCTATTCAGCACGCTACACCACCTTAACTCTCTCTCAGGCACATTGCTGCTGATTTTAACCTCCATCTCTGCTAACTGCTATAAAAAGCAGGGGAAACACTGCAGACTGCTCCCAGCAACACTGTGCCTCTCCTTGAAGGTTTCACTACCCACTGCTGGTTCCCCAGCAGCAACAGCGAAACCAATAACCATTGTTAGCAACCCAGCTGGGCACAGGTCTCAGAGATGCAGTCAGGCAGCACCTTCCAAGACATTGAACATCCTCACTGACATCAGGTTTTCATCTGGGCAGATGTTCTTTACCTCTGAAGCTGTGTATACACACACACAAGTTGAAATTTGGAACGCCGGCTGCATTAACTGATGGTGACAACTCCCTCTTAGCATCCACTTCCAACTTATTTTAGAAAGCACTGCAGCTCTTTGACATTCACTCTTCCCAGTTGAAGCTGTTGGTGCCAAACCGGGTTTGCACTCGGGTCATCAACAGCTTTCTTTGTTGCTTTGGGCCACAAGAATGATTAATATTGCTCGTAGGCAGCCTGAAGGAAAATCATGTATCAGTTGCCTTGGTTTAAGTATTCCTGGCCAAAACACAGAGAAACCTGCAGTGCAAAGTGTATGGAAATGCGTGGGAGCAGCGCCCTTGCGGAGGGGTGGGCTGCTGCATGTTGATGGGACACGGCTGGCGCAGGTGAACGGCACAGGAGCCTCAATTAAGAGTTCTATAGGATCCGCAGGAAGAGCAATTATGGAGAACTCCTTAAGAAAGCAGCTTTTGCAAATGCTCCACACACCTGACAATGACAGAAACCCAATTATTTAGCACAATCGTAGTCTGCCACACGACACCCAGTGTGTAGCAGAAGCACAAAGGCAAAAAAAGATCTTTTCTTGTGTGTCTCAGGGAGTTTAATGGTTCTCCAGTATTTTACTGGAAGCAAATTCATCCATGTTATACAGACACACATGTGCTCCCAAGTTCAGGAACACTTACTCTGCAAGTATTAATCAATCTGCTTTCTAGCAGCTTCTTGCACACGTTCACAGGAAGACCAGAAATTTTAAAAACAATATCCTTTTCTTTTTTTCTCTCCCTCTCTTTAAGTATCATGAAAGAACAGAGTCTGGAATACACTTAAAATTCAACACATATACAACCTGGGGAGAATGCTTCCTCTCACCATTACTCTGTCACTGAGAGTTACACAGCCTACACAAGCAGAGCGAGCAAATGCTTAAAGAGCATCTTTCTTTATAGGAGACAACACTTGAATGTCACTGTTATTTGATGCAATTGTTTTTTTTAAATCTTGGAGGATAAGAACACACATGTTGCAAGGTCTCTTGGACCAGGATCGTCTCCTACCATGTAGGAAGCCTGGCAGAAAGGAGCCTGGATCACAGCTGAGGCCTCTCAGTGATTCCGCAATGTAAACCATCACACAGTTCTACTGCCCAGGTTACACAGTAAGTTATCCAATCTGTTCCTATTCCTTCAGAGGAGAAATAAACAGGTTAATGCAGCGTTGTCTGTTGCTCTGTATTTTTAGATAACTACTTGGGAAGCGAGTGGCATAGTAGCCAAGGTGTACCATTATTCACACAACCTACATTTATCACACACAGGAAGTTCCCTGGAAATGTATTCTAAATCTGATAAGAAAAATCCTCATTAAGAATCATTTGCTGGTTTAATTTTCACTTATTGAGCTTTAATGTACCATAAAAGTAAGTAATAACAACAGTGCCTTAAATAAATATTGCTTGTCCTGTACTCGTTAATGTTTTAGAAGAACACAAAGCTGCCTGTAGATACAGGAAGCTTCTGGAAAATAAAAACTAACCAATCACATAAACTAAAACGAGAGCTTTAAAGAATTTTTTGTTGAACACGGAGTTCAACAAAAATGTATTCTGTTCACTGTACACACGACACCAATGGGAATAAGAGCCAGTTCAAGTTCTAAGTTACCATTACTTGGGTAATAGTTTCAAGCTGCAAGGCACAGCTGTACGGGCCCAGCCAGACAGGCTATCACAGCAATGCTTTGATAGCATGGGGCCCTTAAGTGTCAGGATATAGAAAAGGCAGCAGTTGTTGGCTGTGAAAACAGTCTGATACAAACCAGATGGGGACTTACTTGATGGGCAACACAAAGGAAAACAATTGGCTCATTCAACAAAGTCAGGCCACTGCCCCAGAGAATTAACAGAAGACAATAACAGTCAACCAGAGTTGATGCAAACAAGAAACAGCCATGTGGTTACGGTTTAAGGAATTGTTTCTCCTCAGACTAAACATAAAGTTTTGATTTCTAATTCTTATATTCATTAATTTCAGTCTCGTTTACAAGCCCCCCCCCCCTTCCCTCCAAAGTCTTCCGTATAATTCATTTATGTAGTACCAGCTTTCACACACCTACTTAAACAAGAAAAAAATTAGATGACAAAGGCAGCTCTATTAATCTAACGTTTCCTGAAGAATGCCAAGACCACAGACAACTTTCTGAACCGTGTCAAAACAACGTTACAGATACACAGCACACAGTGTGTTATCAGACACATTTGCATGCATGTGGCAGTGGAGTTACTGATTCTTTTTGATTCGAAATGCATAAAGCCCAGTAGGTCACATGCCGAGTTACCCAAGTGCAGATGTCTTCCAGTTTTGTGAAGAGCTCTTCTGGTTTCTTACTTAACTTTTTTCAGAAGTAAACTTCTGACCAATTATGTTACCACATAACAGTTTGGGTTGTCAGGCTGCAGTTAAAAATATACCAAATTAGCTATTATACCCAACTGCTTGTGAAGCAATCAAATATTTAGAAATTGGCTACTTCAGCCATAGCTCAAAAAAATCCCCAACCCATTCATTTTTAGAAGCTTGTAGAACATTATGATCCAAAATCTTAATTGCTCTTGCTGTTTTATTACAGGAAATATAAAAGTGACATGTGCAAAGGTATTTTGATTACAAATTACTTACAGAGATTGCACAATAAGTCAGACCTCTAAGGGCTTTCTGCAATTTCACTCTCAGACTGAAAACATCTGAACTTTCTTTTCATATACTTCAAAATATTCCCTCTGGCAGGTTCTGCACTGCAGCGCTCAACACGAGTGCCAGCGCTTGGATGGCACATTCTGAAACACAGTCACATATTCGGATACCCAAAAAAGGACGTGTACAAAATGCAGCGACACACAGATGTCTTGGATGCCTTTTGGTGGCTAGTTCACAGATTTCTGAGCTAGCCACGTTGCATGGTGAAAAAATCTCCTAAACACACCACTCGGACCTACGATGGGTACACAGGAAGTCTACTCTTCCTTCTAAGTGCTTCACCCTCCATGCAGACTTGTGAGAAGCAGCTGGGTATAAAGAATTTAATGTATGGTTCTCATTGAACAGCCCAACTGGAACTACAGAGCAAGAGCGTTTGTCCTTAAAGAAAGAAAAAGACCAAATGAATCCCCTCTACTCTGCCCTGGTGAGACCACATCTGGAATATTGTGTCCAGTTGTGGCCCCTCAGTTCCAGCAGGACAGGGAACTGCTGGAGAGAGTCCAGCGCAGCCACCAAGATGCTGAAGGGAGTGGAGCATCTCCCGTGTGAGGAAAGGCTGAGGGAGCTGGGGCTCTGGAGCTGGAGAAGATGAGACTGAGGGGTGACCTCATTAATGTTTACAAATATATAAAGGGTGAGTGTCAGGAGGATGGAGCCAGGCTCTTCTCAGTGACAACCAATGATAGGACAAGGGGTAATGGGTACAAACTGGAACACAAAAGGTTCCACTTAAATTTGAGAAGAAACTTCTTCATGGTGAGGGTGGCAGAGCCTGGCCCAGGCTGCCCAGGGAGGTTGTGGAGTCTCCTTCTGTGCAGACATTCCAACCCGCCTGGACACCTTCCTGTGTAACCTCATCTGGGTGTTCCTGCTCCATGGGGGGATTGCACTGGATGAGCTTTCCAGGTCCCTTCCAACCCCTGACATTTTGGGATTCTGTGTGATTAAGGAAATATAAAGGCAGGCCCTAAACATCATCTTAAGTGATTCTAGCTTTTCACTGCTGGGGTGCTCAAGTATGAGCATGGTTTTACTTAAAAAAAAGACTAAAATGCAGCCTTGGCCACATTCAAAACAACCGCCATATATTGTAGGTAGAAAAGCAATTTTTTACTTCAGTTTCCTGCTGAAAGCACAGAGCCAACACTCCAACAAAGCTGTTGTGTGCTGCTCTGTGTCTGAGCTAAAACATCTCCCCAGCTTATTTCCAAAAGTGCAGCCAAATTCTTGAAACCTCCAATGAAGGGCTGGGTTGTCACATCGTTGCACAGAAGATTTTGCCTGCAGTGCTGCTATTACTCATTTTTCACATCATATATATTGAGGTCAGAACACTTTTTTTACATACAGCTGCGATTTTGGGCTGAGTCTCTTCGCTAGACCGTTTCTAGAAGATTACGAATCTTGGGGATACAATGGCCTTTATCAAGCCTTAACCTTGGAGATACCGGCTGTCGCAGGCTTGCGTTTAAAAGCAGATGAGAGAGAAGCAAAAACCTCTTTAAATCCCAGGTCTGCCTGGAGAGGCAAGAGCTCCAAACGCTCTTGTAAAGATGGTTTTGGACATGGTTCGTCAGAGAACGCCTCCACAAAGGACGGCGAGTCGGGGCCAGCTGGAGCAGGGGAGCACGGCTGCCCGGCTGCTGTTACAGCGACGACTCCAACAGGAAACTGCTCCCCCCTTTCTTTTCTCTTTTTTTTCCTTTTTCTTTAATCAGGAAGGAAGCTTCGTCTTCAGAAACAAGCATTCCCTGTGTAATCTCCCTGCTTGCCTTGTCTCCAGGAGCGGTTCCAATTACTGAAATAGGCAACATGTGAAGCAACGCGAAGTTAATCATGTATTTGCACTGTAACTCGAACCAGTAAATATTTCCCATTTATAGTTTTGATTTACGTATCAGGGTACAATGCAGCTGTTAAGTAAATAAAACTATTTCCTCCAGATTTCTAATTATGGTTTAAAAAATAAATAAATTAAGCAACAGCTAGCAAATTCCACGCTTTTTACTTCTATTGAAGATACAATGGCCTGACAAGGAAAGAAACTGCAGCTGTTTGACTGTCTTTAAACAAGCACAGCCCTAACGCTTGCAATATGTACAGCGCACAAAACAAGGCCACAATACACAACCCTGAGATTATTGCTTCACTATAACAACCTGAGTTAGGATGGAGATCAACAGATCATCCCATATTAAGTCCAAGCTGCACTGATTACATAATTTTGAACCAAAACATAAATGTAATTCCACTAGACGCAGAAAATGTGAGATACACATTTCCATTGTTCGCGTATGGTTGGTGATTTATTATTTTGCATCAAAACTACATGCCTACCTGACATTAAAAGAGAAAGAGCTAATGAATGTCAAAGTTGTGCCATAGACGAAGCGGAACAGTTGCCTCCCTATGGCCAAAGCACTGGGGCAAAAAAAAGGCATTTTACACAACTGCTACATATTTTGTGTCACACGCAACAACTTTCACTCAGGTTGTTTAGAACTGTACTTTAAAACAGCTCTTCCTTCTTTAAAAGCAAAGCGTACATTTTAGATTAGAGAAGAATGACAACAGAGATAGAAAAGTTCTAAATCTAAATTAAGTTTTTCTAGGTGTACTTTATTTTCCTAATGACAGCGGTCATGATGAAAACCAGAACACAGTAGTCCACAGACAAAATTTAACCCATCTCCATCATTTACTACTGTTCTTTGCAAATGCAGTCACCAAAAAGCACACATTTGCAACTGGTATTTCAGAGATGAGGATTTATTGTATTTTACTTTCAAAATTAGTTTTATGGAAGAGGAAAAGGGTTTGAACTGAGTTTTACGTTTGCACATTATTCAAGGCTGTTACAAAATGCAGTCCCATCTGCAGTGAGCAACAGGTCACACATGACAACTTTAATCTTCACTCCCCAGTCCTGACCCTATTTTTAAGAAGAAAGCTGCTTTGGCAGACTCATTTCTCAAAATCAGCATGTTATCAAAGAGGAGCATTACCATTATTTATATAGTGTTCTTCATTTGGAAGACATCCTAGATAACATTCACTCCATGCTGTTGCCTTATTTGAAAGTTTCCTGGGCTCCTAGTCTTAAGAAATGAATCACATGGGCACTAGAAACATGTATTTATATTTAATTACAGGCAGTCTTTGTGTTGCCGTATTGAGAAGCTGGTGCTGGAAAAACTTGGCCTCTCTTCAGTGCATAAAAGTAGAAGGTCTTTTTAGTCCTAAAGTATCTGAATAAATAAGCAAATAAAGTACTTTGGTAACAACGCTGTTCAAGAGTATGAAAATTGCTGGTAAATCAAGCCCGCTCACAATGCAATAAGCAGTAAAATTAAAAAAACAAGACTGCAATTTGACTGTGGACACCAATCATCTAAATATCTGTCTTTATTGGCTAGTTAAGTTCTATTAATGATTTTACAGCTACGTCTCGCCTCTGCTAGCAGTGCAAAAATTTACGAAGCATTAAAAAAGGAAAACAAGGTTAATGGCTGAGAATGACAGCTTTTGTAAATCCCCCATCTCCTTTAGAAAAGAAGTTTGGAGACAGATAGTCAGAAGCTGTGGGTTATTCATGGCTCACATGACGCCACCTCCACTTGGCACACAGGCTGCTGGTCTGGTAGTTTCTCTTTTGCCCAGTCACTCCCCACACAAACATCTGGCTCCTTCCCATTTTTACAGAGTGCGTTAAAAACCTGAATTGAGAGCTCTTAACAACAGGTAAAGCTGAAGGGTGTCCAGCTGCCTCTGCCCAAGGATCACCAAAAAACACAAGGAAAGCAGAAGCTGTTCCTCGTGCTGCCTTGCTCTCAGACATACACAAGCCACTGAATTATGAAGGGCAACATCTGCCTTCCCTGCCAACCAGAAAAATAAAACAAACCCGGCACATAGTGAAGACAGAAAGCCTACATTTCTCCTATCGCGGTGCTATAAATGTTTCTCCAAGTTGAAATATGTGTTTGTAATACTCCCTGTCTTCACCTGTCACCATACAACATCTGTGCAACGTGTTGCCAGCATCCAAAGGCATCAAAACTTCCTGAACTGATACTGATGCCTTTTAGAAAAGAAACGCAAATTTCACACTAAAAAGGAAATGTGAGATAACAGGCCTCCTTAAATGACTGTTAATCCAAATGAGAATGATAATCCTGAAAGATCCTGTAGCGCACGTGCCAGTGGAACTAAGACAAGGTGGGCAGCAGGTCTACCTGGGATGGCTGGAACGGCTCCTGACTCCGGCTTAGCTGCTGTTCACGTACCAGGATAAAAAAAGATCATGACTGAAGAATGGAAATACGTCTTATTCAGCAAATGGTCCTTGCAGGCTGTAATCTCTGGCATTGTTCCTGGAGGTAGTAACTCCAACCAAATGCTCTGCTGAATAGGACAATGCTATTTCTTACAACACATCTCATTATAGTGACATACTGAGGCACATCACTGAAGAACAACTAGGAATGTCAATTTAAACTCATCCGCCATTACTGCTAACAAATAGGCACGCGAATTAAAGTAGTACAAGACCATAAAAATCAAATGCCTCTTTACAATGTTATGAGAGAAGATGATGTGTAAAGGGATTTCAGACTCAATTGCATGTATATAAATGAGTAGCAGGTTCAGGAGAGACTATTCTGATCGTTTTCCATGACCTACCACAACACACAGGCCACAGAACAGCTCAGCACACTTACTTTCTAGATGCACATCAGTTCTTTCTTATTAAACCATGGGCTCAGAGCTGTGGAACCACTAATTTGTGAGAAACTTCTCCCTCCAGAGAAGAACTAACTGGAAACAGCCCTCAGGCTGAAGAATTAAGTACATGGGGAGTCTCTGTCCTTAGGTGGCTTGCCCAAGCCCATTAATTTTGTGTGTGTGTGTGTCCCCCATTTATATAAGCGATGTTTGCATGAAAGGGGAAAGCAGGTCAGCCTAGTCAGCTTGCTACCATCTGCTTTTATTCAAAGTTACTCAAGATCAGTGCCAGTGGGACCAGTGCCCATTTAGGGGATTTATTGTGTGTGTTTATTTTTTGCTCTTTACAATGAAGGCAACAGCAATTACTGTAAGTTTGTAAAAGTGCACACAAATCATAACACACAATACAAAGCTGCTTCAGTCAGATCCTTGCGTGTTTACGAATTCTGCACAAGCTGTGAGAAAGGCTGCTTTGGCACAACAATTTGGAAAGATTGGTGAGGAGCGTGTTAGTGTCCAAGAGATCTGAGACTTTATATCATACTTGCTATCAAGGCCATACCCTGCTTGCAATGCACAGCGACTCCGACTGATTCACCACCCTGCGAGAACCTTGTGCAAAAGAAAAAGCATCACGTTCCAGCTTGGCTGGATGGGCTGACAATACGTGGATTTATATAACTGAAAACTGGTAAAAGATCAAAGGTGGACCATCAAAGTGGAAATAGCAATTTAGGGCTCTCAGCTTGTACATTCCAACTCTTAAGAGTGGATATGTAGCAGCAAAAGGTACTCTCAAGGAGAATTCTTCCTAGAATATACCTGGCCATTAGAGACACAAGCTACAAAAAAAGCCACAACCCCAAAATGAACCCAAAAACCCCTTCCAAAAAGGAAAAACATGCACATTGCAGGGATGAGGCAGCGGTGCTGCATGCAGAACTGCCTGGCAGTCTGTACTGCTTTGCTTCCAGCAGGTAGTCACCATCGCTTGAAAAGCAAATGCAATTATGAATCAAGTTTTTTTTAAGAAATTCTAATAAATTTGGAAGTAAAATCCTTTACACTGTTAAGATATAGCTAAGAACAGCAGATCCTCAGAAGCCCCTGGTGTCTGTGTGATGTGCCACAGACAGCAGACGCCCAGCAGGCACACACACCGGGCACTACAGGATACTTGGAGGCAGAAAGGACATACAAACTCCAGAAGGTACATTGCAGGCTCAATGCAGCAGCACCAGGGGTTTTCAGCTTACCAGTATGAAAAAGAGACTTGTCCCTTACTATTTGCACACTACAATCCCCATGTATGAGTGAAACACCAAGCTTAATTTTGTCACCGCCCTGAACTTCAGGTTTATGATATATAAAATGCACTTTGAGGGTCACCAGAATAGATCACCTGCAATCCTTTAAAATCAGATGAGATTTCTGGATATCTACCTTGAGCTCCAGTAAATCTGTAAAAAGACAAGTAAAAACCCAAGTATTCAACAACCTCCATAGGAAGTAATCCTTTAAGTAGCAGTCATGTCAGTTTGAGTAAGTTTATCTTTCCCTTTCCCCAGAAGAAAACCCAACTTGTGCTGGAATTTCAGTGAAAATCCCTGTTGCTGTGTACAGACCAGAGGAGGGACTTGGCACAGAAACAAACGCTGAACCTCAGCAAAATAAATGTACTTTAAACACAAAGATCTTGTCAAAAGGGAGAAAGAAACAACTCTACCTGCTTTGACCTGCTCAATCAATGGGGCTATAGCTGCCAGCCTCACCTCCTGAACGTAAAACTTCCATGCAGAAACACTCCTGAAACCCACACTGGAAGGTTTTCTGCTTTATTCTTTTTACTGTATGAAAAGAGGTCAGTAGGTCAGAGAGGTTCTCCTTCCCCTCTACTCTGCCCTGGTGAGACCACATCTGGAATATTGTGTCCAGTTGTGGCCCCTCAGTTCCAGCAGGACAGGGAACTGCTGGAGAGAGTCCAGTGCAGCCACCAAGATGCTGAAGGGAGTGGAGCATCTCCCGTGTGAGGAAAGGCTGAGGGAGCTGGGGCTCTGGAGCTGGACAAGAGGAGACTGAGGGGTGACCTCATTAATGGTTACAGATATATCAAGGGTGAGTGTCACGAAGATGGAGCCAGGCTCTTCTCAGAGACAACCAATGATAGGACAAGGGGTAATGGATTCAAACTGGAACACAAAAGGTTCCACTTAAATTTGAGAAGAAACTTCTTCTCAGTGAGGGTGGCAGAGCCTGGCCCAGGCTGCCCAGGGAGGTTGTGGAGTCTCCTTCTGTGCAGACATTCCAACCCGCCTGGACACCTTCCTGTGTAACCTCATCTGGGTGTTCCTGCTCCATGGGGGGATTGGACTGCATCATCTTTTGTGCTCTCTTCCAAACCCTAACATTCTGTGATTCTGTGATTCCCCCCAAAGATTAACCATACACACATCCAGCATGGATCAGAAGCCAATTCTTATGCAGACTGTACAAGGGAAACTTCAACATACACAAAAGTGTGCAGATTACACGATGGGTATAAAACATCATCTGTATGGGCACCAAAGGGAGACCAAAAGGGGAAATTTTCTGCCTTTGCACACACCTCCCACAGCAAAAGCCTCTGCAAAGGTCAGGAAAATGACAATACACAGCAGTGAGAGAGCTCTGTATCCCTCTGTGCCATTCAAGGAAGTGTGAGTAAGAGAAAAACTAACGCTCAATCTCTAAGAAGCTGAAGGAAATTGCCAAGTGAACAAAAACCCTAATGTATGTAGATCAGAAAGGAGAGAGCCACGTGATATATGGTGTGGAACTGGACTCCAGAGGAGAATGACTTCTACCTACAGCCAGTCAGTAGGAAATCCTCAGGCTGCGAGGCAGTCGGAGCTCGCTTGGCACAGTTTTCTTTAAAAATGAACTGGGTTTTTTTAAAAAATTATTATTATTATTATTATTATTATTATTATTATTTTTATCTTGACTACTTGGATTTCAATTACTTAAGATGCCTCAAAAAAATCAAACAATGTTCCAGGAGTCTCAAAAACCTACCAGGGAGATTTGTGCTTCACCTGCTCTTTGCACTTGTTAGTAGTTCCTATTGTTCGCACCTTTTGCATGAAGAAGCAAGAGAAAGAAAGGTCTAGAAGATAAAAGGGTCATTTCCCAGAAAGGGACCTTTTGGCAATGGGTGCCATGAAACCCGCAGCAATTCCTGGTGCTTGGTTTCCCAGGATCCGGACCTGAAGCAGCAGAGCACACCCACAGCAGAAAGACATTGTTGTCTGCATTAACAATTCTATATAGAATTTTCCCTTAAGCTATAAAAGAAAAAATAAATCAGAAGTTTTGTTTTGATATTTTGTCTGAAAAATATGTGAAAAGTTCTGTTTTGATATTTTGTCTGAAAAATATGTGGAGTAACTCAGTGGGAAAAGAAGCAACCACTGATATAAATTGCACTTCTTAACAGATAAATAATATTTATGAAAGCCAAGAAATTCAAACCCCCTTTTCTAAACATAACACAGCTAAATATTGACTTACAGTAATTTAAACTAGAAACTCTCAAGTGTGGCTACTGAGGGGTTTATGTGGGGATAATACGCAAAATGCTCTTCAAATGCGTGTTTTCTCACGCGTGGGCTATCACACAACTGCTATGGTCACATGTGCCGAAAAAGCTAATGAAAACTCTTTGAGAAGTGGTGTTCTAAACTACTTGGAGCACCTCGAAGCCAATGGCTACATATAGAAAAGACAGAGTTTCTGTGGGAAACGCAGCTTTGCATTTCCAGACTTGGCCAAATGTAAAATGTATTAACTCAATTTTGTCAACAAGCCACCTGATAGCGCTGGGAGGTAACTGTATAGCAAAACCAGAGTCAAAATAGACTAGAAATAAGAGTTCTGAAGAAGCACTGAAAAACTTACATAAACCTCTAACGGGACATTTGCTTGAAAAATGCTGTAATTATAGCTAAATGATGTCATTACTTCAATTCTGGGATCTTCTCTCAGGAATTAGTCAAATTTAAGGAGCAATGTAGGCTACGTAAAGGATTCCCACCTCTCAGGTTGTGGTGGTGGTCTCTCCAGTGTGAAAGAAAACCTGTTTTGCTTCACTAGCTGCTGTTTTTAGGGCAGTATGGACAGTCCTCAGCAAAAGCCTCTAGTGAAATTCAGCCCCAAACCAGAAACAGCAGGATATTAAGGAGAAAGTAAACTTTCAGTAGAATAGTTGTTCAGATTTTGACCAAAGCAGTTCCAGTTCCAAGAAAAAAATAAAGACCTTTAGCCTTATCCTAATCTTCTTCCTTCCTTGAAGCATCTGTTAGAGATTTGCCTCATGCCACAACAGTTTTAAGAAAAAAGAACCCAAAACCTAACTCAGAGCAATTTCTGGCTGAAGAAGAGAGGCAAAGAAATACTTACTTATATCCAGATTTTCAACATTACAGTTTTCAATACAGCATAATGTCACTCTTAACAGAGAAACAGCGCATTTTCAATACCGATCAGGGACTCTGGAAGCTTTATTTTTTTAATACAGGTTGTTTTAAGGGCTTCTTGCCCTCTTATTCATTTATTGCACGGATCATCCCCTTCCACAAGCAACTGTGCAATCTCTCTGTGGCAACAAAGCCAATTGCTTAGTGTCCCAATATTACTTTCCCATGTACTTACGGCTGCCTGAATATAATCCACTAGCTGGAGATAAAACGGAATTACTATCACGAAGTTGTGCTCTCTAGGTCACATTTTGAGAGTCTGTGCTGTAGAAAAAATAATTAAGTGAAGATACATCTACCCCTTGGTTCTGAGCTGCTCATATTAAATTTTAAAAACGCTCTGCAGTCAGGCATTGCCACCTGTTCTTTCATTTTAATTTAAAAATCCTGAATCATGTTAACGTGAGCCCGAAAATGCCTCTGTGCTGGAAATATGTGAATTCACCAACCACAACAATTATTATCTTATTAAAATTATGAAGATATATGAAAGAATGGTCCAAAGATTAAAGGGTATGATAAAACCAAAAATATATATGCATGTATATTATATCGTATGAATATATGTTTTCAAACCACTGTCTCCACTATGTCTAGAGAAGGCACACATTTCAATTAATAATACATTCAGGCTTTATTTTCAGTTGTAACTTTCAGGAGACATTACCCTTTCGGGCATGATATTGTAACAGTCCTACTGAACTTCAACTTTCATTAGGAGACATCAATCAACTTTCTTTTACTAAAAACACATGTTCACGGTAGACCACAAAAATTTCTCAAACAACAAAAGAAAGCTCTATCGTATATACATTTATGACCATAGACAAAAGAGGAATCAAATCTTGTAATATATTTATCAACTAAACGAAAAAGGCTTTTTTTATATCCAGCTCTAAGTCCAAAACGATTTCCCTTTTCTCCCAATACCCTAAATTCACAGTCTATTTCAGGGCTCCTGATTTTTCTAAGCTCTAATACCCATTGCAACCACCCTTTAAACTCTGAAAAAATACCTCAATGATCCTGCCTCCGAATTGCTTCTTCATTTTCAGGATAAAATTTTCTCCTTGTCCAGTGCTATTTCTATAAAAGCAACCGCCTGACATCGAGTTTTTATAAACAGGGTGCTTTGAACTTACAGTAACAGATGTGCTTGATTTTAAAATGTTGTATTTACTTAAACCCACGTATACTTATCATGTTGCCAGTTTTCATTTTTCTTTCAAAAGATTCTTATTAATTTTTAATCAGTCAAAAAGTTGAGCCTAAGTTCGCTGTGGTGCAGCTTATAGAGACGAGACCTTCTGCTTAAAACTGACAGGCAGCTGTTTCCATTTGCAAATCCTCTAGATTTTTATTGCCTCATTAAATATGTATACTTTGAATGAGATTTAAATTATTCTGATCTATAAATCATCTTTCTTGGTCGTTCCTCTCAAAGAAAATCAACTAGTGCCATCTCGTGGTCAAATGTTTTCATTTGACATCCAGACAGAGTTGAACTGTGCCCAAATACCTGGTTGTACAGTATGGGTAAATTATTTCAAGATAATTATTCCAGAAAATAACTACTTCAATTAAAAAAAAATATTACTTTATTTCCAGCACTCTCTACCACCCTACTCAGTGATACAGGATAGAAATGCTGTGTTGTTAACACTTTAAATTGAGGTGTAAAAGCATGAAGTGCAGTGTTAGGAATAGTATCCCCTCTTTCCAGGGAAGAACAAGAGGAAAATGAAGACTCCCATAACCACTATTAAGGAAAACTGCTTTTAAAGATGGGAACAAATTGATCCTGAAAGGCACATAAATTCCTTTTTGGCGATTTCAACAAGGCCAAATGCCGGGTGCTGCACTTTGGTCACAACAACCCCCTGCAGCGCTCCAGGCTGGGCACAGAGTGGCTGGAGAGCAGTCAGACAGAAAGGGACGTGGGGGTACTAATTGACAGGAAGCTCAACATGAGCCAACAGTGTGCCCAGGTGGCCAAGAAGGCCAATGGTATCCTGTCCTGTATCAAAAACAGCGTGGTCAGCAGGACAAGGGCAGTGATCCTTCCCCTGTACTCTGCATTGGTGAGGCCACACCTGGAGTATTGTGTTCAGTTCTGGGCCCCTCAGTTCAGGAAAGACATTGAAGTGCTGGAGCGGGTCCAGAGAAGAGCAACACGACTGGTGAAGGGACTTGAACATAAGACCTATGGGGAGAGGCTGAGGGAGCTGGGGTTGTTTAGTCTGGAGAAGAGGAGGCTTAGAGGTGAGCTCAGCACTCTCTAGAACTACCTGAAGGGCAGTTCTAGCCAGGTGGGGATTGGTCTCTTCTCCCAGGCAGTCAGCAATAGGACAAGGGGGCATGGGCTTAAACTCTGCCAGGGGAAATTTAGGCAAGATATTAGAAAGCAATTCTGTACAGAGAGAGTGGTCAGGCATTGGAATGGCTGCCCAGGGAGGTGGTGGACTCACTGGCCCTGGCAGTGATTGGACATGGCACTTAGTGCCATGATCTAGTCAATGGACTGGAGTTGGACCAAGGGTTGGACTCGATGATCTCTGAGGTCTTTTCCAACCCAGTCAATTCTGATTTAGAGCTCATAACTTATTGTAAAGTAGCTTTCCTTCGGCAATTTGGATTTTCTGAATGCTAGAGGAAAAATACCTTTCTTTTTATTAGAAAATATCACTGCAATATTTTCCACCAATATTAACTAAAAGAGTTAATCCCCATTTTTAATAAATTAAGTCTTTATTTACCCACTTTAAAAACACGTGTTGACAAATGTCCCTACAGTAAATCACATACATGCACTATGGTTGGCCACTGCAGTTCTGAAACCTTTTCCACTCCTTGCCCATAGAAGCCAAATTTCACATTATTCTTGACTTTCTTCATACAGAAACGATGAGGTTCCAAGTCTCACAACCAACAACAACGGCCCAGGGCTTTGTTACCACTTATAAACAATTGAAACAAAATAATTCCATCAGAACTACAATTACATATTAAAAAAACGTATGGAAGAAGTTCAAATAATTATTTTAAAAGGGCTTGAAAGAAGAATTTGTCTATACTAGAGTGGTGCAATTATAATTGTGTATATTGTAGACATGCAGGTTTTTAGATTCCCGTTCTTAGCACGTAAATTCAAACTGCTCCATATCTCACTCTACCACCTCCACAAACTCATTATCCGCTAAAACAATTAAATATGGCAGTATATGCACAGTTTGTTATTCCAATGCTAACTTGAACTATAATAAGAAAATATTCTCTCCCCCTCTTGTAATACCCCTAACACGTTTAAAAAACATTGATAAGTAATCTCTAAAAATAGCATGGTTATGCATAGATAATACACAGTGCCCTTCACAAACATAAATCACTGTTACACACTGCAAACCAGGCCATTTTAACACTGAAGATCTCTGTATATTTTTCCACATTTGCATGATCTTGTGCTATCTTTCAGTTCTCCTCTAGTACCCTTGGGTTTTCTCACATGTATGAACCACTGCCATCTAGCACTACATTATGAATATTTTGTTTGCTGAACAGCATTCTGGAAAGCAATTAAGATTCAGTTGACTACATAACATGCACATTGTAATGCTCTTGGCAAATAAACAATTAAATAAATACTCAATTGCAAGGATTCTGATGACTTGCATACAGATGTATTTCTAATCCTTTCAGTGTACCCCAACAGGATCATAACAACGTACAGAGATTTATACACACTATACATAAACATTTGGGAATTTGGCAGTAATAAAAATAAATTTTTTTTAAAATCAGAAATTTATTATATATAAGTGTACAACAACATTCTAAAATTATGTGATTAACTGAAAGAACTATGTTTGCTTATTGACATTGATTTACCTTCTTGTTGCATCTCTTCAGACTTGCTTCTCACGTGAATAACTCGGGGTCTCACGGTCTGAACCTGTGCAGCTCCTCCGCTTTCCCCCTACAAATCATACATTAAAATCATATTACAAATCTGACTTTGGATGTAAAAGCCCAGGGAAATTCTGTGGAGCTTCAAGAAACATCCAAAGAGGTTTTTAAAGATTCATTAAGGGATATGCACTTGTTCTCCTTCCTTTGGACTTCCAAAGAATTCAGATCTGAATGAGCCTATTGCAGTGTGTGTGGCAAAGCACCAGTTAGACCTGAAGACACAGGAACCCTCCAATTTCTACTCAAAACAAAGAAATATAAGACAGAAAGAATATAAGATTTCTCTGCCTTTGTTCAATACCCAGGACTTCTCCCAAGGTATTATCCTCCTGAGGAAAAAAAAAAAGTTGGAGAGGAAAAGTAACAGGTTGGAAAACCCTTGGCAATTATAAAATCTGTTCCCTTGACCACATTTTTAAAACCATTTTCTGTTCTTCCTGGAATTCCCTTCAGGATCAAGGTCTACAACAATGCCAGTGGGCAAAGTTACTTAGAAGCAACAGATGCTCTGTGTGTTACACCAGAAATATCATATTTATCAAGTATATTTCTTGTCTGATGCATTAAGTGGAACAGGAGTTTTGGCTCAAGGAATTCCACTACATTTAGATGGGAAACATAAAAAGTCCAAAATGAAGTCATGGAGACCTACTCTGTTTCCCCAAAAATAAGACAGGGTCTTATATTAATTTTTGCTCCAGAACTCATTACTTTTTTACATATATAGCTGCCTGGACGCTATCTAAATTGACTTTTTAATGAACTGTAACTAGGGTTTACTTTTGGAGTAGGACTTATATTTTGAGCATCCTCAAAAACCCTGAAAAATCATGGTAGGGCTTATTTTTGGGGTAGGTTTTATTTAGGGAAAACAGGGTAGAAGACTTCAGCATTCTCTAAGACAAATAAATTTAATGTCATCAGTTATGCTGTTGATCCCATAGAAGCCAAAAATATAGATGAAAAGAAGAAAATCTTTATGTCTGGCAAATAAACACGGTGCCAACTACGCAATCAGAGCTTCTGACTTCTTTCAGCCAACAACTGTCTCCTACAATAACCAGAATGGCAACAGTAATGATATTGTTGACAAGATAAGAAAGAGTTGAGGTGACTTTCTGAAAGCAGGAAGGTCTCATGGAAACATGATCGAAGGCCACCAATGCTATAGAACATTAAATGTTCTGTAGAGCACAACAGAATACTCGTGACTTCATTTGAAGTGTTTTGGTGGGTTTTTTGTTTCGTTCTGGATTTTTAAGTTGACAAACCAAAAATGAGTTTAAACTGAACTGATGTGCAAACAGAAGTTGAGAGATAACACATAGATTCACAACCCACAATTATGCATTCCTGGAGGACTAAAATAAAGTCTTTTGAAATACTAAAAATGTAAGCTGATAAGAATACCAAAGTGACAATCCCACTTAAAAAATGTTGATTGCATAAAAACATTCATACTTACAGAAGAACATTATGAAAATATTTTGCAACTAACTGATTTTCTAAGATTTTAACAATGCACTTGGGACTTCAAATTATTTAGATTTACCATATTTGAAATGTTTAGCTGCACAAATGTGACTTTCAGTGTTCAAGTCCCTCCCATGATCAAAATTATTTATCTAGAATAGGAACAGCCCAGCTTCCCTCTGGTCATCTCTTGGTTCTTAGAGATAAAAGCACAGGGGCAAAGTGGCCACAAATAACACTTAATTCCTGTATTCTTGCACAAGAACGGACAGAAGGGGTCAAACTGAAGATGCATTCAGTCTGGGACTCTAACAGTGGCTAAAAGCGCCCATAAATCTCACAAAAATCCAATGCCAGAAATGGAGGAGCAGCCAAAGAATTTGGGTAGATAAGAAAATTCCTGCATGACTTAAGCCATTTGTTTTGGCGTGAGTGACCACACGGATTTCGCTGTTCATGACTAGAAGGTGGCATTTGCTCCTGCCCTACGTGAAAAGACAAAGCTCTTTCTGTTGGTCAGAATCTGACCTACACACCCATGGCCAGGGAGCAAACCAGTGGTTTATATACGGCAGTTCCACAGTGCTGCCCACAACCTGGCCAAAAATGAGGATCCTGTTAAGACGGACGAAAGAAACCACCCAAGCTTTGCCATAACAAGTCCTAACATCCAGGAGGATCGTTCCCAGTTAAACCAGAACAAAGCTCTACCAAACCCAAGGCCTAGCTGGATTCCATTTGAAATACTGGGAGTTTTCTTCAGCCTCTCAGCACACACCACAAAAAGCCTAGTTTTGCTGCTAAATGGATTAGTCTTCTTGCTTCGTATGTAGCTGATAGAGTTTTATTTCAATAAAGGCAAAACACTGCCTAGAGATGAAAAACAAGAGGTAAAACAGCTGATGTGAGAGTCAGGGACTAACTTGGGAGGAAATCTTTTAAGAAGTTTAAAGTCATTATCGCCTTAAACATCACATAGAATGAATCACTCTGAAAGCCTGAGGACTTTGTTTGCTCTCTTGGCTCATATAATATTACCAGAAATTCTGTTTCCCACAGCAGGTGACAAAGCAGATCCAGCCATATATCTGAATACAGATGCCATCCATACTAGAAACTGGGGGAAAGGTTCATCATTGTTACATGGTAGGTAGATGCTGTCAAAACAAGCTTTCAAATCAGCTGGTGCAGAGAATGAATTATTTTTTCAGAAAAAGAGGTACAGATCTAGTAGATAATCTAATGAAGGATGGCTTTGCTCCATCCAGGATATACATTACTGGGGTTATTGCTTATAGATATGGTCACGTCCTAGAAAAGCTAAAAATTCAGCCTCTGAGAAACAGTGATTCAGAGTTTTACATCAAGAACAGCCATGTAATAGAAGATATTATTTGGTTCGAGGAAAAAACAAACACAAGCCACAAACAAAACCAAACCAAACCAACCAAGAAACAAACAACACAAAAACTCCAACCAACCAACCAAGCCCCACAACAACCAAACCACACACACACAAAGTTTGAGGGTTTGGTTGTTGGTTGGTTGGTTTGGAGGGAGGGTGTATTTTATATCCCAGCATGTATATAAGCATCTGAACCCCTGCTAAGGGTTCAAATGCAAGAAAAAGTTTCTAAAGATAAGATAATACATAACTAGCTGCATATGTAAGATAATATATAACTGTGTATTTTCTATGAAAGACACTATGCCAGGTGACCTTACATTTCTTGTGAAGGTAAGACTATGAACATGGTTGACCTTACACAAGGTAAATTATCATTTGCCTATATGCAGGCAAACAAAGAAATCAATCGTAACCCCATCAGCTAATTCTCCAGAGCACAATATGCAGGCATCACTGGGTTCTTCATCACAGCTCTCGGTGCTGAAAGAAGGAAACACGTTTTACCCACTTTGTCCCTTTTACTTTTGGCTAGTGAAACGAGAACAAGGATATGAGCTTCACCCCAACAGAATCCAGTCTTGCCCGTGAACAACAATTCCAAGAAACAATATGTTCCAGTGATCTCAAAGAGGTGTAACATTTAAAATCCTCTTTGAAGATGCAACACATCACTTCAGATGACATATTCAAGAACTGCTCAGATGCCAGTGGCACAGTATGCATCAAAGCTCAAAAACACAAAAGGAAAGATCAACACAAGAAACTTTCAGTTATTTTTAATATAGAACATGAGGAAAGGACAGAATGCATCCATGGTTATTACTTTCAGTATATTATTACTTTCAAATACACCGTGAAGCTTAACATATTAAAGAGCAATCTGTCACCTCATTTTCAGCTTTTGCCACTTGCTATTTGAATTTTTCTTCACTTAGTGAGTAAACCATCACCTCTAGGTAACAGCACATACTAATGAAATAGCAATGGATTAACTCTCTAGGTTTCCAGCAGAGATCAACAGGATCTTCCTCTGCCTTCAAGTATTCTGAGGTACATCATCATCACCACCTGTCCAACCCTGCCCCTACGAGGACAACTGAAGCTCCTGAAACGCTGAACCAGTGGTTTACAACTGGTGAGGCCAAACCTCCACTGTAGCTTCCTCTCCCATACATCCATCATGTTATTCTTCTGTATTTGAAGCACTGTGCCCCTAAAACATTGGAATGCCCTATCTGACCTGAGGATGTATAGCATTACACCCTGTGAGACCAGAGAAGCTGTGAGGAAGTGCAGAAAAGGTAAAAGAGAAGGTCTGAGCCCAACAGAAAGCCAACTGTAAGGATTCCATCCCAGTAAACACAACCATTGCTATTACACACATGTACTTTGGACCTCAGTTTCTCAGCTGAATGTGTCACTTTAAACGTACCTGTCCTGGTTTTGTTAAAAACCAAGTTTCTCTTTTAGCGAATTTTGCCTGTCAGCTAAAGCCTTCATATTAGCTGCATTTTCCTGGAGAACCAGATACATTTTTTGTTAAACATATCAATAACTTCGCATTCCATTGCTAAGCACAGATTCACATCTGGTGAGAGGGGCAACGAGAACCAGGTGACCAAGAAACTGACCAACTGTGTATAACATAACATTCACGTGAATACTTTATATAAAAGTGGGAGATCACAAGGATCTCGCCCTTTTTTCATCCCTTTTCCTTATGGCCGACATTAGGAGAGGACCTTGCTAGTCGTCCCTGTGAACTGAGGCCAGTGACAGACTGAATCCAGCTCCGGTTGGCTGCAGAGTCCAGTCCAGGACTTTGGGTGCCGGCTCTGCAGTTGCTGAGACTTTCAAGATTGGTTTTGTATATTTTGTATTATTTTCTCTATTCTTATCAGTAGCATTAGTAAAACATTTTTAATTTTTCCAACTCTCTTCTCTCTGTCCTTCTTTCCCCCCTCATTGTCTGTCCTGAGTGGGAAGCGGGGTGGGGGGTCGAAGGGGAAAGGTGGGGGAGAGGAGGTTAACAATACATCTGCCACGGTTTTATTGTCACCCCGCAATCAAAACCCTCGACAGTACCAATTCTGTGATATCAATCACCACAGGGAAACAGGTAAATTTATTTTCCTAGGTTTCAGTTTGCATTTCCTGAGCAGTCACAGAAAAGATCCTTTGAGTTTACCTGGGACAGACCCTCTGAGAGAGATGTCGCTCTGCAGCTTGGTTGCGCTGCTTGCAGAACGGGATCTGAAACTGGTGGCGACTCCAGTTCGGTCATAAGCATTGGACCATGGCTTGCATCTGTATCTCCAAGTATTTCTGCTGAGAGAGGAAAAATAAAGAGAAAAATATTGCTTGATGAGCTGGAGCAGTAATCTCACGGTCAGCTCATGTGGCAGGATGTGGAGTCTTTCAACAATGGGACAGGTAATGTTAAAGTGAATAATTTCATCCTTACATGGCTCATTGTGTATCCCTTAAATTGTTCTTGTGGGGAAAAAAAGAAATAAGAAACACAGTTCTGCGGAAATTGAAAAAAATAAGTCAGTTTTATCGCCCGCAGATTTCTAACGTGGCAAGCATTTATGAGAGCTTCAAAGCTATAGAGTTCATCACACCATTATATGCTTAATGAGCTTTATCACTCATATTGGAAAGACTTCTTCATGAAGATGTTTCACTGTTACGTGAATGCAAGGAAACCTGTATATAGTCTTTTTGAAGGGATAATTTGCTATATAATCCAGCATTTATCATGCTGTTGCAGCCTGTGAGTGTGTAAAGCATCTTTACAAAAAATATACTGACAGCTCATGAACTAACTTTAGCCTTCTGCTATCATAAAGAGCCAAAGAATTAATTTTAAACCTAATTAACGATAACTATTGTTTATTTAACTGTAATTACAGTTCACTTTAAGACTAAACGTGCCATATTTCATTTGCATGTTCGTTTTTATATCCACAACTTTAAGCATTGAAAACAAGGATTTATAACTGAAAGACTGATCATCAAGATGCTTTTATATACCTACATAAGCAACACCCTCTCCATCTTACAAACAGACATTATGTTTCCATAACACAAATAAAAACTGGTCACAAAGCTGATGATACCCATAGACACACAACCCTCAGAATTCTTACTATCTGTAAGAGTACATCTGTGACTCGTTCTGACAAAGAAACTGAGTATCCACTGCAAGGTGATATATACACAGATATACAACCTGATATATATGAACTGTGACTATTATTTACTTTTACTCCTAAAGATAATTCTGAAATAAACTGATGGACCTGCACTGTAATTGTTGTGGCTACCAGGAAATAGCACTTAGTCCTGCCTTGCAACAGACACAAAAGATTTGGAAGAAGAGTGGAAATGATCAGAGATCATTCCTTCTCCCCTTCCACCTCCCACCAAGAGCAGATTGTTTCCTGTTCAGCGTTGACTTCACTATCAAAAGGACTTGGAAACAAGATTTTGTGTTCCTCCCTGATATGAAAACACTCCTGTCTTGAGAGTAGATCTTAGCTGTTCAACAATCTTGTTTCCCTAGCAATGTCAGTGAATCCTGCGCTGTGTGTTCAGAGCTGGGGAGGGAGGTTAAAAACCATCAGAATGCAACAAAGCTCAGCCTGGGATTATTACAGACTGTGTAAAAGCACGAGGCATTGCCTTATGGTAGTACATTCAGGTTCCTCACCTCCTCTAAAAAACACTGGCACAGAAACAATACTGCAAGCTTTAGAGATTTAGGGTTAGAGAAATACATCACTCCTAGATTACTGTCACATACAGGAGCTGTTTTTGGAAAGTGTTAGGTATTTACATGACAAAGAGCATCCTAAGTTAAATTAAGTAGACTTTTTAAAAGTATATAGAAGAGATACAAACATGTTATGCTACATACAGCTATGGACAGTCTGAGTAAGAAAGAAACAGATCCTCCCAATAACTTGCATCTTCTTACTCTCTAGATGGTCCTGAGCATTACCAGAGACTCAAAACAGATTGTTCTAGATCACTAATTTATTCTCATGTCACCACATTCTTAATGCTGACTGACCTCTAACAACACAGCGTTAAACAAGTGACGTGGAGAAAGGGATAGGAGCCTCACCTCGTCCTTTGCCAGGAAGTCTAACATAACAAATCTCCAAACAACAGTCAAACAACCACTTTTGAGCACAAGTTTGATAATATTTAACGTAGCAGAATGTATTTTCAAGGCTGACAGTGGTGTAGCTGGTTCAAAACGTTAGGTAACACCTCCCTTAAAAAGCTTGCTCTCTATAGAACCAACCTAAATGTGAATCAGTTCAGAACTAAACATTCTTATTTCTCAGAGATAATTTTTGCCACATGTTGAACACATTTAATTTCAATCCACCTCCTACTGGTCAAGGGCTGATAATGTGAGAAATGTTGCTCTTGTCAAATTCATTAATGTGAAAATTAAAAGGACAGAAAAACAGCTGTTTGAACACTTCAGTTTACACAACTTTTGATGAATCAGTGCAACCACATTTGTGTTGAAACAGCTTAAGAATAATTTCAGTTTAGTTTAATCATATTTAAAACCACACTCAGGAAAATAAGAGTTTTCTATGAACTTGCAGCAGTTTAATTAAGCAAGTATAGAAGTGCATTTCCAGATAACAACAGAGAAACTGGGATAAAAAGATAAGGGAGAAGAAGGATGGGCCAGTGGTTACAGCACTAGCTTCAACTGAAAAGAAGTAATTACCCTGCTTTACCACAGCAACATATTCTGTACAATTAATTTGCACAAGTCACTATGTGTTCGCCTCAGCTACTCATTTAGGAAAAAAGAATTTCCATATCGTTACAGGAGCTAGAATATATTACCAATTATGAGACATTGCAGTATCACCTTGATGGAGTGAAAAAAACAATGAGGAGGAGTGCTGTGTAAGGGGACAGAGAGAAATAGCTTGAACTGCTGGTGTTAATAGCTGTCCTATGGAAACCGACTTCAAGAATGGTCAAACTAGGTGATTCGCTCAAACAAAGTGGTTTTGAGAACTGAATTTGGCTTAAAAGAATAAAATACATACTTTACAATCAACTTTTCTATAGGCAAGCGGGCACTTAGCATGATTTTGGTCCAAATTGTAGAACATTACAAAGAAGAGTGAAGATCTGGTTCTCAGAAAAGGAATGTTAATCATTCCATTGCAGCAATTGCCTGTACATTTTTAATACTGCATTTTGAACATACTCTGAAATTATTTTAGAGACTGTTACACAAACAACTAAGAAACCACATAAATATCACAGAGAAGATGTAACAGTCTAATTGTACCTCCAATTTGGGCAAGCTGCCCTGGCGATGGAGAACGGAAACTCTGGTGTGGTCTGTTCTCACAAGTCCGAGCAGTTGGACGGTCCATATAAACCGAATGTCCCATTAGGATTCTCTCTGCTGCTCTGGTCAGTCTCGGCCTTTGACCTTCACTGAGCTCCCCAACACTGTCATCAGAATCCTACACAGAACAGCAACATCAGAACAGCAGGTATTAAAAAAAAACAATGTATTTCTTCCAAAACCACCATTATTACACTAATTACATTAAGCCTTAGAGCATGCACAAACTTAAGTCTATACTATTAGCACTGAATAAAGAAAATTGAAATGGAAGCAATATCATCTAACTGTGTTTGGAAGCAAGATCTACATCAGTACCGGGCAGAAAAGAATCAGAGCCAAAGAACATCACTTATTTTGTTAGTGGTTTCCCAACATGATCAGAATCAACATATTTTTAGCACCTAAAGTCTTTAACGTTACACATATGGCTATTGTTGGCTGCCTGACCTTGTAGCATTGGAAGTATCTAAAAGTTGTTGACTCGCTGTTATACAGCATTTCAGAGAAAAAGTTCAATTTTTAAGTAGGTTTGGATGGCACTATAAATAGGGCTGGTGCTGTGGATTCTGACTTTCAAAGCTGCGGAAGAAAAACAGATTTCAGGAAAACAGGCTGCATATCAAAACGGCGTGGTCAGCAGGACAAGGGCAGTGATCCTACCCCTGTACTCTGCATTGGTGAGGCCACACCTGGAGTATTGTGTTCGGTTCTGGGCCCCTCAGCTCAGGAAAGACATTGAAGTGCTGGAGCGGGTCCAGAGAAGAGCAACACGACTGGTGAAGGGACTTGAACACAAGACCTATGGGGAGAGGCTGAGGGAGCTGGGGTTGTTTAGTCTGGAGAAGAGGAGGCTTAGAGGTGACCTCAGCACTCTCTGGAACTACCTGAAGGGCAGTTCTAGCCAGGTGGGGATTGGTCTCTTCTCCCAGGCAGTCAGCAACAGGACAAGGGGGCACGGGCTTAAACTCTGCCAGGGGAAATTTAGGCTGGATATTAGAAAGAAATTCTTTACAGAGAGAGTGGTCAGGATTGGAATGGCTGCCCAGGGAGGTGCTGGACTCACCATCCCTGGAGGTTTTTAAACTGAGATTGGACATGGCACTTAGTGCCATGATCTAGTAAACGGACTAGAGTTGGACCAAGGGTTGGACTCGATGATCTCTGAGGTCTTTTACAACCCAGTCGATTCTGTGATACACATACACACTAGTGCACAGTATCATTTTAAGACAATACTAGTAACATCTAGGAGAATATTATTTATCTTCTAAATGAGAAGGTATGTTTGTACACACCTTGCCAGAATGTGAGGGTGGGGGGGAGTCTCTTAGTGTCTTGTATGGACAGACCGAGGGGTCTGTGACCACGGGAAAGGGAAAGAGCAAATTAGAGATGCATTTGTGCTGATGAGAAAATGTCACTACAACTACAGTCAGACTCAGAGCTGACACTGCAGGAAGCTTTTCACTAAATCCATCCACCAGAACTCATTAAGAAAAATAAAGACAGACATAGGAACAGTTAAGGAGGCGAGTGAAGTTGGTAATTATTTAGACTAAACTGACCAAGATAGAAGGAAGAAACTGCATATGCATCAATAAAATCACAAAAAGCAAGATCTGCCATAAATAAAGGTGTTCATGACTCATATTGCAGTGTTCAAATTCACTTCCTTTAAACGTCCCTCCACCTATAGACACCCAGTCCAAACTATTATTCTCCACATAGAAAATACTTAGATGTGTGATAAAAAAATGACTTCTGTCCTTTGTGATGCAGATAGTTATATTTTTCTGTTAGTCTGTTTTTTCTGCCAACTTCATATGAGCATTTGGAGGTTTTGTTCCAAGATCATTATCAACAGCATGTGTAAAAGTGTATGTAAACATTTGTTGCTTCTTCATCCATCTCTCAAACACTCATATGGCTGTTAAGTGCAGTGAATTTGTACTGTTAAATATAAATATACCACCTATGTTGCTGAAGTGACAAAAAATGTCCATGGTTTTCAATACGACAGGACAAATCTGCTACAGTGGAACAGTCACATACACACTTCGAAAAGCAGGTACACACGATACTATGTACAGCTAAATTGTTTATAACAACACTTAATCTTCAGTGGTTTTAAAAAGTTTTACACAAGAACGCAGTCAACAGAAGTGGGATCGCTTCCAGCAGTGAATGAAGTGTATGAACCTGTTCTACAGCCAACAGGAAGGATAAACTTGGAACTATTTTATCTAGTTTTGAGTAAAAAAGTACAAAACCACTGTTTTGGAAGGAAAAGGACAGTATTTACCTCCGAATGGTGCATTCCTTCTTGTGCAGTAACAGGTGCTTGATTTAATTTGGCTAAAAGAGTCAGGACAGGATCCCTGTGACAGCCTTTATCCAGCCTTCTTACCACTTGCCCTTCACTGGGCGGATCATAATCCTAAAATAAAGAAGCAAAATCCATATAATACGTGATCCAAGACTCTTTTTTGTAGTAACTTGAATCCATCTTAATTAGTTCACAATGAAGCTTTTTTCTTTTATAAAGGAAGTTGTTACAATTCCCACATTAAGAATTTGAGTCATAAAAATCTCAGCATTTAAAAATAAGCAACCTGATGCACTGTTTTCTCACTTTACCCACAGACACGGTGTCTTTATCTGATATATAAGACTGCAATACATAGAGAACAATGTCCTTTAGGCCTTCAAAGCTCACTGAAACAGATAAACCCTCACACACACTGTTTGCTAGCAACAATCTGGCTGCAGAGCTGCTCTCACCAGCAAGGATTTTGCTTCCTCAGCCAGAGAAACTTATTTGAGGATGGAGGATTATTGGAAGGAGTTACGATCCAGCTGACAGAGGAAGAACATCTTTGCAAGCAAGCTTTCTAACCTGATGAAGAGAACTTTAACTTAGGGTCACCTGATAACGGAGTCTTGAGCCCAGAGTTTAAGAGGGGGGATCCAAAGGGATCTTTTACAATCCTGATCAAGAGGAAGGGCAATCTCCTCAAGTGCTTATAGACTTACATGACAAAGTCTAGACAACGGACTAAAAGATTTGTGAGTTCATGGCACACTCTTGCAACTATGACACAAAAGAAATCATGGAGAGCTGGTGAGGGGTTTGGAGCACAAGTGTGATGGAGCGGCTGAGGGACCTGGGGGTTCAGCTGGAGAACAGGAGCTGAGGGGAGACCTGATCTCTGAAAGGAGCTTGGAGCATGAAAGGTGTTGGTCTCCGCTCCTGAGTAGAAAGTGATAGGATGAGAGGAAATGGTCTCAGGTTGCACCAGGGGAAGTTTAGATGGGATATTAGGAAAAATTTCCTCACCAAAAGGGTTATCGAGCATCAGAACAGGCTGCCCAGGAAAGTGGTGGAGTCACCATCCCTGGAGGTGTTTGAAAGGCACGTAGATGTGGTGCCTTGGGACACGGTTTAATGGTGAAGTTGGCAGTGTTAGGGTACAGTTGTACTTGATCATCTTGAGGATCTTTTCCAACCTAAACAAGTCTAAGATTCTGTCTTCCAGAGGAGCAGTCTATGAAGTTTTTAGAAATCTCTCTGGAGATCCCTTCCAACAAATACTATTACAATTTCACTATCAATTTGTTTATGCTTTCATAATGAAAACGGTTTGGTTTAAGCATAGTATTACTCTACCCAATACTATCATTTCTATGACAGTTATGTCCTACTGAGAGGCATTACACAAAGTCAGAGAGGGGAAGTTCAGGCATCTGAGGGAAAGTGTTAAAAGAGAAAGGGAATGGAGAATACCTTGACTTGGGAGGCTTCCCGGACAGTGGACTGAAATAGATGTCAGATAAGAAGCTATACTGAAGTTTTAAGCAGCTTTAACTAACTCCTGCCTCAGCTAACCTACTTTAATAATTTAAGCACACAAGCAATTAAAAGATGGTTCAAAGCCGAAAGAGCTCAGAGCGCAATAATGTTGTATTCTGCTTTAAATACAATAAAGAGATGAAAATATGTATTAGCTATCTCTCACCTACAGAAGTATATAAACCATTCAACTTTAAAAATATATATATATTAGTTTGTATCATGTGCTGTTTTTTTCCTTTGGAGCACTGAAATTTGAACACTCTTTGCAAATGTACAGTTTAAAAGCATAGATTTAAACAGTTTATAAGTGAAAATGCTTAAAGCACATCCAATTTATAAAGATGCTCAAGGTAGAATACCACACTAACTCTGTTTTCTTTGTGAAACATTTCCTTACCATTTCATTGGCATCTCGTAAAGTACTTGTTAAGCTCTCAGCAAGGTTTGGAAGAGACAGTCCTCCTTCTGCTAATGCTGTAAAATATAAGTTACAAATACTAAAAACCATGCAAGTTATATGAAAGCAAGCCAAGGTCACATTCTTTAATAATTGCAACACAGTGCTTTAGTAAAGTTGGAAATCCCTACTACAGGATGTGTATTATGAAGACATATTTTCAGCTTCAATAAAAACTTAGCACTTAGTACCACATGTACTTGTGCAAGACAGTTCCAAATATTTCCCAAGTTGATCTTATGACAAAAGGGCAGATTTTATCTCTTCTTAGTAGTCAGCAGAAGCATTTTGTTCAGAGACAAGGAAAAGAGCAATGAGGTCTCTTAAATCCAAAACCACAAACTGAAAGTTAAAGATGAAAGTTTGCAGTTTTATCAGAAAAATGTATGAAATGCAACTTCAGTAGACTGGAAGAGAAGTTTATAAAGGATTTGGATTAACTCTTTTTTCTAATGTCCACAGATTTGCCTAGTGAGTTACCTCTTGCAGCCAGCTTCTGTCCATAGCTGAAGAGCACCTCCCCTTCTGAGATGGGTCTGTCTGCGGTTTCTGTTTCTGTCTCGGTGAGGGTGAGGCTGCTTTCCTGCGTGGACTGCTCAGAACTAACTGTGGGCGCAGGTGATGGAACCTGCAGATCGCAAGGAAGCGATTCGACCGGCCTCACTGGCGGCTGCCGAGACGGTAATACCAAGGCCTCTGGTTTCTCATCATTCGCCACTGACATCTCACTGTAATGTAAGAATATGCATTATTAATACACTAAAAAGCATTGCACAACATAAAGTCTTAAATGAATACTGGAAAGTCATTAATTTGCAAGTATTTTTTCAGATGAAGGAGCACAGCACTTTACAGAATAGTCTGAACATCAATATGGTTAAATAACATTATTAGTGAATTCCTGGTTATAACTAAAAATTACCACGTGTATTCCCACTGAGGTAATACAAAAAATAAAATGCTAAGAATACAATATTCCATTGTCACTACGTTTATTAATGGTAGTTATAACCAGTTCACAATGTCTAAAACTACCTGAAAGGAGGTTGTAGCATGGAGGGTGTTGGTCTCTGCTCCCAGGTAACAAGTGGTAGGACAAGAGGCAACGGCCTCAAGTCATGCCAGGGAGGTTTAGACTGGATATTAGGAAAAGATTCTTCATGGAAAGGGCTGTCGGGCATTGGAACAGGCTGCCCAGGGCAGTGGTGGAGTCACCATCCTTGGAGGTGTTTAAAAGGCGTTTAAATGAGATTCTTAGGGACATGGTTTAGTGCTAGGGTTAGGTCATGGTTGGACTTGATGATCCTGAGGGTCTCTTCCAACTGAAATGATTCTAATGTTCAAAAGGACAATGAATAAGGACCAACAAAATCTGAGAAAGGTCCTGATTTCACATTTTTCTCCAAAATATAAGTCTAGCAATTAAAAAAAAGAATCCTGGCTTATCTCAATGCCCCCTGATATACACATTAATAATTTCTCTACTGACTTTTTGAGGATATATGTAGAAATAATATATTCATTTTTGTAAGAAATGAGAAAACGGTGCAGCCTGTTCAACTCACACAGCCTTGGGACGGAATGGATCTTCAGCTAAAGGACTGGGCTTCTCTTCTTCCAGAGGAAGTTCTGCGTCATCCCACGGGTTTGGAGGTTTTGGACTCTCCATTTTTGCAGCTTCGGAGACCCACTGCGAGGCAGGAGGGCTTGGTGTGGCTGTCCTAGGAGGCGTATTGACAGGGGTAACCACAGGTGTGCCAACACGACCAGCTGGAATCTCAGCTCCTGCGTACATGAAGCCAAATTTCAGATCAGAAAGGAAAGGAGGAATTAAATCCCAGACAAAGAGTTAGTCAGTTGCACTGAGCCCTTGTAGTGTTTGTGACACCTTCTGATTGTCATGGAGACAAGGCTAGATTAAGACTAGTTTCTTTTAAGTAGTGTTGGCAGCTGAAGGAGCTAAAATAAAACCTCAATTATTATACTTACTTCCTTTAATAAAGGAGACTGCTCTGCATTTTAAAAACTAGGCTCCTTTACTTGAAGAGTGTAAATTTGGCTTAATTAATGTCAGAAATACAGGAAGGAGCAAAAGAGTTACTTTCCTGATGTGAAAAAGCATGGAGGGGTTGGGAGGGGTGGAAATCACACAGACCATAAAAATGTGCATTAAATTTGAAAACAGAACCATTACCAAATAGATGTTTGCTTTTTACATGCATTAGCCCATAATTTTTGTACTACATGAATTCCCACTTGAATTATAGCCTCAAGAATATTTCTCCTGAGAGGTAACATGTCTTTGAAGAACAAAAATTAAAGACAGTAGATTAAAGCATATTTGCTACTTCTAAACTTCAAGTACTGTTTTCACTACCTGTTTCTTTAATTTTTTCATGTTCGTGAACATCCTCACTGATTTCTGTAAGAGACAGAGAAGACTCCGGAGTTTTGAGCGGAGGCAATTCTTTTTCTGAAGGTGGTGTTTGTGGTGGTGTGGCCTGGGGTGTTGGCAATGGAGTAGGTACAAGAGACTCCTGAGGGGAAAAAAGTAAATCATAACCATGGTTATTATCTCAAAGCAAAATTCTTATCTTCTAAGTATTCCCAGAGTTAGATGAGGAAGAGAGAAAAAGGCAGGTTATCACAGAATAGGAACACTTGTTGCTTAGATACGCGCTGCACGGATCTAACTCTTCCATCTAAATATAAAGTCACACCAAGCTAAATAGTACAAAATAAAATAAATTTAAAACCAGTAAATTATCACATACTAATATTAATAAAGTATTTGATACATTGTTAAGCAAGAAAATATTTTGTGACATGGACAAAATTGAGTCAGTGTGATAATTTTACGGTAAGAGGATCAGCTAAAGAGAAGATTACAAACCAAGCAATAGCCAAGGCAGTAAAGCGCTAAAATAAGCACAAACATAGTTGTGATGCTCCTTAAAAAAATGACAGTGATGCAGATAAGGCTGACAAGCAAGTATGACGGATGTCGTTCAGCCTGCCCTGTTCTCTGACATTTAATAAAGAAAACAAGAGAATGGGGCTAAAGGAAGGCTTCCAGCCTAGTTTCTGATGAATAAATCCTCAGGCTGATGATACTTTATTAAAAACACTTATGGGAAGTGGAGCACGCTAACACATTTGGCAGCTCACACACAACTGAGTGACGTTGTGAACACCAAAGAACTCGGTAACTGAGCCGCTGAAGTTCTAGTCAGGAAACTTTACTGTAAGAAGGGGTAGATCAACAATGCACAAACTACATATTCAGGAACTTCTGCTATCAGCAGAAATAGAAAAAGAGAAGAAAATTATGAATGTACAAGTTATCCAAAGGATGACTGTTAGCCATGAATGTGGAAAGCCTTCAAAACAAAATAATTAGTGACCTGAGATTCCAATAAATGCAGGAGAGCATCACTACTACAGCACAGGGACTGAGGAAACCCCATCTTGCAGACTACGTTATTATTAAATATGTGTATTAGCGTATTAATATTACCCACGGCCAAGACAAATTCAAACTGGATAAAGTAAGAGTGCTGCCCATCAGCAGGAGTTGAAAAATGGTATGCGTGCAGACAGTTGCTTTATTTGGCCTAATCAAAGTCCAAATGGGACAAAAATAATCTCCAAAAGCATGCAAATGAGTATATATAGTAAGAAGAAAACCACTATTTCAGCCTAAGAACATTTCACTTTAAGCTGGCACAGAAACACAGAGGCTTAAAAGGGCCGTTGATCGATGCAGAATGGTTATTAGAAGAGGTTTCTATGTATCAGAAGATCAAGCTCCAAAGAACAGTGCTCTTTAACATTGCACCCTCCTTAGTCTAGGTTGGACATTAGGAAAAGGTTCTTCACGCAGAGGGTGCTGGACACTGGAACAGGCTCCCCAGGGAGGTGTCACAGCCCCAAGCCTGACAGTGTTCAAGAAGAGACTGGACAACACCCTCAGACACACGGTGTGAACTGTGGGGTTGTCCTGTGCAGGGACAGGAGCTGGACTCGATGATCCATATGGGTCCCTTCCAGCTCAGGACATTCTATGATAATCTGCAGGGGAGGGGGGAACAGCTCTTTCGGTGCAGGATGGCTGTATTTAAGCCTGCAGCAGTGAGATGATTCCTTTCGACTACAGAACAATCTGCTGGTCACTTACAGCAGGCACTAGCTGGTATTTCAGTCCATATGCACCGTAGCAGAATAGAATAATCAATCAACAAACTTGTGAATATTTAGATTTCTAAGCGCAGCCATTTCCACAGTCATCCCAAAGATATTACACCACACCGGATTGTAGCACAGCTATGCTGTTATCCAAAGAGCCAAATGCCATTTGATTATCAAAGGGAACAGAGAAAATTCTCCTGTCTTACAGGAAGCTCTACTAATCATTTAAGCATTTACTGAAAACTACTGAACTCCAAACTTAGAAATAATTAATACTCATTTTTACAGATATTAAAGAATGGCTGCAAGCCCATATGACGAAAAATAATATCAAACAGAGCATGACTTATTTCATTCTTGTGACTTCGCAAGAAAGTAGTGTAGCTATTTTTTGCTGAAAATACCACAAGCTATCTTTTGACAACATTAAATTAATTACCAAGTCTTTTCTTTAGAAATCAGTTTCATGCTCAGACTTAAAGTAAATAAATAAATACAGTGCTACATGCATGCAGCACAAAAGGAATTCTTTTTTTTATGAAATAGATTTAGTCTTTTTGCTTGGTGGGGTATAATAAGGAATAATTGAAAAATGCAAATCATGCACATTCAGTTCTCTGGTCTTTTTACATCATCTTTGTCTTGGACATGGTTAAACCATCATGCCTCAAAGACATGATCCCCTAAAACTGCAGTAAGAAAACTTAAATAAACTGGACTCTTACCACCTTAACTGTTGTACTTGGAAGAGCATTTGTGGCAGGAACTGCTTTCTGAGCCTGCTCGTTACCCAGCATGGTCGCAATTGTCTCACTGAGAGCTTCATTTACGAAATGACTTATCATTTCTGAGTCCACAGGCACACCAGCATTGATAAAGAGTTGAAATCCTCCACCACCTGCAACTTCAACTGGACACAGAGAAACACAAAGCGCACATCCAGGTTTCACTTCTTAAAATGCGTGTACTGTACCACAGCCACTCATTTTTATCCTTTATGAACCTTTCAACATTACTTTGAAAAAAGGGATTTTTTTTTAATTTTACAGATAAATCAAAAATAGTAGAGAAATGATTCAGGATCATAAAAGAAGGCAGTGAAGGTCAGTGACATCACAGGAGAAATGCATTTGTTTCCCATTCTTATACAAGGGACATAATTTTTGACATATCGATTAACAAAAGAAAGGCAAACAAACATTTGGGCTTTGCAAAATGTCATGGAGAACCACAATCTGATTCAGATTGCCAACAACAGTTGATTTGCACAGTGGTGTATTTTATGTGTTCTCTTCCTTTTTTATGTAATTTATTTCAATGTCCTTATAATGCTTCCTCTGTCTCAAATTAAAGCATGCACTTCTGCATAATATAGTTTCACTGGTTGAGCATTATCAACTCTTCGGCTCAGGCAACGGCTACATAGCCTGTTAAAATTAGCCAAAAACTGAGATAATCCATCTGCTGAGAAAAATAACTCCTACTTACCAATGTCAGAGGTTACAGTCTCATTGTCTTCACTCTCTGAGGTGCTAACACTGGGCACTGTTTCTTTCTGAGCTGGATACATCCCACTGATAATTTTTGCCATTATTTCCTGCTCCACCCTGGCAGAATAAAACCTGTTTCGTTATCGGCAAACACCAAGACACCTAAAACTATACAAAAGAGTTCTTGACATAAAACACAAGGCAGCTCAAAGGAAAAAGGAGAAGGGAAGGAAGTGGAAATGGAGAGGAGAAGGGGAAAGGGACCTGGGGGTCCTGGGGGACAGCAGGATGACCATGAGCCAGCACTGGGCCCTTGTGGCCAGGAAGCCAATGGGGTGGATTAGAAGGGAGGTAGTTAATAGGTTGAGAGAGGTTCCCCTGCCCCTCTACTCTGCCCTGGGGAGACCACATCGGGAATATTGTGTCCAGTTCTGGGCCCCTCAGTTCCAGGAGCACAGGGAACTGCTGGAGAGAGTCCAGCGCAGGGCAACAAATATGCTGAAGGGAGTGGAGCATCTCCCGTGTGAGGAAAGGCTGAGGGAGCTGGGGCTCTTTAGCCTGGAGGAGACTGAGGGGTGACCTTATTAATGTTTACAGATATATAAAGGGTGAGTGTCAGGAGGATGGAGCCAGGCTCTTCTCAGTGACAACCAATGATAGGACAAGGGGTAATGGGATCAAACTGGAACACAAAAGGTTCCACTTATATTTGAGAAGAAACTTCTTCTCAGTGAGGGTGCCAGAGCCTGGCCCAGGCTGCCCAGGGAGGTTGTGGAGTCTCCTACTCTGGAGACATTCCAACCCGCCTGGACACCTTCCTGTGTAACCTCATCTGGGTGTTCCTGCTCCATGGGGGGATTGGACCGGATAATCTTTTGAGGTCCTTCCAATCCCTGACATTCTGTGATTCTGTGAAAGGGAAGGTATTCTTATGGAGTCATTCCTTTTTCCATCTATATTCTCTTGCTGCTTTGATATAATGCAACTCACCAGTTTATCAACCTGTTTTCTATAGTTTCTCTCCTTTGAATCAGTTCATCCAAAACATCAGAAGACTGCTGAGGAGTAGAAGCCACTGGAGGAAATAAAGGACCGTTGTATTTTGGTGAGGCAACTTTGAGCTCTCCATTAAGCTCCAGAAGAGGCTCAAAGAATTCTGGAATTTCATCCCTCTCCTCTTCCTGATCCTAATAAATAAGTAGTAAATTAAGTTATGGTGCGTTTCTGGAAGGCAACGTCATTGAGGGAACTGTCAGATTTCTTTTCTTTAAGAAACATTTGTAGATGTGTCATAGCACACAAACCACGTTCTCCATTCTTAGTACGTTGTAGTTAATTGATACAATTTTAAACTTAGCAAATCATAAATCTGTAGAGGTAGAAAGAAACTGCTAAGTAAAACATGATTTGGCTCATATTTCCTGCCTGTGCTGCACAGGGCAGGGAGCCAATGGTCATGTTAATACTCAAGAAATTTACTTGTGACTTAGTCAGGTTTCTTTAATATATACTCCAGAAATGCTTCTCCCTTAAACAAAAATGTTTTGGAAACTTTCTACAGTTACTTTTTGGGTTAGATTTTTTGGGTTGGGTTGGATTTTTGGTTTGGTTTTGAAAAGAAACTTTTACTTTAAGGTCTCCTGTCTGAAAAGATACATTCCCAAAAGTTAATGAGTGTCTAGTAAGCCAAAACTAATGAAGCTGCCAGTGCTAAAGACTAGATATTAACTGTTTACGCATATGTTACGTGTATATTTACACTTTCACTAACTTCAGCAGCTGAAAGTTAAAAGTTATTCCTGGGTAATCAATTTACAAGATGCCCATAGACACTTTGAATTTAACCTTAATGTGCTATTTCTAAAAGTTACGGAGGTTATTCAGTGTGGGTTATAACATCTGACTGTTTCCAAAGGTGCCATCCTCCTCTTCCCCCCTGCATACACACAGCATTGAGTCACCAACACATCTTACTGCAATGTAACACTTCAGAAATGTCTCCTGATGGATGAGAACCTGCATCCTTCAATCATAATGTTAAAAACAAATGTCTCTAATGGTAATACGAGTCTCTAAGAAGAAAATTTGGCATGCTAGAAAGAGGTGAAGAGCTGAGCCCTAAATTACCAGTGAAAAGCATGTGGTGTTGCATAAAAGAACTCGCAGTAAATCTGCATTTACTAAGACTAATTGCCAACACAGTGAAAGGAGAAAAAAGTCTTTTCACTTATATAAATGAAACTTAATTTTAACCCACAAAATAAAAATCCCACTATATATTTTCTATTAATAAAAGAAGAAATCACTAAAACCAGAAAGAACAGAGGGGGAAAAAAAAAGACAGTAACATTTTCCTGTCTCCTTTCCCAACCCAGCATTAATATTTCTCTCCTACCTTAATATACCTTAAAACTGCAAAGTCAGATAGGTCCATGATGGGTATTACAACAAACAGCTAGAGGGGAGCAGGATCCTTCTGAATCTTTCAAGAGAAATAATTCTTCAAAGAAAAGCCGTAACTTGCAAAGCAAGCAAACCAGAATACGTGTATTATTTGGGTGACAAACAGAGATCCCCAAACCGTTCTGGGCATAGGAATAAGACAGTAAAGTTAAACTTGAAATGGCACTGGATGCTTTACAGGCTGATAAGAGGTTCATTCTGTTTGGATGTATGTATTCATAACCATAATTCATTCTGACAGCAAATGTAAAGATGTCTTTGTCCAGTGTTTCATTATGCATTTTCTTCTGCCTGCTTTACTCCATAAATTTTCTTTGATGTTGCCTATTTAATATAATCTTTTTTGAAAGTATGCAAAATACAAACATCTGGATTAAATAACCAAGGACATACAATAAATCTTACACATATTTAGTAATCTGACAAACTGTTGCAGTTCTCCGGCATTTCTAAACTATGTGCAAAAATATTTTATATTTAACAGTACCCAAAATGAAAAGAAAATTATTTTGATTTTGGGGTGATATATTATCTTTGCTGAAGTAAAAAGATAAAATAATAGTCAGTATTTGATTATACAGACTAAACTTGCACGTGTATCACTTTGTAGACAAACCCTGAATACTCTGCACTCAATTCTGCATTTTACCTCCCTGGGGACTGTTGAAAATATCTATCATGACTCCAAATCAAACTACGGCATAAATTAGAAAGTCTTTCAGATATGATTGGAATATTAATCATTGTACTTTATTATGAAGTATCAAGCCGAAATTCTATTTCCCAAATTACATTCGTATAATTAAAAGAATGTTTGAAATTATTAGGTGGTATAGATTTTGTTCCATTTTTACCAAACACATATATGCAGTCTTTTATTAAAGCCATCCAAAACTTAGTCGTGGATTTCTTGAAAGATTTGTAAAGCAATTTTCACAGGCAAGGTCAGGCCACATTGCAGGTGTCACCTGTGAGCTTTTGTCTGATGATTATACATGTATAAAAATCACCACCCAAAAGAGCAACCAGGGATGAGGAAAACACATTTACTCTAATCTCCTGTCACCTGAGCAAGCTTCTCACCCTTGAACAAGGCAGGTCCATGCAAGGACTGGCCCTACAAAACCTCCTGTGTTCAGAAAGTCTGAATCTACTATTTTTCTGAGCACGGGGCTTCCAGGGGATTGCACGTCCAGGTGCCAGAGCTGAGGAGGGCAAAGATCCAGGGCCAGCTACTGGGTAGACTGAGCGTCTAATGCTGTATACTGGAGGAATCCACACTGTGAGTCTTTGTGTATCATGTGTACACACAAGGCTCTTCAGCTTCGAGAAAAGGAAGCCGAGGGGAGACCTTCTTGCTCTCTACAACTACCTGAAAGGAGGTTGGAGCATGGAGAGTGTTGGTCTCTTCTCCCAAGTAGCAAGTGATAGGACAAGAGGAAACGGCTTCAAGTTGCACCAGGGGAAGTTTAGACATTAAGAAGCACGTATTCACAGAAAGGTTGTCAGGCATTGAAACAGGCTGCCCAGGGCAATGGTGGAGTCACCATCCCTGGAGGGGTTTAAAAGGCATTTAGACAAGGTTCTTAGGAACATGGTTTAGTGCTAGAGTTAGGTTATGGTTGGACTCAATGATCCTGAGGGTCTCTTCCACCTGATTAAGGGAGTGGAGCATCTCCCTTATGAGGAAAGGCTGAGGGAGCTGGGGCTCTGGAGCTTGGAGAAGAGGAGACTGAGGGGTGATCTCGTTAATGTTTACAGATATATAAAGGGTGAGTGTCAGGAGGATGAAGCCAGGCTCTTCTCGCTGACAACCAATGATAGGACAAGGGGTAATGGGTTCAAACAGGAACACAAAAGGTTCTACTTAAATTTGAGAAGAAACTTCTTCCCAGTAAGGGTGCCAGAGCCTGGACCAGACTGTCCAGGGGGGTTGTGGAGTCTTCTACTCTGGAGACATTCAAAACCCTCCTGGACACCTTCCTGTGTAACCTCATCTGGGTGTTCCTGCTACAGTGGGGGGACTGGACTGGATGATCTTCCAAGGTCCCTTCCAATCCCTGACATTCTGTGATTCTGTGAAACAATTCTATGATTCTGTGATTCTACAATATATATATATACATATACACAAGCACACGTGTATCCCAGACCTCCATCCTCTACTGTCGGAGTGGGGAAGAAGAGCAGCACGTTGGTGCTGCCACCATGTGTATGTTCCAAATGGACACAAGAGGGAAATTCTTCAAGATGAGAACAATCAGCCACAGGAATAATCTCCCCAGGGAAGCAGTGATTCCACAATGTCAGACGCTTTTAACATTCAGCTGGGCAGGGTGTTGGGCCATCTTGTCTAGACCGTGCTTGTGCCAAGAAACGTTGGACCAGATGAGCCTTGTGATCTCTTAAATATGTATCTTCTAGTAGAAAAGGTAAAACAAATAGCAGGAAAAGGAAATGCCTGGGACAGGACCCTGAGGCCTTTTTGTAATATCCACCAGGGAAGAAAAAAGTGAAGAAAGAAGTAAAAAGAGGGATATTTCACACAAATACTTATCCTCTTCAGTTCTAACAGAATTAAGTTTTCATAATAAGAGGGGTGAGGGGGGAAGACAACAATAACCTATTTTTCTGTATAGCATTTTATGCATATTTTTTCATTAATCTGAAGCCTCTTCTATAACAATAACTTCACTTTCTTTTGATGTCTTAAATACCCCTGCCACTCCAGAGGTTGATTTTATGCTTCCACATTGTGTTTGCCTTGCACATTCTTAAGAACATTGTCTGTGTGGTCACAGGCCAAACATATGCTTCACTTGGAACATTTTTTGGTATTGTGGTTAAAATATGCCCCATTGCCAAAAATAAAAGATAAAAGCAATGCAGGAGAAAAATGACAAAAGAAAAGATGAATAACGATTATACATGTCTAAAAAAATGTAACACTGCAGCATTTTTTGTTAGTTCATAAACCGATTTGTTAAGTAGCTTTCCTATTTATTTTTATAAAATACATCTTTTTTGTGCAAACAGAAGAAACTTGTCTAAATCGATTTAACTCCTCACCTCCAATAACATAAGTTAATTTTGAAACTAAAAATGAATAAAGCATTTCCCCACTTTTGATAGGCAAAGCACCCTTTTAGGACTGTTTTAACTCACTAACAATGTTAAATTATTAATTCATTTTAAGAATTAATCTACCATACTGACCCATAGGTCATAGAATATTTGATGTACACTCTAATCCTGGGATCAGGAGTACACAGAACAGGTGAAAATTATACGTTTTGGGGTAGGTTTTGATATGCGCACAGCAAGTCTGTCTCACTGGGAAGAAGCTTGAGGAAAAAGCACTTCAAGAGAAATACCAGCCAGCAACAGCAATTTCAAGCTCCTGGTATTTACTAAGCCCTAAATGCAGCAGGAGGTGGGAGCTGCTCACAAGATACTGCACAAAGCCAGGGGGGCAGCATCTCGCTTCCTTCAGAGGCAGCTTTTCCCACCTACCACTGAGTTTCTGCATCTGCTCTTCATCTGGAGCAGTGCAATGCAGCCCGGATCACCAACCCGGAGCGTTTGTCAGCCCCAGCTCTTACTGACAAGAAGTCACCAAAGGACTGGCTACCTAAAAACATTAAACTGTAAAAGAGTATCTTCAGTAAACCCATGTTATCATAATCCAGAAACAATGTTGTTAAAGGTGTACGGACACGCTAACGAGGCATCCAGCAAAACAAAATCTTGTCAAATCTTAATGGGATCCATGAGATGAATAGCACCTGTTGTACACATATACTCGCATACACGTACATGATATCTTGCTAAAGCATTTTAGGACCTCAAAAGCATACTCAAATTGTTCTATACCAAAATTATCTCAAAGAGAACCCTCAGAAAATACTTTCACATTTTAAAATACAGGTCACCTTACTTAAACTCTGTAAGATCATCTTATATATGCACTACATTTAGAGTTTGAAATTGTGAGATCTATGTGTTATAATCACTGTTGATTTTAGAAAACTACTTTTATTTCTAGTGGATTCTGACACATCCAAATAAAAGGTAATTTTAGTTTTTTATTGTAATTCTTCAAAGATCCTTTACTTGGTAACACACAGTAATTTCTAATGTTGTAAACAGTTTAGCATTGCTCATACTGTGTATTTTTAAAGTTGCTAGTAAAATAATTTTCTACATTGTGCCTTCAGTTTTGACAGAATAATATAAAACAAATACAAAAACATTTAAAAGGAAAGGACACCTCGGCAATGCAATTACCTGCATGACATCAGTAACATCCATGACATTAGTTCCTGGAAACTTTGTGTCTTCCTCCTCACTATGTATATCTTCTGGAGCCTTATAAAGACATATTGAAATTGTTAGATATTTCATATTGGGGGGGAAATGCATTAGCAGAAAAACTTCAAGACAAGAATGCAATTAAATCACCGGTCACTGTCAATAGCCCGAATCCAGAAAAAATGCTTATCCACCTTAAAAGTTAGGAGGAATTTTTTGCATAGCATGAAGTGAGATTATCAGAACTTTTTCTTGTATGCTGAGAATTAAAACCTGCTGTATGAGATATTCTAATGGAATATCTCAACATCAAAAGTTCTACAGTAACAACTGTAACTCTTATTCAAAAAAGAAACAGCAAAACAAAATACTGTAAAACATGGTATGCAAGAGCCTAGCAGTATCTTAAGCAATTTACTTATGTGTGGTTTCTACAGTGTTATTTAATATCATTTTTAAATAGCATTCACTATTTTAGTCCACTATCTTTGTGTTATTCAGTGACTACCTTGACCATAGGACTGTGGAGGACCTACGTCCCAAAGTCAGAACAGCAGGTAAAACACCCAGGGAAAAACAGAAGGCACAATAACTAAAGGAAAACAATCACTGGACCATTGCACGGTGCTTTCACACCATCCAGTCTGTGCACGTAAATGCCACCAACTGCTCGAGTACAGCCAAGGAGAAGACGAAGGATGAAGAACATCCTCGGTCTACACACTAGAATGTGAACCCAGTATAAATAAGCCAGACATTGGCCAATAAAGGATTAACAACTCTTAACAGGATAAAGAAACACTGGGGTTTTTAGGGTTTTGCTAGGATGATTATTTAATGTTGGAAGAAAAGCATCTTGCTGCAATCTTCCATTTTCATAAACAAACGCCTCACATTATAAATTCTTCAGAACAATTGCTCCATTTTTCCGGGAACTGTCTAATTTCTCTAACTAAAACAAGATAATGAGATAACATTTTTTCTTTTTTAACAAATTTGAACTCACAGACATTTAAACCAATCAATACCTGTATTACAGCATTGACAGGAGGAAGAGCAGGTTCGGAGCCTGGGGGAACGTGGTTTACACTGACACTGTCACTTGAAGCACTGTCAATATCTACATTTGGTAACACCTAGGACAGAAAAAAGCATTCATTTGAAAAACTATGTATTACCTCAGCTATCACTGAACCTTTTAGATTCTTTCTTCTACTTGCTACTGAGCCACTAAACTTGTGACCTTTTTTTCTCACACCATTACCTGATTGTAACTTGGTTCTGAAAAACAAAATATTGTCATGTCCAAAAACTAACCCCAGAAATATTCCCCTCTTTTCTTGTAACACTGGATTTCTCTTGCTCTCTAATTTTCTGATGCTTGGCCTTGCATGTGAAAAAGGTGACTATACCCATAACTATTCATACAGCAAATGTGTGTTTGACTTGCAATTCATTTACACTCTGTCGCCTAAAGCCACCGTGCAGGCTGGTTATTGGTCTCATTTTGTGTTACCTCTGGTAGGGTCAAACAAAGGGATAATTGTATTACAATATAGCTTGTAATAAAGGTATGTCCATTACTGTATCAAAAAGCTTTGTTTTCTTTTTTTGTTGTTGTTTTTGCTTTTAAGAACAAAGATTTAAATGCTTGCTTAATTCTTTGGGGGAAAAAAAATTTTAAAATCACCTTAAACATTTAAGAACTGGGTGAAATAACAACAAAATGCATGTGGATTGAAAATAGTGATCACAGTATCACAGTATGTTTGGGATTGGAAGGGACCTCAAAGGATCATCTAGGCCAATCCCCCTGCTGGAGCAGGAACGCCCAGGTGAGGTCGCACAGGAACATGTCCAGGCGGGTTTTGAATGTCTCCAGAGAAGGAGACTCCACATCCTCCCTGGGCAGCCTGTTCCAGTGCTCTGTCACCCTCACTGGGAAGAAGTTTTTTCTCAAATTTAAGTGGAACCTCTTGTGTTCCAGCTTGATCCCATTACCCCTTGTCCTATCATTGTTTGCCACCGAGAAGAGCCTGGCTCCATCCTCATGGCACTCACCCTTTATATATTTATAAACATTAATGAGGTCCCCCCTTAGTCTCCTCTTCTCCAAACTAAAGAGCCCCAGCTCCCTCAGCCTTTCTTCATAAGGGAGATGCTCCACTCCCTTCATCATCTTTGTTGCCCTGCGCTGGACTCTCTCCAGCAGTTCCCTGTCCTTCTTGAACTGAGGGGCCCAGAACTGGACACAATATTCCAGATGTGGTCTCACCAGGGCGGAGTAGAGGGGTGATACAGCAAGGGAATAAGCCATATATTCTACCTCTGTTTGAGTTCCATGAATTATTTTTATCTGAAAGGTGTGTGGAGAGAGCCTGTATATTCTTAACAATTTGAATCCAAAATAATGAGCATGTAAGAAACATCAACTTCCTTGACAACAGACTCATGTAAAATATTTTTAAAAAACCCCAACCCACTAGGTAAGGACTCTTATGGTTGATTAATCAAGAGTGACATTCTTGGGTTGATTATTATGCTTGAAACAGAAATCTTAAAGGCTAAAGTATTCACCTAAGGAAACTGACATTTATTTAAATACTTTCTTTTTTTATTCAAAGTTTGTTCTTGCTCAAAAATCTCATTTAAAAATAAAATGTGACATAGAACCGTTCTACAAACACCCTGTGTAGGTGACTTACAAAAGAAACAGTTTTCTATTTGGTTAAATAATAAAGGCAGTTGTTGGAATACAAATAAAAATATTTGCATAGTGTGACAACATTTTGGCCCCTCTATTCTATATGTTCCTAATGCTTCACTGAAAACTATCTACTGAGGTCTAAGTTACTGAGGGAGCAGACTGTCTTAGCATTTATGGAAACAAACAAATAACCATCACTCTTGACACCTACCTGTACAGACAGTTGTGGTGGATCCTTCTTCTCCGATCTCATCTCTATTACAGCTATGTTTGGTTTTTTAATCTCATCTGGTGGTTTCGGTGGCACTCGAGGAAGGGCGGTGGTGACTGTCACAGGGTGTGGTTTACCTACAACTACTCCAGCGGGCTGCACTGAGGTGTCGCTAATTTGGGTTTGACCTTAGGAGAGTTTAAAAATAAAGATTTATATAAATCTCCAAAGTCAGTGGATTAATCAACTAATGAAAATTAAAATCTGGGTGTCTGTGTTTCACGTGAGACAGACTGCACAATTATGGATCAATTAAAAAAATCCCTTATTAACATTAACTATAGTGCTTCACCAGGTGAATTTAAGGCTATACCAGCAGAAACTGTTAACACTGCCATGTTTTGGAATTAACTTTTCTTTACTACAGTGACACCTACTGCTAAAAACCAGAATAACTACAATGTGTTTGCCCTTCAAAAATTACATACTATGCTTCTTCCCCCACCTCACGTTTTCTGAACCATATTCAAAATACCATTACCCTCAGTATAGCATCCCACAAATTTTCAAGACACCTTTTTTTTTTTAATAATTATCTTCTTTAAATGCCAATGTAATATTAACCATTCCCAAAACAGGGCCTATATAAAGGTTCTATTGGATGTCAAAAAATACAGAAGCCACACAAACAAATTTAGTGTGTTTGGCACAATCCTACTGAAATCACAGGGCTGAAATCATCATAAATGTTGGATCCAAGGGACAGTGATTCGGTTTTGCTTACACAGATACCAAACTTAAAGCCAGAACAAGAAACCTAGAAATGTAAAGTGTACCAAAGAAGGTATGTAGGGCTAAATGAATAATTGCTCTGTCAAGATGTCACCAGACATCCAGCATGAAGAATGAGGAGAACGAGCCCATTTTAAACTGTTCTCCCGGGTAGATTTCCCACGAGAAAGGCAGCTGCAAATCTCCCGGGCCAGAGCAAATCACTGACTTAATAAAATGTAAGTTGTATTTCCATGAGTAGCAGTAATTAACCTTCACACACCCCTTCTACAAGTTAGTTGCTCCTACCGAGTGGAACAGCCATAGGAATGAGGTGGCCTTCAAGTGGGCCGTGGATCGCAGGTACATCTTGGCTTGGACTAAAGAGATACTGATTTTCTTGGGTAAGTGCATATAACGGATGCTGTTTCTTGGGGCTGGTGACAACCTTCTGCATCTGAGAACAGGTCTGTGTTCTTGCCGACTTCACCTTTGTACCTGAAACAAGAGCAGATAAACCACATGTCATCAACGCACGTACAGAATAATAATATAATATAATACAATACATATAATAATTATTCTGCCACTAATTTAAGCCCTTCAACTGAAATGGTTATAATTTTTGCTGTGGGATGGAGGGAGCAAGGGAGGGATATAGGAAGGGTGGAACCTAAAAGTGCTAAGTTAGATGTCTCAGGATTGACAGCAACAAAGGAGTTACAATTACAATTTTTGAACATTTGAATCTAGCAAATAAAGGCAGAGAAACATGAAGAACAGGACACAAGGATGGTAGTAAGTTGAAATAAAGTGTGTGATTTAGCAGGTAAGAAGAAACCCATGATTTAGGTTTGAAATACAGTATTAGAACAGCCTGCAAGCCTGGCATAAAAAAGAAAGAATATAGAACATAGTTGAAATGATCTCTTGTTCATCTGATTAACTACCTCAATTTTATAAACATGCAGTTTGTCTCCAGCCACAAGACTGACAGGTACTCAAAGAAACAGGTATAATCTACAAATACCTGATTTAACAACTCACCGCTACTGGAAAATAAAGCCATAACAAATACCCTTAAGTCTTGACTTCCAGCATTGAAGAAGCACCAATTTTTTGGTCCCATTTTGAAAATGTATTGTTAAATAGCCATCCAGAATTAATTTGTATGTAACAATGCCTGAGCATATAGTACAGAAGAATGTTTCTTGCAGTGTTGCACTTCTCGTTACACAGTCACACAAGGTCTTATTCAATCTATATCCTTTGCAAACAACGGATATCATTAGGGAAATCATTAACTTTAATCTAAATGGATAAAAACATCCTCCAAAAAGGAGTCAACAATTGTGAATCAAACAGAAGTGCTTCTACTGCTATTTTAGGAAAATGAACCTGGAAAGAACCACATTGGTAACCAACTCCATATCTTCACTACAGCTGAAAAATGCCATCTTATTCCTCTGTTGTTTCTAATCATCACCCTTCCTGTATCACTGGCCAGTTAACACATGGCAACAAGCGCTTTTTAGCTCTGTTCACATTTAATAGATTTCTCATTAACCGAAGAATAAAAATTATTATAACATTTAGGGATAATAAAGATTGATAACGTGACTTTCAACACGTGCAGACAAGCAAATATAACAATTCACTCAAGAAGTGGCTTTTTTGTACACACAACTTATGGCTTATAAGCCTAGAAACAAAACCAACAAGTCATAACTCTTAAATGAAAAAACACAGGTCAGAAGGAAGCGTCTCTGAAAAAGACTTTAAGGTCACGTTGGATAAGCAATGAGATGAAAAATCACAACACAATGGTGTGGTCAAAGGGATAAGTGTAACCTCCAGATGTCTCAACAGGATGCCAGTGAGGTGGAGCACAAGAAGACGTCCGTATATGATAACACTGCATTCCGTACAAATCCTCTCCCTCTGTAAATACTAAAATAGGTTGGACATTAAAAAGCCTTTTTCATTTTTTAAAGGAGAATCACCTGGAAACTGAAGTAGCCGCAAACTAGAGCCAAAACCTCACTACAAATCAGACGGAAAATTTGAAGTGCTCCATTTAGTTTTCAACCATAAGGTATGGGAAGAAGGAATTAAGGGCAGGATTTCTAATGTCTTTAAATGACGAGCACGTGTCTTTCTGCAAAGCATACGTTAGCCAGAAAAGTTGTTCTTTAGTCAAAGACAAATAACTGGACTCTGTAACATAAATAGATACAGTTCAGTGGCTTGTGATTTAGCAGAGGTCGTAGCACATGATCTAAGAGTCTCCCCGGCCTTGAACTTTTGAGTAAAAGCAGAAATTGGCAACATATCTGTAATACCGCCAACTTGTAAAAACAAGGTTCTCACAGTAAGGATGATTAAGTACTGTATACACACAGCACCTCATTTTAATTGCTTTCAACTTTTCATTTCCCCCTGAAAAGTTTATTTGCACTGGGCAGAAACTAGACACTTAATTAAACTTAGCTTTAAAAACCTAGTGTTTTACATGTATCTATCAGTTCAAGCTATGCAAGAAAACAACTCCAACTTTTTTTAGAAATGTTCTCTTACTCATAGAAGTATTATTTGGATGTTTTTTTCCTAATTTCCCATAAGAAACCAAGCATTAGTCACTGCACTTTATTTGCAAAGAAAACGGCTGAGTTATAAAATTATTGAAAAGAGACTCTCCAGATGGCCATCTCAGTCTTAAATAAACATCCTTATTCTAACACTAATTTAAAACAAGCTCAGTGGATTGCTCTAACAAAACAGAGTCATTTAATAAGTCTGGATTTTCCAGCCAATCAAACCCAAGGCCAAGGACTCCCAATAATTTTTAGGCCTTTATCACCTGGTACATCAAGGCCGGCAAGGGAACCTGTGGGTGCCGATTCGCGGAGGAAAAACCAACGATGCCTAATGCAAGCAAGATTTCTTTCTTTCTTTTTTTAAGAACCTGGTGCTTTAAAGTGCTCGTTCAACTTCATTTTATTTACACTCCTACCATAGGAGTGCAGATCTGTTTCTAATTTTATTACTTATACTTTCCTGCTATAACGGCACCTTTCAGAATAGCAGCCCTCAAAAACGTTCAACTATTTTGTTTTCATGAGACCCACGTGAAACACAGAACATTACCTTTGGGTTTTATTGGCATGATATAGGAAAGCACAAACATTAAGCAGCTTGACCAACTGTCTTATATGAAGAGTCAAAGACAAGTAATGCCAGTATCAAACAAAGGCTGACTTCAGTCTAAAGCCATTAAAATTAGAAAACTTGGAAACACGACACATATTAATTGAAGTGTTATTCTTCTAAGCAACATGCAAAAAATTCCATATTCTTCCTTTCTTCCCTTAGACAAGAATACAAGGGGGTGTCTTTATTTGCTGTAGAGATAGAGACACAAACATAACTTTCTGTAATCGCAGTTTGATGTGAAATAAAGCAATGAAATTTATGGTGGCTTTACCATTGCAAGCACATACGTTGCTGTACTGCTGTGGTACGACTTAAAGACTTGGAAGAGAATCACTGTGGGTAAAGGCAACCCAGACTTCATCCTGTTTGTAAGCAAATAGCTTTTAAACTCTATTTGTCACACGCAGGAGTTCTGCAAGATCAAATGCAGCACAAATCCAATACACGGATTTCTCTTTCATTTCTGTTCATCTCCAACAGAAAACAAGCCAAAGCACAGGAGCTTATTACAACTCCACAAAACCTCTGCCTTTACATTTCACTGGCACTACAGAATTAAACACGTTATCAGTAGAAAACCACTAGTATCAAATGACCAAACAACTTAATTAGAATGAGATTGGAGTGGGGGGCACTTCTTCTGCCACTTTACAAGGTATTGTTTCTAGAATGATTAAATTGGCCTCCCTGGAAAGGTTGCGACCTTCTATAAAGGACAAGAGTCCAATAAATATGGAAGAAAAATGTCATTTAGGACTCAGCAAAAGCAGAACTGCTGATTAAGTATTTTTAAAGAAGTGTCTGTTCTCAATCCAAATCTCAGAAGTCAATGTATCTTGTTACTGCTACAGTAAGTGCTTACTAGCACAAATCTTATTCAAAAAAATCTGTACAGAATAAACTAAATTACAAGTGTGCAGCACAATCAACAGTCTGAAAGAGGTGATCATGCTGGTCTTTCAAATGAGTATACTGGTGTTTTTCACAGGAAAAAAAATAAGTGTTTCAAGAGAGGTAAAATAAAATACACAAGCAACAAGACTAGTAGTCTTCATATACCAAGTTCTCACCTTTTAAAAATAAATTAAGGCTGGGCGCAGAGTGGCCGGAGAGCAGTCAGGCAGAAAGGGACCTGGGGGTACTAATGGACAGGAAGCTCAACATGAGCAAACAGTGTGCCCAGGTGGCCAAGAAGGCCAATGGTATCCTGTCCTGTATCAAAAACAGAGTGGTCAGCAGGACAAGGGCAGTGATCCTTCCCCTGTGCTCTGCATTGGGGAGGCCACACCTGGAGTATTGTGTTCAGTTCTGGGCCCCTCAGTTCAGGAAAGAGATTGAAGTGCTGGAGCGGGTCCAGAGAAGAGCAACACGACTGGGGAAGGGACTTGAACATAAGACCTATGAGGAGAGGCTGAGGGAGCTGGGGTTGTTTAGTCTGGAGAAGAGGAGGCTTAGAGGTGAGCTCAGCACTCTCTGGAACTACCTGAAGGGCAGTTCTAGCCAGGTGGGGATTGGTCTCTTCTCCCAGGCAGTCAGCAATAGGACAGGGGGCCATGGGCTTAAACTCTGCCAGGGGAAATTTAGGCTGGATATTAGAATGAAATTCTTTGCAGAGAGAGTGGTCAGGCATTGGAATGGCTGCCCAGGGAGGTGCTGGACTCACCGGCCCTGGCGGTGATTGGACATGGCACTTAGTGCCATGATCTAGTAAATGGACTGGAGTTGGACCAAGGGTTGGACTTGATGATCTCTGAGGTCTTTTCCAACCCAGTCGATTCTGTGACAACCTAAAATAAGTGAGATACACATCAAGCAAATCTGAAAACCTAGTGGTATTTTTTAGTTTCGGAAAGAGCATCTTTTAACCCTATTGTAGATGCTTAAGCTTTAAGCTGAAGAGCAGCTGAATTACAATTCAATAGTTTCATTTATACATGGAATTTCTAGTAGAAAAATTGGGAAGGAACACCTCATTCATATCAAACAATTACTTACCTCTAACACACTCTATCACCTTGGGTCTTTGAAGTTTAGATTTGGGAGAGGGAGAGTTGAATCTCAGATACGGTGCTTTTTTAAGCGTGCTGCGGTGGCCCTGGTAAACTGGTTTCCCGTAAACTCGGCACAGGTAGTCTTCGTTTTGTACCACTGCACTTCCATTCACAGGTCCCTGACACACACATAAAAGTAGTTTACCATTCTATGAAAATTTGAACACATCAGTAGTGTTGCAAAAGTCTAGAGGAAAAAAGTAAGCTCTGCAACAAACAGTATATGTTGCAAGCACCCTTGAAAACATTTACGTACAGAATACATACAAGCAGCTTACCAGCAGCTGAATAAAATAGTAGGTGCTGGGTAAAATAAATTTGTAACATGACAATGAATTCCACACTGCTATACACACTTAGCCTAGGCTTCTACAGCACATGGAAACGAGGATAATTCTGACAACCGAAATTTACAGGACAGGGCTATCGCTCCCATTTAAAATTATCACAGTCATACATACAATTTTTCACATGAATACCGCAATCTAAAACGTAACAGTCACTACCAAAAAAGAAACCAACTACTTAGGAACTCACATCTGCCCCTTTTTCTTTCCTTTCAGAAGAAAAGTAAGTTTTAAGCCTCTGTTTGCCCGTGTTATCCGCTGCTTGCTTCTGCAATGGCTTCGCTGCAGATAAAGGCTTCTTTGTTGAGCATCCTTGGATTTTTTGAGGTTTTGCTTTAATTTCTTTATTGGTCTTCACAGCCTTGATGTTTTGGGATCTCTCAATCCATGGGAACTTTTGATCGGTTTTTACTTGTTCCAAATCATTTCTTGCCATTTCAGCCTAAGGATAAAACATAAACGTAATAAAAGGAGATTTTATCTTCAAGGCTATGAGAAGGGTCTGTGGCTAACTTTGAAGTTCTAAGAAGTGGCCTGGTTTTCATGTTAGCCAGTAACTGCGACCAGTGATTTTCATTAAGCAATTAAAGCTTTAAAGTAGAGGTAAATATTTTATTATAGGATACTATATGCTAGTAATAATAAGCAGCTTTCTCATGTTTTCAAGTTGTGAGTGAATTGTGTTTAACTATTGATGCGAAAGAACTATGTAAGGTGGAAAAATATAACGCAAAAAGCTGAACTTGTTATTTCCAGCCGCACCTGGATTTCTACGCTGATTGCCTTAATCCACTCATCCACAGTCTTTCTGATACGAATCTCTTCCAATACATCTCTGAAATAGAAGAAAGAACTATTTTAGGTCAGTGCTTCTTAAATTGCACAGATGTGCTCCTGGGAAAGTAGTGACCTATGAACACTATAAAAAGAGAAACCCAGAACACAGAGACAGTAAGATTATGAACGTTTACAGTCTCCAAAAGGTACTAATCATACTCTGTTCGAGTTTCCCCAACCTAAATCTGCTCTTATACATGATGCCACCTACAAACACCACCTCACCCCCCCAATGGTATATACAAACTTTATTTCAAACATGTATGAATTAGTGGCAGCCAGGTGTCGGTTGATATTTTGATGAAAAACTGAAAAAACAAGGCAACAAAAACATTCCAACTCAAAACCAAAAAGCAGATGACAAAATTACTACTTCCTTTAAAAGATAATCATAGCAGATATCATGCCTGTAAAACATCTTTACAAGAAGAGAATAGTTACCCTCCTCAGGAAAACACAAGATCAAGGAGCATTTTAATAGGAGAACTTCCATTATGATTCAAGCGGGAATAATGAGCATCACTAAGTAAAAGTTCAAAAGCCAAAGATCTGCTGTAGGGTGACTAACTCTGTAACATTTACAGGTTAATGAAACATCTTCTGTTCAGATTTATGAATGACTGTTTAATTTTCCTATTAATGCAAGTTTGTCTATAAAAAGCTAAATGCCTCCTTGCCATGACAGCAGAGCAGTTTGTCCAGACAATACAGCCTCCGAATTTAGATTTAAGTTCTCCAGCATAGATCATACCAAGAAGTTTCAGGTACTTGTCAAAAAATTCACATCAGGAGAGTGAAAAAACATTTGAAGTTCAAGACAATCACCTCATGACTGCTAAGAAGAGTCAATAAATAGTTTTGCAGGCAGCTGTACTGATTCTTCAATGATTGGAATTAAAAAAAACACAGAATCACACAGAATCAACTGGGTTGGAAAAGACCTCAGAGATCATCGAGTCCAACCCTTGGTCCAACTCCAGTCCATTGACTAGATCATGGCACTAAGTGCCATGTCCAATCTCAGTTTAAAAACCTCCAGGGACGGTGAGTCCAGCACCTCCCTGGGCAGCCATTCCAATGCCTGACCACTCTCTCTGTACAGAATTTCTTTCTAATATCCAGCCTAAATTTCCCCTGGCAGAGTTTAAGCCCATGGCCCCTTGTCCTATTGCTAAACATTAAAAGAGAGGTGATAAAAGGTGAGCATGTACAATGAGCAGCCACACAAAGCACTGAATAATAGGGTCTAACCTGTTTGTTGTCAAGGCGTTAATAAAACTATACGTGGCACCCCCTTCTTTTGCGCGAATAACAGCTTCCAAGTTTTCTTCAAGAATTTTTTTATTGTTTTGAACTCCTCTCAAAATCCTTTCAGCATCCCTCAGTATAGATTTGGGCACTTTAACATTTTGGAGGATGGATGGTTTATTGAGCTGTTGATGTTCAGGAAGATCAGATGCAACCGTCCTTTTTGACTGTGAAATTGAAACAGAACTACTAGTGCTTAATCAGAGATTGTCATTTCAATTTTCTACACACTGGTAAGTCTTCCTATTAATCTACTATCAAATCAAGGCCCAGCACATGGAATACCATCCACATGTACTATAGTCAACTGCAATTACTCAAGAACATTCAATATGTTGCAAATATATTTAAAAGTCAAGCAAATGGAAAGAAAACCAAAAGCTCACAAACACTGAATGATGTAATGAAAGGGAAGCAATGCTAATGAAGCAAATAAGCATGTGAAAAGATGCCAATTAGACACATGAAGTATTACATGCAAATCTCTCCATGTAACAGTATTTAAGTATAATTAAAAGGATATTAAAAAACAAAGTCATCTAAATATATGCACTCGCTTGGCATCAAACTCTTCAAAGAAACAGCAGACAATACACAGAAGTTTTAACAACAAAATAAACCCCACAACAGCACCGTGATCCTGTCCTGCTTTGGCTGATTTTTACTGAAGCAACTTTTAGCCTTTACTTTGCAGAATCCTTTTACAGAGATAAAGAACGAGCATATATTAGCTGCTAAATACAAAATGGACCCGAGTACGTGGGAAACAAGGAGCCACACAACTGAAGTTCTCACATTCATTCTCGCACTCCTGACAAAATCCAGAGGGCCCCAAATCGAGTGCTTCATTTTCCAGAAAGGAAGTGGAAAAATGGAAAAAAAAAAATATAAATGAAAAAAGAAGCCTCAAAACAAAACCAAAATGCTCCAACTTGAGTGGACTTGGAAAGCATTTTCTGAATGAGCAGAAGAAAAAAGTCTCACAGATCAAGAATCAGTTTTGGCTTTAAGGCTACTCTTTATCAAATGAGAAATAAAGGTACACTTTACAAAGCCCAATGGACACAACAAAAGAGAAATCAATGCATTGATCCCGTGATTTTGGTTTTGCCCGGTGAGAAAAGGACATTATACCAAATTATTTACCAATTTTATATTGGTTTTCATTTTAAAATAAAGCTTTTTGACAAATACTACCTCAATAAGATAGTTGAAATCTGTGAGAAGATTTAAGAAATACAGATACATGTTCAACTGTGAAATGATGTAGACTTGCCAGTTAGACTGAAACCATGAAATGGTAATTGTATTAGGAGCCCACGCCATGTCTGTTTTGAGGCAGCAGCTTTGTGCCAGACATCTGTATTAATCCCTCAAGACAGCTCACCAAGACTGAATAAGTCAAAGGACAAGTTAAATCTTACTTTGGGTAATGTTACCCATACATAACAGCGATTAAAAAAAATATAGGTATGCAATAGTTACTGTGGCGTTATTGCAAGTATATTCAAAACTGTTTCGGTATGACAGTATTTAAAACAAACAAAATAGCCCAAACAAAACATAAAAATTCAAAGTGTACCTTAATAAGATCATTCATGTCTGATTTCCATGAATTTGCTTCCTAAAAAGACAGAAGAGGAGCCATTGAAACTTATTTAAAGACAGATCTGTCAAGGTAAAATCTAGAGTAGATATTTGATCAATGTAAATGGGCACAATGAATTCCTTGTGAACTAATAAACCTCATTGCACTCTTCTTTTGGGTTACAGCACCACCTTCTGTTTCATCACAATCTCAGTCAGTTCAGGCCATTCATTTCTTTGCATGACAAAGCTACTGGTCATTTATCCCAAGCATTTATTTCCTCCCTCTACATATCTATCAAAGATAAGAAGTCAGTAGCTCAGTATCTAATTGACTCTCATGTCATCACGCCTTTCTTCCTACTGATCTTTCTCATAAGAAAGAAGATATTTGAATCCATTTATGCCTCCGTGTCTTTCTCGCCTGCCATTCCTTCTCCCATTTGGTCCTGTTCTGTGCTGCCTATCCTATCATATGCAATTCAATGTAAGGTTTTATAATAGCAATAGCGGTAAGCAAACATTTGCAACATAAATGGCGCACCTGGCATGGACTCTCTTACTTAGTAAGAACAGTTAAATGTGTAATTCACTAATATCTTTAAAAAATCCATGAATCAATGCATCAGCTGAAGTTATGTTTTGTAAAGACACAGCAACAAATGACTGGCACGTAACACAGGGTATTTTTAGGGAAATACGCCAACTGAAACCTTCAACCACAGAAGCAAACCAACAGAACCAAAGCTATTATGTTCCAAGCCAAGCCACAAACCCTTGAATTCTCCAGTCTTTCTTCTTTCCCACCACTTATGTTTATAAAAGAACAAAGGAGCACAGCAGACAGGCTAAATGATCAGTTATACCTTGTTTCCATGTGGAACCTGCTTAACAAACGGATAAAAGCTTCAGTTTTCAAAAGCTAGACAAGTTACATGCTGCCAGCACAGAACTATTTTAGCATCAAAGGTACAAAATCATAAGCTTGAGAAACAATACAATGATCTATACCAGGCAATTCTTTAGGAACAGCACTCGTTACAAAAAGAAACAGCAAAATGAGAAAGGAAGTAGCTTAAGTCATCCCTAAAATTAACTGCAAATAAGCAGAACTAACTTCTTTCCCAAATGGGAATGTTACATCAGCTCTGTCGCTCCAGTATCACAGAGAGACAGCCAGCAGAAAACGGGCACTGAAAACGTCCAAAACCTTCAAACAAACAAATAAATAAAACACCTTTTTATCTTTTCCTTTTCTAACCTGTTTTATATTTGGTAGAATGGCAGTAAGAGCCTCTACATTGCATTCTCCTTGAGACATCATTACTCAGGCTCAAAGCCCTTCCACACACAAAGACTGCAATATTTCAAGTAATTGTGGACAAATGTCAGTCTTTTTACAAAGGTAGAAACAAGGGCAACATTTTCACCGATACCAGACTTCTAAGTTTTTCTTCACCACATTTTTTATTCCCCTTATTCACACTCTTCGTCATTGTGATAACACGGAATTTACCTGCAGCATGTCACGCATTTCTCTTCTCAGTTGGCCAAGATCTTGAAGTAAATCACCTGCTTTTTTCACCGTTTTCTCAATTGAATTGCCATTTTGGAAGGAGCTTTCAAAAGCGGGAGACAAGTCTGTATGCCAAGCGGGATGCCTGATGGGAGAAACACTCTTGATTAAAAGTCCCATGGCTCCTCATGTGGCCCAAAGAAGCAGCCGACTTTGAAACTGAGCATGAATTTAAAGTTGAAGAATACCAAACCTTTATATAAAATGGAATTGGCTTTTTCAGCTGAGGTTAAAGACAGGTTATTGGGTTTTCTCTGTTTACCACTTAACACCTTGAGCAGTATCCTTGTATTTTGAACAGTGAAACTATATCCAAACTTCAAAGAGCAACATTTAAAGTTTGGATACCTTCCCATTTGAAACAATTAATATTTTGTCTATACTATTCTAAATAAGACAGTATACATGTAGCTGTTTCTGTAGTGAAATTATGACATCAAATTTTTGCCTGGGGGCAACGTGTTTTAGAGTGGATGTTCCGGAACATTTCCTCACTCACTCTAAAGCTTAGAAATAATGAGGCAGTTGCTGCTCCTTCCCAAAGCAGGCAGCTTGGGGTCCCATTGACAAAGGCAGCCCCACATTTCCACAAAGCCTGTACAGCTGCCTCCCCAGCGCCTCTGCTGAGCTGCTGCGATAGAAGAAACACACTCAGAAGAACACTCCGAGTGACATCCACTGACCTCTGAGAAAGGTGTTACGAATCACCCTTAGCAACAAGCTTTCATCCACCTTCAGCACGACTGAAATGCAGAAGCAGCATAGAAATACCGGTGCTGCGGGGTTTTACTGCAAGAGCAGCTTTGTCAGACTCAAGGGCCACACCAGCGACTCTATTAGACCATCAGTATCTTTCTCAATTTCATTAAAAACAAACAAACAAACAAAATCTTAATTTTGGACTGTTGGGTCTATTTACCTGTCTCTCTCAGAGTGCCAGCTCATTTTATTACTATTTAATGCTGCCACCTTGGAAGACTCGATTTGCCTCAGTGGCATTTCTTCAGAATTCGGAATATGCTCAACAAGTCTGTCTTCATCTAAGGCAGAAAAAAATAAAGTTAAGTTTGTTCTACATATTTAATACTTAGTGCCATGATCTAGTAAACGGACTAGAGTTGGACCAAGGGTTGGACTCGATGATCTCTGAGGTCTTTTCCAACCCAGTCGATTCTGTGATTCTGTGATACATATTTAATACTTGATTTTCCTTTCCAGATATTTCACCATTATTTAACACCAAGGATAGTAAAAATATTTTTTAGATTTTAAAATATAAATTTACTTCAGATAAGTTTCACAAAACCACTCACACTAATCTACCTTACTATGACTGATTTACATTAGCAAAGTCAGAGAACAGATGAATGAAACTGTGACGGTAATGAACTGAGTCACAGGAAAACATTCTGTCCATAATGTCACAGATCTGTTGTTCTTCTTTTGTCGCATTTAATTTATTTGTGGACCCAGGCAACAACAGGAGTATGTGACAGCTGAGAAGGATCTGATGAAGACACAAACAGGCATTTTGGCTGTAACAGAGTACACTGACTGGATCTTTTAAATGTTCTTCCTCAGCCTAAGATCCTCAAGCAATTCTAAACACAAGTAGCTAAAAAAAGATGCTTTTTGATTAAATCTTCAAAACTGAGCTTCATGCCACTAAGTTGATTAAAAGCAGCAAAAGAAATTTACTTTCTTTGCTTTAGACATGTTTTCATTAAGATGGCCTAGACACCTTACAAACGCGTGTTTTTGTGAAAAAAATAAATCAGTTTAACCAATGATAATGACCAAGTTATTGAGTACATCCTAAGTTTTTCATTATTCTAATACAATCTTCCTTAAACCTGACAATGAAGGTCATTCAATTTTTCATCTGAGAAAATATTTCAGTGAGCAATCATGTTGAGATGCTATCAGTTAAATCAGTATTGTCACTAAGTCTTTAGTTCGTTAAGAGTGACTTATCCACAAAACTAACCCTTCCCAAATATAAATACTTATATTCAGAATATATGTATTTAAGTGCCAGCAAACCAACAGCTCAGGATAGGTGAGGACCACACAAAGTGAACCCCAGGCCGTACTATTCATGCCAGCGGAGGACAGGAGCATCTTACTCAAATACCTTCTCTTGTGGATTTGGGAATATCTTCCTTTTCTGCTACAGGGTTTTCATACCTTCACTTGCAGATTTGGGAATATTTTCCTTTTCTGTTACAGGGTTTTCTTTCTTTGAGATTTTCACATTTTTTGATACAGGTTCTGGAGCATACTTGCGAGGAACTGGTGTCTGCAGAGAAGATTTTTGTGTATGAATGCCACAATTTTGAAATTGGCTTGAATATGCTGCAGAGAGGGAAAACAAAAAGTTATACAAATGTTAATAATTCATAGGAAAACAAATCTAGAAAAAAAAAATCATACCAATATTACAAATTTCTTCACAAAAATTCAGGACATTATAGAACTAGATAAACAGGAAGAAAGTTTCAGACTTAAAAGGGATCAAAAAAACTGACCGCCATAGTATAAGTGAGTTCATTACAAGCTTCTGCACAGGTTACTTCTCAGTAAGATTATTTTAGATTAAGTCTAGGCCTCTCTCGATACAGACAAAACAGTTATTAAACATCAAACTCTCACTTAAACTGGAACATTTTCAGAGTAAATGGTATATAAAGCATATTAGGCAATAAAACCAATTATACAGAAGAAATGTGTACTACTCATTACTGATGTGATGTACAATCCAATATTAATGGAAAAAAATGAATGCATAACTAGCACTGGAAGTAAGATATTAAGAATTTGTCTTCACCTTGGGCATGTGCACCACTGGTAGGAAATAATCCACTGTGACATGACGATGCTTCGTTAATAAGCAATCGCTGTTCTGGCTTCTCAGGTTGTTTTGTCACAAGACTGAAGGAAGGGACATGAATTTGCTGTAACCCCCCTGTGCTGACTGCAGAGCTAATGAGATGAGACTAAAAAACAAAATTACAAAGTACTTAATACATGTGCTAGTTTCCCAATTAAAAATCTAAACATGAATACTTGCCATATAATCATATTCATCAGATTTTCAGATGTTACTTGAGAGAAAAGTAATTTACAACAACCTCAGAACACAGACATGCTTGGACATTATTCCACCTTTCAAAAAGTAAGGAGGACTCTCCAAAGAAACAACTTACACCTCTTCTTCGATTTTTAATCTGACTGGGTACTTATTAAATGAAAGTTTCTTCAGTTAACACAGGTCTAAACAATTTCTTAGTGGGAATAAGAGCATTTCACAATTTCTGCATTTACTTTCCACAGACACAAAAATTAAGTAGGGGAGAGGAGCAGATATCTGGGACAGAACCACAAATAAAACTGCAAAAGCTCCCAGCTCATGTGCTGGCCACTGGATCTTTCTTTCTAATACTAAAATATAGTCCAAATTACTATGAAATTAACACAGAAGAAATTATTAAGTTAAAGCTTCTGCATTGCTACTTAGATACCTGAAAATTCATCTGTTGCTCCTGTAACTTTTCCAAATGCTGAATCCGTTGCACCATGAAAGTATTAATTTGTTTTTCAAGCTCACTGACTCTGTCGTGACAGTGGGGCTTCTCCTGTTGAGTCCTCATGTTTGTTTGCTGATCAGCAACACGCTGCAGTTGTCTGTCTGTCTCCTGCAGTTTATGAAGTAATGCTGAAACTGAGTTAACTTTTGCTTCCAAATCATTTTGAACCTGCAAGAGAGGTGGGGGAAAAAATAAGGAATAGAAAAATCCTTTCTGTGAGGTACAAGCAGGAAGAGAACAAAACATCCTTCCCATCATCATGGAGCGATTTGCTTCCCAGGAGACACAAATAAAATACCAGTCGACCCTAACATATGGTGGTTTAGCAAAACTATGAATTCTTCTAAAAGATAAATCAAACGTTCTCTGTCCATTTTCCCATTTAGCCAAATTAGTTCTCTTTGGTATATTGGTCAATAAGTCTGAGATCACTAACGCACAGAAAGCAGTGAGCAGACACATTCGGTTTCTCTGTCTCTACTACCAACAATTTCAACATTTACTATTTTAAGCGGACAAAGAACTAATATTACCACAAAATACTTACTTTGAGAAGCGGAGCCGTAGTAGCAATGGCAGCAGCAGTTGCTGCTGCAATGGTTGTCGCAGAATCAACTTCCATGTGTGTTGACCTGGTGTCTTGACCAACACTTGCCTTTTTTTCTGTAGAGGCACTTCCTAAGAGCTGGACCTTCACCTCCTTAGGTACAGGAGTATTTTGAGTTCTATAAAAATAAACAAGTGCCTGTAAATAGCACTGTCTTCTCCACATCCCTCCAAACAAATGATTTCCCACAGGTAGCACTGGTATCACTACTTATATAAGCATTTCTCCTTTAAGTTCTACATGCCCAAGAAATTATTTTATTCTCATTTTTCAGCACGACATGGGAAGCTTCTCAGGATTATGTTACAGATTCTAATATAAAAGTCATTTCCCTGTCATGACTGCAGCCACAACAAAGAATATGTTTACAGGTTGTATTTTGCAAAGTTCAATGTACTAATAGCAAAATCCAACTAAATTTCTAATGTTTAAGTTTTCTGGCCTATGGATAAACACGGCATGTGTCCTTATCTGTCTTTAAAATACTATATGGTTTTGGTACGAAATAAATTATCAGAGCAGATCTTGCCTGACTCCTGTATCATGAAATCACTAATTCAAATAATCTAAAGCCATTACCAAAAACATGTAAAATAAACAAGATACTCCAGTGAGCTCTGAACAATAAAATAAACTGAAAACACCTTCATAGACAAAAAAGAATACTAACAGAGAACTATAAGAAATACTTTTTCCTTACCACCTATGCATTTTGGCAGAAACTGAAGAAGTAGCAAAGGAGTAGACAGAGCAGCTGAGACACTAACACCACCACATACTTACTTTTTCTTTAACACCGCTCTCAAAGCTTCTTTCTGACCAGTAGCATACTGAGAAATAAAAACGTCATCTGTGGGAAAGGAAGGACATGAAATACACTTTGTCAGGTTAATTGGCACAGAATGTCTATTTTAGAGGTACACACAAAGCGTTATTTCAACAACATGTGCAATTTTGCTGCAAAGAATCTGTTGCATGCATCAACCATTTTATCTATTGCAATAACAAATCGATTCACTTCACTAAGTAGCAGATTTAAATCATTATAAGAGTAAGGGTAGGCTTCATTTAACACAACTTTATCTAGTACTGAATGTCGGTATCAATGAAATCTATTTTGGTATGCTGTGAAAATGACAATACCTCACCTTCATAAAATCTGGGGAAAAATGCCATATAAATGGTAACTTGAGTTCACACAAACCATTCAATAAAACTCTGAAAATTCTAACTTGAAAAAAATATATTATTTTTTAAATAGAACTGTGATATGAATATTTCCCTGCAGTCATCATAAATTACAACAGATTCTCTTAATAGCTTAAAATTACGCCAAGTTGGGAGGGAGTGTCAACCTGCTGGAAGGCAGGAGGGCTCTGCAGAGGGATCTGGATAGACTGGAAAAATGGGCTGATTCCAATGGGATGAAGTTCAACAAGACCAAGTGCCGGGTGCTGCACTTTGGTCACAACAACCCCCTGCAGCGCTCCAGGCTGGGCGCAGAGTGGCTGGAGAGCAGTCAGACAGAAAGGGACCTGGGGGTGCTAACTGACAGGAAGCTCAACATGAGCCAACAGTGTGCCCAGGTGGCCAAGAAGGCCAACGGTATCCTGTCCTGTATCAAAAACAGCGTGGTCAGCAGGACAAGGGCAGTGATCCTTCCCCTGTGCTCTGCATTGGGGAGGCCACACCTGGAGTATTGTGTTCAGTTCTGGGCCCCTCAGTTCAGGAAAGAGATTGAAGTGCTGGAGCGGGTCCAGAGAAGAGCAACACGACTGGGGAAGGGACATGAACATAAGACCTATGAGGAGAGGCTGAAGGAGCTGGGGTTGTTTAGTCTAGAGAAGAGGAGGCTTAGAGCTGAGCTCATCACTCTCTATAACTACCTGAAGGGCAGTTCTAGCCAGGTGGGGATTGGTCTCTTCTCCCAGGCAGTCAGCAATAGGACAAGGGGCCATGGGCTTAAACTCTACCAGGGGAAATTTAGGCTGGATATTAGAAAGAAATTCTTTACAGAGAGAGTGGTCAGGCATTGGAATGGCTGCCCAGGGAGGTGCTGGACTCAACGTCCCTAGAGGTTTTTAAACTGAGATTGGACATGGCACTTAGTGCCATGATCTAGTAAACGGACTAGAGTTGGACCAAGGGTTGGACTGGATGATCTCTGAGGTCTTTTCCAACCCAGTCAATTCTGTGATTCTGTGATTGCGGCCTCTCCTTCATCCACTGTTTCCTGGGCAGAGCGAAAAACTCAAGATGTGGCAAGTTTGGTGTTTCAGAGCTACTGCTAATTACACACAGCTAGTAACTAGCTGCTGCCTCTGTGAGTGTAACAAAGGAAAGTACAGTATTGCTTTTTGGCCTTCAATGGGGGCATTGATTTGCATTTCTTTCCTCTACACAACTACAGATATCCAAGAAACCTGCAGAAGTGTATTTTCCTTACAAAGTCTTCACTTCTGCAAATCTGACTGAAACTGACAGATTCAGAAGTTAAAGGCATTGACAATGCAATATCTTAGATTCTCAAGGACTAAAAATACACTTTTGATGGTGTAGCTTGCTTGCAGAAAAATATGTATTTGCAGTACCATTACTCACAACAGGAAAATGCATCCAAACAATGTGTGCCTCCCCTAAATTCTCTGTTCAGAGACATGAATAGTTCGATTAGCAAACAGAATCGCAACATCCTGGTGCACTGGTAGAAATCCCCCTCGGTTAATCACAAGGGCTACATAAGCTGGTGTAATGCCAGAAGGACTTCAGTAAAATTTACAAAATTTAAGAATGTAAACTATAATCATAATCTTTTTATTGAAGAAACCTTTGACTATTTTCAGTCAAAGCTTCTATATTGAAGAAAAATACCTAGAACAAAATTAAAGCTCCCTTTTCCTCTAATTAATTAATCAGTTTTGTTACAAAAACAAGGGCTGCAGCAGTACATTGATTACCTTTAGGTCTCCTGCTGTCTTCCAGCAGCCGTGAAGGATCTTCTTGTACTACAGCTTCTCCAGGATAATCCTTTAGAAAAAGAAGAGCAGAAAAGCATATGGCAAAGCCTCTGGTATCGGTGGCCAAAATTTTAGAAGCGCATGGCATTGCTGAATATACAAAAGGAAGCATGTCCACACACTAACACAAAGTCTTGGAACAAAATCTGTTAAGATCTCTACCGTAGAATCATCTGGACTTTGTAATCAAGAACTCACAGGACGTTTTAGGGACAAAACCCTAGAAACACAATTCAAACTAAAAGTATATATTCTGAGTGATGATTAAGCGTATTCTCCTCAGTTACAGCCAAAGAAGTAGTAGTGAAACTGCACGTGTTTACGTGCTAATCTCAAACAATTCAGGATTACCCACACACACGAAATTAAGCACTCGTAACACTGACTGCAGAACTGAAGGGATAGAGAGAGTTGAATTTTCATGAAGTGGAATCCATGAAAAATCAAAGTCTATGAGGAGCCATAAGGGCAAGTCAGGAAGGTTAAAATCTCTTAATTAACCTTATTTGATGGTGGAGAACTCCACCGTCCCTTTGAGACTTTTGTTCAGCTCACCAGGTCTACTCTGAGCCATGCAGAGATTTTGCTGCTACCCTTTCACAGCACAGGTTAATTTTATCCTCATGCATGCTCATCACAGTAGGTATGCCCAAGAGGCAAGTCTCCACTGCAGGTAAGATACAACAAACAAATCACAAGGAAATAAGCCTTTTAATTGTAAGTATCAGAGAGTTCCAAATAAACTGATGTCCATTTCATTATCTGTGATATGAAGAGAAAAAAAACTACAAAAAGTTTTAGGCTTTTAGGATGGGTATTATACCATGTGTAACCACCTTTTCAAAGGAAGAATTATGCTAAAATTCAGAAACATACCTTGGTATTTACTATGCAACAGGTAAACAAACCCCCTCCAAACAGTTCAGCATTAATATCACATTTGCAGCAACTCAAAGAGGAAAGAAGATGCACAGTTATTATGCAGAAGCTAAGCCAAAGGTTTCCTTTACTTTTACAGAAGCTACAACTTTTTGAGAAAAATGCTGTTCTCTTAGTGTCGGATTGCAGGAAGCAACGGTAACTTTTCTTACCATTTGCGATAAAAACATCGGCTTTGTAGAATCTTCTCCTGAAAGCAGATGTTCTGGATGTCCTTTAGTACTCAGGACTCCTAAAATAAAAGTAGTTTTACTGTGGTCATAATGATTTTTTAAATGCAGTAGGCTGATTAAGCCAGACCTCAACCTTTCCTCTGCCTGTATCCTTAAATACCTGAATGTAATGACATTGATAACACAAAGAATGCTGAAGCTTACAAAAACTAATTAATTCTGTGAGCCTAGACTATAGACTTTTGTTTCAAAATATACAAAAAAGTCCCTGAAAAAGGAGCATTTAGAGAAAAATAAAAGGAAAAAAAAAAATAATCAACTTTTGGTCTCTCTTCCAGTATAAAACCACAAAATAACTCAGAAAATTCCATGAAAACACAAAGAAGGCCCAAATATTGGAACTCCTCAGAGATGTCTCTTGGCAGGAGCAATATTCTGTTAAGCACAGATTTCCTTGCTGACTATACTTTGAGCATAAAATTGAAGAAATATTTATGGTGTCTAAAAAGATAAAGTACAAATTGCATTTAAACCTGTGACACAATGGAAAAGTCCTGTCTTATTTCATAGCATCACAGCAGAGTTTGGGTGGGAAGGGAGCTTCCAAGCTCCAGTGCCACCCCTGCCGTGAGCAGGGACATCTTCACCAGCTCAGGTTGCTCAGAGCCCCGTCCAGCCTGGCCTGGGATGTCTCCAGGGATGGTTCATCCACCACCTCTCTGGCCAACCTGGGCCAGGCTCTCACCACCCTCAGGGCCAAAAATTTCTTCCTCGTGTCAAGCCTGAATCTCCCCTCCTTTAGTCTAAAACTATCATCCCTTGTCCTATTGCAACAAACCCTGCTAAAGTCTGTCCCCATCTTTCTTATTGGTCCCTTTTTAGTATGGAAAGGCCACAATAAGGTCTCCCCTGCACTTCTCTTCTCCAGGCTGAACACGCCAACTCTCTCAGCCTGTCCTCATGTACCTCCACACACACTGTTCCATCCTGCCTAAAACCTTCCTGCCCAGCGTATTTGTGAAAAGTCAGTATAACAGTCATGACTTCTCTGATAAAGATGAGAGTTGCCTAATAATTAAGGACGAGGAATTTGGAGCCAAGAGTGTTGTTCTGTTAACAGGGCACTGACTGACACCTCACCCTGCACAAGCTGCTTTTTGTGTGCAAAACAAAGCCAGGGAAACCAGTCAAACACAACTTTTGAAAGAGTGTTAATATTTGCAGTACCAAAACACAAAGATACCTTCATTATAAAACCACTACATGACTGGGGGTCCTGGGGGACAGCAGGGTGACCATGAGCCAGCACTGGGCCCTTGTGGCCAGGAAGGCCAATGGTACCTGGGGTGGGTTAGAAGGGGGTGGTCAGTAGGTCAGAGAGGTTCTCCTGCCCCTCTGCTCTGCCCTGGGGAGACCACACCTGGAATATTGTGTCCAGTTGTGGCCCCTCAGTTCCAGCAGGACAGGGAACTGCTGGAGAGAGTCCAGTGCAGCCACCAAGATGCTGAAGGGAGTGGAGCATCTCCCGTGTGAGGAAAGGCTGAGGGAGCTGGGGCTCTGGAGCTGGAGAAGAGGAGACTGAGGGGTGACCTCATTCATGTTTACAGATATATAAAGGATGAGCGTCAAGAGGATGGAGCCAGGCTCTTCTTGCTGACAACCGATAGGACAAGGGGCAATGGGTTCAAACAGGAACACAGGAGGTTCCACTTAAATATGAGAAGAAAATTCTTCTCAGTGAGGGTGGCAGAGCCTGGCCCAGGCTGCCCAGGGGGTTGTGGAGTCTCCTTCTGTGCAGACATTCCAACCCGCCTGGACACCTTCCTGTGTAACCTCATCTGGGTGTTCCTGCTCCATGGGGGGATTGCACTGGATGAGCTTTCCATGTCCCTTCCAACCCCTGACATTCTGTGATTCTGTGAAAACACACCACAGAGTGATTTTCACCTCAAACCTAAGCCGAACACCCACCCACGGTAAATCCCGCACCTGGGGTCGCGCCGCCGGAGGCTCCGTGTGTCGCTCGGCTCCTCGGAGCCCTGCTCGCCGCCACGGCCGGAGGAGCGCGGGGCGCCGGGCACGGACAGACCCCGTCACGCAGCTTCTTCACAGCGATCGTCACTTTCTCCCCGCGGCCGCCGGCTCTGGTCACGCTCTCAATAGGCTTCTCCCTGTGGACACTCGTGGAGTGAACGAGCACGTCGGCCGCCGTGAGGCTGAGCAGGGACTCCTGGCTGGGGCTGGGGCTGCCTCCCGCCGCCATGCGAATCCCATCACGCAGCGCTGGACAGGAGTTCACCAGCAGCGCCCTGACTAAGAGACCATCCCCTCAGCCGCCTGACCCCGCGGAGCTAAAGTGGCCTGAAGGCGCCGGGGGACGGTTCCCCGGCGGTCTGAGGGACAGAGAATCCCGCCGCACCGCTCTGCTCCCCGCACCGGAAGCGCCCGCTGCCATAGCAGCGGCGCCCGCCCGCGCCTCTTCACGCCTGCGCGGGGTCCTCTCCTCAATAGCGTCCGGCAGGAAACCCGCGCCCGCTGCCGGTAGCGCGGGGGCAGCTGAGGGCGCTGCGCTGCGGGCGGAGGGTGGACGCGCGGGCTCGTGGCGGTGCGGGTGAGTGCGCGCGCGCGCGGGCGGGCGGGCGGTGGCGCCTCCTGTGAGGGACCGGGCGGGGAACTCGGGATGGCCCTGGCCCGGTCCCGCTGTCTCCCGGCCCGGTGGGGAGGGACGGCGGCGTGGACGGCGGCAGGCCCGGCGCCAGCCGTCAGGTGCGGCCCTTCGCGGGGTTGGGCGGCGCTGGGCCATGTGGCGCGGAAAAGGTCCCGTGAATGAAGAGAAAATCGCCACTTTTGGGTTATTTCCCTAGTGTCGGGGCGTCTCTTTCTCCGTCGCATGGAGCGGTACCCGCCTGGGCCTGGCCAGGGCTGTTGGGCCGGGTCTGGGCTTGAGGAGTCTCTCCCTGACAGAAAAACTCAAGGTGCCCTTGAAAGCGTTAAGTGAAGGATGTAGTAAGACAATTTCACCTCGGTTTTGGTTTGGTTTTTTGTTGTTGTTGTTGTTTTAATCTCCAGCTCAGGTTTATGATCTTACTGGGTCACAAGTATCAGCCAGGCCTAATCTATCTTCTCGAACAGCCCCCTTTGCATGTGTTCTGTCTGTTGAACAGGCTCTCAGGGTGCCTGGTTTCAGGCTGCCTGTGTTAACTCACCTTCCACCTTACAAGACCTTTCCTGCCATTGATCTTTTTTTCCTCAGAGCCAGTTCTAACCCACAGCCATGATATCGTGAATTATAACAACCTGTGTACCAGGTGCATCTGATTATCCAGCCGCGTTCTGACCAGTCCCTGCCTTACCCCACCGTGTGCCTCTGAAGGCTGGATGCAGCATGTGGAGCAAGAAAACCTTTGTGTAACCACATTGCAAACACTAGTCTGAGGGAGAACGATAAGAAAACATTTGTGTAACCACTTTTCAAGCACCAGCCTGAAGGAAAGCAGCTGGACCCGCTCCAGGACTGGGGCAGAGCCGTCATGGCTGCAGGCCCACAGCACCGGGAGTTTGGTGTTAAATTGCCTCTTGCCCTGAATTTTACGTGATTAGCTTAGCAGCCTGCTGGTTTCATAGCTACTTGTAGTTTGATTTAATTCAGTAAAAGAGTTTTTTAATTCAATGAGGTGGGGTTTTTTCTGATGTCAGTCAAGTTCTAGCCTGGTAATTCCCAAGGGTAGAAAAACCCTTTCTTTACAAGCTGTGGATGCTTTATCTTGACACATTTCTTTGATATACCTATTCTGAATATACCTAGTATTGAACATAAAGAGGATTTGAACACCCGTGCTGTACAGCCAATCTCATCCATATGGTCCAAATACCTAAATGCTACTCTTTTCCAAATTAAGCCACAAGCTCAGTTGAATTCCCAATATCTTTATTTTTCTTTGTCCTATTTACATACATTCAGAAAGACTTGTTTGGTGTTCTGCATGTATAATTAGAAGCTAGAAAAGTTGCAGGCTCCTCTGTATAGAATAGGCTGTGCCTACGCTTCATTCAGATTGTTAATTAGGATAACAAGTGTGATGGATTTATGGTGTATCTCCACAGGCTGCTCCCCTGGGAAAATGTAGCTCCTCACAGATGGGCTAAAAAAAAGCCAATAAAAACCCCCCAAAAAAACGAGCCACGGGGCTTGTTTTGTTTCCATGGCAAAAGTTACTGTTGACTCAAGATTAGGTAAGAGACTCTAATGTTGATTACATCAGTGGAAAAAAAAACTTCCTCGCTGTACTTTACAGTGTGTGTTTCACCTGTAGGAACTCCAGGCTGTGAAATGGAGGAAGGCGTTTCAGCCACCCAGCAGTACAGTAATTATAATCAAAAGTTCTGTTGCAGGTATTAGCACTTAGCAGTAGTTGTGTTCCTGAGCCCTCAGATTCCAAAGGTCTGGAGATACAGCTGGGGAAGCTGTAAGCCCACATGGAGGAAGTTTGAGAAGAGCTCTTGCCTCTAGTTCTGGCTGCTGTTCCTCCCGCCATGGAAGCAGATAGGTGGTTGACTCAGCCTAGCTAGGAATCATTAACCTAATATTTTTATTTAATAAACGAGCTTTAGCTTTTTAAAAGAAGCTGTCAGTCTGTAGTGATTTCATGTTTCCATGGCAATGGGAGTGGCAGCCACAGCAGAAGGAAATATTAGAAGCATTTTCCAGATTCTAAAACGGGGCTGGGAGCTGGGATGGATCTTGCATAGAGAAGAAGTTTGACTGACTAAAGCCTTTATTATCTTTGGAAAGTGGATGGAAAACCCATTATGCCTAACTATGAGAAATGAAAACCTCAAGTTATCCTTAACTGCTAGTTTTGCTCAAAGAGGCTTATCTTTAAAGAATGTCTCTTTAGAACATCCAAACATATTTGGAAGGGCTCCAGGGCCTTTGGAGAAGGGAGACGTCCTGCCTGTTGCTGCTCTTCTGGTGAACTAGCAAATCCAGACCATGTTGCAGTGCTTTATTCAGAGATATTTGTTTCCTTCAGTGTGATGTGTTTAAAAGTACAACGCCGAATTTTCAAATCACATTCAGCCCAGAGGAAAGTAACCCAGACTACGTACGCTTAAACCTGAAGCACGCTTGGGTTGTTTGAACAGCTCTATAAGCAGCTGTGTGGTGCGTTAGTCAAGGTGTCAAGCCCCATAATGGGCTTTTTCATCACTTTTTTTAGCTTATTTCGCAGGCTGGAGGGAAAGGGGACAAACAACAGGAAAACTTGAAACTATACATTTAACCTGTTTTAAGAAGAAACCACATACGCACACTTCTGGGAATGTTTAGGTGGTGCATTTGTAGATGTTAAGGCAGCTGCCTGTAATTTATAGCTACTAAAGGGGTGCAGCTGAGCCATGTAATTTCACTGCCTGCTGCGTCGAAAGGGTAAAATACCTGTACAGGGACAAGTGCTTCAGACAGTGAAAAATCAGATAGTGCTGTTGTGCTGATTTAAATCTGAGCTATTTCCCAAGTGCAAGTATAAAAGCTTTGTGGAACTACAGTTCAGTAAAACTGTAATTTTAAGCCTGCCAAACTAGTCACCAAAGATCAAAAGATCAGGTTTGTTATAAACAAGCATAATGAAGCAATACTGAGTGTGAGAAAACGGCACTTTCATGACTTGAAGCTTTAGCTTTCTGTGCTTGGGAGAGGACAAAAGTCTTTCCTGTTCTCTCTTGTTTTTAACTCTGTTTAATAATCTACTTATACTGACTTTATAGAATTGTCACTGATTATTCTTCTAACAGGCTGAGAAATGAGACAGTGGAGGCACTATTCATTTTCACTAGCTGTTCTGCCACATAAGTCACATCCACCTCACCTAGAACAAGTTAGAGGTTTACATTAACCTAACACCTTGTTTCTTTTGAGCAACCATATATATCCTATAGGATATTATTCCACTGTATATTATTCCACTGCTGGGAGGGGGTGTGGGGAGAGCACATGCATGTGAGAGTCCATGGTGCTATTTTTAGTTGCTTAGTTTTCTTTCTGCTGTAGAAATAATTAGTGTCATTTTGTTCTTGTTCAGAAGGCTTGCTCACCCTCTCCCCTCTGCTGAGAGGCTGGAATAGTTTAAGCTTTCTAAAACATGAATGTCTTGCTCAAAATTTGGCAAAGCATAATACAGATTAGTTACAAGTAGCCCTTGCTTAAGGAGTGAAATTAACTTGTTTTCACAGAGGGATTACACTTCAGTGTTAATTTTTCTCCCACAGGTTGATGTGAATGACAAGAACATGATCCTTCAGTTTAAATGTGCAATATTAGCCTGCATTATCATCTGTGCCAGGTCTTAGACAATATATAAATGAAGGGAAAAGGAAGACTTACCTTTCAGTATTGTTCTAGAAAACTAGCAGGGATGCATTCAAGCCTTAACTTGTTTACTGTGTTACATCAGGAATGTGAATCTTCTTTGAGGATGTTTGCTGGAATTCTTGGATCTGTGGCTGTTCATTCTTCCCTTGTTGTCTGTTTCACTTCCTTTAAGGCCACTCTCATTCTTCTGTGTTTTCTTGTCTTTAATTCACTGTATTCAATGACCAGAACATTTGCTCTAGTTTAAGCGTTTGGTGAGAATGCGGCTACATAGAAACCAGGCATCTGCTTCTCCGATGCGAGCTGGCTCATGCCACATCTATTCAGAGTTGCTGCTATTCTGTGCTTGCCTTTTTTCCTCACTGTTTTTACAGATGACATCTAAAGTCACTTAAACTGTCATGCTAGAAAATGTTGTTGGTTGCTTCTCCCCAATCCTGCCCTAGTCTGAAAACATAAAATACTGTGGTTTTTTTCTTTTTTGGTCACTTTAAATGCTTGAAATTCTTACAGTGTTTAAACAACAGCACTTAACAGGTGGATTTGGGATGGTTTCATACCTGAAATTGTCTTGGATGTTCTTTTAACTGAATACATTGCATATAGATAACTCTCCTTCAAGTGGATGGCTTGAAACTTTGCTAGCAAAGTTGCATTTAAACACACTTCAAGAACATAAAACTGTTCTGTTGTAAAATGCTGGAAGTTCCTACGTATGCTTTTTGTTTGAAACTCAACTTTTGTTTTCAGAATAGGTGAGTGAACCACAGGCAGTAGAATATGGCTGGACAGATATCGGAATCTGATCAGATCAAGCAGGTAAGATGCTGTATTCATGAGTGGTGGCTTTGAAGATCTTGTATTACTCTGTCACACAGAGTACAAGGTGTAGGGCATGGAAAAGGACATCTGAGTTAAGACTAGTTCTGTAGCAATCAAAAATTAAACATTTGACCATTGACACACAGTATAGTATCTGATTCGAGTGCTAACAGCATGTGGTGCTGAAATCTTCTGACCGATAGTAAATTTTTCTAGTGACTTGTCCTTTAAATGTTATTGTCACCAGATGGCCCATGCAGCTGTGTGTAAGAAAAATTAATGTAGAAATTTTTTTATACTCATTGTCTCTTCATTTTTTATTTACAGTTCAAGGAGTTTCTTGGAACATACAATAAACTTACAGAAAACTGCTTCCTGGATTGCATAAAGGATTTCACTAGCAGAGAGGTTAAACCAGAAGAGGTAGGTAAAAGTTTCTTATGCTTTTAATGACCCTTTGGTACAATTGCTGCGTAGCATTCAAATTTCCTAAGCAACTTAGAGTTTTGATCTTTCAACTAGCTAAAAGGCTAGGTGGAAGTCTTTAGGGGAGTATAGGTGTCTGGCATCTTAGCTTCCAAATGTGTTACTGGAAGGGAAATCGTTTGTCTGTAGTTCTGCTTCTCTAAATACAACCAAAGCTGATGACAAAGGCTTCTTTGCAATCTAAGAGTTTGTTTACAAAAAGAAAACAACCAGCCAACCGAAGTCAGGTGCGTTTGATGTGTTAGATCATCAGCTACAGACAAACCATGGGCTAAGACCTCCTGAGGTTTTGTCATTGTCATCTTTTCAGTATGTGCACACAGAGGCAATCTTCCCAATCGTGCTGCCGAGTACGGCTGCTTATTGTAACTCCATGTATTTAATTCTCTGAGCTATCAGTGGAGGTTCTTGTGCCTCCGCTTCTCATGGGTGGTATCTTTTTGGACGTGGAAGCTGCCCTCCTACAGCCTGTGTCTCGTTCTTTGAAGGTAGAATCCTACTGAAATACTTGTTTACCTCCCCACATTCCCTGCATTGCAGTGAGTCACAGAAACATGGGCCTCCAAAGCTCTGGCTGTTAAATCCATTTCTTTGCATTGCAGGGAGCTCCATCACATCATCGTCTGCAAAAAAGATTAAGCTCTCGATAAGATTAGTTGCGTGTTTTTTGCCTCTCCTCTCCCATTGAGAGGCTGTTTCAGAATCTCATAGTTTTCTTGGTTAAAAGTCTAATAACCTTTGCTTGACTCTGCTGGTGAGGGGAGGAAAAAATCCTGAAGTTTTAAGCTAACTATTGGTTTTGAGCATTTTCTGTCTCCTTGGAGTTTAACTCCTCAGTGCAGGCAAAACTCATGTCTCCTTTCAGCTTTTGGTTTGCTGTGCTAAACAAAGCTCTCTCAGCTTCCCAAGGCAGATTCCTTGCTTCTCTGGTCTTCTCTGCATCTGCTTTAGTGGAATTTTTATAGACTACAGGAGGCCAGAATTATTTTGGATAATTCCTTGTCGCTCTCTTTTACCAACTCCTTTTGAATTGCTTGAACAATACAAGGAGTGTCAGTTAACAGAACTGACAGAGCATTAGTGGCACAACCTCTTTACCTTTCTGGGATGGTATTTGATTTCCAGTAGAGGATTATAATTATTTCTTCTGCTACCTACAGCGTTCCTAGAATGTCTTTTAAAATAACGGTTTATATAGTCTTTCATTAAACACCTGGGATTGAAAACCAAAGAATGCTCATTAGAGGAGAATTAAGATTAACTTAGATACAAAAAATATTCTTAGATTCCGATCTGTTTTGCTTCTGTGCTCCGCAAAGGGGCCACATCTGGCAGTACAGGAGCCGTCTCTTCATGATGGAGGCTAGGAAGAAACTTTCTTATGGGAAGTTTTATCCATAATTAATCATTATGGGGTTTCTTGCAGAGCATCTGGCTCTTGCCCCTGCTGGAAACAGGACACTGGTCTAGACAGACCACTGGTCTGATCTGGTGTGGAAACTGCTACGTTCCTATTTAAAGGTGTAGTTTCTTATTAAATAATTAAGATGAATACCTCCACGAATTTTCTTTCGGATTCTATGTTTGAAAAAACAGCTTCTGACCTCTTTCCCTACAGCAAGACTGCACTACAAGTCTAGACTTCCCTGGGCACCGTAACACAAATATCACACCCTCTGGGAGAAGCAGCTTGGGGTAGTTCCGGAATTTGTTTCCTAAGTCAGACTTAACTCCTGCTTAACAGGTTTTGCTGTAGCTGATGCCAGGTCCAGGAGAAGGGCCGGTGGTGGGTGGTTTGCAGAGCTGCATGGCTTTTTTTGTCTTGCTTATTTTCAGCCACCCTGCTTTTCACATCCCTTTATACTGAGCAGAATCAAAGCAATTTCTGGTTTTCTAGTAATCATGCCAAGTGCTTGTCTTTCTATCTAAATTTGTTAACTTTTACAGTGATGGCAAAGCTTGGAACTATGCTACAGAATATCCAATTTGTAGAACAGTTGCTCAGAGATAATCTCATAACTTTCTCTGCAGTTAAATTTAGAGGTTTGGGTGGGTTTTTTTCTTTCTTTAAAAAATAATACCGTGGGTTGAATAGGCCCTGGTATTTATTTCCCTGTCCAGCTGACAGATAGAACTTCAGAGAGTACTCTGGTTGCTTTTGTGAAGATTAACCAAGGAAGTACAAGGAACAAGGTCAAAAGAAAGGTTAAAATGAACTAGCACACAGTAGACCATATTTGGCTGTCAAAGATAGTATGTGTTTGTAAACAGAATTTTAAAAGTAAGATACTAATTGAATAGATTTAGTATTTATTGTGAAATAAAATGCATTATATACTTTAATTTCACAAGATGTGCCCACAGATGAAATGGTAATATCTCCTGGATCTGAGATGTATTCCATTAAGACTTCCATATAAGAATGAATATTAGAACATGTTTCAGACATCCCTCAAAAACTAAGCTTTGTATTTTCCGGTGCAAAATTAGACGCTCCTTGAGGCTTAGCACAGAATATGAGATGCCGTCACCTAATCGTTTATCCCCGTATATATTCATATTTTGGGTCCTGTTTGGGGAAGTGGTTTAATTGCTGTTTGAAGCCTTTTGTTTCCCTCTTCCTCTAGATGACGTGCTCAGACCACTGCCTACAGAAGTATTTAAAAATGACACAAAGGATCTCCATGAGATTCCAGGAGTACCATATCCAGCAGAACGAAGCTCTGGCAGCTAAAGCAGGACTGCTCAGCCAACCTCGTTAGACAAGAGCGCTCTGAGCAGACTTTACAAGCAGTGCCAGTGTTCACTGAGCAAGAACACACATTTTGGATTTTCTGCTGTCGGGATATGCAGCTCGGAAGAGATTTCTAGATGCTGTTCAGACAGTGGAAACCATGAAGGGTTAAACAAGAAGTTAGTCATGGTGGACTGGCAATGGAGTCTGTTTCTGAGGCCCTTTTCACTCTATGGTGGAGTAATATCGATACAAACTTTTCCTGGGCCCACAGTCCGGTATGTTTAAATTGCGAGGGGGGTGGGAGGGTTATACTTCCTTTCTGCTAGGACTGGTTCAGATGGAAAATGTGTAATATGGGAAATACACTTTTTAAAATTTAATTCAAGTGAAATAAACGGGAACTGTACACTTGTACGTATGTTCTTTCCAAAGATACTTTTAGGATGCTGCTTGAGAGCAGCAGTTTGTTTGCTGTGGTCTCATTCCTCCTCGGCTACTACAGAGTTCTGTTCATTCACTACTGCTTCAAGTTGCTGATAGGTAATGGGATCAGTGACTTTGTTTCAGCAGCTGGGGATTTGTGAATGTGTTATTTCTCTCAATTTGGGAAGAAATTCCATTAAACCACCCTCATTCTGACTCTCCTGGAGTGCTGGGTGGTGAGGATTAGAGTTTCAGTTTGAAGTGACAGAGAACCGCTGTAACTAAGGAGCTCCGGGAGGCAGGGACGCTCTCCCAGCTTGTCCCTGGGGCGTATTTGCCTCATGCTTCACCGGGTCATTTACAAGGGACACGAGTGTGCCCCAGGCACCTGTAGACACTCCTCATTTCCCTCGGGGAACCCCAGGGCTCCTCCAAAACCGGCTGCCTTGCCTGATGCAAGCGGCATGCGCTCCGAGCACGGAGCTTGCTGGCAGCTTTCTCTGTTAACAACAGAAAGTACAAGGTATGCACAAAACAATGGCTTTTTTTTTGCTGCTGGAGAGAGAAGTTTGTGGAAGCGAACAGTTCTGATGTTATGGTTTTGCTTTAGAAAAAACACCAGACCTTGGAAAGAATCTTGAGCTAAAATGCTGCAGATTGTTAGGACAGTAGAATGATAGCTGATAGGCACATTTTACTTTAGATCTGACTAATAAAACACAGTAACAAAAGGAACTGAACGAAATTACCAAATCGATTTTGAGATTTCAGACAATGAAGACTGAAACAAAGCGATTTCACGTCAGCTGCCAGGTTCTGTTCTTGGGTAGAAAGGCAACAACAAAGAACAGAAGCATCACGGTCCATTCGGTGATGGATTCGTGATGGTTCGTTTACCTTGATCTCGAAGTGCAAAATTAAGGCAACCAAGACGCCAAGGGGTTATAATTCAATCAAACAGTTTTGCTTTACTATTTTGCTCGTAAAGTGGCACACGATAGAGAAAAAGGGGAAAAGAGGGTTGGTTACCACCATGGGTCCAAAGGCGTCCCTCTGCTGATCCTCCATCGTGATCAGGGATCCTTTGGTGGGGAGATCTCAACAATGTCCAGTCGGGAATCTTCTTTTATGCTTCTTCACCCCCCCCACCTCGCTCCCATCGATTGAGGCCAATCTCCGCCTTTGTTTCACAATCCAGGCTTAAACTGCACAGGCCTAAAAAGTCTCCACTTTGCTTGCCAGAACCCATCTATGCCTGCGATGGTTCGCGTTTGGGGGTCTCTTACTGGTCCGTTGGGTGACCTCGAGACCCTTAGTGAGCCTCTGCACATGCTCTTCGTTGTTGGCCTTAGGAACAGGGAGGAGGTGGGGACAAGTTTGAGTGAGGCAGCAGGTGAAAATCCATCTTCTGTATGGCAGCTATTGTCCCCAGGATGCGGAGACCTGTATAATACAGTTCCCTTTAGGAGGTGGGGGCAAGTTTGGCTGAGGCAGCATGTGAAGTCCACACAGCAGCTATTGTTACCGGTAGCCCCCCGGGCCGGAGAGACCTGTGCAACACAAGTGTTTTCCTCATTGTCCAATTCTTTCTACCAGGCCATCTGTTCTACAAGTCCCTGATGGCGATGGTCGGGAAATACTGTTCGGACCGACTCCTCCAGGAAGTCAGCACACAGCACTTGAGGAATCTCGTTCAAATCCTGAGAAGTCCATTAAGCTCAGCTCCAAAATTCCTTGAATGAGTCTGGTTCAAACTCTACGTGTAAAAGCAATTAGAGCTTGTGACACCTAAACTTACATTATGCTTGCACCCTCAGTTTCAAGAAGACGGCATTAAAAAAACTCTAACAATTCTGCTAAATATTAGATTTTTTAAATTATGTTTTACCTTACTTGACACTCTTTGGCATTTTGGTGACAGGTTCTTTCTGTAACCACAACAGCGAGCATTCAACACTCAAGCTTTACTAAGTTCAGGACTGTAAAATGATGGTCAGGTCTGTTTCCCCAGGATTTCTCACATATAGAAACAAAAGCAACTGAAAGACATACGAAAGACCCTAAATCACTCTTAAAAAAAATTCTATATTTATACAATGCTTGAAAAGACTATGGCTGGTTACAATTTATTCTGTAAATCACTTTGATCCGAGGGAAAGTGAGAGGGAAAGGCTGCTGAGGAGCTGGGCTTGCTGTATGAATATTTAAAGTGGTATACTTGACATACCACCATTTATTTCAAATAATTGATGGAGAAATCCAGTTGGTGGTTGTTTCTGTATTTCACACATCCTGCCCTTCCTGGGATATGGATTTAGGGACCCTCTTCCCCCCTCTTCCTGCCCAAGCACGTTGAATTTCTGTGCGTGCTGCTGCCCCGGGAACTCAACAGGAACTCTGTTTTCAGTCCGGGCTGAGGGGAAGGTTTCAACCTCCTTCTCAGCCAGGCACACTCCAAACCCCTTATGGGTGAGAAAGGGGGGTTTTCCACCTCTCCTGCCTTTTTTTGCAGCGGGGCTGCTCAGATCTCTGGCACCAAGTGCCTTTGTGCCCCACGGAGGACACGGATCCCGTGGGGACGTGGATCCCGCTCCGGGCACCTTCAGTCCCGCCACCTCCTCCCGGCCATGGCGGGAAAGGCCGCGACGGGCATAAGCTGAAATGAAACAGGAAAAAGGGAGACAAAACCAGGACACAATGCAACAGTGAAGAAAACAACAATTAAGTGACCCAGCTCAATGCTGGCAATCAAGAATTTGGCTATAAAGAGCAAACCTCCATGGAGAAGCTGCTGGCTTGGCACGCTGTAGTCACAGGGTAGCAAGTTGAGTGTAAGCAGAAGGAATCAAGGTTGGTTTTGTTTGTTTTTCAATATCTTTAAACCTTACCCATTCGTAAGGGAAGTAATTTTCAGGAAATGAACGAGCATCAAGGGACAGAATTTTAAGCCGTGCGTACACGTAAACAAGTTGCCTGTTCAAAAGAAAAAACCCAACGCATCCTTGTGCAATGTAACAAAGTTCCACGCAAATTCCACATCTTACCTTATGTAAATGGCAGGATGATGCAAATTGGGTCGAACTGTACCCAGATGAGGGATTAGAGGAGGAATAGTTCAGAAATAGCTGAAGAAAGGGACGGGGCTGGACTGGAACAGCTGGGTGACTGGAGAGCAGGGAGACGTGGCCAAAGCACAGAATTCTGTCCCTCGCTGACAAGGGTTGCGGGAGAGACCAGCAAACGCACTCCTGGTAACCAGCCCGCAGGTTTTCAGAGCTGTAAGGGAGCTCCAGGGCTGGTTTTCTTTGCTGGCAAGGACTGAAACATAAAGTGAACATCATCAGTGCACTGGTGAATGAAAGCCAAGCGCCATAAAGCAAACACAGACACTTTTTCACCTTTGGAAACTACTGGTATAGGATAACAGCGTAACAGTGGTAACTAATATAAATAGCAGGTAGTTCTAAACATGAAGCAGAACTGACCAGCACAGCCCGGCTCCAAAACAGAAAGTAGGATGTCTCTGAAAATGGGAGGAAGCAGGAATAGCAACGTAAACAGGGCTGAGATCATTCAAAACGAAGAGGAAACCAGGAAAGTCCTATTCTTAGAAAGGGTGAGAAAGAGTCTGCTTTCAAAATTCAGATTTCCTGACCTTCTCAGTTTTCTTCCAGCACCAGGGCAGCGAGTGTTTGTCACTGTGACTAATCACAAATTGCACCGCTGGACTGCATGACAAGCACATATTCAGACCAGTAACACAAACATATACATCTACATATTCCTCTAAAGCACTGGATGAGACTAGTAAATGCTTGTGGAATCTGGGGAACCAAGAGGTTTCTAAAACATCCCCCCTCCCAATAAATACTGGCTACTTAGTGATGACTAATAAAGGTGAATAAATTCTCCCAGAGGCCTCTTAAAAATAATCCTATTTGCTGGAAGATAATAGAATGACATTTTCTCAAAATTTGAGGGCAATAGCTTGGTAAATAACGTGAGCTTATTATAAAATGTGTTTTTCTTAAGCCCTGGAATTACGGTGAGTCAGTCCCTGGCAACATCCCCATTGGTTCCGCTGCTTCGTTACGTTCCTTCCATCTCCAGAGATCGTCTTGATCCCGCACGTTGTAGCGAATCGTAAAATCCCAAGTACGGAGAAATAAAAATAACCAAGATTTTAGTGCGCAACATCTGGAAAATGCAAGGGCGCAGTGAAGTAAACAGCTGGACACAGTTCTGTTAACATTCAGCTTTTGTTTCAGCTTCTAAATGTGTCTTCCAGCCCATCTGTCAGATTTGTTTCAAGCGCTCGAACCAAACATGCTCTTTTCTTAAAAACCAGCATTTCTTCCATGTAAACGAACTCCAGCAAATGCTGCCCAGAAAACCCATTTGGCTGCCTCAGCTACCCAAGGGTTTTTAATGGGGAAAAGAATAACGTTTTAGAAAAAAATATTCATATTTAAATGTGAAATTGCACGTGGTTGACAAACCTCTCTGGAGACAGAAGGTTCTCTCTGGGGTGGACGGTCTGACCGAGACAGAGCGGTTGACAATCCCAAGATTCAAATTCTCTTTCCAGCTCCATCCTGGGTAAATTTAGTAGCCATGACTATATGTAAAATAAGAGTGTGTATCAATTTTAACAACTTCTGCCTAGGTTATTTTAATGCTGCACCTTAAAAAAAAACTAGAGTCAAGTAGAACTTGTGCAAAATACCACATACAGGTGATTTAATCACTGTCCTACTGCTGCCCTTCAAATTAAAAGGTCTTTGCTGCTCCTTGTGAAGGTCAGATACATTATGCTTCATGAAGACCGACACTTTTATTTCCATTATGCTGTTCTTCCGCTAATTACTACTGTAAATCTGGTTAACCTCTGTTGAAATAACAGCTTGTTATTATTGCTCCAACATCTTTGCTTCTCCTGCCTGCTCCGTTCCAACAGATGAAGCAAGAGAAGGTTTCTCAAACACAAACAATCTGATGGAGGAGCCAGAAACAAGAGGAGATTTAACTGGTGTTGCTCAAGTGACACATTAGACAGAACACTTTACAGAAATAAAACTAAAGCAGGGAGGGAAATGAACCTTTTCTTACCTTATATCCTCACATGCAAATGTTTCAAGGTTTCCCCGACTTTCAGATATATGTGAATACAAAAAGAAATCTACCAGGAATCTGACAATTCTTTGTATGAATTGCTGGAGGTACCAGGAGAGTTTGAGTTCTCCTACAGCCCTGTTCTTTTTTAACTGTTCTAGCAGTGTTTGATCCTATAATCTTAATTTTATAGATATTAAAAAATATATATAAATAAATAAATATATATATATAAATATATATAATATATATAAAATATATATTTATATATATAATATATATAAAAATATATATAAAAATATATATAAAAATATATATAATATATATGTAAATATATATAATATATATAAAAATATATAATATATATATATTATATATATATATTATATATTATATATATTATATATATATATATATATATAATATATATAAAACCTCCTAAGCTTGAAATAACATCATTTTGAGAAAAAACTAAAAGGTTAGAAGACAGGAGAACAGCGTGAAGATTGCCAAGAGGGTGTTTGATTTTTGATTGCTCTTGCAAACACTATACCTAATCTCTTATTAAAATAAAGAAAACCCCAATTCAGTATAATCATAATTACAGTGTCGTCAAGAGCATAAACTTTCATTCCAAAGACACTTTGGAACTGGTGTTCTCTATGTCAAGGGGTAACCATCTGTTAGAATGGGTTTCCATGTTTGTCGAACTGTTACCTTCAGTCTTCCATGCGGTGTTCTCAATGTGTCTGGGAGACAAGGAGACACATCTGTCTTGCCAACATCTGTCCTGCCAACATCTGTCCGTGCGGGTACGAGCTTGTCCATCCCCTCTGCGTGTTGAGTGCGTGTATGTGCCTGTTTAACATCTCGCTCGCCCAGTTTGTAGGCTGAGCTTAGACATCTGCAGAAAAGATAATTAATCCTATTATTTCAGCCAATTTAAAATTTACTTCTTAGATAATCTTAGGAAATGTGACCCCGTGTTATTTCCTTTCAAATGAGTGTTACTTTTTATTCACAGCTATTGTTAGATTAACAGTAAAAGTTAGCTCTGAAAAAATGCTTTACAACAATTGATGGGGATTAATTTTCCTATTTAGTTAAGCCCAGACATTTACAAGAACAATCACTTAAATAAAAATAGAATATAAAGCCTATGTTTAAAACATGGCCTTTATTAATGCTGTCTAGAGAGCTCCATATTTATCTTACATTGAAATAGTTCTGCTTTGCTTAAGAAAAGACAGAAAAAGTGCATTTACAAGAGTACTTTTTCTTTAATTTTCTGCGAAAATGGAAGGAATTGGAATCACAAGTTGACAAATGTAAAATGAAACTCCAAGAAACATCGATTTCAGTAATGCTAATGCCATCACTAGTGTTTCGTTCTTTCTGCCGTGTGAACCAGAATATCCTGATATACAGTCTAGAGCATCTATGTTATTACTCTACAGCATATTAAACACAGAAAAAGGGGTGAAGAACCCCCCTCAATGTACAAACATGAATAAAAAAATCGATAAAAAAATCACTTTTATACATAATGTATATGCAAACTGCTTTAAATACATGGTTTTGGAAGAGTTATTTACAACGCGCCCGTGGGACAATCCACAGACCAAGCATACACAGTTGCTTTACTTTATTGTTGCATCTCAACTCCGGGAGATATAAATTCATTCGGCAGTACAGCAAACGGTAAGAACTCGCGACAAAAGTATCTTAAGGGCAACCCAAAGAAATTCGGTTCCTCAAAACAATGTAAGTACTAGGACTGCCAAAGTTTCCAAATAAAGTCATAGTTGAATCCAGATGCCCGTTGACAGATGTAGGATGCGGAGGATACGTAGACAGACCCATGGAAACACGGGCACGGCTACTGGGTAAAACCTCCGTAAGAGCCGTAACTGAGAAGTGTATTTTGTCGAAAAAGTGAACTAACCTAGCGCTTTTTTTTTTCCAATTTTATTAATATTTTAAAAAATACATAAAAATACAACATCCAATGTCTGAATAAATATATTTAACAAGTCGCAAGATACCTTATTTTACACAAAAATTTCAGCTTTAGAAATCTTGTTAAATAAGTTCATCGTTGTTATATATTTCATTTTTCGTCTTTTTGTAACAAAATAAAAACTCTGAAATTACATAGAAAAAAGACAAAATATTTTTGTCAAGGGATAAGATAGTCCACTGAAAACCTATTCACAATTCCACTGTAAACATTAATAAACATTAAAATATTTGCATAATCGTGTGCTCAAAAATCCTATAAAAAGTGGAAGACTTCTTACAACTGTAGTTTTCAGTCAACTACACTTCCTTTCACAATTTATTTTGTCCCATTTACACCTTTAGAACTGGGCACATTGCTGAACACGTACTTTGGCAGTTCTGTATGGCAAGTGCTTCCACAGAGAGGAACTCGTCACCGAGAGCCGACGAGCAGCTCGGTGAAAGTGCAGCAGGTACTCGATTCTTTCTGATAACGCTCGATGTCTGCTCGGCGCACTTTCCCTTCCTAAGATCTCCCTAGAACACCTGAACGCTTCATTGGACATTGCAAATTTGATAAGTGCCCTTTCTCTGCATTAATAATAATAATAATAATTAAAAATAATAAAACAAAAACAAACACAATGACAAGCATGTCACATTGTGCCTACAAACCTTCAGTTACCAATGAGCTTAATTTCTCCGAACAGTAAATTAAATGAAGGGAGAGGGCGGGAGGGGAGAACAGGTACAGTCCAGCAGTGGAAGTGTGTACAGAATATACTTGGCAATGTCAAACCAGTTGAGTGCTTTCTGTGGCTGAATTTCAGGATTTATGTCCATGGCAGCAAGTTGCTGGCAAGGCAGAGAAATGGGTATCACCTGCATTCGACAGCGAGCACATTTTGCGGAGGAGAAGATGACGATGGGCTCATTCCAGTGTCCGATGAAGCAGATGACATGGACGCTCCTGTATGTGACACTGAATACGTAAAACAGATCGGCATCAGATTATCAGAGGATGTGTCAGAATGAAGGTTTGTTTGTTAGTTATCAGTTTGTTTAAAAGACCCCAGAGACACGGCACGGTGACGGAAAAATCGATACATGCTTTTTGTCAATCACTATCACTGCTATATCCATGTATTTATCTTAAATAATTCAGATAAACTGGATGAGTGACCTTACCCTGTCTGCAACACAGACCCATTGAAAAGACAATTCAGATGAGTCCTTATGCTGATTGAAAACTCAGACCCAGCTTGAAATACAAAGTCCAAGTAATAAAATGGCCAGTGACTGTTTTTCACAGAATCCCAGAATGTCAGGGGTTGGAAGGGACCTGGAAAGCTCATGCAGTGCAATCCCCCCATGGAGCAGGAACACCCCGATGAGGTTACATAGGAAGGTGTCCAGGCGGGTTGGAATGTCTGCAGAGAAGGAGACTCCACAACCTCCCTGGGCAGCCTGGGCCAGTGTCTGGCACCCTCACTGAGAACAAGTTTCTTCTCAGATTTAAGTGGAACCTCGTATGTTGTAGTTTGAACCCACTGCCCCTTGTCCTATCACTGGTTGTCACCGAGAAGAGCCTGGCTCCATCCTCCTGACACTTACCATTTATATATATATCTACATTAATGAGGTCACCCCTCAGTCTCCCCTTCTCCAGCTCCAGAGCCCCAGCTCCCTCAGCCTTTCCTCACACGGGAGATGCTCCACTCCCTTCAGCATCTTGGTGGCTGCGCTGGACTCTCTCCAGCAGTTCCCTGTCCTGCTGGAACTGAGGGGCCACAACTGGACACAATATTCCAGGTGTGGTCTCCCCAGGGCAGAGCAGAGGGGCAGGAGAACCTCTCTGACCTACTAACCACCCCCTTCTAACCCACCCCAGGTACCATTGGCTTCCTGGCCACAAGGGCCCAGTGCTGGCTCATGGTCACCCTGCTGTCCCCAGGACCCCCAGGTCCCTTTCCCCTACACTGCTCTCTAATAGGTCATTCCCCAGCTTATACTGGAACCTGGGGTTGTTTTTACCCACATGTAAGACTCTACACTTTCCCTTGTTATATTTCATTAAATTTTCCCCCGCCCAACTCTCCAGCCTGTCCAGGTCTCTGATGGCAGCACAACCTTGTTAGGTTCAAGTTCTGAAAAGCCACAAACATTCCTTCTAAATATCTATATACAGAATCATAGAATCATTTCGGTTGGAAGGGACCCTCAGGACCATTGAGTCCAACCACAACCTCACCTAACTCTAGCACTAAACCATATCCCATAAATGGGATAAACAGGTGCTAACACTTTTTTTCAAAAATACTGTCAATTAAAGTCAAGTTGCTTTGAGTTGTGTATTTTCAAAAGAATTAACGTATCATGGGAAGCACACAGAAAATCTGAAAGTTACCTTCTCTGTCTTTCTTTTTTAATCGTTTTCTTCTCCTGTCTATGGTTGCTACTTCTGACTTCAGAGACATGTAGTATTTTCTTATTTCCTGTAGTTTTTCTTGTAAGAAGGAAATCCTTTCAGTGCTGCTCATATTGTCTAGTTCATCTTAAAAGTGGGAAGAAAAAAATAGCTTAATCAAGGTCATTTTCAACAAATTAATGCAATTCTTAAGAGTATACAAGATGCAGCATGAAAGATAACACACGTCCATAACTATGCCATAGAAGGCCGGTACTTAATTTAGAATCCCCAAATTTGCACGTTTTTCTTTCAGGACAAATTTTCTTGTAAATTCCCTCTAATCAAGTCTTAAAGAATTAAGTCTTAAAGAATTCTTACTGAGCTGAAAACTCCATTTGTACACTCGAGGCGACGCATTCTGGTGGTGGTGTTTCTCTCTGTGTTTGTCCTTCTCGCCGTCTTTGATGTGAGGCGAAATCACTCTCGCAGGAGATCGAGAAATCTTCTGGGGTTTGGATGCGTTGATGTGTTTGACGGGAGTACATTTACTGGAACTGTCCAGGACTGGAAGGTCCTCACTGTCACTACTTTGTCCTGCAGCAAGAGAAATGATTAAAAAATGAGAATGCTTAAAAAAAAATGACCAACCTTGACATGTTAAAAATTGTTATAATCAGAAAAAATGATTGAGAAACAACTGCTCCTTCTTCCTCAGAAAACTCAGAATGCGAAGAAAAATCAGATTCAATGTATAAACCTTATCAGGGGTTGTACTTGATTGTACTGGTCGTTCATGCAGGAGAAGCCAAGGCCTGATTAGGCCTTTAGTTAAAAAGCAATAGTCATTTTTTTTTAATAGAAGCAATAAAGAAGCTTATTAAAATCTTAGAGAACTGATTAACTATCTCACATCACATATTTTTTCATTCTAATATAAAGCAGACACGAGAATCCCTTTTTGAAAGATTAAAACTGTATTAATATAAGTAGGTAGCACTTGATTGCATGTATTTACCAAACTACTTTACACGTATAACTAAAGGAACAGTCCTGACACGTGACTAAAAGCATAAAAGCTTTAACATGTAAAGTTTAAGCTGATACATACAAATATTTTACATTCCCATATGTCTGAATATTGCATGTCAGATCACTCATGTTTTAGTTTGGTATTTAAAAATCATAACAATGCTGCCACGGGGTCTAAATATATTGACTCATTCGATACAATGATGACCAAAAATGAGCTACAGAAACACAAATATGCAGATTTTGATAGCAAGTTAAAAGAATCACATACTTGAGATAAAAACACGATTCCTTTGGCTGAAAAGTCATTATTTAGCATCAAGCATTTTTGTTCTGTATGTCACAAATGTACTTTTTCCCATGAGAAACACCTGTTGTAAGACTTTAAAGGAGATGTTTCTATTCAGAACAAGCTCCCCTCTCCCAAATTCATAACCAAGCCAATATATAAAAATCAGCATCATGGCAGATAACTGCTAATATACACAAGTATTGAAAGGTTTTCTTAACTAAGTAATTTAAAATAGCCAAGAGATTTCCCAGTAATCCTGCTACCATGCAGCTGGTAAGTGCCCTCTGGTCAACAGCCAATCATCGTGATGAATAATAATGAAAAATCATGAAGAGGAAATCGCATCCAAGAGAAATAAAGGGTGTGAGAACAGCAGGCCCTTATACATGTTTATAGGACAGAACCTTCCCCCTCTCCCCTCTCCAGAAACGTACCTGTTCCATTCTTCTCATTTTTGGCTGCAGCACTTGTTCGCTTTGGAGTACGCTTTTGTTTTTTCGCCAGTGTTCCACTATTGCTATCACTGGGTCTTTTTTGACCTAAATGACGAAGAAAAAAAGAAAGACACCTCAAATATTTCTGCTACTTTTTTCTTAATAAGCGACAGGTGTCCAGAAGAGGCTACAAAGATGGTGAGGGGTTTGGAGGGGAAGCCGTATAAGGAGCAGCTGAAGTCACTGGGTTTGTTCAGCCTGGAAAAGATAAGACTAAGAGGAGACCTCATGGCAGTTAGAACTTCCTCACAAGGGGATGAGGGGGTCAGGCGCCAACCTCTTCTCTTTAGTGACCAGTGACAGAACCTGAGGGAATGGCAGGAAGATGTGCCAGGGGAGGTTCAGGTTGGACATTAGGAAAAGGTTCTTCACCCAGAGGGTGCTGGACACTGAACAGGCTCCCCAGGGAGGTGTCACAGCCCCAAGCCTGACAGTGTTCAAGAAGAGACTGGACAACACCCTCAGACACACGGTGTGACCTGTGGGGTGTCCTGTGCAGGGACAGGAGCTGGACTCGATGATCCTTGTGGGTCCCTTCCAACTCAGGACATTCTGTGACAAAGGAATTTAAAATCAGAAGACAAAAGAAACCAGCAATTTTTAGCAGAGTAACATCAGACTTTAGGTGGCTTCAGAAATCGTGACAGCAGAGCATAACTCTTCCCCAAAACGCTCACCTTTCTCCCCGATCTCTCTCTCTTGCACGGCTATGCTACAATTGCTCGACGTCGTACTGGCCTCAAATCCATTGGCAGACTCGCTTTCACAGAGACCTTCTTGAGACTCTTCGGCCATGCTGTCCACTTCAATAGTCAGGTCGCTCTCGCTCTTGATACTGCGCGACTCATCCTGGCTGAGAGTAAGAGGCGAGGCCACGGAAAAGCTTGACGGGACGGCGGGGGGTAAGGAGGACGGATTTGAATTTGAAGCATTAAGGTCAGGCTTTTCTGATATTGTGTCTTCATTACTGCTCTTCTCCTTTTCATCCAAGTCATCCAGGTCTACTTCGTGGCAGAGCAAAGTTTCAGGGCCGATCTGTGGCATCGTGTCATCTTCATCTTTTAAGGGAACGTTCTCACGTTCTTCAGACGGACGTTCGAAGGTCTCGTTCCTCAGCTCTTGGCCGTGTTGAACCGATTCTGCCACCAAGGACGGCATTTCCTCGTGTTCAGTTCTGATGGGCTGCTCGGCGTTCAGCCCTCGACATTCCTCTGCTCCGGTACATTCACTGGTCCTCTCCTCAGCTACAATATTTGGCACTTCCATCTCACTCTCTCGGCGATTTCTCTTCTCAGGCGACGCCTGTTCCAAAGTTTTCCTTTTCAAAAGCTTCTTATCTTTTGTAGAAGGTTCTGTTTCGCTTTCAGTAGTGCTGGAAATTTCTTTACAGTCCAAGGAAGACATGTCTAATCTTTCAGGTTCTGTAAGAGATTCATTGGCCACTTCTTCTTGGCTTCCTGGTGAGATCTTTGCATTCTCTAAAGGGGGATCTTTTGTCTTGCTCCTCCTCCCTTTTCCTTTAGGTGATTTTTCAGCTTCTCTTCTGATTTCTTCTCCTTTGTCCGTCTTATTTCCAAAAAGCTGAACAATTTGTTCATTGTCTTCAACTTCCAGTTTCAGTGTTTCTAATGGCTGTACTTGCGTCCTGTCATTTTCTTTCAACGCATGAGGAATCTTTGGGTTTTCTTCATCTAGCTTCTCATCATGTAATTTTTCACTTTTTTCCAGTTCTGAACTTTCTGGAGAAAATTCTTCATTCAAATTCTTTTCAGATGACTCATCTGCTTCGCTGTCAGACGAGCCAGAGTCTGCAACAAATTGTCAAGAAAAGAAGGACATAGCACCGTAAATCACCAATTACAACACAATTTCTTTTTTCAAGCACACAACAACTTCTTTTTCAGTCATCTATGGTATTAACATCAGTTTACAATAAACAATGTCATACTTAAGAAATGCTGTGTTATTCACCACGCTTATTACTGTTCTCGTATTTACTCAAATTTTCTATGAAACGACAATAGTTGCAGCACTATCAGAGTTCAAGGAGCATCTGGACAACGCTCAGATGATTTAGTCCATGTGTTAGTCCTGTGAGAAGCAGGGGGTTGGACGTGGTGATGCTTATGGGTCCCTTTCACCTAGAGATATTCTATTAATCTATCATTCTGCTACTGCTACTTGCCAAACGAGCTGATATAAAGGAATTACATAGTTTTACACATTCCCCTGATCTGGTATCTACCTGTGGATATCGCCTCCCCCACCCGATATTACACAAATACAAACCCGAGATTGTTCCCTTCCATGCACTCCCAAATAGGAAAGAAAAAAAGATAAAACAAACAAACAAAACCACCAAAAAAACCCCAAACCACAAAGCCAAAACCCTTCCACACCACAATATGGACATTTCATTGCTAAACTATTGTACGAATCACGCACCATATACAGAGCAACCATTATTACGTCACCAGAAGATTATTCAGGGACCTGTACTATAAGGAGACAATGATTTCACTTCAGTTGTCCACAGAGGCTTGGAAATACCAAAAATATTGCTGCCACTCGTCTATAATTAACAACTCCACTGGATGATGTAGTTCTGAGGTTGAGGACTTAATTACCCCAACAAAGACTATCATTATACCGCTAGATTTGGTCTGTTCAAGATTAGGACTGAAAAGCTCTGACTAAAGGATCTGGAATGAACTGCGCAATCATTTCCACGCCATAGCTGTTCTGTGAGCAAACTGTGCTGCTCAGCAGTGTCACCTCAATTCCTTCCTCAATAAAATCCACAGGGAGATAAAAAAAAAGGAAAACAAATAAACAAACAGAAAAATCAAACCTCTTTTGAAAAGGTACTGAAAAAACCTCCAAAGCATACACAGGACTCACCGTTTGATCCTCTATCAGAATCAAACATTCCTGAGCTACGTCTCGTCTGCCTGCGAGGTGTTGCTAAAACCAAAATCGAAAGCATTAATTTGGTTGTAGAGTAAAAATCTGTGCCAAAAATGTATTTTCTTATATCACTTGCACACTGACGGGTTACGACGGGCTTTAAAGCTGCTGCCAGCACTGCGGTCGCTGCAATCGTCACACAAACGCGCTGCGTCCCGTCAGTGTTTACATGCACGGCCACGCCAGAACGCGAGTGCACCAGATGTACCTTCTGTTCCGTTTGGTAACGGTGAGGAATCTGACAAGTTGATCCGCGCACTCCTGGCTCCTGATTTACCTTCGCTATTCGGCGTTTTGGATAAACCGCAAGAGGTGTTTGATGGAAGAGTGGATTTCAGAGGCGGTCGCCCACGCTTGGATTTCTGTTTCTCCTCATCCTTCTTCTCATCCTTTTCACTGTCGTCTTTATTCTGAGGGGAAGACAATGAATTCCTATCAAGAAGTCTCACTGCTGATCATCAAACCTTCTCCTCATTTTGCTCTACGCTTCTATTAAAAAACTAGACTGTGGACTGAATAACTTTTTATGATATTAAGTATTATATACAAGGAACTTATTGAAATAATCATTACTTTTGTTTTTTTCTTCTGTTTTCTCTTTGGTCCTCCTTTATCCACAGGCCAGATAATCCGATCAGCTTTCACCCATTCATCATATCTGAAAGCGAGTTAACAACATAGTGGAATCACTACATAGAAAAAAGTAGTTTGCAATATGAGGATTAAAAGACTGAGTTACAGAAAATATTTGTCAAACAGAGGTAGGAAAGCAGAGCATATATTTATAAAACATGTGGTATCTGGCATTAGGAAGATTAATTACACTTCTAGCCCATAAAAAACCCCATGAGATGGGGGAATGGAGGTGCAAAGTTCCCCGTCTCTTGCTGGCAAAGCACTGAACTTGGGGGCTCAATCAGCCGGAACGTTTGTTGATTCTTTCACATCGTGCTCAAAATGTACTTTTTAAGTTATAGCAACAAACAGGATGAGATTCTGAATAGCACAAATACACTACTAGCGCTCTTCAAAATCTCCTGTGTTATTCATAAGGGAAAAGGATCCATGTAAGTATTTGGGGGATACCCCCTCCCACATAAACTTCTATCTTGCCACATAAAGAAATTTGCTTAGTTTACTTTGGAACTTATGGATTTGGAACATCTCACACTATATACCAGAAGTGTTCTATTCTCAAAAATGATCAATTTTATGATATTTTCGTCTACATAAATGCTCTTCTAAACAACCACCATAAAAAGACATCTATAGAGCAGCACTGAACATTAAGCATGGCTGCCAAGAGAAGCATTTGATGATTTTTTTATCCTGTAGTTGTTTGCTGCCCAGCCCTCGCTATAAGTAACAACCCTCTTTATAATCAACATTCAATACAAGAATAAGCTTTGTTCCCAAAATCTCAGTGCTTGACACACTTAACTGTAGATGTTTTCCCCATCATCACTGGCTCCTTAATTAAAAAGTCTGATAGTGCTACCACCAGCTGACGCAATAAACTCTGGGGATACTCGTGTGAGGAGCGGGGATTACTCACTTTAAACCAGCTGGAAACTGAGAAACATATGAGTATATTCTGAGATTCTAATGCAACAGTGACATACCATGAGCAAAATTACTAACACTGAGAAGTCTAACGCAGTCAGACCCCATTACCACATCAATAATTCAGAGTGGGGTCAGGTCATTGATCAACTTTTTTCTTTAAAGCAAAACTCCTTTTGCGAAAAAATCCTTTTAGAAAACACAGAAACGAAAGGCAATTTGTTATCCTCACCTTACATTCCAACCGTAGTAATGAACTAAATATAAAACTTCTCCATCATCAATTTCTGTGCTTTTAATACTGGCTTCATAGATTTTTTGAGTCTTTCCACGTCCATATTTTACTTTCACTTTGGTTCCGGTCAGGCAGGGTTCTGCGTCCTCCTCATCCTCTTCACCTTCTGATTCGCCTTTGTTCTCCATTTCCTCCCTGCAGTAAAGTGTATTTAAAATGCCCACTAATTAGTGATAATCAACGTTCTAACATTTAACTAGTGTAGCCACGCTACTAGAATAGAAAAGGACTGCAAGAAAAGAATTGTTTCATTTTCTGCATCCTGTGCTGACTCTGAAGCTTGGACACAGCTTTTAAAATCAAGAACAGGACTTAGAGACAACAGGAGTAAGTGCCAAAAATATCCAGAAAAAAAACAGATGGTATTTTAAACACAATTTATTGGGTGTAAAACCACCTCAAAGCTCACAGGTTTATTTTGGTTTTGCTTTTAATGAGTATTTTGATAGTAGAAAAAGAGGAATAAGTTAACTTGATTCCTAAACGGGACAGGAAGAACTAACTTCAGTTTATAGAAGAGACTTAATTTAAACACAGCATTACAGAAAAGACTCTTTCTCCCACAGTTCACTTATTAGGCTGCAGTTTACTAACAGCACAGTGATCACAGTGATCCTCTCCTGGATGCAAACACCATTCAATTGAAAAAAAACCCCATATTGATTACAACAGTGTTTAACCAAGATTCGAAGCGTCTACACAGCTCTCATTAGTTATATCTACCTCTTATTATAGCTACACCCAATATTTAATTATTCTACTTAAAGATATTTTCAACAATTACAATCTAACCTATTTTTATCTATGCTTCTCTCCCTATTTTATAGTGAATTTAGCCTAACGTAAAAGTTAAACTACAAAAAAAGTCTCCAAGAAAGAAAACGCTGAAAAAGACTCTGGGTTTACTTTTAATGAAATATATTTGGTAGCCTTCAGTGAAAGAAGGTACCCACACTGCACGTTCATTTGAGGCATTTGTGCATCCTATGGTGTTCTCCAAGATTATTTTTCTGGACTGCGCAGTCACACTTTCTTTAAAAGAACTGTGTATGTTTCTCACTCTTCAAAGGTCTTTAGAAGAAAATACACCATACCCCATCAGGCTTTATTCAGTAGCAACTTTTGTCTACATGTCTTCGCCACATGGACAAGAAAAACAAGGTAGGAAAGGCAGCTTAAACATGTGAGATACCACCTGTGACCACAGCCCAAGTTAACTGAGAAGAGGTCGAGTAGTGATAAACTGGTTGCCCGGTCACGACTCCTTTGCAACCAGGACTATAAATCTAATATAACTTGCCAGTCTTGGTCTCTGGATGCTATTTTCCCTTGACCCTTCCAAGTCTCTCCATCCCCTCCTCTTCAACCCACCTCCAGGTTTCATTCCAACTCCCTCTTTCCTTCTCTGCTTTGTTAGCTGATCCCCTTCCTGCCTACGATACATCAAGTAACAATGAAAACACGCAACCTGTAGGTTCAACAGCCATCACTAAACAATTAAACAAAAGCATGGGAGCAGAGGGGCCCTCTTTTCCATTCATATTTCACCTGCTGCCCAGAAAAGTCTGCCCAAACAGTCGCTCACCATCCAACACACCTGTCGTACTTACAGCCCAGTCTGTGCGTCCTAATGTGATAAAACATCAACACAAACTTGGCAAGACCTTCAAGAAAATTAAGCTGAAAAATACTGCCTGGCATCTACCAGAAAAAGACGCTTTTGTAAACTACAGCAGACTCTACAGGCTTGAAATAAAACTTCCCTTTTCCTGTCTGGCTGAATTAGGTCCCCAACTTCCACGTTTTAGTTAGTAAAATCTCCAACTTCGTGCATACTCCCGCGTGGAGCGCGGCACAATCACGACACAGACACAGAGGTAAGAGGGTGACACAAGTGAATGTTTACCTCTCCCTCTGCCTCTCTTCTTCCTCGTCTGACTCTTTATCAGAATCCTCCTGTTTTTTGAGTTTTTTCTCTTTTTGCTTTGGTGTACTTTTTTTCCCCAGTGGAGTTTCATTTTCTTTCTTTTCTGTGTTCTCAGGTGTTTCCTCTATTTCTTTGTTTTCTTTGTTACTGTCTTTTAACTTGTCCTGTGTTTTATCCTCGTCACCATCTTTTTTAGCAGGGGTTGTGTCTCGGGCAAGTCGTCTTCGTCCCTAAAACAGAAATAAGATCCGTTTAGTGACTCCTGTCAATTGTCTTCTGTGTAGCTTCTGCAAATCGCAGCTAAAAGTGAAACATACAGTTCTTGTATGAAAGGTTGGAGATAACACCACAAAGCAAAATACTCTAAAATCTCAAGATACAGGCTTAAAGTTTTTTTTTTTTTTATGAAGGCAGGAAGCAAAACAAAGCCATTCTGCTTGGTTTGGAATAAAGAAGATGAGAAGATAACTTTTGAAGGAATTTCAGGACATTCGTTTCACAGAATCCCAGAATGTCAGGGGTTGGAAGGGACCTGGAAAGCTCATCCAGTGCAATCCCCCCATGGAGCAGGAACACCCAGATGAGGTTACACAGGAAGGTGTCCAGTCGGGTTGGAATGTCTGCACAGAAGGAGACTCCACAACCCCCTGGGCAGCCTGGGCCAGGCTCTGCCACCCTCACCAGGAACAAGTTTCTTCTCAGATTTAAGTGGAACCTTTTGTGTTCCTGTTTGAACCGATTACTCCTTGTCCTATCACTGGTTGTCACCGAGAAGAGCCTGGCTCCATCCTCCTGACACTCACCCTCTATATATCTCTCAACATTAATGAGGTCACCCCTCAGTCTCCTCTTGTCCAGCTCCAGAGCCCCAGCTCCCTCAGCCTTTCCTCACACGGGAGATGCTCCACTCCCTTCAGCATCTTGGTGGCTGCGCTGGACTCTCTCCAGCAGTTCCCTGTCCTGCTGGAACTGAGGGGCCACAACTGGACACAATATTCCAGGTGTGGTCTCACCAGGACAGAGCAGAGGGGCAGGAGAACCTCTCTGACCTACTGACCACCCCCCTTCTAATCCCCCCAAGGTACCATTGGCCTTCCTGGCCACAAGGGCCCAGTGCTGGCTCATGGTCACCCTGCTGTCCCCAGGACCCCCAGGTCCCTTTCCCCTACACTGCTCTCTAATAGGTCATTCCCCAACTTCTACTGGAACGTGTAGGGTCTGTTGCCCTGATAGAAAGGGCCAAAATTCCTTACTCAACTACAGCAATAACTTTAACTAAAGGGTTTGTATAGGTCTATGGGGAGAAGGAATCCTCCTTGCAGCATCTCCAATCCACAGCCACCTCTTGATTCCCCAGAACACAAATTTGTCAGCTTTGGAAAAGCTGGAAGTAGCACAATTTTTAAAGGCACTTTGAGCAGCTGGATAATTTCCATCTGGGACTATCTACAACTGGTAACTCGGCCATATAGTAAAGGGTTATCATTTTACTTCTAAAAGGCTCTTGGAAAAGGTCATTGCTTTGCCATCAGAACATTTTGAATATATTATGAATGCAAGATTAATTATTTTGAGACCTTCCAAAGATGAGAGTATTTAAAGGACTATCATAATTAAAATTCACAGTAATGGTAAATACTTTGGGACAACAACAATTCATAAATAGCCGGTGACTGGATTAATAAATTAATATAATATAATATATAACCAAACAGTATTTAATTGTAAACAAATTAAAATAGACAGCACACGATAAAGACAAAAAATTCTCTTGTTTCTTTGTCCTGTCACCAGTTCCCTCCAAAACAACCTGAAATGAACAAACTAACAAGAAAAGCCAATGTCACGGCAGAAAGTTCATACAGCTTGGGCAAAACCCTTGCGGTTAGATAGAAATAGAACAACTAATACAAAGCTAAACTGATGTTTACACTCCATCTTTTCACCTATTAGTTTAAAGGCCACCTACTTGCTTGAAAAGCTGGTTTGCAAGAGGTACTTTAATAGAATTACATGTTAGTTGAACAGAATCCGTACAAATTGAACAATTTAAGAAGTAGTAATTGCTTGTCCTTCAGTAATCACGCTCTATTAAGGAACACAAAATGTCCTTTTAACAGAATTAACAGGAGTGCTACAGAAGCATATTTCAATACCTCAAAAATATTCTTGTATTCTGCATCAGGTTCGGTATCCATAGGTTGATGGGTCACTGATCTTATCTATGTGACTACTAACACAACTCTGACCTCTACAGCAAAGACAAAGGAAGACAAAACTGAAGTGTTCCTCCCTGTGCTTTTGTCTACGCACTGTAAAGCTGCAGTGTCACTTTTATTAAAGTAAGAGAGATTGTGATAAAAAACAACTCGGACAAATGGGTCTTCCTTTGATTCTTAAAGCTGCAGCAGTCCCTTGAGATTCCTGCTTCTTGCTGGAAACTTCCAGATTCCATTTTTCTGTGGAAATTCTCACCCACAACCAGGACTGTCCTGCTGAGTTTTGCTGTTCTGATGATTTAGAGCTCTCAAGAGCTCCCAAGCCATCCCTGAATTGAAACACGTCTGACATCCAACACAGTCCAAGCAAATCCCACGGACTGTTTATAATACGAAGAAATAATCAAAACTAATTCTATTCACAGGTAGAACCTAATTAACAGTTAACAGCAACTCTGCGTTCACAGAGCCCTGTCCCACACTGCACAAGTGCGTCAACTCCAACATGCAATCAGCCCAAGAGGGAAAACTCGTTATGCAAACTGTTCACTATACAAAGAAAGGGGTTTTGTTAAGTGCTAAGCAGAAATCAGTTCAAACTACTTACCCTTGGGGATCTTAGCTCTATTTCTTCTTTTTCACTTTCACTGCTGGAATAATTTTCTTCTGCTTCTTTTTTAACTTCTGTTGGGGGCATTTTTTGTTCCTCTTTCACACTTTCCTCCATTGGTTCCATGTGTTTCTGTACGTCTTCTACCACTTTTGGTTCATTGTGATGGATGGTCCTAAACTGAATGTTAGCGGAACGGCAGTACTCTTCAAAACCATAAAGATACCTATAGACACAAATAAAGTTCCATTCGTATTTCATGTGTTACTTTATATTTATTGAATTGCATAAAAAAAAATACAGAACCAGAGAATATTTTGAAACAATTATGCACACAAGTCAAATGGTGAGAAAGAATCCACACAGGTGTCTCCCACAAATTTAACTCCATCCCAAACCAATTAAGAATTCATGACAGTAAGGCCTAAGAACACGTACAGTGTTTTGCAAATGCATGACAGCTAAAAATCAGCCTAGTAGTAGAATATGAGCGTACAACAAGTCAGCACACGGTCAGAAATCACCAGGCATCAGCTTGTTCTCTGTGCACATACCCTGATCCAGTTATAGGTGAGAAAAATACGAACCCGTTTATTCCTCAGAGAATAAACAGGCAAGTTACAACATGCTACCACGTGCCCATACAACATCATTATTTCCACTGTAAAAACAGCGTAGTACATATTTACCAATTACTCTTCTTATGATACTATTCTCTGTAAAATACAGACCTTAAATACGTGCCCAGTTCAAATCCCATTGAAGATAGTCTTAATATTTTCATCTTCATCAACATTAACATGAGTTGAGTCATTAGTCATCCCTATTCAATCAGTCAAATTTCCTTAGGTTCGAGTCAAGAGAAGCTCATTCTTCCCTTCTACTCAAAAAGCCCAATTGTTTCTTGTCAAACTTCCAGGAGGATAAACAATAACAATAATTTTTATTTAGACAATGAGCTCGAAAAGTGTCATTCCTAAAAGGTTTCCACTTCTAAAGCTATAACACAACTGAAAACCAGAGGTGAGAATATGAACATTTAAGCATTTTCTTCATTACAAGCAGTGATTTTACTACTTAATACTTGTAGCATCCACCATAGCCACGTACATAGCTGTGTCCTAAAGCCATTATTCTACAGATTGCATAAAGATATTTAAATACCCAATCTGAAACATGCCTATATCAATATTTTTCAGGAAGTTAAAGAAACTGGTAAAGAAATTCTCTTTGCTGCACACGGCATCTACAGACTGAGGACACAGTCTGTTCTTGTAAATCGCCATAAACAGCAAAACTGAATTTGCCAAAGCTTTTTTAATTAGTTTCATCATTATACTGCGAAATGGCATCATCACATGCTGGAAGTGAATTCTTCCTGAAAAGAAAACAAGCAGAATTCTAATGTACTAGAGCAACAGGAACTGATGCAGCCCTATGCACTCCTTTCCTCCACCGTTTCAATCCTCAGCACCGGAAGATGCTCAGAAATGTTCATTAACTGAAGAATGTCACCTAATGTTTCACTAAACTATCAAAGGAAAACTGTTTTCACCATTATACAATATGAGAACTTACTTTCTATAAGCAGTTTTTACATTGTAGGAAGCAGCCGAGTTCAAAATCGGAATGCCAAGGTCCATATAAATTTGCTTCCATACAGCACCACTCTCAATCTTTGGAGGGAGGAAAAAGAAAATAAAATGAAGTTTTCAGGGTTTTGTTAACCAAGAACATTCAGCAATGATATCTAACAAAATCACCAGCCACAGCCGTTAGAATGAACAGACATATTTATAGTTCAAGAAACATCCAACACTTACATTGTCACACCCACCCTGCTGAAATACCAGGCGAAAAAGCTTGAAGAGATTGAGGTCCTTGTAGCCCAGAACAGGTGGTTTATTGATAGGAGTACCTAAAGAAAACAAAACCAGAAATAAGAAGTTACCACAAAGAACAGCAAACTGCTTCTTTCACTCACAGAATCACAGAATCGACTGGGTTGGAAAAGACCTCAGAGATCATCGAGTCCAACCCTTGGTCCAACTCCAGTCCATTGACTAGATCATGGCACTAAGTGCCATGTCCAATCTCAGTTTAAAAACCTCCAGGGACGGTGAGTCCAGCACCTCCCTGGGCAGCCATTCCAATGCCTGACCACTCTCTCTGTAAAGAATTTCTTTCTAATATCCAGCCTAAATTTCCCCTGGCAGAGTTTAAGCCCATGGCCCCTTGTCCTATTGCTGACTGCCTGGGAGAAGAGACCAATCCCCACCTGGCTAGAACTGCCCTTCAGGTAGTTATAGAGAGTGCTGAGCTCAGCTCTAAGCCTCCTCTTCTCCAGACTAAACAACCCCAGCTCCCTCAGCCTCTCCTCATAGGTCTTATGTTCCAGTCCCTTCACCAGTCGTGTTGCTCTTCTCTGGACCCGCTCCAGCACTTCAATCTCTTTCCTGGACTGAGGGGCCCAGAACTGAACACAATACTCCAGGTGTGGCCTCCCCAATGCAGAGTACAGGGGAAGGATCACTGCCCTTGTCCTGCTGACCACGCTGTTTTTGATACAGGACAGGATACCGTTGGCCTTCTTGGCCACCTGGGCACACTGTTGGCTCATGTTGAGCTTCCTGTCCATTAGTACCCCCAGGTCCCTTTCTGTCTGACTGCTCTCCAGCCACTCTGTGCCCAGCCTGGAGCGCTGCAGGGGCACAATATTTGATTACTAGTATCTTTCTATATTTTAAAAGCTGCATTTAATAGTTCTAAGATTTGTCACAAGTCAGTAGTTTCCAACGAGTAATTAAGGCGTCTTTTGAATGCAACACTTATTTCTGGGTGGTTTATCAGCATACTGGCACCAGCTGCTGGAGAACTATGATTTCTCTGCATCCTTTTCAGGTTTGTGCAATGTTGGCTGCATCCCACTGTTCCTCTCACAGCCAGAACACCCAATGGATGCTGGAACATGGCAATGTGCAAAGAGATTAATTCAAAACAGTGTGGTCTGAAAGGCACGGGGAGGAAGCAGAAATGTTGGATTAGAAAGAGCTGCACGGGTAAATTGTCAGAATGTGAAAAAACACAAAGCCCAAACAGCATATAAGTATTTGGGACAGTTCAATGATATAAAGAAGAATAACGATGACAAAAGGAGAAACCAAAAGTGACTTGAGACAAGTGGCTGCATATGTAGATTCCTCTGTACTCCTCTTCCCTGCTGCTCCTCATCTTCCTTCATCTTCATGCAATTATATTTGGCATCATTAAAATAATTTGATAGGATTTTGGGAATACTGTCACAATTCCATGAATCAAAACATTCACATTGAAAGAACAGAACGTAGAACAAATCTGGTGGGAACAGAAATCTTGCTATAAGGACAGAAAGCAGAAAAAACCCCAACGTAGACAGGCAGGGGGAAAGACCCAGTCCTGAAGAAGTCTGTACATTGCTCAACCAACACACTAGCTTAAAAAAACAGTTTCTGGACTGACTCTTCAAATTCAGTGCACAAATCCTTTCTTCTTTTGCTTCTGCAAGTCCCTGACATGATCCCTACTTGGTCTGTAGTCTAAGAGTGCTTAATGGAGTGAGGACAGAGGCAAACAGAAAAGGGCAAGAATCAGGTTACTAGAAAGGAAAGAAGATTTCGGATTATTTCAGCAGCATAGGGATTTTTTTTGCTCCGATATAGCTTCTTATTCCCTCAAGGCATGTTATTCTCCAGGAACACTGGTTATACACAGGAGCCCTCAAAATTACACTGGATGAACTCCAGTATGCTTTTCCGTAATACAGGATCCATTTCTAAACCTGTGATAAGCACTGGCAATGTCAACCAGTCGTGGAACTGTTCTTTTACCATCCTGTGGTCTAGAACACACCTACCGTCAATAGGGATGCAGAACCTCTCCTACAAAGGTAATTTGATTTTCCCCTCCACTTTAAAACCCATGAAAACTCCATAGTTTAAAGGAAAAAAATAAAGTGGAAAAAATAAAAAAGGAGTGGGGGAGTGTGCAGCCACGGAACAGAAAACCTTCCACTTTAGTGTCGGTCTCATCACAACTGCAAACGTGAATGGCTTACACAACAGTTCTCCCCAGTCAGCAGGTACATCCTGCTCTCTACACATCATCGCACATGCGCTTTCAACGTATGGCTTACGCCAGGACTTTATTCCCCATTTCTAGCCATCTCACCTAATTCTGTAAAGACAGACATTTAAAATATGCTGTTTTCTTGTTTTAGCTGCTGGACAAAGAATCTTTTAAGTTGTCTCTTCAGGTGAGTATCACCTGCACGTGGTTCAGTCCATTCCGCAACGAGCCCTGAGGACGGTGCATCTCCCGTCCTCTCACCGCCCACCAACGGCCTCCTCAGGTTCCAGCCCCGATGAACCGTAGCAGAGCTCCCAGCCACGTTTGTCACAATAAGAAATCAACCAAGAGCTTATTTAACAGGGATTGTTAACATTAAAAAAAGGTTTTATGAAAGCAAAACCAAAAGAAAACACCTCAGGGAGGATTTTAGTTTCCTTTGCGCACTGGAAGCACAGCTGCAACGTGAAAATGGGGAAAAGCGTTCTTACTTGTACCAGACTAGCTGTTACCTTTACTCATGGACTTAAGAAAATGCTTGTAATAACATCCATTACATTTAAAAGCAATTTTTAAAGCCATTAAAAAAGTGGGTTAGATATTACAAAACAAAATTTGAAGCAACCCAAAAAAAATCAGTGTTACCTCTGTCTTCCATAAACTTGTAAAGCTGCTGGAGGAAATTGTCCCTCTCTTCAGGATCAAGCTCTTCCTCAGGCTGTGAAAACAAACGCAGTCATAATGAAAACATGAAATATGCAAAGCAATAAATTATTTGTACAAAAGCCTAAGAGCAAGAACTAAAGCCAAACCACTTCCCATTTGGCCCTGCACCCATATGATGGTGAAATATGCAGAAAATAAAAGGGACTGGGGAGACTGACGTACACACCTGGAGAGGAGAGAAAGGAAATGCAGGTCAGGAAAAGCCTCAATCCGTGACAAGAAAGGACGAGCGCGACCCTCACAATGAAAACAATAATACACTTAACATATTGTCCTAATACAGAAAAGGTTTGTTATTTACAAGACTGAAGCAGTTCACAGATACTCTGTTTTTGTGGGGTTTGTATGTGTGTGTGGTTTAGTTGTTGTTATTTGGGGTTTTTTTTACTCATCTTCCTTATTCTAACTATAACTAATATTGCAGAACAATTATTTCTCCAAATGTTTTGATGCTCCAGACAGCATTCATTTTGTGATTTATCTCCAACGCTCGATATTTGGAAACACATTTACAGTCACTTCCATAATCCCCTGAACACACATCTCCATAATTTATTATTACAAATTCCTTAGTTTTATCTTTACGACTTAATCCCTAAAGAAACAAACGCTTATGAACTTTACAGCAATCAGTCTACAGCGTGAAATAAAGATTTGATTTTATGCGGGTGGAAAATATGAAAATAAAGTACATATATTTGGGGGGAGGGAAATAATTTCTACATATACACATATATAATGGAATTGTAAGATGCTAGGAGAGAGCAGCAAAAATAAGTCTTCTCCCTGCAATGCTTTACATATGCCACTTTCTTCCTGCCAGCCTGGCAATCACAGGGATGGCTGGTTTGCACAAGGAAGACCGCAGCTGTCTTGAAGAAAAGACGTACAGTACGTGTCAAAAAATCTTACCGTCACGTTATTAAAAATAACAGGAAAAGTCACCGGCAGTTCCAGAAGGAAACCAGAACGGCAATTTCAATTTCAGCCGTCTCTGCGTTCTGTAAACTTGACGCTTCAAGGCGTGAAGAGGGGCAGGGAAATGTAAATGTATGTGCTACCGCCGCCTTCACCAGCGATCTGCTCAGCGTCGGAATGAATCGCAGCCCTGCCCGCTGCAGGGAATTCTGAGCTTGAGCCCAACGGGGATCGCCCACCATCCGACAGACACAGGATCTGTTTCCTTATTTTCCTATTTTTTCCCTCGGGAAATAATTTGAGGAAATTAAATGAATAACCGCAACGCTGTAGAGCGTCAGTTACCATCTGCTCATACGGCATATTACAAGGATTATATAAAGAGAAACAGTTACCTATAGAATTATTTTGTTCTTCCAGGTTAACAAATGATCCATTGCTATAGAAACCAAAGCTTTTTTCTCTCCATTTAGCCTGCAAACCAACTTCAAGATCGAGAAATTTCTACCATGTACTGTAATGTTTACTGATTAAAGGCCACACGACGCAAACTGTACAAACTAAATATATCTAAAAAAGTAAACATTCAGGAATATTTCTGAATAGTTGAATTCAAACCATTTCTTTCATGTGGGCGTGATGCCAAATGAGAACTGTAGGTCGGAACGGCAGAAATGTAGTTTAGACATAGCACACTGCAGACGGAACGTTAACCATTTCATGGATACCAGGTATGAGAGGTGACCCGAATGAGACCCGTGTCACCAAGGAATAAATCCTGTATCAGCTCTTGCAAACTCTTTTTCTGCTACTGGTCATAATGACAAAGATAAATCCTTCGTGTGGTTATTGCAACACTAGGATAAATGGATTTTTATAAGAGGCCAGTTTTCATTGCAGTTATTTATAATTGGACATAATGATTTCCCAGGAGTGTCCACTGTTCTGAGTTAAGAGTTTTATTTTAAATACACCAACCATGATCTAAGCTGCTGCATCAGTGACCTTAAAAGCTGCACCCAAAGCAAAGAAAACACCTGAGAAACATTGATGTCACAACCTGTCATCACCACCAGGGAGTGACTAGAGAGCTAAAACTCCCAACAGTCTTCTGAGCAGGGACAGGGCAGCGCTGCTGGGTCCAAAGCACTTCTGGCCAGACGCGTACGCCCATTTTAGACTGGGCATAACTAAGCTCACAGTGATCACAGAATCCCAGAATGTCAGGGGTTGGAAGGGACCTGGAAAGCTCATCCAGTGCAATCCCCCCATGGAGCAGGAACACCCAGATGAGGTTACACAGGAAGATGTCCAGGCGGGTTGGAATGTCTGCACAGAAGGAGACTCCACAACCTCCCTGGGCAGCCTGGGCCAGGCTCTGCCACCCTCACTGAGAAGAAGTTTCTTCTCAGATTTAAGTGGAACCTCCTGCGTTCCAGTTTGTACCCATTGCCCCTTGTCCTATCATTGGTTGTCACCCAGAAGAGCCTGGCTCCATCCTCCTGACACTCACCAGTTACATATTTATAACCATTAATGAGGTCACCCCTCAGTCTCCTCTTGTCCAGCTCCAGAGCCCCAGCTCCCTCAGCCTTTCCTCACACGGGAGATGCTCCACTCCCTTCAGCATCTTGGTGGCTGCGCTGGACTCTCTCCAGCAGTTCCCTGTCCTGCTGGAACTGAGGGGCTCAATTCTTCAAAATCAGTTTTCTTAAGAGAGTTCTGTCTCTCTGATTCATTTTTTCCTACATAGATGTTGCGAGAAAGGGAGACTGTAGGTAAAGACAAACCCAAGTGAGAGGCAAAACAATATGAAATTCTGAAGCGGCAGGAGTTCAAAATTGAGACCTTTCTGCTGTTTGCCCACCACCCAGAACTAAATGCAACATGAAGATTTTTGTTTGTTTTGCTGAATTGCATTAAAAAACAAATAATCTCCAAGATGTGCTCTTTTACTTAAAATTAAAAAGCTGAAATTGTATGGGTTTGAGATTTTTTTCCTCCTTTCTGACTAGCAGGTCACATCAGTTAGAGAACATTGCAAACAGTAAAACAATGCATTCAGCGGTGAACACAGGATCTCTGTATCATGGACAAACTTCTTTCCCAACTCAATATCTTATTGTCTTCCAATTAATACAGTGGTGAAATTACTTTGTGAAATTATTTTGAGAATAACAACCAGCAAATAAGCACAACATAACCCCCACAGAAATATGTAGAAAACTCCTAACTTGCTTTGCTTCATGTGGTTTCAAGGCACTTCACTCACCATCAGTTTTGCCCCTCTCTTTAGCATGATTTTAAACAAGAATTTAGGGCTGTTATCCTGACTCATTCTTTACAGAAAGATGTTAAAGCTTCTGTGGAAACTCACCCATAGAAGAGAGAGCAAAAAGGATTAAGTAGGTTATTTTAGAAAACAAATAATTAGTATCTACTTACAAGCCTGTAGCACCATATTCTCAATCAATATGTGGCTACGGTACCAGGGACAAGTCTTTCTTTTATGTTATTAATAGACTGACAATACCTTAAACTCTTCTGTGAAATAATGCAAGATAAGGGGAAGAAAAACATGTACAGGATTTGTGGTTCAGAAGAGTTTATGATCAAGACAAGCTGCCGGAATGAGAGTTAACATAATTACATTGTTTTAAAGTACTTAAATGAGTTTTCATCACTTGCACAGTTGCTTTCTGACGCCCAGTTCGAACACTAATTAAGGAAATGAAAAGAATTAAACTGATCGCAATAAGTTAACAGCTCTACATCATGTGGAGATGAGAGCGGTCTGAAAACGTTGATTTCTACCAAGAGGAACCAGGAATCCAACCATTCTTCAACAGCGACTCACTCCAGAGCTGCGCCTCGGTTTGCAACTTCTTCGCTTCTCTTTGAGGAATATTCTAAGAACGCCTGTTAGCATAAAACGGTGAGCAATAAGCCTTCTTAAACAACATTTGTGCATGGCGTGATACAGGCCATGCTTCACAGTAGCCCAAACTCCTACAGATACACGCACACACGAGAAGGATGACTAGCTAATCAATCTTAGCTATTTTTTCAAGGCTCTTCTGCATATTACACATCACAGCTGCTTAGGGTTTTTTCAATCTATGTAAATGAAGCACTTGTTTCTAGATATGATGCTTCGTTAACTTTGAAATTACTGTATTCCTGTATTTATTTTTTGGAGTCAGCTTTTTCAAGGTTATCTGAAAATACACATAGGTTGCAACAAAAATGGACAATTCATGTATCATTTTATGTGGTCTCCCGCAGTCATTCATAGAAAAGACTTAATGGGAACCCAGAACTGCTTTAAAGCAAAAGAAATATTTTAATAGACGACTACTGACCATTTGTAGGAATCTTAAGCCTCCTAAAACACGTCACAGACTTCATATACTCATCCATTCTTCACGCTGAGAAAATATTTTGTAATGACTTATCACGAGAACTGAAATCCTTCCTTATTTGCAGAATAGGCATATTGGAAAACGCTTCTGGTATTTTCCCTGCTCAGCAACGTAAAGCAACTCTGACTGATGTTTCCTCATGACGTTGCGATGTAAGAACACTAAGAACTTTAAATGAACGCAGACTATTAATCCTACCAGAGACACATCCTTCAGGTGACTGTCAGAATGAAGACTAAGTGAAAATTCCTCTAATCACATATTAGAGGTGCTGCAGCTGTTTCTTCAATGAGAGATGGAGACCGGCCGGCTAGAACCTTCCCTGAACATTTTTTGCACGTTCGATTAGTGGGGGGGAGACAAGGAACTGCTATTAAAGTGATGTAGTTAAGTTGGAAGAGTCTCTCAAAGATGGTGTTATAACCAATTCTACAGGTAAGAGAGAAATTCCTTTTTCCAGCTCTTGACTTTCTAAAAAAAGATAGAATTTCAAAACTTGCAAAATTCAAACTCTAAAGAACAAATATCTTACTTTTAATTTTATGAGAATGTAACTGTTAAGAACACATACAGAAAATATACTTCAAATACTGCGTGTTAAATGATGATTCTGTTAGAATCAGAATGGCCTACAGGGAGGCTGAGACACAAAACCAAATGTTGCCTACATGCTCCCTTGTAGAAAGGGGACTATTTGCCTATTTAATCCCAAGACACAAAGAGGTACGATTTCCTCCCTGACAGAACAACTTCAATACAAATAAATACAGTAGTATATATAGCCTGATTTTTAATAAATGTTCCAAAACCTTCCATTTCTACGTGGAGATACTGGAGTTTAGATTTTCTCCTTCCTTTTAGCTGCAGTGCATTCTTTGACTGCCAAATGCACCCTTAAAACCCAGTTCATTCTCATATTCCGACACGTTGAGAACTGGATAAGAATCAAAAGCAGTATTCAGATTTTTACCTGGATTCAAACCAATTGCCTGATCCTTTAAATTTTCATCTGATAAAGAATTTTTCTCCATAGCGCCTCCAGAGTTTTCCAAAGAGTTTTCGCAATTATTGCCAAAAACCCAACAATTTGACCATGTCAATGACAAGCAGTCTCCACATTTTCCTCCCCTGTAGCCAACCCTGGACCACACGATTTACCACCGACGAGGAGTCGCTACTCACCACCACCATATTGGTTCCCACTCCTTTGCTTACAAAAGATGTCAAAGAACAACCACAAAAAGCCTGGAAACCTTGTTGTATCAATTCTATCGTACTCTTATGATGCCATGAAAGGCAGCGCAATTAGAAAGACAGTCTCTGTCAAAACAAAGTTACAGATGTTAACCCAGCTAACTGGAAAAATGGTTGGATCTATTATTACCGGCTACAGCAGGTCTCCCTGCTCCATTATCATTATAAAAGATACTACTTCAGAAAAACAGGATCCAGAATTGGGCTTTTCTCACTGACTTCATGCTCTCATTATATATGAAGAAGGCCTGTGTACATTTGATATAATGAAGGTCTGTCAGGGCTGGTCAGGCCTCGACAGCATTTTAAAAGATGGGGGTGGGAGGAGAAAAAAGGCTATTAAAACCAAAAATCTCACTCCCATCTTCAATAATATTAACAATTTGCAGTTCTAAAACAAAAGGTCCACTGAGAATGTTCCGGCAGAGGATGGACAGAAGCTGTTTTGACCTTGATTAATAATGGAGAAACTCTACAAAATGCAAATGCACAGATTGAGTAATTCCAACATTTGTAGTCAAACACACACAAGGCAATAACATTCACTTGTCGATTCCCTCCGCAAGCAGCATTACTGCCTTTCTAAGGGAAAAGAAACAAGAAATTACGGTAAATTCCTTAAGTGCTCTCTAATTGTAATATCTACCATGGCCCATAATTAGAATAAGAATATCTACAGTGACAGCTGCATCAGGAATTTGCTTTAATGGGCCGGAATGACAGTTCTGCTCTGACATAATCAAAAAAGATTAAGGTCTGTCCTCTGCTATGTAGCTTCAGCATCCTGATGCTCACCTTATTTTTACATGCTTGTCACCTGGAAATAATTTATTCTACAGCTTTTCCTACCAGCACATCTACCTGTCTGGAATCCTTTGCTTCACCACTCTACATGTAGATTACTCTTTAAAATAACCTCGATTTCTTTGACATGAATGCCTTTTTCTTTTTAAAAACCACCAAGCTCTCCCCTCCCCCTTCTTTGTTTGAAACACACAGCACTTTTATGCAATAGCCATGAAAAATTATGTTAAAATGGATACCAGAAAACTAGTAGAGCAATTCCCAGTTTTTAGTGACTGATAGTTTGCAATTTTAGCCAACGTTAATACAAACAGACCAGCACGGACTGCAACAGTTCACACCCTGCAAAATGTGGCCTATTCAGTCCTTTTCACTGCAAACAGAGGAAAAAACCCAGAGGATTTTATATTCTGCACACATTCATCCTTATATTTATCTAATCATACCGCTACCCTCATACAGACATCTACTCCATTTTCCAGAACACTGTTATCAAGGCACAAAATTAACACCTAAAAATAGATTCTTATTGTCCTTTTTTTTCTTTTAAACCTGGAAAGATCTATCCTGGCACCACCAGAGAGATCAGAAATCTAAGTCAAACCCCCATTCTCAACCACCACGTTAACGTTAGAGATTAAAACACGGAATCCTTACCTAGGAGCTGCATTCTTTCAAATGTAAAATGGTCTTAACTTCCTTTCTATCTAATCTGCCCACTGCCTGGACATAATTCAGCACGGCTTCCAAATATTTGCCGGCTTTCTCTCTCCCTGCACAGCATCCGCAGTTATACGGCATTACTTACATTCTCTTCCATATATTTAAAAAAAAAATGAAAAAATAAATTAATAATTAAGGGAAAAAAATAAAAAAAGCTCAGACATTAGATGAAAGGCAAAGAAAAGAGCCGGCCCATCTCCCAGCATCTGGCAAACCTCCCCCTGGCCGCCGGCCAAGCCTCGGCTCCGGCGCCCGCTCCAACCCCCCCCCCCCAGCGCATGCGTGGTACCGGCCAACACGCGGTTGCCGTGGCAACGCCGCCGGCCATTCTGTGGCGGGGCCGAGAAACCGCGGGTTAGGCCGGGGGGGGGTGTTGAGGGGGGGAAAACGGCGTTCGACCTTCCTCACAAAACAAACTTCGGTGTTTGATTTCTCTATAGAATGTTTCCGAGCGTATCGGGAAAAATCACACAACGAGGAAAAAAAATACAACCAAACAAACCCCACGACCAAGCACCGCCTCCCTCCCACCCCCCATTCCTAAACATCAAGGTTAAAACCAAAAATAAAAGGATAACAATTCTGTGAAATACGGTTTTGATGACAGGCTAACTTGGTGGAAAAGGAGCCACTCGAAATATTCCAACGCAGAAATGACATCACTGTGAATATTCAACAGAAAGTCCATCCACATCGCTGCATATGGTTCTGTGATTCCCAAACTGGTGTGGAGAAAACTCACATACTTACAAAAGTGATTCCTGTACGGCTCTTAAATAGTGTCTTAGGCACCAAATAGCTTTAAAGACACTGTACATTAGCTTATCAGCCTATTGCTTTAATAGCCTTTTTCTTTTTAATTACACTGTTTACAGCAACAAGTTACTTTGTATATAAGCCACACACAGGGCACAAAAGAAAAATACAAAGTTACTTCTAATTATTTAAGCTTAGATCAGCATCCATTTTTTTGGTTATGCCTCTCCTGACATTCTGTCACTGTTCTCTGCCTTAAATTCTTAATTTCTGAGATTTGTGCCCAATTTCTGCAGTGGATAACATAAGGCAATCTGTCACTGCTCCCAAACCCCAATAAAGACGAGTGGTAGCAAAGGAAAGATAAACAGGTCTGATAAGATGTTGAAGTAAGTAAACCAAGTCTGAGAGTGAAGTTACGAAGTTATCAAATTATCTTTGAAGAATGAATGAAATCGCCCAGACTTACCGCCACTTCTTCTGTTTTCTCTTCTCTCTTTTCTTCCTCTTCATCAGTTTCCGCCGCCGCTCCGTCTTCCTCATCGCTGCTGGAGGACTCCAGAATTTCACTGATGTCCATTTTCCAGTTGCGAGGAACACCCCTTGTGCTGAGAAACGCGCTGGCCTCCTGTAGCCCTGCGGAAGAAAGGGCCCTGGTTTTACCTCATCCCCGGTATTCAGAATCACAAAGCATTTTTAACTTCCTTTTCACGTTCTTGTAAATCACTGTGCCAACTTGAACCAAAAATTGAATTGATAAAACAGATACTCCAGCTTTAAACACTTATTTACACACTTTGAGAGTAGAGAACATCCACCCCACATACAGCATCCAGTTCTTTCTAGGCGTAGGTTCCCATGAACACTACTACGTTTACACCTATGTATGTAAACAGGACCAAAGGGAGGCACCTATACTTATCCACATACATTCTGTGCAACTGTGTTCTGCCTCTGTAGGAAAGAGATAAATACTGTAACGAAGCTACTTAAAACAGTAAACCCATCACAGGTAGATAAGTACCACAACTTACTTTCTTCTTTTCAAAAATCTCATCGTGTCTTAAAAGTTTAGATTGCCAAAAAAAAAGCCAATGTTTTGCTTAAGAGCACTGTCTGAAGAGATGGTAAAGGAAAAATAAACAGTGATGGGACTGGAAAAAGTCACACTTGTACAATGGAAATACCTCAAATTCTTTTCCTTGAAGTGGTTCTCCAAGGGGGAAAACAACAAAGCAAAACGAACCCAGATAACCCCAAAACGTGTCCCCTGGACACAATAAAGAAAGAGGAATCAGAATACCCAAAAGAGGGACATGCTGTAATGAACAATTCATAGTGGAGAAGAAAAGGCACCAGGTTTTAATAGCTGCTGACACAGTATCCCCCAGAAAGTTGTCTAAGCTCTTCTTGAAACCATTAATACCTTTGGTTCCACAATATTCCCTCATGGCAGTGAATGTCACAACCCAATTACGTTCTACATGAAAAAAAATCCCTTTCTTCAATTCATCTTAAACCTGTCATCTGATCATTTTTCGGCTGTTTTAAAGTTCTTGTACTCTGAAATAGTTACTATGAAGAAAGGATACGGGAAATCAATTAAGAATTACACAAAGCAACCAAAGCCACCTCAAGCTTTCATTTGTGAGAATCACGTTCAATCTTTACTTGTTAAGGAACTGTTGTTCACATCTTTACTCCAACCGGAGGAATCGTCGCTGTTGAATGGGGTTTTCTTGTTGTTGGTTGGCTTATGTTGCCTTTTTTTGTCCCTTTCTAATAAATACAATTTAAGTATTTCTCTCCTTAACAAATGTTGTGGTTTTAGGTCTGATTGGGAAAAATAACACTAAGAATCATCTACATTAAAGTGAGACTCTTGGCCTTTTAGAAGGCCTCTAAAAACATGAATTTTTAGTCACATCATCCATCCAGAAATCAAGTTCTGTAATTGTACTTTCAAATCAAACATTAATCACAGGCAGGCTGTTCTAATCAAGTTTACACCTTCCTATCTGGGTATTTTTATTGTAAAGACAAATAGCACTAAATTTGGTTTCAGGAGAGGTAACTATATGTCCCATTGGTTCAATGACATTTCAAATACTGTACCTTGAAAACATTCTATTCACTTTCCATGGATTTGGAGTGGACCAAAAGAAGGATATAAAAAACAACTAACACTTCTACTAATTGCTACTTTAATAATAAGGCAGTCATATCCAAAGTTTCTCTCATTTTTCATATATAAAATTGTTTGCAAATCATCCCTGAGCAATTATCAAAACTCAACAAGCTGTTTTTAAATACCTAGAATTTTTTTCCAATTTACCTTTTTTAGGAGAGGACTCAGGTTTTGGTAAGTTTTGAACATCTAGTTCTTTAATGTCCTTTCTTGCTACTGAGTAACTGAAAAAGAACAAGGTTCTGTTGTTATTTTTAAATCACAGTAGAGCAAGCATTTGACTTAGAAAAACAACAATTCCTAACATTTTCAAGGTCTATAATTCACTTTCAAAGTCCATTCTAACAACTAAATGCACAAGGTGCTTGTTATTGTGGATCCTAATACAAGATTCAAACTAAAGTAACTTTCTAATTTTTCTTTGAAATGCAGACACTAAAAGAACCCTTATAATTAAATAACGGAGAAAGGTTTGTAAGGCTTCTTGATCTTATATATTCAACCTGCACAAATTCGCAAAGGTAAAATACTCTACATAGGCAAAACCACATTTTCTAAATTGAAAATATTGACATGGATCACCAGTTGCTACCCAAACCGGCAATCTAGCTAAAAACAAGCCCTGCGTTTTCAAAATACATTTCTACCAGCACAGCACAACAGTGAAGTCAAACTCACCCATCTGCATTGATAAATAGTTGATTTTTACTTTTAAATTACAAAAGTGTTCCCCCAGCAAAATATTCTACCTTCAGTATATAAAGAACCAGACTTATCTAAACAGCTGATGATACACGTCTACATTAAGAGGCCAAAATGAATTAAGTCTTCAGTCACTTTAAATACGTTTCAGTGATCAAATACTCGCAGCCCACTGAAAATCACGGCGATTAAAAAGAAAAGCAAAGCACAAATCGTTCACTTCAAAAGAAAGAAAGAGGAGTGACAGCTGGCCTTCCGCAAGAAAGTTTTTAATCGCAATATGTTGAGACAGATGCATCAGAAAAAAGGGAAACAGCTGTAAATAAAACAGACTTTGTATTCTTTTGAATATATTAATCCATAAGTAAGACACACATCTCTCTCTTCCTCCTCCCCTCCTTATTGGGGGGGCATGGACTAATAGGACCTTTTCCCAAGAATCTTCGTTCAGGTCCTGTACACATTGTAATTAAACAGTAACTTCACATTCACTTTTCTATTACGAAAGTCGATTGAACACTTGAAAACTTCACTGTTTGAACAGCAGTGGACATCTGGGCACTGGAGGTAACGAGTCAATCAGAAATTCAAACTACTACAACAAACACCCATATAGATGTAATAATTAAGACATTAAGCAAAATAATTAGAACCAAAACTCAGGCTTCAGGAAACAGGAATCATCTGAAGTGGTAACATCTGGGTTTTTTTAATAAACACCAGAAAATGCACTAATCCAGTGAACTCTATCTGTACACACAACGTCAAGTGGGCGAATAAGCACAGAAGTTGCTGGAAATGACAAATGTGTACAAACAACAATACACAAAATTGTACTCCTTCCTTCTGAAAGAAATAATGTCTTCAGAAACAATATGTGACCTGTTGGGGAATTTTTCTTCCATATATATCTAAGGAAAATAAGCCTTTACTTACAATTTTGAATCTGCAAAGGATCGAACTAAACACTGGTCCTTTTTCACCGTGACATCGTCATTACAGCTGGGAGACACAACCTGAAGTTTCAAATAAAACACTTTTTTAAGGGGAAAAGAAGAAAAAAAAGCTGATCTTGAAAAGAAAGAAAGATGGACAGCAGGAAAATGGCCATTTTCCTGTTTCTTCTACTATAATTTGCAGTTCTGAGAAAAGAAACCTACTCCAATTTACACTACTAAGTCCAACAATGACAAATTTCAAGAAGCAGTTTACCTCAAACTATTAACTGTTATGTATAAGCCAGATAAGTTTTCATTTTCATCTGTAAACTCAAAACGATCCTATTGGGGTGACACCATAAGATCCTGTTCATTCACTCGGCTTTTCTTTCCCTCTCATTCATACAAAACCTGTTTAAAGCATCTATTTAAAAAGCCACAGACCCACTTATTCTATCAGCTTCTGATCTTTGGCATTCACACCGAGAGGCAAGTAGCAGGATTTTCTTTTGAGGTGTGGATAATATAAGCCAGCGTGGAATCCAGCACATCCTTCCACAGCAGTATCATTTCTAAGTTTAAAAACGTGATAAAAATACATTTGTAGTATGTGTATTACCATAAATACAACAAGTTTACTTGTTGCTCTAGACCACATACAGACGGAAAATGTCAAATGCAGATGAACTTCTGGATCCAGAAGTCTGTGCTGCCATCCAGCGAGACCTGGACAGGCTGGAGAGTTGGGTGGGGAAAAATTTAATGAAATATAACAAGGGCAAATGTAGAGTCTTACATCTGGGTTGGATCAACTGCAGGTTCCAGTATAAGTTGGGGAATGACCTATTAGAGAGCAGTATAGGGGAAAGGGACCTGGGGGTCCTGCGGACAGCAGGGTGACCATGAGCCAGCACTGTGCCCTTGTGGCCAGGAAGGCCAATGGTACCTGGGGTGGGTTAGAAGGGGGTGGTCAGTAGGTCAGAGAGGTTCTCCTGCCCCTCTGCTCTGCCCTGGGGAGACCACACCTGGAATATTGTGTCCAGTTGTGGCCCCTCAGTTCCAGCAGGACAGGGAACTGCTGGAGAGAGTCCAGCGCAGCCACCAAGATGCTGAAGGGAGTGGAGCATCTCCCGTGTGAGGAAAGGCTGAGGGAGCTGGGGCTCTGGAGCTGGACAAGAGGAGACTGAGGGGGGACCTCGTTAATGGTTATAAATATGTAAAGGGTGAGTGTCAGGAGGGTGGAGCCAGGCTCTTCTCAGTGACAACCAATGATAGGACAAGGGGCAATGGGTACAAACTGGAACACAGGAGGTTCCACTTGAATATGAGAAGAAACTTCTTCTCAGTGAGGGTGGCAGAGCCTGGCCCAGGCTGCCCAGGGAGGTTGTGGAGTCTCCTTCTCTGCAGACATTCCAACCTGCCTGGACACCTTCCTGTGTAACCTCATCTGGGTGTTCCTGCTCCATGGGGGGATTGCACTGGATGAGCTTTTGAGGTCCCTTCCAAACCCTGACATTCTGTAATCTATCAGGACTCAGCGGAAGCTGTGCCACCCCATTCAGAGGAGTTGGAATTTTACCCTCCAAAGAACAAGGCAAGAAAAGATATTCCTGTTTCTCAGGCATCAGAGAACAGAACAGGCAGAGACTCTAGTAACTCAGTTCCCTAGTTAGAACCATGTTAAGTTAAAATCTGTCATTAGTAAACGGCGATACAACAATCAGAACACATACAACTATACCACATTTCACACGTTAAACTACAGCTGGGTACGTCAATGTCATCTCTTCACCCTACATTTCACCATAAAGTTCTTTAAGGAAGGGAAGACACTGGCCTGTGTAGCCAGTTACTGTTTGATCCCAGATTCACACGGGGAAATTAAATGTTAAACTAAGGCAGAAGATTCTAACAGCTGAGCTCAATGCAGCCAACCCCAAAGACTCAAAGGACTACAGAATATACAGGTACGTAACTCAAATCCTCAAAAATAAGTGAACAAAACCCACCTGCTTAATGTTCCAAGTATATTTTTTTAACAAACACATCCCTGATGGATGCCAGAAGATGTGTATTCAGCTTGTTTGACAATACCAAAAAGTTTACTAAAGAAAGCAACTTTTAATAAGCATCCCTAAATTTTCCTGTATGTATCTGCAAAGCGTCTACCTTTACAGTACAAGTCTACTTGTACTTGAATTTATTTAATATATATTTATTATCAGCTATGGTAATGAAGAGCAGTATCCTACACTGACAGCCAAATAAAAATAACAACTAACCTCTAATGCTATAGTAACTGGCCATTTATGTAAATACAAGCATGAATAATATTTAATTAAATCGAAAGTCTAATAAAAAGGCAATTATTAAATACAATAAGATGAAAATTCTACTCCTATTAAAATTAAAACATCTAGTTGTTCTTAAATTGCCTGGGAGTGCAACTGCTAACATATCGTGTCATTAGAAAATATTGGGATGTAACAATCATTTGATGTGCAGTTTTGAAAGACTTAAGAGCTATAAAACTGTATCTTACACATAAACATTAATCTTTGCTCTCCTATTTAACCATCCTATCAAGGAAAACCACTGCACAAACACAGGTAACAAGTCAGATGGTGCTCATATCGAAAAAGGTATTATTAGTATGACACTAGAAATGTCAACATCTTAAGCAACTTACCAAAGCTGGGTACCAGTCTGCCTTCTCAGAGTTACAGGTCACACTCACAACCTTGCCAAGCAATTCATCGTTGAGACGCCTTTTATCTTCATCCTCCTCTTCACTACTTTCCTCTTCCTTTTCATCTTCAGTACTAAAATATTAAAACATACAGTATTTTAAAGTTTTTGTCTGATGTCAATATTTGAAAGCAAATAAGCTTCCAACCAGATGTTTCTTCCTGTTCTGAAAAGCTTCAAAACCCAAATTAGAATTTTAAGAGATTAAACTGCCTGAAATACACTTAAATATTAAGTGCACTTCCGTAAGAGGAATTTTGTAGAAACTCTTTCCAACTAGTCGTATTTATAACAGCATCATGTTGGAATTGGAGGCACGAATCAGGATTTGATTGTGTATAGACATTAAACAAAGAGAAATGGTCTCTACCCCAGAAATTTAAATCACCCCTTTTTTTCCTACTTTGTGCAGTATGAATAAGGTCAAAAATTCTACATTTTCCGACGCACAACTTCATGTTACACAAAAGAATTATGAACATTCTTAAGACTACTATAAGGAAAAAAACTGCATCCATTTCATACTACTACTAACATGGGAACATGTCTGCACTAACAGAATTATCTAAGTCCATAAGCTGTGTACACAACTCACGTGATAGAGCATTACAGCTTCAATAGTACAACTTCGGTTTTAGCAAAGGACACTGAAGGAATAGAAAACAAGAAAGCATTATCAAAACTCACACAGGAAGGGAAGATCTTCTCCCTCTATTAGATTTCTTCCCAATAACTGGAGTTCCAAAGTGCTCTGGGTTGGTCAGTGGCAGCTGATCAAGTGTCTGCGTGGAAAAAGAGAAAAGCAAAATTAGTTTGCAGTTTCTGGTTATTGAAAAATAATAATAATAAATTAACTATTTAGTTTTCATTGCATGTCTACCATTGTCTTACCTCACTTTCTGCGAAGTGCCTTTCTCCCTTCAAGCATAATGAAGTTCGTCTCAAGGTCCTTTCATCACCGTCATCAAAAACTAGTACAAAGCCAAGAAAACACATTGGCACAAGATGATCAGATCTCCTTCCCAAGCTGACAAAACGAGTCTACTGTTTATCTCACCATTTAGAACATTCTCTAAAACATGTAAGACCTCCATTTAAACATTTCTTTAGTTCACAAGCAAAATGAAGGGTGGTGTTCAAGATCCAGTCTAAGAACAGGCAACATTTTCACACAGAGATTCAAGCCAGTACAAAGTAAAGCTTTGGGATGCAATAGGCTCAGTTTAATTTAGACATCCTTCTTTACAATACACTCCGCACTTCAAACCACAGCTACTGGCTCCATATCAGTTACTGTTATCTAACAATCTTAGGGGTTTGTTTGGTTTTAGTTTTTTGGGTTTTCCAATTTTTCTTTTCACCCAATCCATTTATTCCTTACTTATACCACCTTTGAATCATCTTGCTACAAACAACCCCAGAAAAAGACAACATGAATGGAATGAGAAACAAGTGTGTGACAGTTTTTGCTACACTATCAATACAGTGCTACCAACAGACTGGGTGTACTGGAAACTTGCAACTCTAAGTCTGATTTATAAAGAATACTTAGTAGACACCCTGTTCTCTTAAAACTCAGTTCCATCCGTTGCCATCAATACAGAGCTGAAGACTAGAATGCTACAAGGCTATTGCAAGCTTTACCTGAGAAAGACCTGCTCCTTAGACAGTTTAAATAAAGCCGTTTTCACTAGAACTTCCTTGACAAGAAGATGAAGATATGCCTATTTCCCCCGCGCCGGTTCAGATCCCACTGTCTGAGCCACGCGAATGGGCCCTTTGCAAAGAGCAGAGACCAGGTGGCTGCGGTCGGGCATTCCAGTGAGGTAAAAGTTCATTTGTATGGGTCAGAGTACAAAATACCACTCTAGATTTAAACCACTTGAGACACGCTTTGTTCAGCAATAACTTAAAATTCAAGACTGTTGTGCATATCATTATGATAACTTGTATTAAAAGGAAATCTCTTGAGCCAGCATGAATATCAAATATATGTGTGTTGTAAGCACTAATTGGTTGCAACAAGAAAAGTACTCATTCATAAAATAACTCAATAGAACAGTCACAATCTTAGATGAAAACCACAGACTGCAATAATAACTATGTAAAAAGACATGAATACAAATTTAATTAAGCTTAACAAGATCAGCTTTAAGGTCGCCCCATCTTCAGAGCAGAGATACCACTGTGGTATCTCTGAATTATCTTAATGGCTTATGTTATAACACCCGTACACACAAAACAACTAACTTTTCCCAATCCACAAACCTAATATTTTAAGAAAGGTAGACACTTATATGCCTAATTATCTACACTAATTAATAATATTTCCCAAACTAACAGGGAAAATGAAGAGTGAGCTCTTCCCCCCCACATCACTAATTCAGCACTGGCACCCATCGATCAGCCCAGCGCAAAAACCAGAGTGCTCAAAATCATTCTGAAGTTCCGTGTTTTCACAAGTTTAGATTATTTTAAATATATATATATATATACACACACACATATATATATATACACACACATATATGTTTTACTCATGCCATCTCTTTGAAATTTGAGTTTCATTACCACTCGAAATGTGCCACCCATCAGCTCTCTCTGTACACTTTGATAATATTTCATTGGTATATTTTTAAGTTTTAGGGTGGTTTGGCTGGCTGGGTTTTTTGGTTTGTGGTTGTTTTGTTTTCAGAAGTTCTGTGGACCCTACAGTGTGCGCCATTTCTCATCGTTCTGATTTACAAGCAGATCATCATGATCCTCTGCTAAACACATTCAGAACTAAAGTCAAAGTACTAATTTTCCACAAAGAATCATTTTAGGGGACAAATGGTTGGTGACTGTATTAAAAAAGCCAAGAGAACGTGATACCCGACAGCAAATAGGTAAATAAATAGATAACAGTCTAGTTTATCTCTGATTTTGGAAGCTTTACCTATTTAATTAAAACTAGTATAGTAGAGGAAGAAATCAAGCAAACCCTTCATAAACCAGATGACATATGCCACTTTTTCATCTCTAAAAGATAAATTATTAGAAATACTGAGTATTAAGTAAAATATGCTAATAAAACATACTAAACTCTGCTTAAAACTGGGACAGATAAGGAAATTACGAGAATTGAGAGCTGTGTGAGATATTCTGCTTTCCTCAGTTACAACAAATACACTTAGAACCTTGGAAGTCACATTAGATATTTCCAAACAATATGAAGCAATTATAGACTCCAAACCGTCAAGTGCCAACTTTATAGATTTGTATTTCACTTCCACGAACAAAACAACAGGGAAGAAAAAATAATTAACGCTGAATAATGAAGTCTTCCTAATCACCCCTCTGACCCAGAGACAACAGAAGCACGAGCAGCTTTTGGAGCGGGGCAGTCACGCTTTCAGCCCTGCTCCCAGTTTCACACCTGAATGAAGACGAATCTACCCCAGGCCTCAAAACCAGCCCCTGCCTACAAGCTTTTTTCAGCCCTTTATTTCCATTTTCTCTAGTTGAAAATACAAAAGTGGCTTGTTCTGCCGAAGGTGCTTGTCCTTTGCCATACAGGGAAAAAGTGCTAAGCCACTCCACATTGTCCAAAACTGAAACAGGTGGACTACAGAAAGGAAAACAAAAAAATAACCCCAAAGGCCCACCTGAAACCCCTCTCCCAGCACTAAAACGAAAGGCACTCTTTCCAAAATGATCCTTTATTTTATACGAGATGCAGTTATCGCACAACCTCAGGAAAGGAAGGTGGAGAAGCAAACATTCTCAGGCCTCCTTCCTGAGCTGCATCAGGACAAGGAGTCGGCATAACTGTTAAATAAAAGTGTAGACAAGTGTCTGTGTTCAGCAGCCACGTGTGAGCGTCCTGCCTGGGGCAAGGAAACGCACGGCAGAGAGTAAGAGTGTGCGACTCCTTCAAAGTAAGCAAGTCCAATGTGTCCCGTTCTACCCCGGTAATTTTCTTCCAGGACTGAAGTTTCTCTCCCTCTCACTTCTCAGGTTAAGAGAATGGACAGAATGAGCATAGCCAACTCCTGAGAGTCTCACGTAAGTACATGTGAACACATATATACACACACCAATGACAAAACTTGACATTTCTATCAAGTCTGTGTGGTTGTCCCCACAGACACCACCTGCTCAGTACAGAAAACGCTTTTAGACAATTACAAGACAATTCTCAATAACAAAAATTAAGTGGTGGTATACACACCGCAATACCATAGCTTTATCATTACTTAAAAAGACTTTGCCTTTATAAAATTATTAACACGAAAGTGGCGGTTGTATTTCATTTTCTATCGTGATGGGGACTAGTAGGGACAGAAGTAGGACCAGGCAGGACAGAAACCGAAGACGCCAATATCTTTTGTCTTTCAGAGTAATTGAATCACTTCAAGGATAAACCAAACCTTTTTTGACCACGTAAAAGTTATTACGTAAGTAAGAAATTGCTCATTCCACAATTATTTACATCACGGAAATGTGCAACAGCGACTGCAACCGACAGCATTGCTGCACAACTTGGTGCAAGACAACGTGTTTGCAGAAAAAGCGTGTAACAGAGCAGCATAACAAGAAATATTTCCTTAGCTACATTAGTGATCACTTTGTAAAGCGTCAATGGAGAAAGAAAGCAGCATTTTTCATATGAAAACATCAATTATTTGTATTACTAAAGCGGTATCAAGTAAGAAGTCTCCGAAATTAATCAAAATGTATTTTGTAATTGTAGCTACTTTAAACTTCTCTTCTAGGGAAAATACTTGTTTGTAATTTATTAAAAGGGTAATCAGAAACACATATTGACAACCTCGGCACCTTTAAAAACATACACCTTCCTTAAACTAAGCAGCCCTTGTGGTTTCCATCTCACTTTCAAGAAACTACTTCACAAAAAGTACCATTCACATTCCTGCCATCCTATGCATGACTTTTTAATGCTGATCCTAAAGGCTTTAAGAGAACGCCTTTTCAATGTACAGTATCATATATTAAGGATTTCATAAACATAAGCGCTTTTTTTGGCTCTGTGATACTTTGATACTATGACAGGAGTCATGTCAGAACTTAGCACACTTTTAGAATATGCTCTAAGCTGCAAATTCATTCCTCTTTTTAACCTCATCCAGAAGCAAGACTGCTTAACTCTGCTTTAACTGCCTAGTACTACAGACAAATTAAAACCTGTTAAATTGCTGCTGAATGACTTGCATCAATTACTTAGTTCTTCCTTAAATACATTATGGTTACAACTCCAAACTCTCCAACAGCAGAAATTCTAGAGGCTGTGTGCCATAAGAAAGCGTTCACCGAACACTATCAGCTGTGTTAAGAGGGAAGGAAACAGGAACGGAACACAGAGAGATATCTCCCCACACACATATAATACAGTCATCAAAAGCTGTGCTTATAATAACACAATATTTATTTTAGAAGAAGAACTTACAATCCTGTCCTTCCAAAGGAACAAAGTAGGAAAAAGCAGAAGCCCTTTAAGTGCTACCATTGCCTAACTTTCTAGCGGGCACGTACATATTGGGGAACGAGGGCGTACTTCAGTAAATACTTCTGCAAAGAGAATATGATACACATTAGCCAGCGACCTATATACTATATAGTGGTCTCTTCTCCCAGGCAGTCAGCAATAGGACAAGGGGGCATGGGCTTAAACTCTACCAGGGGAAATTTAGGCTGGATATTAGAAAGCAATTCTTTGCAGAGAGAGTGGTCAGGCATTGGAATGGCTGCCCAGGGAGGTGCTGGACTCACCGTCCCTGGAGGTTTTTAAACTGAGATTGGACATGGCACTTAGTGCCATGATCTAGTAAACGGACTGGAGTTGGACCAAGGGTTGGACTCGATGATCTCTGAGGTCTTTTCCAACCCAGTCGATTCTGTGATTCTGTGATACTAGTATTTAAAAGTCAACATAAAAGAGTTGGAATGACAACGAAAATCAACCTTTCTGCTGGCCAGAGGCCCTTCTTCCAAATATGTTGCTCCATAATGAACACTGACAGAAGGGAGAAAAGATGACTAAGCAGCACAACCTGGAGGAACAGTCTCTGTTATGCTTGTTCTAGCCCCAAGAATGGAGTTCAATATGCTCCACACAGAGCCTATTTAAACAGCCGAAATAAAATGGAAATGTTCAGAATTTCACTGTATCCCAACCTTGTTGATAATAATGGGAAAGAAACAACTGATTTCTTTTTCCCTGCTTGTGGAAGCACAGGCAAGCCAAAGAGGTGACAAAAATAAAACTTCCCAATGGGAATCAATGCAATACTTCCTCGATTAGAAGCTGAGTACCTCAAAGATGCATTAAACAGCACAACCTTCAACTCAGTACTGATGAGCAGGTATCTTCCATCCCTGGTCTGCAGCAGGTCTGTACATGCCATTAACAAAAACAATGCTAACCCCGTCCTCACAAAAATTGTCTCAACATTGGTTCTGATTTATTTATATAAGAAATATTCACAAGTCCACTAATCAAAATAATTTTTAGGAACTGTGAAGAAGCTTGCCACAAAATACTGCAGATCCGCTTAACTACATCTTGTTTAGAAATATGCCGAAGATTAAAAATAAAACAAACAGCGAACACACTAGCAGTAACATCCTCATAATAGTTAGGATATTACTTATACACAGAGCAATCAGTGTTAGCAGAACAAGGCAGTTCTGTAACAGACAAGTGAATAGGGAAAACAACCATCAAGGCCGCATCTGCTTGCTAACTTCAAATCCAACAAGTTCTGTTACTGCTGCTGCCCAAAGGAGGAGAGTTTCTACACTGCACAGCAAGCAACACATTTTTATCTCATTCCCCATCCCATTCAGAAACTTTTAAGTCTAACAAAACAATGTAAGTACATCCCGAGAACTAAAAACTGCTCCAGTGTCACTATGCACACTTAATTATTTTCACTATCTGACTCACAAAGTAGTGATTTGGGAGCTATCAGAGATGTTACCTATGAATGTCTCGATGAATGTGTGCAAGTTTTGCAGATTTGTGTTTTTCAGCTGTGGCAACAACATAGAAAGAACCAAGAGTAAAGCAATACTTGTTGAATGACCTTGTACACAAGGACTGTACTAAGTACTGATTCATCACTGTAGGAGGGTTTGAGAGCAAGATACTGCAGTGTACTGTGCTACTGGAGAGACTACAGAACTCAATTAAAAACCAAATCATTTTAAATGAGCTTTAGTTCCTGTACAGAAATGTATATGAAATATCACTGGCAACACAGAAGTGCGACCTTTGCGTCTATTCATAGAAAACTATCACCTCACAAAAACCTACGGTCTGAAACTGCTTTTTCTGAGATGTTACAGTAATCTGACTATTGTTATGTATAAAGAGATTAGAGAAAAAATTCCACCTCCTTCCCTACAGTACCATTTGAACACATTTTTTTAACACTCAGTCCACGTTTTAACAAAGGTGGTGTTATAACCCAGGGCTCCATCTCATTGGTCTGTAATAAGGTTCAGTTAATATACTTTTTCACCATCACATCTGCTCCTCTACCTGCAATGTTGCCTAAAAACACCTAAGTACAAAATATGGTGCTATTCTTTTTTTTTCTGGATTCTCCAGAAAGCAACCAACACACCTGTTGCGCAGTTTCTATGTGCCACAGGTACACTTAAACAATTATATTATATGGAAGGACTCCAGGCAAATACAGGGTTTCCTCAAAATCCACCCAAGCAATATTTCAAAGATGTAAAGAAATTTATGGTGGGTCAGGGTGGTAGAGAAGACCAGTAAAGTGGGGACTATTGGGCAGTTCCCCTGCCGCACTTGTGGTTTCAGATTCCTGGATGATACACGCACTGCCAGGTGATGAAGTGATGTTTCTGGGATGCAGAACTCAACAGGATGTTGGGAGGAACTGGTCAAACCAGCCACACAAACGTGACTACTGCCTTGCGCATACTACAAACCGTGTGCTGTTGAAGTTATAAAAAGACAAACGGACAAGCCCCTGGCATGGATGAAATCAAGTGACTGCGGCGGCACTGATGGCTTTTATCACCCTTCATGCAGGAATAGGACGTGTCAGGAGCTCACAGTGGTAGTGGAGCCAGAACCAAGTCAGTGTTTCCCGTTAGCACAGTATCTCCACACCGCATCAGAAGAGAAAAACTGTATTAAAATAGGAAAATGTGTCTATAAATAGCTCCTGTTAGCAACCTTGCTCCTGAAAGGCCCAGGACGTCAACTGTTGATTCTTTTTCTGATAAACATTCTCAGCATTATGAACTGGAATTTCAGAAACCCATGCAACATGAGAGAGGACTAACCAAATACTCAAATACCTTTTGTTTCTGTCACCTGCGCTCCTAAACGCTGCACCCCAGCGTGATGCAACTGGTGGCTGAGACTACACTTAATTTCCAAAACAACTTGAGCAGAGTACCCAGAACTTCCCTTGCACAATATGAGCGCTCAGGCATCCAGCTTCTCTCAGTGTCCCCTGCAAACTGTCACAGCAACTCCATGGGGAGGATGTTACCACCAAGTGAGGAGCAGCACCAGCAGAGCTACGGGGCTCAGAGGTGTCTCAGAAAGTGGTGTCTGGCTTTCAGCACAGGCAAAGCTGGGCCACGTGGATGTACAACGTCGTACGAGAGCCAAGAAGGAAAAACTCCGATGGCTTTGCAGACGCGTGTGACGGTGGGAAGAATGAGAAAATTAATGCTTTACTATTTATGTTATAATATTCAGCCATTTCACGATAACTTTTAAAACAAGAAGACATGTCTCCTCTTACACTGAAGTACTAGATGAAGCCTTAAAGCCATAATTCTCAAAAAAATAAAGATTCACGCTCCCTTTCACTCTATACAGTATATAAAGCCCTACTCTTGACATCAAGGTCTGCGAGAAACTACACGTCTCTCACTGTTTTGCTTTAGTTCTTTCCTCCCTGTTTCCTACTCACTTCAGCTGAAAAAATACTGAAACTTAACACGTTTTCTCTTTCTCTCTAGAAAACCTTTGCCATGATTTTGTCTAGTAAAACACAAGGCTCAATGTATTTGATACGGGGTTTTTTCCTTTTGTTTGAAGCTGTAGATATGGTTAGATTATATACACCTAATGAGAGATCTAAGCACAAACAGATTATTGACCTGAGTTTTGTCAAGAGAGAGATGACACTTTTGTTTTGATGGGGCAATAAGAAAAGGCCACTCTAACGGCAGCTCTTCAGATGCTTGCTCAATTGAACTACTGTTTCTCGCTTTCATATAGACATTATATTGCTTCTCATTCTGTATAGAAGCGATACCAAAGTGTTTCATTAAAGTACATATACATAAGGATTTCTGTTTTCCCAAATTCTGGTAATGCTTGTAAGATTCCAGAGAATGTGAAAAAGGGAAAATACAACTATGCACTTTGTAAGGTGTGGTCTGGGTTTTGTTCTGGCTTTTTAAGTCATTTCAGACATTAATTCAGTATTTACCTGAAGCATTTTACAAGTTAACAGAGATTCAGCTGGATGGAACGCTAAGTAAGCCGTAATTCAAACACGGCTCAGCTGAAAGCAGATCTGATAGACCATTCTAATGCTCTGCAATTATCACCTCACAACATCTTCGGCACTTCAGAAGTATCAACGCAGCACTTGAAAAATTTGTAAATTAAGTTCAACATCCAACTGAGCCATGTGTTATCCAAAGAGCTTCAACTGCTATTACTGTCATCCCACTTTAGATGCAATTGAGCAGATGGGAGAGCTGACTTGTGCAATGGCATTTTCCAGACGTGGTTAAACTTTTGCTCCAAAGAGCTTTTGTTTCTTCACCTGCTTACACTGAAAAGCTGAATTTCAAAGGTAATTTCAAACATATCTCCAAATCACAGCTGAATATTTCAGAATGACTACAGAAACATTATTTTTACGTATAAATAGGTGAAAAAGTGATTCCATGGTAGCTACAATAAAAATAAATCCTTATTTATTTGGGGTACATGAACACCACTAATAGACAGGAGATACTGTTATAACAGTATCATCGTGGTTATAAGTTATAACTGGTCATCATCGTGGCTTTTTGTTATGCTGGTGGCAAAGCAGCCTACTAGAACAAATTCAACATAGCGTTTTGACTGGTTCACCTTATTGAACAAAGCAAAGTTGTTCCAACTTTGTTTCTTCTTTAGGGATCTATCTGAAATAGAGAACCTGATTTGCAACAGCGAACATCATCACTCCTCAGTAGACACGCATATGGTTTGTTTTGGTGAATTTTTTAGATTTTTGTAGTTCATACTTTGAAAGCATTTATCTGTATATATTACTCGTTTCCGTATCAGTCTACTTTAAGATCACTGAGAACGAGATATTACTAAAAGAGAAAATAAATTGTACAGGGAAAGCATAGAACTACCAAAACACAGGCCTTCCCTTGTGCTTTCCATCTCAAGCTTGACCACGTCCAGGAAGACATTCTAGAAACCTGACAGTTGTTTAATCCACTTCCCTCTCAACTATTCAGCTTTAACTGAATCAGTGAATAAGATCACCAAGTAGTACGGCCGACCATCAGTTAAAAAGGAACCAATTCAACTCTTTGCTTCACAGCAACATAAACAGACACCTGCTATCTACCCAAAACTTTCCACAAAGATAGAATGGACGCAATAGGCAAAATACAAGGCTTATTTTTAACACCTCTGTTTCTATACTCAACCTGGAGCATTTCCCCAGTTTTAAAAGAACCATCTTTTAACACACAAGCTTCATGATCTGCTTACTTTAGTCAATGTCACCTGTGCTTTCAACACCAATTAACATACCACCACATACAACTCACAGAATCGTTAATAAGAACTAAAGACAATTCCAATGTCTTATAATTGTATTTTCATAGTCGTTATATCTACTCTACATGCCACTCTACAGTACTGCATATTAACCTTCTATAAGATTATCTAATCCCACACACTCCTCCCCAGCTCAATTTTTTTTACAAAATCTAGCAGTCTTTATACATTTGCACATGGAAAACATATGAGTTTATTTTCCCTATTCCACCTGTCAAAAAATATTTGGGGGGAAAGAAAATTACAATAACAAATTAGTCCCCTGATGCAAGTTTCTGAGGAACTGCACTTTAATAAATATATGAAGTAAAAATCATGGCATGCGTGATTTATTTTTTCCATTATTGGGGAGAGTTCGACAACCTGTTAAATCTAAATAAGAATCCACTAATAAAGGGTAGAGCATGTGTTCACCATTCAAATTACCTGCTCATCAAATGAAAGTGTATTGCTCAAAAAGAAACAGAGAAAAAGGACAAAACTCACCCCCAAAACAGGGGATTTAAAGTTCACCTGTCAAACATAAGAAGACAAATATGTTCATCAAGTATCAGGTTAACGTGGTTTTTAGTCACTGTAGGGTTGGTTTACTGATGTAAACCTTCTGGTCCAAATTCAAACAGAATTAGCTAAAAATGCTACTTATAAGGAAGAGTTTTAAAACGGAAAGGCCAGTTCATAAGCCATGAAATTATTAGTGCAAGATTGTTTCTCATCTCTTCTGTATCACAAAAGTGAACCTCTAAGTCAATAGAAAGCAAAGTTGAAGGTCCAGTGCTCTTCATTTAATATGTCACATCATACTACTAAATCAAGGAGATTTTAAGTCTTCTGCACTCCAAAACCATCCTGTCCTTCCTCCCCGACCTGACATACAGCACAATATTACAGCTAAATCTACCACTTCACAGCAAGGTTATAATCCTGAAGAAAAATGTAAAGAGCAGTGAGCTTTGCCAACTGGTAAGTCGACTGTCATATTTTAAGGACACAATAACAACAATAAGGGATAAATCTTTCCAAATTATCTGTAGCAAGAGCCTTATCCTGATCCCACCAAAGACGACATAATCTCACGTACTGCAATGGAAGTGTTGTATTACTGAAAATATCTTATTTATATCTTAAAAAAAAGTTAATGAATCAAAATAATTGACACTTTATGTATTAGAGGACTGCACAAGAGAGCATGGAGGAATATGAAGTAAAGCCGAATACTACCCGCCTTGTATACTGAATGTAAGAAACAATTTAAATGTACAGGCGCTGATCTCAAAAGCAATGCTGAAGAGTAGTATGTACAGGACAATTAAGAGGAGCACATTCCCTCCATGCTCCTATTAGTGAATGGAACGCTCCACTGCTGTAAGAAAGTTGTGCAAAAAGGATGGGCGCTTGTAAAGCTCTACCATTCAAATACTGTGGGGTTTTATCTAGTATTACTTGAATGTTGCTGAGTTTTGTAATTCTGCTGTTAAGGCTGTTTCAGAAAAATCGGGAGATCAGAAGCAGCATCTCTAATTATTCAAAATAAATTAATGTATCGTGCAATTAATTCTTGTTCAACCTTGAAATTTTGCTGACCCTACATTCTGAGGTCTCTATTTCAATATCCGAAAAGCAAATGAGCCTCTAACATGAAAAGCAAAGTATTTCTATTTCACTATAGACATAACTATTTGAAAATGATTCTAAAGCAAACATTGTAAATGAATGTTCCCTCTTTTATTTTTAAGGTGTGACGGGCCAATTATTTTCTTAAAAAAATAAACCCTTTTTTATATTGTTTCATACAAAACACGACCCTCAACTCCACACAAAACAGAGGAATGATTTCAGAATGCAGAGCCATATGACTGATTTTTTTCTTGTGTACAAGATTACACGCAGGGAAAGAAGGTTTGCATTTCAGTCATTCATTATGTGCCATAGGTTTTCAGCTACAAGTGCAATTACGAGGTTTACGTCTTAAAATGGGCACAAATTATTCTGAATTCCAGTGAGCAAAACTGACAGCAGTGAACATACGTTGTGCCAAATAAAACCTGATTGTTCAGCCATGCAATTCCCTTTGCAACAGTCCTCCTGAACATCAAATAATTATTAGCCTATTTTAAATGGAAAAGGAAACAATACCTAGAAGACTTTAAAAAGTCCCCTCCAAAAATCTATCTCAGATCTTAAAACATGGGATATAATTTGTTACATTATTATCTATGATTAGAAATATCTTATTCAGAGATTAGAGACTTTACATGACATGTGGCTACTCACCTACAGTATACCAACTAGCATCTGTCAACTTGCTGATAACAGCTTCTTGAAAGGATCCATCAGGCATTTTGGTTTCAACCATTGCACCAACCTGCAAAAAGGAATATCTCAAGGTTACATGCAGTCCCAAACTCACATAAAGGAGAAGACAACATGCAGACATTAATTCTTTCAGCAAGCTACTTTTATTTTTAAAGACTCATTTGAATGATACTTTGCAAAATTTAGTTACTTAGCCGCTAGGAACAAAAGTCCTTAAGCATGAAGGCCGAACTGCGAGTAAAGCAGTAAGAAACTCAGAATATCTAATTTAAGAGTGATTTGCATCATCACAAGAAAGAACAGAAGGCTAACTGGGAATAAATATTCAATCAAAGCAATTATTGCTTTATTACTGATGTGTGTGGAATGACTTCTATTTCTTATACTTTAAACACTCTTATACTGTCAGCTAGATCAGAATTTCAGTAGCAACCGACAACGTGCACTGGTGTTCTTGCAGCAGCTACAGTGGAAAGACAAATACAAAAAAACCCTATAAACCCCAAAGACCTCTATTTACAATCAATGTTTTATAATGCAGCTATGTATTTTAGCAGACAACTGTTATCGTAAGAATATCTATATCATACAACTGTATCAGACAACTGTATCATAAGAATACAAATCAATACATATTTTTATATAAAATACATCAACTGTTTTAACCAAGTTTTCCATTACTTATAAGAAGTTTCAACATCTCATTATGTATAAGAAGCTTTGCGTCTTAAAAGAAGATAGAAAAATCACTGTGTGTGCAAAACTGTTTGCATATACTACATGGAGAAGCATAAATAGCTTCTAAAAGCTACAAGAGTTAAGACTAGCTCATCAGAACTGATCTGATCTAAAGCAATGAGCAACCTCCTGTTGATTTAAATTCTGTTGAACACATACTCACCTAAATATGACCAAAATTTAGAATTTTGCAAATCAATTATGTGATTAGAAAAGAAAGCATGCAATATACATACTCTTAGAGGTCCTTTGACTTGGTCATCTTGTACTAACTGAGTTGAGTTATCCCCTTTCAGGACCACCTGAAAGATATTCATAAACTTTATCATATATATCTTCTTATTAATAGCATACAAAAAGCATATGAAACTGTATTTATAATAATGCTCATAATCTGGAAAATAAGATGTTCAATCAATGCAATGGATGCAAACATTACTGAAAACAAAGCGTCTGGCGTGGATGGTTTTACTGATGGGAAACCCCAAGTATCACACTTAATATTTAATGTGAAATGTCATAATTAAAGAACAGGGCAAATCGAGCATCAGCCATTCCAAGGCAAAGAAAAATACGTTTTGATGCGAGTTTGGATATTGATGCAATCCAGGGCATACCTGGAATTAGGCTTCCAGACCAGCAGATTAAACAGGCTTTTTCTCTCCCTCTATTTAGCACTTTATTAACACCACATTGAGTACTAAACTACAACCAAATCAAAAGCTCCCTTCATTAAATATGTAGTGAAAAATTAACAAACTGACCGCAATACCACCATTTCTGCTAACTGGATCAAGTTTTTACGGTAAAGATGTGAACCACTGCAAGTGTAACGAAAATAAGGATCAGTGACAGCAAAGTAAACCCTGCTTCTCCCTTTAAAATCCTTTTTGCGAAGGTAACACTGATGAGATGGACTGAATGTAAGCCGCTGCAATTTCAGTCCCAAGTTTGCAGAGATTCAGTTTAGAAACATAAAAGATGAATATTTAGATGTCAAGACCATCAACTGTTTTACTGCCATTTCTTATAGCAAAAACACCTGTAGTGTTTTAATAAAAAAGTCCAAAATTCCTATTTATTTTCAGGAATATAAAGCTCCAGGAGCTTCCTTTCCACCTATAAAGACATCCAGTTTTCCAACTCCCCCAACCATAGTCTACACGTAGCCATATTTACAAATATAACACTAGTGGCATGTTAAAATACAGCTGATATTAACCCCCATTCAGGTTAATAATGCAGTTTATGCAATTTTTATTTAAGATTTTATATTGGTATTGAGATGAATACAGATTGTCCTGCTACTCAGGAAAAGACACCTGGACTTTTCGGACTCTTTGCACTCTTGGCAAGCACACCAGGGTGTGCCTAACGCTCTTAATTACAATATCAGGCTCAGCCTGTTAAAACTTCAATTGTTATAGTATAACTGAGATACAGTGACAGGAATTTCCACCAAGTACACGGCAGTCTCATATACTTCCAAATCTTATCCTGGAGCAATAAAGCATAAGATTCTTAAGAGAAAAAGAAACTCGCACCTATTAACAGACTAAATACTCTATCAGATGAAACATACGGATACAAAATCAAGGATGTCAGAGGAGAAAGGGCAGCATGCTGCTTCCTACAGAGCTTCTCATTAACACACATTTCAAAGAACATCACAAATTTGTACAAGTACTCATTAGGAACAGGGGAAAAGACTCCAAGATCTGAATTGTTCTTTTTTTCTAATCATGAAAAGCACTCTGAGAAAGTGATATGATCTCTATATGTAACTGAAGAGGCTTGTTCTACTTGATCTAAGCATTAAAGCACACAAAAACTTAGATGCGTAGCTATAAAAAGCAGCTTTCATCTCTGTTTGTTAGGGGTTTTTGGGTCACTAATGCCTTATTTACATATCTTGGACAGCAGACAAGAAAGAAGGAAGTGGGTAGATTCTGACAAAACACAGCAGAAGAACAATTTCTATATTTACTTTGAATCCTTAACTTTTATTTAACTACATTTTATTCTTTTTTTTTTCCCTTATAGCAGCATTTACAACAGTACTGCAACACCAAAATAAAGACTTTCTTTTTTGGTTGTTTTGGCGTAAGACCTGTAAATGTGAATTACTACCATGTGCCAGTACTACGTGTGTGTAGAAACTCAGCTACGGCCACAGCACGTTGGTTTAGAAGCAGCAGCAAGATGCACAAGACTTAACAAAAGTTATCTGGTCTAAGAAACCAATTATTGCCACCTTTTTTTGATCTTCTGTTGATTATTTTTTTGGCTCTGCCTCTTAAGTTTTAAGCTAAAAACCCGAGAATGTCAGCTGGGATGAGATGGAACTTTTGCTTCTGAAGAGGTTGCTCTTATTCCTCATTACTCATGTAAAGCCATAATCCTCTATTTGTGACATCAAAACTGATTGCTGTGAAACTGATGCATTCACAAATGGAAGACAACCGCGATCAGGAATGAAGTAGCAAGAATAGGTAATTGGAAAATTCTTGTTCCAGCATCCTCCTCAAGAACGAAAAAACAAGACTCCCCCAAAAAGAGCAAAACAAGGAAACAAATTCCCCCCAAATCCAACACCAAATTACGAAAAACAGCACTCAAGTGTTCTTTAAAATTCATGCAGTGATGAACGTTTCCTAATCTTCAAGACTAGGATCTCCCCTGACCGTCCTTTCAACACAATCCTTTAATAAAATCAGCAACAACCGCAGCACTACCTTGACTTTCACAAGCCTCTTCACTGTCTTAATCTTTGCCTCGCAGAAGGCACCACGGTACTTGGCACTGACATCAGTTCCCACTGTCAGGTAGGCAGGCTCATCTGCTGCCTGGTAAGAAACAAATAAATAAGAATAAAGTTTAGTTCTTCTTATTTATTTATATAGCTGCATCATTATTTATTTAATTTTGCATCTTAACTTTTAAAGCTATTGACTTTTAACCGATAAACAATGTACACGGAATTGCAATCACGCTGTTCTTTAAAAGAAAAAAACAAAACAACAAACAAGTTACAGGAAGTTTTGTTATATCAGTGATGTCGCCCCCTCCCCCATTTTTTCTGCATAATTACTCTCCCAGAAATATCTTTCGGGGTATTAAAGTGATATTTAGAACATCTCCTTATAAAAAAGGGAATAACATATAGTAGTGACCATCAATTCAAGTCACTCCTACGTAGTATACAGACGCTGCAAAAAGGCAATAAAATAATCGTTCTACTTTTTTCAGCTATAAGCAACTCAATGACACGAGTTATTTAAAACATTCAAGACTCTCATCGCAATACTTACAATTAAGTCTATAACGTTCTACGTAAGGGATTTTTTTTCCTGCTGACTAAAAGGAGACCTCTAGAGAAATCTGTTGTAATCTTTCAAGCAGCTGTTAACTAGGACTTTTCTTTCCCAAAATGCCCTTATCAAAGCTTAATTGTTTATGTATTTTAAGAGAGAGAAATATTTTTCATCATGTTTTCCTTAATCTGAACTTTATTACCGAACATTTCACTTTACTGTGCTTGGAGCAACTGATGAACAAGGAAAAAATTACTACGTTGAAAACGTCTATCAAGACAGGAAATCGGCACGGAGGATTAAATAACTGTTTTCCTGTGGGTCTTTTTTAAAATTGTTATTATTTCTTCAACTGAAGGCAAAAAAAAAAAGAAGTTTTTCTTTCTTTTGTGAATTATACTGCAATTGTTAAGCCTTTGTACTGAAAAAAAAAACCCGGCAGCAGCTAAGGCGGGACAAAAGCTGTGGTTTTGCAAACTTGCAATAGCAGCTGCCGATACAGGAAGCATTTAAAGACAGTGGCCCAAAGGACAACAACTCGGAGACGTTTGTGAATTTTCAGACTTAGAAGAGCTTCGCTCACCCACACCTTGGCTGGAGAGCAGAAACTGGATTTGCAGCGTGCACCGAAACCCGGGCCAGCGTTATCCTACTGTTGCTCAGCCCAGACGTGCGATTAAAAATGAAAACGCCAGAGCAGCTACCGAGGCGGGGGGGGGGGGGTGTATGAAGGAGCCGCTTCCCGCTCCGGGGTTACCCTACCTTCATCTTTAGAGGTTATTTGAGGGATTCCAGCTCCGAGACTTCTCCTCCCCGCCAGCACACGGGAAAACGCTGCAAAAGAAGTGGGGGGAGCACTGAAGGTTCGGCCCCTTCAGCGCGGGGGTGTGAGGGGAGCCCAGCGCGGGCGGGCGGGACCCGCCGCTCGTCCCAGCCCCGCCGGGGCCGCTCAGGGAGCGGAGCCGCCGCCGCCTCCCGCCGCTTCCCGCCCGGCGGCCCCTCGGTGTGTCACGTCGCCATTGCTCCCGCTCCTCGCCTCGGGGCGGAGGGGCCGAGAGGCGCGTTCTCAAGCCCGTGAGGGGGAGAACCCACCGCTCCCCGCACGGGCAGCTCCTCGCCCGGGGGGATCGGCGGGAGCCGCCGCCGCCTTCCCCGCCCCTCCCCGGCCCTCGCAACTTTCTGCGGCCCGCGGAGGGACGCGCCGGCGAGCCCCTCCTCCCCGCCCCCCTCCCCGCCGGCCGGGCGGACTTCTGGCTCCCGTCCCCCCGCCTCCCGCAGCCCGGCAGCCCCGGCCGGGGCAGGGGGAGGTGGAGCGGGGCCGGGCCGGCGCTGCGCGGCTCAGGGGGCTGAGGGTGGAGGGCGGCCAAGCGCCGGGGCAGCCCCGGGGACAGAGGGGACTGCGGGGAGGAGTTCGGCGGGGAAGGGAGTTCCCGTCCCCGCTCCCTCAGAGGGTGGATGGGCACGCTGCTCCAAGCGGGGGTGGGGAAAGGGGGAGCTCCCGGCGCCGCTCCGCGCCCTCCTCCCCCGGGACGAGCGGCGGAGTTGCGGCTGCCGAGGCGCCCGCCGCCCTCGCCGCCTCCTACCTGGAAACTCGCCGCGAAGTGGGCAGCTCCGCGCCGCCCGGCCCGGCCCCGCCGCGCTCCCAGCGCCGCGGCCCCCCCGAGACGACGACAGCCCCGCGAGCGGCGGCGGCTGCTGAGCGCGGCCCCGCTCCACCCCCTCCAGCCCGGACTCGCACCGAATCACCAGCCCAATAACAAGCTGTTGAGCAGAATCTGTCCTGCTTGAACTCCCATTGGCCCCCTCCTGACGCCCCGGGGGCTCTGCCCCGCCCGGATTGGGCGCCGCGGACAGCACCCCCATTGGTCACAGGGAAGCTGGCACAGGGCATTGGCCAGACGTCGACGCAGGTAGAGCCACGGAGACTTTTGATTGGCGCTCCCCTGGAGCGCAAGCCGATTGGTGGAGGTTGAAGTGAAGTCAGCGTCTCCCGCGGCTGATTGGTAAGAGCTGGATCCGGATGTAGCTCCGTGCGCGGCGATTGGCTGAGACCGAAGGACCGGAAGAACAACGGCGGGGTCTGATTGGTGCGGGCCGTCTCTTGGAGACGCGGTGGGGCGGGGACGAGCGGGAGGGAGGGGGGCGGCGGGAGGCGGGGACGGCGTCCTGCGGCGGCGGCGGCCCGGGGCACGCGGCGCGCATGCGCGGCCGTCAGCCTCCCGGCGCCATTTTGTGTGCGGCTCTTTCCCATTTTAGGCCGCGGGAGGGAGGCGGCGGGAGCGCTTGGCGTCTCTCCCGCGGGGGGAGCCGGGGGGTTCGGCGGGGAGCTCCGAAGAGGCCGCGCCTCGTTCCCTTCACCACGGCCCCAACCCCACGTTGGATCACGGCGGCCGCGTCGCTCGTTCTCCCGCTCGGCGGCGATGGCGCAGGAGCGGGCCCGGCCGGACCCGGAAGTGAAGCGGCGGAAATGCCCGCGGAGGAGCCGGCGGCCGAGCGGCCCGGGAGGCGCGGCCCCGGCGAGCTCTCCCGCCGCGCTCCCCGCCCGGCGCTGCCGAGCGCCCAGCAGAGACACCGCCGGGCCGCAGGTAGGGGCTGCAGGCGCCGCCCGTGCCGCGTTCCCCTCAGCCGGCGCGGGCGGGCGGCGGGTGGTTGCGTTTCCCTCAGGGGAAGGCGTCGCTCTGTCGCCGTTAATCATCCCCTGCTGCCCGTGACGCGCTCGGGGCGAAGCGCGGGGATGGGGACGTGACCGCCTCTTGCCGCCCGGTCGCTTCTGCACATGGTGCTGGCGGCTGAGTCACCTCTGCATAGGGAGGATGCAGCGAGGAGGGGGAAGAGCGGCGGTGACGGGACTGAGCGCTTTTCGGGGTGCGGAGGGGGAATGTAGCGCTGTCCGGTCCTTCTGTACCGCGGTCGCTCTGAAGGAGCAGCCTGACATGAAGAATCTGAGGAGAGATCTTTGCTGTGAGGCGCCAGAGCCTGGCCCAGGCTGCCCAGGGAGGCTGTGGAATCTCCCTCTCTGAGACATTTAAACCCACCTGGACACGACCCTGTGTGATCTGCTCTGGTGACCCTGTGTTAGCAGGTGGGTTGGACTGGGTGATCTCCAGAGGCCCCTTCAACCCCAACCACCCTGTGGTTCTGTGATGTGACAGGGTGCGCTGAGAGAATATGGTCTTGGGCACTACTAAATAGGAGCTACTAACTGAAACCTGTATTAAAATTACATATATATTTTTAACATTAATGTAGATTCCATGTTAGTGCTTGCTTGGAGGTGGTTTTTGTGTTGTGTTCTTTTGTTTTTATTAAATCTAATGTTTCGGAAAGCAGTAGGCAAAAGGACGGCTCTCTAGGGAGCTTATTGAGCAAGAGTGAATAGTGTAGATAAGCTCTGCAGGTGTAGTGAGGTGTAATGCACATGAGCTATGTTTAGTATTAACTACAGGAGATTTCTGATATGGGGGAGAGTAGCTCTAGAGTTCTGGTGTTTAGATCTGGATTATAAACATAAAGAGGCTTGAACATATAGAAAAGTTTGAGGTATTTCTTTTAGTGCTGAGGGAATTTGATGCTGTGCTGTAGTTCCACTTTATGCAGTGGATAAACTGAAAATTATTGTTTTGAATATGTTGAATCTAACCCAAATATTAACAGAACTTCAGAAATTCACTTTGAATGCGAACTTCTCATCTAACTATGGAATGTACTGGTTGAATCATGACTTAAATTGTGAGCTATTTTTGAGGCACGAATTGTATCTCTGTACTAAGTATAGAACCATTTAATAAATAACAGTTTGTGACAAAACTAACCAGTCTTGTTTCTGATTTCTAGCAGGAAAATCCCATCCCCCTGGATGTATCTGTTGCAGCCGGTGTGCTTAGGAAGTTCATGGCACTTCACCCATCTAGTTATTGTGAGGAAAAGGACTTTATTTCTGTACAGCCTGTCAGCAGGAGAGGTGACTTGTTCTTTTATGGTATTTAAAGCACCTAAGAATGCCCAGCAAGGCATCTCAACAAAGAGCGCAAACATTCTCACACATCTTGAGGATGATGTCTAGCGTAATGGAATGGAAAAGCTGTGCTTTTGGCAAGCCAGGGAAAGGGTCTAATTTTGGTTTAAAAGAACTTTTTGTTGGAACGTGAACTTCAGGACTCATTATGCCACGAGTTTCAGATTTTTATATCCTAAATGTATGTCCAACCAAAACAACTTTATGATTCTATGTCAGTGTTAATTAGCCCTGAGACTTAAAGACAGCGCAGCTGTGCCCCTTCCCCAGCCCTTACAGGGAAGCAGTTGACACGAGTGGAAGAAATGAGCAGCGGACTTTGTTGTGAGCCACTTTATCATGAGTTGCTCTGGTAACTTTACAAAGTTAACCCTTTAGAAACTCTGGAATGAGGTGATCACAATGAGTCCTTTTAGTATCTAATCCCTCTTACATGCTGCAAGGTAGAGAAACTTTTAACATCACCGTTCAAAGCATCAGGACTTGTATTATGTGTACTTTGTTAGTAGAAAAGGTCTTGTAGATGTGGTATGGGAGATTCACCCGGGGATATGCATTTTGGTCTTAGTCGGTGCAAATCAGCACCAGGCTGCTTAATTTAAAAAGTTAACACAAAAGCTTCAAGCCACTGTAAGCATGACATTGGTCTTTGGTCATATGTAATTCTAGAGCTTAGGTGATGGCTGTAAATAAATCAGAAAAAATGTGTACTTCCAAGTGTCTCAGTTGTAGAATATACAGAAATTTTGCCTAAAGTCTTCTATATATGTGGCATTTGATAGGAAAATGCAAGTATAGGAATGTCTGTGTCTTACAGTATTCTTAGTAAGAATAGCAGTATAAATAGCAGCTAAATAAAACTGTTGAGTGTATCATGTGGCTTCCTTGAGAAAAGAGATTTCTGGGATAAGTAAGATGTTTTAATTCTGTTCAGTAGTCACATACTGCTTTTGACCTATTCCATTTATAGAGTAAATAAAAGAATTGGGGAATAAACATACCATCACAGCCAAAATATTCTAGAAACATTAAAAACACTGATTCTTGTTCTAACATTGAACTGCTTTCTATGTCGTGAAATACTGTGCTGCTTTATGTCAGACTTCGCAGGTGTTCAGGAGACTTTTAGCTGCTCTTATTTTTGTCTCAAGTGTTTAGTTCTCCTTTTTTTTTCAAGTGCTCTTCCTCTTGGTGTTTCTATTCTGTAAGTAAATAGGCAACATTTTTCCAGTGGTGGTTGAGCAAACGTCTGCCCGCAGTTGAGAACTTCTGTGTGGAACTGCTGTATTTCTGCACAAATGAAGGTCAGGTGTGTGTTTCCCACAAAGCTTTATCATCTAAGTGATTGCAAACTGCTCAGACAAGAAACTGTGAGGTATTTGGTGTGCAGGTCTAAAGGAAAAGAAACCCAACCAATGCAAAGTTGACAACAGAAAAGCTCAGTCATTAATACCTGGATTATAAAAATGGAAGGTCAAACCTTTCCTAGTCTTGGAGAAAATTCTGCTTTACTGTTAATATCAGCAGTAAGTTCCTTTGTATTTATTATCATCTGTGGGAGAGAGAAAACAAACAGAAAACCCCACACCTGTTAGTGCTAAATGCTCACCTATAGTTTCAAAGCTCTGGAACATTCCTGTCCCCATATTCAGAAAAATGGCTATTTAATTATTCAGACAGAACTGTGCATGCTGTTTTTCATCATTTCCATGTGAATATTGCTGCTGGAGAAGACACAAAGTTTAGCAACCCATCGGATGCCTGAATTAGTGCATTACATCCACTGAAGACCCATTCCTTGGGGCTGCCATGGGTATGTTTTGCAGCAGTGCAGTATCTCTGTGTGGATAATCATGAAAATATTGATGACATAGAGTATTCTGTGTTAAATATATTTGTGTGAGAAAAATCTCAGAATTGGGTTTCCTGTCAGCTCTGCAGCTAACAACAATACTCACTTTGTAGTTGCTTTTTCCAGTGACACGAGTAAAACGCTGTTACGTTCTCAGCTTGTCAGAGCAGTTCTTGTTAGCGGCTTCAGAGATCTCCAGGGAGAAGTAGTCCCATTTTTACTGAATAAACCGTGTCCAGACTTTGTTGTGCTTTGTGGCTGCAGATCTTAACTACAATCCTGTGTTTTATAAAATGTGTGCAGAAATCGGTGACGCGTTAACTGATGTGTGTTATTAGCAGCCTAGCAGCAAGAGAAGAGGTTTAAGTTCTCAGCCAGTGTAACTGCTGCTTTCATCCCAGCCCGTTAGTGGTGCGGGGGCGTTTTGGCGTGTATCATGCAATCTTTACATTCCAAATGTTAAAATGTTCCTTTTTTAAAGACTGATTTGGTAATCTTGTGTTGGGACGGAGTAAGAGCTGTGTTGTAAGAGGCTATTTTTACTCTTTCCGGTACATAATTTTCTCTTATGATAGCTAACATATTTCTGTCAAATGTTAATGTTACTAATTTAGCAACTATGGAAGAAGAGCGCTCATTGCTAGGGTTTACTTAAGATTGGATTCTAAAGCCAGTTTTTTCATGTGTTGTCATGTGCTGTTAAATTATCTGAGTATAGATGTTTAATTTCTGTTGCCTAGCAAAGGGATGCAAGAGATGGAATTGATTACAGATCCACTTAACTTCCTGTACTATTTCTACAGGCTACACGTTCACAGTCGTGACAAGAGCGAGGCTGTTAACAGCCACGCTGGGGAAGTCGTGCAGTGTTGTGAAGCAATAGCGCACAGCACTACAGAGAAGCTGAAGATTTGTACAGCGGCTTTAATTTAGATGTGGCAAAGGACTTTGGTTGTCATCACCTGCAGTCAGGTGATGAGTCCGTCAAAACTTGAAGTAGATGCTTGAAGTTAAATGAGAAATCAGTTACAGCTCTGGGTAGCAATGTGACTGCTGAAGGAGAGCATCCTTATGTATTTTTTCAAAGTAACTGTCGCTGAACAGCGACTAAAGGCGAAGGATTAGATCTACTAGTGAGTAATCAAACCTCTTTCAGGCTCTATAGATTTTTTTCTGTGGCAGGCACACTACTTAGTACTAGAAATGTATCCTATACATGTACACATAAGGGCTATGTTAATGCATCAGCGATTCCAGTATTGTAAAACTACTCTCTGTACCTTTCAACTGGCTTCCAAAATATTTCTACAGCATGCAGCTCTTCCTTCCTGGCTTCTGAGCTGTAGGCATTATTACTGAGATATTCATCTGTGGAAGTTTTGATCTTTCAAGGTGAGATGAGATGTTTGTTCTACAGGATTGGGGGAGTGGTTTTCTGTGTAAATAGTCACCAGTCTACAGAGCAAATAGGCTTTTAGTGTTTCAGAAATAAGTTGGAAACATTTAAACTTTCATCTGAATCTCTAAACAGTCTGTATTCTTCCTAACAGAGTAAAATCTTGTGTATAAATACTGCTACTTGAATAATCTCCCATCTAAATCAAATATACAGGGTGAAACTTGAATGCAAACCCCATGTGTTTTTGAGAGTAGCAATTACCTACTTCATTGCTATGAAAACGAACAGTTTTAACATTTAAACGGGGTTGCGTGTTGTATTTTAAGATCCTTACTGAGTTAAGCTTCTGAAATAGGTATTTCCCCCTTAAATATTAACTTCTGATATCTACTTTGGAGCAACAGTGTGGTCACTTTTTCAGCCTTTTGTGATACTGGGCGTGTGAATGTAAACTGAATTGGTGTCTAATGCCGTCCATATCTCGGATGTTGATTGTGGCTGATGTTGGATTGCTGAAATAGGCTGTTGGCTCACTTTAGCAAAGAGAACTAACTCTGGTTGGATTAATTTCTCAATACCTGCATTAGTAGATTCAGGTTTTTCTTGTCTTTCAGAAGTAGTTTTGAGTGATCATGGGAAATCTGAAGCAAGACTCTTCCTCACTTGTGCTGCCTATTTCTAGTTTGTACTTTGGAAGGCTTTTATTTTCCTCCCAATATGATTTCTTGCTGCAGAAGTAGCCATGTTAAAAAGCACAAGAAGGAAAATAGATGTTAAGAGTATGTTCTCATATATGCAAGCTTTTTTCCCACACTGGTAAGTGGCTTCTCATTTTTCCTACTATATCTTTCCATGCTTGTAGAGATATAAAATAGGGTTCTAATACTGATGGTGAGTCCTTGGATGTGGTCCACCTGCCAGTGTAGGTGTCACTCAAGCTTGTCAGCACCCATAAGCTGTTGATTGAAATGATGGACTGTTACAGATGTAGAGCAACGTGATCCAGCTGAATCGGGACTACAGACACACAATTTTTCCTTCTAACTACCCTCCAGAAAGCAATGTGTGTGCTACTAATGGTTCACAGCCTGGCACAAAGCAGCAAGCGCTATTGCTGCAAAGCACGGCTGCTCAGCCAAAGAAAGCTTGTGAAGGCAGTGGTTACCGTGGCCTCTCTTCTAGGGCTTTTGCTTGTCCAAATTACTTTAATCACTTAGGATTAACTTACTTTTCAGCCTCAGCTAACAAGAATGCAGTTGGTCAGTATTGATTCTTTTTTTAAAAGTATTAATGCCCTCAGTCTTTTGTATGAAGTGTTTTTGAGTTAGAAGTAGCTGCTCTCTGTGACAATTTACAGTTCAGCCGGTGATTAAATTCTGAATTTTTTCCTACATAGCCACCTTTTTCAAAAGACACCTTTTATTTGTGGATGTTGTTTGTAGGATATTATTACAGGTACCTAGTTTCCAGGTGGCTGGGGACTTGGCTGATCAATCAGCACTGTGTAATGCACACTTCACCTGTGAATTAATTGCAAGACTCTACTGTTTGCAGGAGGTTTGTACCTTCAGGGATGTGCTTTCCCCTGCAGTGTTTTTGTGTATTCTGTCACCTCATTAGTTACACCAGTACAGCTGTAAACAGAATTACTCAAATGAGCTGTGGGGTGTGGCATCCAGAACTCTGAAAGAACAAAATACATGTCTTTTTGGAGTTCAGTTATTCAGGATCGATGAAAGAGCTTTTAATAGTGTAAGAATGATCTCCTTGCAAGCTGCACAATGGGGGACAAACTGGTGTTTGTGTAGAAACAAGCATTTGGCTGGAGGAAATAGTTGGTTGTTAAACAGACTGACAGGAAACACATTAAGCTCAATTTTGATTCTGCCTCAGTATTACAGATTTGTTTCTATTCCTGATGTATATAGAAAAGTATTTGGGAAAAACAGCCTCTCAAGCAGTGTGCTTTGTAGACTGTGGAAACACCTAGGATTAGTGCTGAAGTTGAGCTTTATGTGAGTATTCTGTTAAAGTCATCTTGCGCTTCCTTGGCTGCTCTTGACACCTGTTAATGCAGTCTAATGTAATAGGTCTCTGTCCTTCCCCAAAATAATGAACTTAGCAGATTTCCTGCTTTTCTAAAAGCCCTGCAAACGACATAAATTTAAATTCCAAAAACTTGGGCATCACTTAGCTATGTTTTTGGGTTTTTGTGTGTGTACATTTGGAATATATTGGCTTCTGGGTGAATTTGCTATAATTGAACCTACTGTTAATCTGCTGAAATTGGAATCTTAAATGTATTTTGGATGTGCAGACAATACGTATATACCAAATGATATTTAACTTGATGCAGCAATAAACTGCCCCATGTTCTTTCCAAACTTTACTTGGCTTGTCTTACCTAAAATGGTATTTTCAGTGAGTAGATTTTATACCGTGTTAATGGGAGACTTCAGGGGATTTCAGTTTTTCCTGATCTGATTATATGCACGTGTTTGCACTATAAACTACGTGATGCTGCTGCCTGCTTTATTCTGCTTGTCCATTTTTGGTTGGCACAGCAACTTGTAAGAACCATTTTTAAACAACTGTTTCGGAGTCCTTTAATAGCAATGTACTCAAGATGAAAGAGCACTGCGTGGCGATTACTTAGTCTGTCTGGAAATAAGACTTGGTTTGAGCTCAGTTGTAGATCCTGTGTTCTCAAATACTAGAGTGTATTTACCGCAAAAGCAATAAGGCCACACTCTCGCCACTTCTACTACCTGATTTCTGCAACTCTGTATAATCAGACATAACAGGTAGCAAGATCTTCTAGGATGGAAAATTACAAGCAGATAATGTCTCAAAATAGCTCTCAGTTCTTAAGTAAAAGTAACTTACTTGCTGCATGTAGCTTGAAAAACTGGTGGGTGGAGGAAAAGCTAGTCCTTGTCTTACAAGTGTATGCAACCCAAGAAGGAAAATAAGAGGTGGGGGGGAAACAGTCTCCATACCCTATTTTTGGTGCCAATACAGTCTCAAAATTGTCATGACAACTAATACTATTTTTCCTCTTCAGAATCTTGAAACTGTGCACTTTAAGGTCATCATCTTCTAGCTGATAAATGCTTCAGATGCATTGCTGAATTCACTGTTTGGTGTTCCCTTCTATGGTTACAGTTTTATCTTAAGGAAGAGACTTGCAAAACAGCACATGTAGTTATTCCAAGTCCCCTTCCTTCAGGGTGACTTGGACCCTACAGCCAGACAGCATCTCAAGCAGCTTTGCGTCCATATGGAGAGTCACACTTTCAGCTTGCGGGGTTTTTAACCTCAGGCCATCAAGCTATTTTTGGTGATGAGAAGGAAGCAACAGATGATTTGATGCTTGACATACTTCAGATCTGCGCGAGACAAACTCTGTTTGAAATGTTTCCTTTCTGAGAGTCAGCACCAAATACAGCTTAATATGATTTATTTTGGAGATACCCTAGGGATATATGGCACACAGAAAATTTTACATGAGTTACTTCTATGCACTGTTTTCCTATGTGCTTCTAACCGTTCAATCTTAACATAATTTCATCAGCAGTACTAGTCAGTTGTAACAAAGGTATTATCCAAACCAGTAATATTTATGGCCATATAAAGGTAGTACAAACAATGGAAATCGATTATCCTAGTGTAGTAGCCTAAACTGGGTTTTTGAACTCTGCAAGTCCAGCTGCATATTCTAAGATCTGTTCTGGTGCAGTCATGGGGATGTATGCAAGTCAACTAGCTATTGGAATCTATTTTATTTTCAGTTTGTCATCTGCAGTTCACCTCTTCTTAGTTCTCTTTAACTAGGCTTCTGTATGCGGACTTGCTGACTAAATAACAGGGAATGTGACACATCCAGTGCTATGAAATATCAGAGCAGTGAGTCATCAGGTGCTTAGTAACAGTCAGTGGATGTATGAAACTTAAAGGGAGAGGAAGCATCTTGCTGTACATCCTACTCCTATGTCATTGTTGGAACTATGTATTTATAAAATACTCCTTAGTGGAGGGATGACTTTAAGCTAAGAGATGAGTTGGTCGATACAGTCTTACTTTCTGGTGTTCTGTTAAAGCCTGTGCTAAGCAACAGCACATGCCATTAAAACTCTGAACATGAAATATTTCAGCAGGGCCAGAACTGCAGCTATGCATTCCAAGTGGGTATTTGACTTTCTGCTCTATTATGTATTGCCATAAATAGCCAGAATCTGGACTAAGTAGGTTACTTGTGGAGCCTGAAGCAAGAAGTGCTGCTTGGTATGGACTAATTATGCTTTGTCTGATATCTTCAGAACTGAAACTTCCCAGTGCTTTGGGCAGAAACAATCCAAATGAGACTCTTAAGAACCACCTCTTTCTCAAATCTCCAATTCAGCAACTTTTACCCTGCCCATGTGTTAGCCTTGCAATGCATTTTCACATTTCAGTGTAACACTGAAATAATAATTGACCATTTCAAGCCAATTATAAAAGCTTGTTTTCATTTTAGGGAAGGGGATCCAAGCCCTGCTTTTGTAGGAAGGCGTGTGCTGCCCCGGTGCCAAAGGCTGGTTCTGGGAGCCCTCAGAGGTTGCTGTCACAGACACCGCTGTTAGGTGGGTCATACTGAGCTTGCATGTGTTGCAAGGAGCTTACTCAAAACTAGTAAGGTTTAAGTAGAAGCACATGCTATCTTGTGTCTCAAGGAACAGCTCTTCTGGAGCTTCAGCTCTGCAGACTTACACATTCTCCAGATGTGCCTCACAGCTGAAGCTACAGGAGATGGACTGGTAGCAGCTTTGAAATCTTTGTTTTAGCTGTCTGATTAGTAGTTGGGCTCTGAGATTAAATCAAACTCTTCCTCCTAGAATACTGTTTAAGACTGGAGGCTGTCTGTTGTACAGCTAGATTATTTTTTTCCTAGTTCTGTACTTGAAATGGAGACTCTGCTAAAAGTAAGCTGTGTTGTTGCTGTTGAGATTTAGTATTATTTTCTCTTGTTCTGTAGTGGATCAATTCCTCACTTTAATCTCAGATCCAGCTTGAGCCCTTCTGGAGCTTAACTTTCACCAAGTGATGTACCTCAGACAGCTCTATATAATATATTTAGAAAAAAAAACCCACAGTCTTCAATATTTAATCAAAGTTTAATGATGGATGCTGGGTTGTCCCAGTATGTTTTTAGTCTATGTGTGGTCAATATTGCCATGAGTAGCCACTTCCTTCTTTTGGACGACTTCCTTCCCTGCTCAGCTTCCACTGTTTGCCACAGCAACAAGTAAACACTAATTTTCCTGCTGAGAATTAAAGTTGTCATTTAGCCTAGCATGTGTGGACTAAATTAGTAAAACATTATGATGGCTACTGCACAAATGTATAATTAAATTAAGCATTCTTAACTAACTTCAAATTAAGTTACTTGTTCAGTGCAGCATGGTTGTCTCATTGGCTACCTCAGCTGGAACTGCAACTAGGTTAAGGCTACAAAAATAGCTGTAATAGTTTTTCTGTTGAACTTCAAGTCCTGGACTAGGAACCTATTCTCGTGTTCCCTGGGTGGTGGTGTTAAAAGGGAGCAATGCTTGCTTTCAGATCAAATAGAAGCCTGCTAACTTTCTGTTTCTATAGTTAAGGGAAATTTCAATACTAATGTAGCTTATTCACTATTTTCATGCTTTTTAAAATCCTTGGCTCCCCTCTCCTGAATAAATGCAAAATTTTTTCCCCACCTTCTAATGGTCACTTTTTTCTTCCTTCCCCATCTGCCGTCAGTGGAAATAATGTTTTTTTTCTTATCATAGATAAGGATCAGTTCTCATAAAAAGGTTGAAAGTATATTCTGTTAACTTAGTTATTTAATTTGGAAAATAACCTGACAGTAATAATCACCTTGGTATTGTTTAACTAAACGTTGCTATGACAGACAAGGCTACTGTGCAGCACTTTGTACTACAATCCACACACAGCTGAATTGCTTCTCATTGGACTTTATTATATATCTTTCCACAACAAACACAAAGAATTAGAGCACAGCTCCTTGAAGGAACTATTTAGGTTGCCATGTTATCTAAGTAGTATCTATTTGGAAATTTTGAATAAGGAAGTAGGTGGCTCTGTTCCCACCTGTATCTCTTCACATTTTGTGGAACATCTTCCTTGTACTTTGTTGTAAACATACACAACTGATCTTGATCTTCTTACTTAACAAGAATTATACAAGTCAGGTGTCAGGGTTATGTTTCCTGTCCTTAATTCTGAATGTCACTGAAAGGTTGGGATGGATGTGTGTAGCCACACATGAGGATTGCTTTTAGTTTCCATTTAGCAGTTTGCTAGCAATGTTCCAGGCATAGAATAAAGACAAAGTGAAGAGAATCAAGTAGGCTCTCTGCTGTAGTATACAGCAAGTGGAAGACCAGCCCTCAGCTCCTGCCTTAGAGTGCTGATGAGAGTTTTCTGACTGGCACTTGCTGATGAATCAAACAGCTGAATCAGCAATAAACTTCAGAGGTAAATTCAGTTTGGAGAAATGCAACTCAGCTGAAAGGCTGAGTCAGTGTGGCTGCTGTGCTGTCACCTCAGGACCAGGGCCTGGTCATGATGAATGTTGGCTCAGGCAGCCTGATCAAGAGGTTCAGCAGCCTATAAAAGCTACACCCAGTGGGAGAGGCAAGGCTTTCAGGTAGCTTGACTCCAGCTTACATGGGTCTGGCTCAGGTTTAAGCCTATATTGACTTTCCTGTGTCACAGAAAGGAAGTAGAACCTGTACCTTCTAATCCCATTAAAAAAAGAGAACACCACCTGTAGGCCAGGTGTTCTTTCAAAAGGAAAAAAGAAAAAACAAGCATGTATGGGAAAGCTTTTGTTTTAAAGTCTTACCAGTCACTATTTTGTAGTACTAAAGGTGAGCAGTCTGATGAGAAAAGCATGCATTAGAATTTTAACCGCATGTACAAAAAAGGCTTTAATTTTTACCTGAGTTTTAAGGTGGTGAACAGGACTGTTTGTTACCTTGTCTTTCAAGGCTTTGAAGTGACTTAGAATGGACAGTCTTTTCCTAGGAAGTGTTGGGAAAGCAAGCAGGAAAGCTTATTTTCAGTTCCCAGGGAGGTCAACAATTGATAAAGCTGATTCAGAAGTGATTTAAGAAACTACAGCTGAACAAAGCTATTTAAAAAGAGTTAACACTTCAAGCATTAATTCCAGTTTTAATTCACAGCTTTAGAACTTACCTCACTGTAAAATAGCTTTTGTTATCTCTTCTGCCAAGAGCAATCACAGCCTGTGGCTATGACTTAACTGAGAAGTGTGATAGGGGTTAATCAAGGAATAATCAAGTACTATTTTTCATATTAAACTCTGCAGTACAAACAACACACTTGTCAAATTTCTAAGCAGATTGTTTTTCTGTACCTGGCCTGGCTCAACAGTGTGCTGTGGTAAGAGGAAAAACACCAGCCTAATAATATCTTTCTTCCTTAATTTGTGTTTTGATAGAGTACAGTTGCTTCTTGATGATTCTGGCCTATACTCTATTGAAATAAAAGCTAACAGACAGTAAAATGGAAAATTTATTAGTGCAAGTTGGTCACCCAGTTTTTTCCAGCAAGTATATGATAGCATCCCATGCTTAATACATTATAAACAAACCTGTTCTAAGTTAACAAAAGTTGTACTTGTCTTGAAGTAACAATGTGTTACATATTGTCGTCATCTGATTCATCTTCCTCTTTCAAAGATTCCTATTAAAAAAAATTAAAAAGTAGTTTAACAGTTGTTTTTTGATTCTGTCTAGAAGCAAAACAAGGTTTGCTGTAGCTTTACAATCCTCTCAGCCTGCCCAGAGCCTGGTATTCAGCAGGCTAGTTCATATCTTTAGTGGGTAATAATGAGCACATTCATTACCTCTGAAGCAAATGCAGATGGTTATCTTTAAAAACTGTTCTAGGCAACATGACTTACTACCTCTCCTACTCACACTATCATGGAAGAGTTAATACATTTACTTTTGAAGGAGAAACACACCACTTGTGCAAGGCTGCTGAATTACACTGGTTTTGTAAGAACAAACCCTGGATTACACTGTTAACTTCACCGTTCCCCCTTGAGAATAACACCAGCGAATGCTAATGTGTGGTGTAACTATACATTTTCTAGTCATCAAAACAGTAGCAGCCCAGCTTTCAGTTGGTTCCTTCCACTCCGGGCTTACCAAGTGAAGCACTGAAACACCACCCAGGTGAGACCTTACCTTGGCGTATTTTTCTGCTTCCTCCCTGATGTCTTTGGGAACAATTTCATGTTTTCCATTGGTTACTGCCAATAAAAAGAGTACATCTTAAGTAGAATTCACACAGGGACCTTAACATACAGAGTGAAGAAGCAATTTTTTACTTTAGTTACACAAAGTTATACATTTTCTGGTGCTTATAGAAATTACAGAAATGCTTACTTTCTCCAACCCAGCTGAGTTCCAACTCAAAAGCTTTATCCTTTACTTCGTCATGAACTATGTAGATTCTGGAAAGAACAGACAAAAGTACAGATTAGAACAGTTCGATCAATAGGCTAAATATACTTTCTTCCTTTCACAGATTTCTTCTGTTGAAATACTCTTATGGTTAAAAGAAGCTCTCCACATGCTTCTTCCCCTGCCCACACACACAAATAACCATCAGAGAATTTTCCAGGCTTAATTGCTAGTATGACAATACAGTAAATGATTACAGCTAAGACGCAAGTTGAGATGTTCAAGTTATCCTAATCAGAACAAACATTAAGATTCAAATACTGCAGAACTACTACATGCTGCTGCCAGATTAGTTATAATACAGTTAGGAGTGTCCTATACTTCCCCTGTAAATCTTATTTCAGTTTACAGTTAAGACTGAACTCCAATACCACAGAATCTTGTGTCTAGAAGCCTGTACATAGATCTCCATATAGACTGCCATGCTTATGGCAAACATGATGGTCATCAGAATTAAAACTGCAAGTGGTATTATAGCATATGCAGTACCATCCAGACTAGTAAAATTGCTCCTTAGTCTGTGGGATAAAAATGTCACACACTAACAGCAATACTGATTTGACTGCATCATAGTATTCAGTCCTCAGTGGCAGAACATGTAAACAAACCATAACAACCCTGAGCTGAGACATACACTTCAAAACAATAGTAGAACTTGGAATAACCTGTGGCTTCGCTTGTTGAGAAGGCCACATTCCTTAGTTTGTTTCAGAAGGTATTAATAAATCAAAATATGAAAAATACCAGCTTTTTCTAGCCAACATAGAAAGCTTGGAGATAGTGGAGGCAGGAAGGATACCTTCTGCACCATACCAAGTACTTCCAATTAAAGTTGTATTAAAATATTGTGAAACAAATATAAAGAACAAAGTTAACACTGGTGTCCAGGGAAATATCACTATACACTTATGTTCTTCTGACACCCTTTTGCCACTTTTAGACTGGACTTACTGATCATGGCTTAAGATGGTCTTTAGGCTCTTCTTATGTGTTCAGCTGGTTACAAGCCTTTCACAAAGTGTACCAGGACAAGCTCTTGAAAAAAATGTTCTGCTTGACTCTGGGCAGTTAAAAAATTAAAATCTTTGCTGTCTTGCTCCTTGAGCTGAGGCAAAACTAAAGAACAGAAGTATTTTCATTATTTGAAAGTCTGTGCCTTATTTGTACCATTTTAGAACCGCTCTGAGGTCCTTGCTTGTTTTTAAGACAGCCGCAGACACAAAGCATGAGATTGTTTCACAGGCTGCAATACCAATGATAGAAACGTATTTATTACTTCTTTATAACCTTCTAAGCAATAGCCATAAAATACTGGAGATTACCATTTTGCAGCTGCAGATTATTAAACTGTTCCCAAAGCATTAAAAGGAAGTGTTGTAGATACTTGAAAGAATACTAGTATTTGATACTAATTCACAAAGTGTTTTCAAGATCGTTTACTACTGGCCAATTGATACTCAGCAGAAAGTCTTCTCTCTTCCCAATGTCTTTTTTTCCCCTCAGTAGTATGTGCCTTACTTACCTTGACTTCAGTAAAGCCTTTGACACAGTCTCCCACAGCATCCTCACAGCTAAGTTGAGGAGGTGTGGTCTAGACAATAGAGTAGTGAGGTGGGTTGCAAACTGGCTTAAGGAGAGAAGCCAGAGAGTGGTAGTCAATGGTGCGGAGTCTAGTTGGAGGCCAGTATCTAGTGCAGTGCCTCAGGGGTCAGTGCTGGGGCCAATATTATTCAATATATTCATTAACGATTTAGATGAGGGAATAGAGTGCACTATCAGCAAGTTTGCTGATGACACTAAGCTGGGAGGGGTGGCTGACACACCAGAAGGCTGTGCTGCCATCAGAGACCTGGACAGGCTGGAGAGTTGGGCGGGGAATAACCTGATGAAATTTAACAAGGGAAAGTGTAGAGTCCTGCATCTGGGCAGGAACAACCCCAGGTTCCAGTATAGGTTGGGAAATTACATATTAGAGAGCAGTGTAGGGGAAAGGGAGCTGGGGGTCCTGGTGGACAACAGGGTGACCATGAGCCAGCACTGGGCCCTTGTGGCCAGGAAGGCCAATGGTACCTGGGGTGTATTAGAAGGGGGGTGGCTAGTAGATCGAGAGAGGTTCTCCTTCCCCTCTACTCCGCCCTGGTGAGACCACATCTGGAATATTGTGTCCAGTTCTGGGCCCCTCAGTTCAAGAAGGACAGGGAACTGCTGGAGAGGGTCCAGCGTAGGGCAATGAAGATGATTAAGGGAGTGGAGCACCTCCCTTATGAAGAAAGGCTGAGGGAGCTGGGGCTCTTTAGTTTGGAGAAGAGGAGACTAAGGGGGGACCTCATTAATGTTTATAAATATATAAAGGGTGAGTGCCATGAGGATGGAGCCAGGCTCTTCTCGGTGGCAAACAATGATAGGACAAGGGGTAATGGGATCAAGCTGGAGCACAAGAGGTTCCACTTAAATTTGAGAAAAAACTTCTTCTCAGTGAGGGTGACAGAGCACTGGAACAGGCTGGTCAGGGAGGTTGTGGAGTCTCCTTCTCTGCAGACATTCAAAACCCACCTGGACATGTTCCTGTGTGACCTCACTTAGGCGTTCCTGCTCCAGCAGGGGGATTGGACTAGATGATCTTTTGAGGTCCCTTCCAATCCCAAACATACTGTGATACTGTGAAATGGTACCTTTTTTTTCCTGTAAATCCACTATCCTCACATAGCATTTGTGGTATAATATTAGTGACTACAGGCAATTACATCAGTGATGTCTTGTCCTAAATCGCATCAGTGAACAGCAAATGTTTCAAATTTTTCCACGTGGCATCAAGCTTTGTCATTTAAATGAGACCAGCTATACCCTACACACATCTTTAAACATGGAGTGAATACTTGGCTCCTTTCCTAAGCACTTGAGTCTTGTTTTAGGCAAACAGGAAGGCTGGGTCAAAGACCTCAGCTTCATTTCTGGACTGCTACTTAATGTCTGAAGCACCAGTTCACTGTTCAATCTGTGTAACAAAGTCTACAGCTCTCTCTTCGGAATCAGGATGCCAAGGAGCTTCCCCGATCTGCCACCTGGTTTATATATTTTAAAACCAGTGACCCTATTCAGACAGTTCTAACCTTAATCCACTGGTGCTACAAGTTGCACCTATAGAAAGTAGCAGGTGAGATCAAAAGGTGTATTCTTCATATCCTTCAGCATTTTTTTCAGTACTAAGTCGCATACCCTATCTCACAAGAAGGGGAAAAAATATTAATAGCAGAATATACTAGAGTCAGCATGAGCACTTATCTAGTAGAAATGAAACCTGGTACCCAAATTAAAAGGAATAGCTTCAGTTTGAAGCCACATCAAGCTCACCAGTACGGATTTTAGTCAAGTTGGAAAAATAGGTTGGAGACTTACATTTTTGCAACCTCTTTAACAACGTCACGGCAGGTCATTTCCTTCATCTGTACACAAAAAGAGACACAGCTTAAGAGAATATACTGTTTTCCACAAAGCCAGAACATAAGTGCCTGCACAGATGCATAATGAGCTTTTTGTTCAGCACTGATAAAAGTGACAAGATTCTATGAAAAAACTGTTCTGTGGAAACTTCCCCAGTCTAAACATCAACATCGTAAAATCCTGACTTGTTATGAGATGCTTTCTGATCAACTGACATAAAATAACCTCATGTACAAATTGGGGAAGCACCATATTATCATGTATAATATATCCTTTCTAGGTAGTATAGTAATACTTTCAGCCTTACCAACATTTCATGCAAGCAATATTGTCTTTTAAGTAATGCCCTAAGAGGATAATCTTGTTCTAGTGTTAACAACCAACTGCATGCCTGAGCAAGGTAAGAGCATCTCAATTTGTATTTTCTCACAGTTACATCAGTCTTCTGACAGTTTCACAGTTAAAACAAAATCTCATGCCAATTTCCAATAATAAACTTACGTTCTGAGGGTCAAATCTCTTGCCAGTTAACTCTTCTGGACTACAAAGTGGTAATATATATATATATATTTCATTAATGCAGGGATGAAACAAGATTTGCCTCATTTCCTTTCTCAAGGTTTCATTTGCACCAACCAGACAGATACCAGCCTTTGATACTGCACTCAAACTGTGCCCATCATTATTCATTGGAATCAACAGGACATGTGTCATGAAACACAGTGCAGTACACTTCCTCTAGCATAAAATGATTTTCAAGTTGAAATTCCTTTATTTCCCAATTGTTTACACTGAACTCAGTATGTAACCCATTAATTATATATTATAATCTCTATCCGACGCTCAAAAAGTTTTCAAAACCACAGTACAATAGCTAGTTTTGAGACACCCACAAAGGAATTAAGATGACAGAGACCCATTGCCTCAGCCCTTAATTTGTGACACTCCATCCATAACACACACAGCACCGGCTGCTGTGTACAAACAGAACTCGGTGTCACCCAAACATTTAAATTACTCTGTATTTACACTTAAAAAGTTAGTGGTGAAATAGGAAAACCCAGAAGTCTGCTACTATCACACGTATTTACAAGAGGGAAACTGAAGTCAGTTTATTTTGTGCCATTACCCTTTTCCCATGCCAGGTGTGTTAATTCTGCAGACACTAAGAGTAAACACTGTAGGAGCTTATCACAGGAGTTAATGACAATTATGTCCATATATCAAAAACTTGTACGTAGCGTCAGAGCTGCAGAAGCGCTGCAGAAGACACCAAGAGAGTCAAGTACTCTCCACAAGACTGCCAGAAATTTGTTACACTGTGGGTGGTGAGAGCCTGGTCCGGGTTGGCCAGAGAGGTGGTGGATGAACCATCCCTGGAGACATCCCAGGCCAGGCTGGACGGGGCTCTGAGCAACCTGAGCTGGTGAAGATGTCCCTGCTCATGGCAGGGGTGGCACTGGATGAGCTGGGAAGGTCCCTTCCAACCCAAACCATTCTGTGATTCTAAGTTTTCCCACAGCTGAAGATAGCAGACACTCACATAAGATGCGACAGATGTGATCAGTGCAGTGTTTCCTGCTTGCACCCTCACCTCCATAGGAGGGTTTTGCACCCTGTGTCCCCACCTGGATACAGGATCTGCTCTGCAGTACCTGTGACGTGGGTTTAAAGTTCTGACCACCTGCTTGCCTCTTTTTCCACCTGTAGTCGTGTCTTCCACAGGAACAAGTCTTAGCTGACAGCAGGTGGTATCACCCACAACAGCTTTTGTACTCTGGTCTTTTTCCCACTTCAGTTTTTACAAATTCATCTCATCAAAATTAAGCCTGACCTGGAAACCCGCCCTGTCTACAGTTAACAAAAAGCATCAGCATGCAAGACTGGACTTGCTTCACATTGCTGTGACAAGATCATACGCGTTACTGAAGACATTCTGCAAACAAGCCATTAAATAAATAAATGCAGTTGGGCCATACGACAAACCACTGTTCCCATACGCTAAAGATTACAGGCTCTACTGTAAAGTTCTAGCAGTAAACATACTTATTAGCTGTACAAAAATCAGGGAATATACCAGAAGTTATTTTAAATCCCAGCACTGGACAGAAAATGAAATTTTGGGGGTAGATGATATATTACCCAACATATCATTATGCCAGTTTGCACACGTGGAAATTGAAATTATGATTTTCTCAGACACCAAGATTCCTGTATCAGTATCTAGATCAGATGATCTTGTAGGCTTCCTACTTCTGATTTGGTATTCAAGCATCTGACCAGATTCCAGACTGAATGAAGTAAGTTTAGGAACATCTCAATTTTTCCTGTGATTTTTCAGTTACGATGCTACAGCACCATAAACAGACTATTCTTAAAAGCACGGCAGCCATATGAAGTCTGAACCTTTCCAAGAGCAGCTGCGATGTACTTCTGCAGACCAAAACCATAAATAAGATGCAAGCAGAGAATCAAGTAAGAATTACATGAGACAGACCAGGTCTAGGGGCGTCCCATGTTGTCTCCAATTCCAAAGGCATCAGCTATCAAGATGTAAGGACAGAAGTCTTTCAGGATCCTAACACGGTTCTAGGTCAGCTCAAGGCACAGCAGCACATCCCAGTAGTCTAGTCCCCAGACTGGTTTTACACAGCCAACTGTTTGCATGCTCCTTCAGAAGGCTACAAAACAACTTCTTGGTGTGCGCTTACAGAACTTTACCGTAAAACTCAAGTTACACTATTGTGCAAGCAGGAAATGCTGAGCAGAAACAGCTCTTTTTGGTAACAACAATAGTGCACCATACAGTTGTACTCTGCCTGGTGTTCACAGCACTAACATCCTTTTCAGACATGTAAAGATGCTTGGAGAGGTGTATGACAGTCAGCAACAAGCTCATGGACGCGTCTTTTGAAAAAAGGCCGTACCTCAACACTAGCCAGCTGGGAAACACCATCTTACCTGTCAAGGACTTTATTTTTCTCCATTACATTTACAGAGTCATAATATTCCAGCGGTCATTCAGTATCCTGCAGTTCCACTCACTGTCCAGCTTTTTTTAATCAGACCAGCTTTTTTTTCAACTTTTTAAACAAAAAACCTTTGGGAAAAAATAGATTATACCACCCTGTACGACGCTGCCCGAAGGTTTTCATTCACAACTAAGAACTTAGTTACACTTTCAATATTCACTCAAATTACTTTGCTCACTCGCACACACGGAATTGGATGTTTATGCTTCCTCTTTAACCACGTGCACTCCCTGTTAACTACACATTGCCCAGGGGCAAGGCTTGAGAAATACTACTGTGGTAGAAGCTAAAACATCTCCTAGAATATACAATATTCCATCTGCTCCTCTTGGATTTTATACATTTTAGGCATCCAAAAAGGTAACATAATAAGCTAAGAATATTTTTCTTGCAACAGCATAACAAAACCATAACGTCATACCTGAAGTTTTTCTATCTCCGTTTTTGCAGCTTGCCTGGCTTTACCAATGGCACACCCCCAATAACCCTAAAAAAAAGAAACAAAAAATAGGCAAATTTAATTAAATACTAAGCCCTCTGCAGTTCTTACTGTCACTCAGCATATGCCGACCCCATCCTGCTCACACAGGAGAGGCTAACACACCTTGGTGCTGTTCTCTCTCTGGCACGTTCCCAAATTGTTGAATGGATTCCAATTACTAGATTAAGTACTACCACTGCTGACAGAACAGAGCAGTGCTCAGTAGTTTCTGGACAGAAACATATCTGTTCAATTTTTGTATTGTTATTACAGTAAATGCAAGAGCAAACTAGAATTAGAGAAGTCCAACTAGACAAAAAAAACACCCAAACCCACATACCGTGAAAATATATTGAAGCATAAGCACATAAAAAAGAGTAATTTTATTTCCCTCAACAGCTGTGGTATTGGATAAATTGAAAGAAAACTTCAAAAGATCAGAAGAGTATGAGCATGTACCATCCTGTGTGTAATAACAGCTGAAGAGGCAGCACGAACACCAATTAACAAAAGTATCTGTTTTGGTTTGACTTGCTGTTGGCAGCCAGTGTCAGAGCAGCAGCCCTCACATCTGAAAGTATTTACTGAATGGGGTATCACTTACTCTTTTTGGGCAGCACATGGGCCTTTTCATTGGATATAGATAGCTAGGTGGAATGAACTCCCAAATTTCTTAGACAAGCTTTAAAACTAGTTTCATGGAGACTGAGATACACAATGTGCATTTAACAAGGACACACAAATAAGCAAAACCCAGCTCTGTGCATTTTTAAGCAGCGATGCACTAGAAATCTTCCCAGGCACAAAGAGAAAAAAAATTAACAGCTGTTTTGGAACAGCACTTAATATTCTCCTAAGTAGGAACTTTTAAAAGCGGAACTTATGTCAAGATGGAAACATTTTTGACACACTCACGTATGAAACTCCTGATGGATCAATCATATAAAGTTGTGCACCATCATCCTCATCATAGGACCCCAACATGAAACTGGAGGAGAAAAGTGAAATTAGAAACATTTCTACCAACCCACACAGAACAACAGAGACTACGCCAACTCAGGTTTCTTGCTACATTCTACTAAGCTATTTGTCAGAAGAGTTCAGTGTTACCATGACAGCCCAGCACCCCGAGGCTGCCAGAATCATTTCATTTATCTGCAACTAGAGAGCAGATCTCAGTTACTTAGTCCCTTTGTACTAGAACTGCATAGTAGTTGTAACCTACTCTTTAGCTACCAGAGCAAGCAGGATGATTGCAGAGGAAAGTTCTGGTTTCATCACTGTCATCAACTTAGTAGCATCAACTCTTCAAAACTTTAAAATTAAGGGACAAACTGTTAATCTTGGCGCAATATCCAAATGTGAATTCTTCACCTAATGTTTTACACACACACACAATGAGAAACGGGAAGGGAATCTGTTTATGAGATGAATCGTAGGTTACTTATTCAAAGTTTAAAAAAAAGCTCTCAGACAACCTAAGTAGTTTGAGCAATTGTGAAACAAAAGACAGTTACAAACAGTGTATGTTTCCAAGAGTTACCTGCAACCAAAAGGCCTGACAGCACTGTACAGCGTGTATGCGTGCACATACATCGCCACTCTGTCCGCCAGGTGCTAAAAGGAAAAAGAAATCAAACACTTTATTTACAGAATTAAGTAAACCTCAAGTAATAAAACTCAATTCTCCATGTCAAGACTAAGAAAGCCAGAAATCCTGAGTGAACTGCACCAATTTCTTACCTTCAGTGGAATATCGTAGCCATAGTTAGATCTAAAGTTAGAAGCCTCTTCTCTAGCTACATCTGCCAAAGAACGAGCATCTGCCAGAAGTCCTGCTACTGCCTGAAATGAGAATTACCATCAGCGAGGCCAAACATATCTTGCAATGATTTAATAAAATAAATAGATGAAAGTTTAATTGTGTGACTTAACCAAGATCTTTACCGAATTCCATGTACTACAAGTGAATTCAATCAAACTATCCATCTGCTAGCAAGCTCAAAACATGTCAATATGATTCCGTACTAATACAGTATACAGTTTTTCACTAGGAAATGTCAATAAACAAAATTGTCTTTGTGCTAAATAGCATCTTATGATTTGCCACAATTACACTAACCTAAACAATACTTCATATAATATATATTCAACAGGTAACACCAGGCATTTCTGTCCCACAGTAACCACTACTTGGCATCGTTGTCACATCACTGTTATTGGTTAACTGGTAATTATAAGGCCAGTCTTTAAAGGACTCAGCTGACTCTCACACTGCTGAGAAGAGAGTCTTCTATGCAGCATCTTTTCTCCTTAGCACACATTATTTGTTAGTTGCAATAAAAAATTACCACTTTAAAACCTGTGTTTAGATTTGCATTCAAGTTTGAAGTGGCTGCCGAAAAGCATTCAAAAAACTTTAAAACCAGCTTCAAAAATATGTATACCTTCTATTTTGAATTTGAATTTTACTTATATACGTGTGTGTGCACTCAAGAATATATTACAAAAAACAATCAAAAAACCCACTGGTGTTTCTGACTCTGTACACAGAAACATAAAGATTATTTTCTTGATCTACTTATTGATTCTATGATTTATAGACTTCTGCTTTCAGTTATTAAAAACCAAAATTAAATAGCACCTTACCATTCCAACATGCCGATCGACATTAAAGAGACGTTTATTGGAACCTTCTTCGTAAAGTTTGGACAGAACTAGTTTTTCTACTCCAAAGACAACACCGTCTTTGCATCTTATCCCAATTGCTGTACTGAAAGACAAGATAAATATAAGTTTCTCACACAGAAGCAGAATTATAGTGCAAAATACGTAACAGAGAAGTAACAAAATGCAAGAAACAATGACAGTAGCTCCCCATAGGTACGTTTGTTACAGCTCCACTTTAGCACTGAGGACAATAAGCAGGAGGGGCGCAGCCGCTGCCCCGTCACTGGGCTGAACGATACCAGTACAAAAACCACAGCCCGTATAACCTCTCTTTTTGGTAAATTCACTGTTGATCTGGGAGATGTGACAACTCATTCTCTAAGTCTCCAAAAGTGCATCATTGGGCAGAAATTACCAACCATGGCATGAGGCTCTACACAAGATACTTTGACCGATCCTGTGGCTGCGATCAGACACGTGGGTCATCCGGTCCACTCCTGGCTAATCAATCATCTCGCTGCTGCTAGAGCGCAGTTGGGATTTTTAGTTTACAAAACTCCTTTGCCTGTACTCAAGGGAAGACAGACACTCGCAGAGAAGCTGAAGTAGCTTCAGCAGGACATGGATGTCCTGTTTTCCAAGGAATGCAATGAAGTTACTATGAATTTATGAGGCACTGAGCACGTCAGACTTTCAGTGCCTCAGTTCACATCCATAAAACAGGCTTTTAAGTGCTGCCACAACAGCTTTACTACCATAACAGCCAAGCACCTAACACATTAATGAGACCTATGATCAGATTTTGACCCAAAGCATAAGATTTTTATTACCCTCAACACACATGAATAAGTTTACTGCCTTTTCCATTCTCCACAACATACCTGTTTCTAGCAAGCAAAAGTGATTTCTAGAAAGCATGAAAAGCAATTTCCAGCAAGCAAAAGTAATTACACTACTTTTGCACTTAATTTGAACCTAGGACACAGTTGCTCAGAAATAATTTTAACAACAATTTTATCTGCAATGCCATCATGCTTGTCTAGTCCAATGATGCTGCTTTAAACAAGACCAGCCAACAGACAGAGATGCAGATATTTGTATCTTACCTACTATTCTCCACAGCTTTCATAGCATATTCAACTTGGAATACTCTGCCATCTGGAGAAAACGTGGAAGCTGACAAGTCATACTGAAAAAGAAAACACGCTACTCAGGAAAAAAGGAACACATTATATCCCAGTATTTTCAGAAGTTTGTTTATTTATAAGTGTATGACTGGCACCCGCATGACATGAATGGCTATGAAGTTCTTTACACAAGGTGCATGAACAGCAGCAAACATACACTAACAACTCTGAGAAGTCATCACATCAGGACTGGATACACCCACACTTCAAACCCTGTCAATCCAGACATTGCACAGGTCTGCAAGCACCGCACATTACAAAATACTTCAAACCTATGGGAACTGTCTGTATGCCTTTGAAATTTATATTATTAGTTTTGAAAATAAATAAAATAAAAATCATAGAATCATAGAATGTCCTGAGTTGGAAGGGACCCACACGGATGATGAAGTCCCACTCCTGTCCCTGCACAGACAACCCCACAGTTCACACCGTGTGTCTGAGGGTGTTGTCCAGTCTCTTCTTGAACACTGTCAGGCTTGGGGCTGTAACACCTCCCTGGGGAGCCTGTTCAGTGTCCAGCACGTCTGGGTGAAGAACCTTTTCCTGATGTCCAACCTGAACCTCCCCCGGCACATCTTCCTGCCATTCCCTCGGGTTCTGTCACTGGTCGCTAAAGAGAAGCGATCAGCATCTGCCCCTCTTTCTCCCCTTGTGAGGAAGCTGTAACCTCAATGAGGTCTCCTCTCAGTCTCCCCCAAGCTGAACAAACCAAGTGGCTTTAGCCACTCCTCACACAGCTTCGTCTCCAAACCCTTCACCAACTCTGTAGCCTCTTCTGGACGCTCTACAGTAGCTTAATATCTCTTTTTACCCTGTGTCTCCCAGAACTGCACACAGCGCTCCAGGCGAGGCCGCAGCAGTGTGGAGTGGAGCGGGACAGCCCCCTCCCTGCCCGGCTGGCCATGCTGTGCTGGATGCACCCAGGACACACTGTTGGCTCCTGCTCAACTTACTGCCCGAGCACCACCTAAGCACAGAGCTGCGGGTCGGGACAGAGGCAAGAGAGCGCAGAAGCTCCCTCACCTCCTGCCGAAGGTCCCGTGGGGCTGCAAGGCGACGGGCGACGACGGCTCAGCAGCCACCCTGGCAGGTGGCAGGCCCCGGGTGACAACCGGCCCCAGGAGCCACCCTGGCGGCGCGGTCTGACCCCGCCAGCCCGGGGAGCCCCGGGCGAGAGCTGCATCGCAACCTGAGCGTAGAACAGAGCGGCCCCTCCGCGGCTCCGCACCCCGGGGCCGCCCCCAAGCCCCGCACCGCCCGAGCCAGGGGAGACCCGATCCCCGCCCCGGCCCCCGCAGCGGCTCCGCCCCCGCCTCCGGTTCCCTCGGCCTAACGGGCTGCAGTGACTCAGCAGCGGCTCCGGCCCGGGCCGCTCTGCGCGGAGGAGGCCGAGCCCACAGGCCGCCCGCACCCCGGCAGCCCCGCAGCGGCCGCGCTCCCTGCGGGGGCGAGCGCAAGGGAACGGGGGGGCGGCTGCTGGCCCCGGGCCAATCCAACCCCCCCCTACTCGCCGCCAGCACAGGAGGGGACCGTCAGACCGGCGCTGTGCCGGGCGCGCTGCCGCGGGCCCAGCGGGCCGCACTCACCCCGGTCCCGATGGAGCTCATGGCGGCGCCTCAGCACAGCCGGACGGAGCCCCTGCCCCCCGGCCTCGCTCACGCTCCCGACCGCGCAGCAACACGCGCTCCAATTGGCCCTCGCACCGGCCAACCACCGGCAGCCGAGAGCGACGCCCAGCGCTTCTCTGTGTGGGCGGGGCGGAGCCGCTCGGCGGGGCGGAGCCGCTCGGCGGGGCGCTGCATTCAGCGCGTCATGTGCTGAAGGAAACGCGCCAAGAAGCGGCTCCAAAGACGCCCGGCTAGCTCAGTCGGTAGAGCATGGGACTCTTAATCCCAGGGTCGTGGGTTCGAGCCCCACGTTGGGCGTGTGTGTTTTTGGGCTTCTGGTGTCTTTTGGCAGGCTCTGGGCTGTACGGCTGTGGGACCGAGGGGAGTTCAGTTCGAGCAGGGGAGACCCTGAAGAGGTCGCGCTTCTTGCTACCACAGCCGGGAGAGCTTTGGCAATGGCCGTAATAAATGCAATACAAACTTTTATAAATGATGTGGGTAGAAGAATCAAAACGTACCTTGACAAACTAGGCGGATCTGTGGCCGCTGTCCTGGGCAGAGGGATGTTAGAGAGAGCTGTGGATGGACTACAGAGCTACACACTCACCACCAACTGAATAAATTTAACAAGACCGAGTGCTGAATTCACCACAAGGAAACAGTACTCCTGGCCATAGATAGAAACCTGGGGCCAGGAGGCTGGAGAGCAGCCCAGCGTAAAGAAAGAGATGTGGGGGTTTGGGTTGATGGAAGCTGAAAGGGGCCCACGAGGACCATCTAGGCCAACCCCTGACTCTGCACAGTGCAAGCTTCAAGTTAAATCACACAGTCATGGGATCATTTAAGTTGGTAAAGAGCCTCAAGATCATCGAGTCTACGGGAGGCTGGAGAGCAGCCAAACAGAAAGAGATGTGGGGGTTTGGGTTGATGGGAACTTGAAGACGAGTCACCAGTGTGTCCTGGTACCTCAAAGAGCCAACCGTGTCCTGGGACACACCAAGCATGGCATGGCCAGCCGGGCGAGGGAGGACATTGTCCCGCTCCACACTGCGCTGCAAAACGTGCGTATAGCTTGTGCACATGGATCAGCTTGTACTGCACGTGCGTGGGACACTGCTCACAATCACACCCCTTTTCTGTTTAGTGCTTATAAAACACGCACACATATATAACAGAAGAATGGCGAGGAGATTAAATGTAAACATGCTACTGATAATGCCTGGCTGAAAGTCTCGTTTAATTCCTCGAGGAGATGAATGGGACAGCAGATTTAAAGAATTATTTTAGAAATATTACGGAAATATTATGTTTATAAATATATAAAGGGTGAGTGCCATGAGGATGGAGCCAGGCTCTTCTCGGTGGCAAACAATGATAGGACAAGGGGTAATGGGATCAAGCTGAACACAAGAGGTTCCGCTTAAATTTGAGAAGAAACTTCTTCTCAGTAAGGGTGGCAGAGCCTGGCCCAGGCTGCCCAGGGAGGTTGTGGAGTCTCCTTCTCTGCAGACATTCAAAACCCGCCTGGACATGTTCCTGTGTGACCTCACCTGGGCGTTCCTGCTCCAGCAGGGGGATTGGACTAGATGATCCTTTGAGGTCCCTTCCAATCCCAAACATACTGTGATACTGTGATATTTTTTTTTGTTTTCCTACATGTGTTTATTGTGTGTCTCTGTAAGTTGCTCTGTGCTACACCTCACAAGACCAAATAACTCTGGCTTTGCTGGCCCCAGCAGAAGCTGTCACTTGAGCAAAGGGGTGGAATGTATGGGAATATAGTGGAAGAATGGCAAGGAGATTAAATGTAAACACGCTCAGGTGACTTGCAGCTGGGGTGTAGAAAAAGCACATACATCGCATCACTAATAGTTCTATTGGCCTTGTGTGCTTGACAAGTAGAACCTCTGTAGTAGATAACATAGGCCTGTGAGAGACTCTAAGGCAACTTAGCATTGTGCCTGAGATTCCTGCTTTGTTGGGAGAAAGCAGAAGGCTGCTTGAAGCCTTGAAAACACGGGCGAACACAGCAGGCCCAGCGATCTTCTACCAGGGCTGAAATCCGCAACGCCGGTGTCTTCGCTTGCGTTACCTGTGCCCAGGAGCTTAGATGCTGTTTCAGAGATCTGGTAGTGAGCTAACTAAAATAAATTTGCTCTTTGCAATTCCATTTGAGGCCTTTGACTGCTTCTTGTGATGGGCCTGCATTGGCTCACACATAAGGGGGTTCCAGAGTTGTCCTCTGTGACAATCTGCACGCAGAAAGTGATGCACAGACACTCACAGATACGGCATTTGTTCAAACACAACTTTTATTGGCAACTCCGCACAAAGTAAAGCTCCCAGAAGGAATGGACTCTCTCAAAGTCAGGGATGTGGTTGCTGTCCGGGTGGTAACGGAGTCCCTGTCACAAACCTACTCGTGACGGCCTCTTCAGCCGCATCAGATCCCACTCCCCAGTGTGTGCTTTTGCTGGGCAGGAAAGGTGCAGCACCAGTTCCCTCTGCCGATTGATCAGCGTCTCCCTGTGTCCAGCGCACTCGGTTCTGTGGCACCAGCTCCCCAGGGAGTGTCTGGGGTGGGCAGAGTGTCCCCCAGACCCCAGGGGACACACAGAGGCACATGGAGCGGTGTCTCTCACTTGGTCCCCGCCCCGTCAGTGCTCTGTGCCAATGTGAAATCACCACCATGGCCATGACAGTGAGAGGGGAAAACAGGGTGAAAATCCTCTTTGTCATCACCAGCTGCTGCACTGGGGAGACCATAGAGAGTGGAATGCTTCCAGTCTTGCTGGACGGCAGTGTAAAGGAAAGGGATGTGGGGGTCCTGGGGACAGCAGGATGACTGTGAGCCAGCACTGTGCCCTTGTGGCCAGGAAGGCCAATGTACCTGGGGTGGTTTAGAAGGGGGTGGTCAGTAGGTCAGAGAGGTTCTCCTGCCCCTCTACTCTGCCCTGGGGAGACCACACCTGGAATATTGTGTCCAGTTCTGGGCCCCTCAGTTCCAGCAGGACAGGGAACTGCTGGAGAGAGTCCAGCGCAGCCACCAAGATGCTGAAGGGAGTGGAGCATCTCCCGTGTGAGGAAAGGCTGAGGGAGCTGGGGCTCTTTAGCTTGGAGGAGACTGAGGGGTGACCTCATTAATGTTTATAAATAATGTAAAGGGTGAGTGTCACAAGGATGGAGCCAGGCTCCTATCAGTGACTACTAATTATAGGACAGAGGACAATGGGTACAAACCGAAACACAGGAGGTTCCACTTAAATTTGAGAAGAAACTTCTTCACAGTGAGGGTGACAGAGCCTGGAACAGGCTGCCCAGGGAGGTTGTGGAGTCTCCTTGAGACACTGAAAACCCGCCTGGACACCTTCCTGTGTAACCTCATCTGGGTGTTTCTGCTCTGGCAGGGGCATTGGACTAGAGGATCTTTTGAGGTCCTTTCCAATCCCTAAATTTCTGTGATTCTGTGATTCTGTTTCTAGTCTGTTTCTTGGCTACACATTCCAGCTAGAATAAAGTCTATTTTGGAACTTAGTATTGTCATGGTTGAGACAGACAAACGACGTAGACCGAGTTCTTAAGTACAAACAGCAGTCTCCACTTATTGCCACAAACGCAGCTTTATACGGTCTTTATCAGTTCATGTGCCTTGTTGCTATTGGTTACAGGTTGCAATAGTACCATATCATTGGCTAATTTTGCTATGGTCAAAGTTGCTCCTTTACTCCCATCTTTCTCATGGGTAGTCCTTTATGTCTTCGAGGCTAATTTCTGTTCCCATACGCTCTGTCATGGAATCCATGGACCCAATGTAGTTTCCCACAATTCCCCCTAAGTTTTCAGCCTGCTTCTTGATGGCCTCTTGAGGATGGTCAATAAACTGCATGTAATTCTCATTGGGAGCCTGTTCAACAGTCGTAAATGAGTTGGCTGCTTTGTCGGTTTCAGGCACCTTTATCAGAGCTCGATACGCAAGGTCTGCTGACTGCCTCAGGATTTCAGAAACTAATAGCACCTGTAGTTGCGGTATGCCAATTGGTGTCTCTTCCAAAAGTTGGGGGATACCCGCCCCTTTCACCGAACCCCCATTGTTCCATCCTAAATGATCTATAGCTGTTACATGGCATAGGTCTAATTTTGCTTGAGTCTTTCATGGTTTCCATCTGGTCTTGGGGCAACACATACACATACTCCTTCTCTTTTCCTTTTAACTTTTCAAGAGAATGCTGCTACCCTCATCCAAGCGATCAGATAACACAGACTTGAACAGTGCTGAAGAATCATTAGTAACAGGGGCATTTGGAACAGTGCACATTTTCATTTTTGATTCCAAATCTAGCCCAGAAAAGCCACCCCCCTCCACTGTCTCTGCCTGTTCCCGTTGCTCTTTTAATCCTCTCAAAGTCTCTAGCAATGAGTGCCATGTCATTAACAGTTCAGCTGTTTCCGTGGATCTTTGGGTAGTGCTTTGCCCCATAGTAATGTCCTTTGCAAAGTCACTTTCAGAAGGCTAAGACCCTGTATTGTCTGCATAAAATTGACATTTGGAGTGCCTCCATGACACCGCATCAGGGGAAATTCAGATGGGACATTACAAAGAAGTTCTTCCCTGTGTGAGTGGTTGGTGGCTGGAACTGGCTCCCCAGGGAAGGGGTCACGGCACCAGGGCTGTCCAAGTTCAAGGAGTGTCTGGAGGACAATCTTAGTTATATGGTTTAATTGTAGCTAGGACTGTGAGGACCTGGGGGTTGGAATTGGTGATCCTTATGGGTCCCTTCCAACTTGAGATATTCTATGATACTACGATAGTAACGGGAGAGCCATGCAAGGCCGGGATGTTTCCTGGTAAGGCAAGGTGCAGGGTGGCAGAACAGGTCCCGAAAAGGCAGCTCTGCTGGCAGACCAGGGCAAGAGTGAATGAATTCTTAATCTTGCCCTGCCAGGGCATGTGGCTCTTGCTTTACGGACTAAGCTGCCTTAGCTCAAGGCACAAGTTTTCCCACTTTTACCCTTCAGATTCTCTCCACCGTGCCACTGGAGGAAAGGGCTTGAGCAGCTGTGTGATGCCAAGCTGCCTGCTGGGATGAACCCGCAACACCTGGGAAGCCAAAGCCAAGTGAATTATGAAACCAGAGCCCGCCACATCAGCTCTTCTGCAAAAGGTTCCCTAATTCTGCGGCAGCTCAGCAGCGTATTGGCTTTGTGCGGCAAGGTCTTAGTTGCCAGGGATTACAGGGGTATCTTCTGTGAGAACCTGCACCCTATGCCTGTGTTCCCCAAGAAAGTGATGTACAGACAGTCACGGATTCAGCATTTGTTCAAACACAACTTTTATTGGCAACTTTGCAGATGGTAAAGCTCCCAGAAGGAATGGAGTGTCTCACAGTCAGGGGTACAGTCACTGTCCGGTTGGTAACGGAGTCCCTGTCACAGGCCTCCTCGTGCAGGACGACCTCTTTCAGTGTCCGTGGAGAACCTGTTTACGAAGCCAACATTGCAGCACCAGAAAATCAAGCCATGCCTCCTCATAGGCGTCAGGATTGTGCTCCAGGTGCTGGAAGAGATTGAGCCATTTAGCCGTTTGCAGTTCCAGGGGCAAGATGATCTCCTCAGGCACATTATCATTGCCGATGAAGAAGTGGTTGAGGCCTTTCTTGTTCAGGCACCTCTGCAGGTACAGCATGATGTCCTCCAGCCGCTCCGTGAAAGCGTCCTTGTGCCAGCGTGACAGGGGTATGATGGTCAGCAGGTGCATCACAACTGTCTTCAGCGTATAGATGTAAAAGTCTCTGCCCAGCAGGCTGCTGACGCAGAGCTGCAGGCACCTGAGGTGGCAGATGTCAGGCTGTGCCTGGCTGGCAATATAGCTGAAGAACTTCCTCTCTGCCACAGCGTAGGTCTCTGGCCAGATCGTGCTTGGGGTGTAGGCAGCCTCTGCATACTGGCTGCTCAGGAAGATGTCCGAGTCACCTTCCTGCACCCCAAACATCAACTCAGTTAAGAGACTTTTCTCCCAGCCTTGTGTCACGCGGAATTTGCAGGAGCGATCCGAGGGCAGCACCATTAGGCGGTGTGTGGCTGACTCAAGCAGATCCTTCCAGAAACGCCTCACCATCTTCTGGAACCAGTGAGCAGTTTTCTGCACATCCAGGTAGGAGTCAGTGCAGAGGTCGTCTAGGATGTTGGGGCCCTCCTTCCTCCTCTGCTCCTCCTCGGGGTCGTGGAGGAAGCAACGTGTCTCTGCTGTTCGCTGCTGCTTCTCACAGGTACACTCCAATTCCACACGGATGCGAAAGTTCCTCACCGGCCACGAGGGGCCTGGCTCGAGCTGGAAGATGTGTCCACGGGGGGGCTTCAGAGACACAAGCAGGTGGTGGGTGATGTCTACTTCCTGGGGACTCCAACCTTCGAAGGCGGTGCCCACCTCGAGGGCTTTTTGCACCACAGGGTACCAAGTATTGGAGAACTCATACTTGAAGAGATCGATGAATTTTTGCACCAGGTTCTTCACAGCTTCGCAATCTCTGTCCCGGTTCTGAACTGGCCTCTGTATGGGATCCTCAAAAAACCTTCCTGGGTCATTTGTGTCGTCATTCTTTTCTTGGTGTTCCTCCTCCACGTTGTTACCGGAGCTCTCCTCTTCTCTCTCTGGCTCATGGCTCCGTTTCCTGAGCCACCAGCAGAGCCCAAAGAGCAGGACCAGGACTGCAGCAACGGCCCAGAACTGCCAGCACTGCAAGGCGGAGAGGAGCAGGGATGCCCAAGCAAAGCCGCTCTGCTCCTGGTTCCTCTGCTCCTGGTTCATCCGCTCTACCTCCTGCCACAGCCGAGTCATCTCCCGGTTCAGCATCTGCGCACGCTGCTCCATGCGCTCGTGCGTCTCCCCATCCAGCTCATAGCCGACCAGCTGCACATTGTGGATAAGAATTTGCCAAAGTCCGAAGACAATGTCCAAGAGAGCCATGGCCTGCACGAGAAGGGAGAGAAGGGGCTCAGTGGGGCTATGCGAGAGGGAGGGTACTAGTGGTTGGGGAGCGGGGCTGGGGGCCACAGGGAACTGGGGGCAGGTTAGGAACGGGGCCGAGGCAGCTGGGAGGCAGCAAGGGCTGCCCCGGCCCCAGCGGCGGCGGCTCCGTGCCCTGGCCAAGGTGCTCCCGCGAGCGGCCGGGCCCTCCATGCAGGGTGAGAACCCACCCCCGGGGGCCGCGTTTCTGCCCCGGCCCCGTCCAGCCCGGCCTCCCCCCGCCTGCGCACTCACCGCTGGCCCAGGCCGGACTGGGGCAGCGCTGCTGCTGGTGCCCCTGACAACCGCCCCGTGGGGACTCGTCCCCTGTGATGTCACAGGCGCCAGAGCACGTCACAGGTACGCCCGCCGGCCCTGCCCGTCCAGCCCCTCACTCACAGCTGCCCCGCTGTCCCGGTGAAGGCTGGGCCAGAGTTCATGTTCTTCACGGGCCCTTGCGTGGTGCTTCACGCTGGGTTTGTTATCCTTTGCCTGCCCATGGCAATCTCATAATTTTGAACCTAGAATAGAATCATAGCATCATTTCAGTTGGAAAAGACCTTCCGGATTATCGAGTCAAACTATAACCTAACCTAACTCTAGCACTAAACCGTGTCCCTAACAACATCGTCTAAACGCCTTTTAAACCCCTGCAGAGATGGTGACTCCACCACTGTCTCGGGCAGCCTGTTCTAATTCCTGACAACCTCTTCCATTAAGAATTTTTTTTAATATCCAATCTAAACTCACTTGTTGCAACTGGAGGCCACTTCATCTTGTCCTTTCACTTGCTACTGGGGAGAACAGACCAACACCCTCCAGTCTACAACCTCCTTTCAGGTAGTGGTAGACAGTGATAAAGTCTCCCCTCAGCCACCTTTTCTCCATGCTAAACAGCCCCATTTCCCTCAACTGCTCCCCGTTAGGCTTGTGCTCCAGGCTCCTCACCAGCCTCATCGCCTCCTCTGCACTGTCTCCAGCACCTCAATATCCTTCTTATGTTGAGGGGCCCAAAACTGTAACACAGGATTCAAGGTGGGGCCTCACCAGTGCCCAGTACAGTGGCACAATCACTTCTCTAGTCCTGCTGGCCACACTATTCCTGATACAAGCCAGGATGCTGTTGGCCTTACTGGCCACCTGGGCACGTGCTGGCTCATGTTCAGCTGGCTGTCAATCAACACCCCCAGAGCCCTCTCTGCCAGGCACTTTCCAGCCACTCTTCCCCGAGGCCATAGTGCTGCCTGGGGTTGTTGTGACCCAAGTGCAGGATCCGGCACTTGGGCTTGTTGAACCTCATACAATTGGCCTCAGCCCAACAATCCAGCCAGTCCAGATCCCTCTGAATGGCCTTCCTACCCTCCAGCAGATCAACACTCCCACCTAATTTGCTGTCATCTGCAAACTTACTAAGGGTGCACTCAGTCCCTTCAGCCAGATCATTGATAAAGAGATTAAACAGAACTGGCCCCAATACTGAGACCTGGGAAACACAACTTGTGACTAGCCACCAACTGGATTTGGCTCCGTTCACCGCAACTCTTCGGGCCTGGCCCTCCAGCCAGTTCTTTATCCATTGAAGAGTACACCCATCCAGGCCATGAGCTGCAGCTTCTCCAGGAGAATGCTGTGGGATACATGCCAAAGGTTTTACTGAAGTCTAAGTACACAACGTGCACAGCCTTTCCCTCATTAGTTAGGCAGGTCACCTTCTTGTAGAAGATCAGGTTGGCCAAACAGGACCTGCCTTTCATAAACCCATGTTGACTGGACCTCATCGTATGGTTCTCTTGTATGTGCCATGTGATGTTACTCAAGATCATTGCTCTATGACCTTCCCTGGCACTGAGGTTAGACTGACAGTTCCCTGCATTGTCCTTCCAGCCCTGCGTCTGGACAATCGGGTAGTGAGGTGGACTGTGACCTGGCTGAATGAAAGAAGCCAGAGTCGTGGTCAATGGGGCAGAGTGCAGTTGGAGGCCTGTATCTAGTGGAGTCCCTCGAGAGTCGGTACTGGGACCAGAACTATTCAATATACTCATCAACGACTTGGATGAGGGAATAGAGTGCACTGTCAGCAATTTTGCTGATGACACCAAGCTGGGAGGAGTGGCTGACACGCCAGAAGGCTGTGCTGCCATCCAGAGACCTGGGCAGGCTGGGGAGTTGGGTGGGGAAAAATTTAATGAAATATAACAAGGGAAAGTGTAGAGTCTTACATCTGGGCCAAAATAACCCCAGGTTCCAGTATAAGTTGGGGAATGACTTTTGGAGAGCAGCGTAGGGGAAAGGGACCTGGGGGTCCTGGGGACAGCAGGGTGACCATGAGCCAGCACTGGGCCCTTGTGGCCAGGAAGGCCAATGGTACCTGGGGTGGGTTAGAAGGGGGTGGTCAGTAGGTCAGAGAGGTTCTCCTGCCCCTCTGCTCTGCCCTGGGGAGACCACACCTGGAATATTGTGTCCAGTTGTGGCCCCTCAGTTCCAGCAGGACAGGGAACTGCTGGAGAGAGTCCAGTGCAGGGCAACAAAGATGCTGAAGGGAGTGGAGCATCTCCCGTGTGAGGAAAGGCTGAGGGAGCTGGGGCTCTGGAGCTTGGAGGAGACTGAGGGGTGACCTCATTAATGTTTATAAATAATGTAAAGGGTGTCAGGAGGATGGAGTCAGGCTTTTCTCGGTGACAACCAACAATAGGACAAGGGGTAAGGGGTACAAACTGGAACATGGGAGGTTCCACTTAAATTTGAGAAGAAACTTCTTCACAGTGAGTGTGACAGAGCCTGGCCCAGGCTGCCCAGGGAGGTTGTGGAGTCTCCTTGAGACATTGAAAACCAGCCTGGACACCTTCCTGTGTAACCTCATCTGGGGGTTCCTGGTCCTGCGGTGGGATTGCACTGGATGAGTTTTCGATGTCCCGCTCATTCCCCTAATTTCTGTGACTCTTGGCGGGAGAGGGGGGGCGGTACTCAATGCTCTTTCTGCGCATGCGCCGTGGCGTTGTGAGGCGGTGCGGGGCGGTGCTAGCGGGAAGGCGGAAGCGCGTGGGTCAAGATGGTGGCCGGCGGTCAGCGCTGCGCTCTGCTCTGCTTGGCGCTGGCGGCCGGTTCGGCCGCGCTGGGCAAACGGAGCCCCGTGAAGGTGCTGTCGGACGGCATGTGGCAGGAGCTGCTGCAGGGCGAGTGGATGGTGGAGTTGTGAGTCGGGACGGGGTCGTTCGCCCTGCCGGGGAGTGGGCGAGGGGGGTGGGGTGGGGCGGGGCGGGGCGGCCCGGCCCGGCCCGCTCTGCTCTGAGGCGGCGGGCGACCGAGCGGTGCCCGTTGGTGACAGACCCGCGCTGCCCGCAGCTACGCCCCGTGGTGTCCCGCCTGCCAGAGCCTGCAGCCCGAGTGGGAGAAGTTTGCCGAGTGGGGCGAGGACCTGGAAGTGAACGTTGCCAAAGTGGATGTCACGGAGCAGCCGGGTGAGAGTCCGGCGGGGCCTCCCGTCACCTCGGGGGGGATGTTCGGTGTATGTGCCCTTCGATTGAATCAGTAGGACAAATAAAGATCTTTTCCCGATCTCGTCTGAAGGCAGATTGTTCCCCTCGCACCAAGAAAGCCCTTGAGATGCTGGAGCGAGTTGAGAGAAGGGAACAGAGCTGGGGAAGGGGCTGGAGCACAAGTGTGATGGGAGCGGCTGAGGGATCTGGGTGTTCAGCTGGAGAACAGGAGCTGAGGGGATCTCTGAACTGCCTGAAAGGAGCTTGGAGCCAGGGGGTGGTGTTGGTCTCTTCTCTGAAGGAACAGGTGCCAGGACGAGAGGAAACGGCCTCAAGTTGCACTGGAGAGGTTGAGGTTGGATCTGGGGAACAATTTCTTCCTGGGAAAGGTTGTTGGGCATTGGAACAGGCTGCCCAGGGCAGTGGTGGAGTCACCATCCCTGGAGGGGTTGGACAGACGTGGTTCTCAGGGACATGGGGTAGTACCAGTGTTGGTTTAATGGTTGGACTCAATTATGTTGAGGGTCTTTTCCAACCAGAATGGTTCTATGATTCCATATAGACTAAGAAGTCTCGTCTTTCTTGGTAGATAAAGGAAACAAGAAGGTTTATCAAGAAAGTAACTTAGAGAATTCCAAGATTATTGATCTTTTTGAGCATCATACGGAGCAAAAAAAGTGTTTTTAGCCTTCCCTGTAGTAGTACCATTCTTTGGTGGCAAAAGGCAGTACAAGCAGTCTGGTGTCCCTCAACTGAAACTCACTTTGCTGAATTGCCCTCGTGTGTGTGGAGATCATAAAAATGACCTTCTCCATGCTGATATTTTCCTCCAAAGTCACATAAAAACTTTTGAAACTTGCCTCACTTGGGTTATTTTCTGCAAGCACTGGAGTTTCCAGATCGTGTTGGAAAAGGAGAGTATCTCTCTTTCAAGAGCTACAGCCAAAATAGTCAAGTAGAGCTGTTATCCCAGACATCTTTTTTTCTTCCCCATGGTGAAACTTTCTTGCTCTTTGTCCAGGGACGTTGCTTTAGACTGTGTGTAGTACTTTGATATGTACAGGTGTGTGTGTTTATTCACAACTGAAGATTGATACCTTGGGGCAGCTGTTTTTATTTTGGTGTATAATAAAATTTCTTGCTTTTTCTTACCCAAGATTGCTCTACTATTCTGAAAATAACTGTTTTCTTACAGGATTAAGTGGACGATTTATTATAACAGCTCTTCCTACCATCTATCAGTAAGTATGCAATGCAGCAGGATTTTTTGGAGGAGAGAGGACTTCCTTCTTCATTTTTGGGGGACAAATGAATATTTACCATGCTTTCTAAGAATATGAGTTACTTTACACAGAGATGACTGTCTTACCCATTGTGACCTTACAACACTGCCAGCTGTTTTATTTTTTCTTTTCCCTTTAGGCCTTATTTATTCTATGTTTTTATGCGTGTCTCCGTTTTGCAATCTTTTCTCTGTAGGCTGATCTTAATGCATTTATGTGGCAAGTGCATTGGGAAGATCATTATCTTTTTGTGGAATCGCAACCTAAAGGTATCCAAGATACACATGGAGTCAAGGTCCTAGAAATACTTGTAGTCAGGAGTTTTGTAAAACATTTTAGAGCCAATATCATCTAAAGCAAAATTAAAAAGAAAAAAAAGACAAGGTGGTGGGCGGAAAGGTGTTGAGTGGAAGCAAATGGTGCATGCTTGGACAGTCTAAAATAAAGAACTATTTTGTTGGTTTGTTTTACAGTTGTAAAGATGGAGAGTTCAGGAGATACCAAGGGGGAAGAACCAAAACTGATTTTATAAATTTCATCAGTGACCAGGAATGGAAATCTATTGAACCAGTTTCATCATGGTTTGGTCCTTCCTCTTTTCTGTAAGTTTTGGTATGTTTTTAATTATAATTAATTGTCAAGCATGCACATTTTGGGACAGATCCTTAGGTGTGCTGCTTCCTTCTGGACAGCTTAAGGTTTACTTTAAGGCTTCATATAGTTGGAGGTGGCTGTATTGTTTTACTAAACTCTTGTAGGTAACACTTGAAGTTCTGTTTATATAGCAGGAAGATGTTTTGCCCAGCGAAATTCTAGGAAATTAGCAATAAAAACTGGGAAACAATGTAGGAGTGTAGTTGTGAGATACAGGCTGCCATTTAAGAAAAGACAAAGTTAAAAACAGAGTGGAAGGGTGAAGGTTCCTTGCTGAAGGAGTAATGAAGTGGGGAGACAAAGGGAAACACTCTCTTTGGTATTCTTTCTGGTTTTGAGTCTCTGAAGTGCTTTTAGTTGTTCCTGCATGTGCTGTGTGGTGGTTTCAGAGTAGTTGAGTAACTGTGGGTGATAAAGTGTGTTGGGGACACCGTTGATTGAGGCAAATGAAGCAAATAGTTCATGATTTTTCTCCTGTTAGAGCAATGATGGCTGAAACACCTCTGTAGTAACTGTGCTGTAGCAGTGCTCTGTTTATGAAATGTTACATTTTACATGTAGCAGCAGCATTACAGGAAGCTCAGCATTGTTACTTTGTCTACTCACAGTGCTGTTTGAATCTTCAAACTGTGTGGTTGATCTAGAAACTGTTAGCCCACACCAAGCAATGTGTGAAAAGGGGAATAATTTTAGGATTAATAAGTTTTCTGTTACAAGTGCACACTAGCAGCTCCATTTTTTGCATATAGTGAAACAGTATGAAATGGGCTTTTTCTGTGGCTCAGCCATTAGCAGCTTAGGTTGGCTTAATGTTTCAAATTCTCCTTTACAGATAGCAAATACCTAATGCTGAAGTTTTGCAATAACGGGGAAGTGCCAGAGTTAGCAGGATGTACATGGCAGATAGCCTGGTCCTTTTCACCTGTGTGTAAGATATAGCAAAACTTAAGTGTCTAGACATCTCTCAGTTCTTATATAACCTGATTATTTAACAGGTTGTTTTTTTGTTTTAATTAAATATCCAGATGCTTAATTCTTATTATCTCGAAGAGAATTCCAGTTGGCTTCTCATAGACTGCTGGTCCAAATATAAGTTAGAACGTAACCAAAATTAACTCAGATTCATATGTCAGCAGATCCACATCAAGGTGGTTTGTGAATTCATACTTGTCCATATGTGGAACGTTGCATGTGCTGATGTTGGTATGAAAGGTACGAAGCAGAAGATAAAAATCAAGCTAGTTAGAAGGGAAAATGGGCATGAGCAGAAAGCTGTTCAACATGGGACTAAATAATGACTAGTCAGGCAAACCAGAAGGTACAGGTATGTGACTGGCTGAAAAATGTTTTCATTTATTTTTTTTCTGTTTTGTTTCAGGATGAGCAGTATGTCAGCTTTGTTTCAGTTGTCAATGTGGATCAGGGTATGTGCTTAGATCTCTGTTTTATTTTACTTTAACAGACATAATATTCAGCTATTCTTGAAATGATTCTCTTGTCTTATATTCCAGCACTGCCATGGTTATTTAACAGAAAGTGTCGGACTGCCAGTCTGGGGCTCCTATGCTGTTTTTGTATTGGCAACTCTATTCTCGGGACTGACACTGGGACTTGTAAGTGACACACTTAGCTCAGATTGGCTTATGACTACTGTGTATTACACTGATTCTGCCTCAGTCTTTAATAGTAAGACCAGTTGTTCTTGGGGTACACAGCCCCCTGAGCTGGAAGACAGGGAGCAGAATGAAGCCCCAGTGATCCAAAGGGAAATGGTTAACGACCTGCTGCACCACTTAGATGCCTCTACAGAGGGATCTGGACCAGCTGGATCAATGGACTGAGGCCAATTATATGAGTTTCAATGAGACCAAGTGCCGGGTTGTGCACGCGGATCGCAACCACCCTATGAGTGCTACAGGCTTGGGGGAGAGTGGCTGGAAAGTGCCTGGTGGAAAAGGACCTGGGGGTGTTGCTGACAGCGACTGAACATGCGCCAGCATGTGCCCAGGTGGCTAAAAAGACCACGAACATCCTGGCTTGTATCAGCACTGGTGTGGTCAACAGGATCAAGGCAGTGACCATCCCCCTGTACTGGGCACTGCTGAGGCAAAAACCTCGAGTCCTGGGGTCAGTTTTGGGCCCCTCAAGACAAGAAAGCCCTTGAGGTGCAGGAGCAAATTCAGAGAAGGGAATAGAGCTGGTGAGGGGCTGGAGCACAAGTGTGATGGGAGCGGCTGAGGGACCTGGGGGGTTCAGCCTAGAGAACAGGAGCTGAGGGGTGACCTCCTGATCTCTGAACTGCCTGAAAGGAGGTTGGAGCCAGTGGGGTCGGGCTCTGCTCCCAAGGAACAAGCACTAGGATGAGAAGAAACAGCCTCAAGTTGCACCGGGGGAAGTTGAGGTTGGATCTTGGGAACAATTTCTTCCTGGAAAGGGCTGTGGGGCATTGGAACAGGCTGCCCAGGGCAGTGGTGGAGTCACCATCCCTGGAGGGGCTGAACAGACGTGGAGATGAGGTTCTCAGGGACATGGGTTAGTGCCAGTGTTGGGTTAACGGTTGGACTCAATGATCTTGAGGGTCTTTTCCAACCAAAATGATTCTGTGCTTCTAATGTGCAGGATGTTTGGAGGTTTACTGTTGTCTTCCTTTGGTTTCAGGTAATGGTATTCTTGGCAGACTGTATCTGTCCATCCAAAAGGCACAGACCACCACCATATCCTTATTCAAGTAAGCCCACTGTAACTTCTAATTCAGAGAAGCTGTTTGGTAAATCTTATTTAATAAATATCAGTGTCTAACTTGTGTCTTCAGGACATGAGATTTAGCATAAAAGTTTACACTTGTGATTGGTACATTCCTTTACCTGCAGCAACTTGTCCTTGTGGTTTATAGTAGGTTTGTATTCTGTAGAAAACTTTTTTAGGAGTTAAAATGTTTTTACAGCATTTTCATACCTACAAGATAGGAAATTCTGTACGTGCAGGGAGATAAAAGTTTTGAGTGGAGCTCTCAGTGTTGCAAAGGTGGGGCTTTGCATAAGTTTTAGGGGCCAAGCGAGAATTAAAAGTGAATTTGCATTTCTGTGGATGGCAAGTGATTCAGTTTGGGGTTAGTCTCTGGAATTTTTCAAGGTAATCTTAAAAAGTCCTGGAAGAAGATCTGAATGCTGGTTTATGTTTTGTATGATCCTGACTCATTTTTTTTTCAAAGTTGGAGGAAGTTTTATATTAATTTGTCTAGGTTATCTGTTCATACTTGACCTGTGGGTAACTTCATGCTAGCAACAGGTACTACCTGGCTTAAATTCATTGAAGTACTGCAATGTTAAAAAAGTGTATTTCACATGGTAAATGGTACGTGTTCGTGTATGAATATTTTCCTTTCTCCTTAAGGAAAGCTAGCTCCGGAGTCGGCTCAGCTGCTGAAAAAGCTGGATGAAGAGCAAGAAGCAGACAAGGAAGATATTTCAGATGATGAAACGGAGGGTAAAGAGGTGCCCAGCAGAAACTCATCACCAAGTGCTGTAAGGCAGCGCCCGGTGAACCCTGCTCCTACGATGGATAATTCTTAACTTTATTTCCATGCAGGATTAGTGTTTGAGTCATCAACTCGAAAGGAACTAAATGTCAAATCCTTCAGTTGAAGAGAGGGTTTACTCCTGTCATGCTAATATTGATGCATTTAATGAATTCAGAAAAAAAAAATAAGAAGAAAATATCTTTGGCTTCAGGTATTCAAAACTAAAACATGCTGTTGCAAGTGGCTGAAACTTCTCCTGTGTGCGAAGAAGTGCAAAGAAATTATAAGGCTTCGTGAAAGATTTGTTCCACAGGGATATTTTTTAACAGAATGTAAACCAGTGTACTTGTTGCATTACGGAACATTAGCAAGGAAAATGCACTAACCTTTTTGCTGTTACAGTGTTCAAAAAGGTTTCTCGGTATAAATCTATCTAGTTGTGCTCTGAGGAAATGCTGAAGGGAAAGTTTCCTTCAGTTATGGGACCCGTTCCAGGTTTTTTATGTGACGAAACCTGCTTTCTGCTATGACAATGAGTGCTACAACCCCCCAATAATCTTTCTTCTTCCAAAGAAATGAAAGTTGCTCTCTTCACTTAGAGGAAGAGAATTTCCTCCTGAACAAAAGTCTTTGCTGTCCTCCCAAATGGAAGTTACCACAAGCTCTCTGTGTAGTCTGAATTCTCTGGCGGACCCGAAACCTGCTATTTCTATCCATTTCTTTTAGGAAAGGCTGTAGAAAAATAAATGAGCTTCATGGTGAAGTAATTCTCTAGAAAAAGTTGCAAGTAGCTCCATAAAGTCTTGTTTGTCTCAGTGACTCCGAATCACATGGGAATAGTTTACACGCAGGGTTCTCTGCCGAGTGCAAATCCTCATCCATTCCTCCTGCTGTGTGGCAGTAGGACTCTGCCTATTTTTAATACATCGTCAGTGATGTCTGCTTAATTGAATTTTACTGCAAATCTCGTCAGGTTGTACCTGCTCTGAAGCTGAAATAACTGCTGCTTAATTTCTTTTACAGAAGGTCATCTTTTCTGTTTTCACAAAACCCATCTTGAAACAACATATCCTAATTCTTTAAAAAACCCTGTAGTCTACTGTTTTCTGTATGGTATTTGTTTTCACTCTATATAGAAATAAAAAGTGTGCACCTGCGCATTCAGCCAGTGTTATCTCGCATTGCTTGTAAAGAATTTTCCATGTTTTTTCAGTTAATTTTTGAACTATTTGCAGAGGAAGGGTTAGCCTAATGCTCAGTGCGCTTAGTTTTTTTGTCGAGCTTGTGCTTGCTGGGTATTTTGCTGGTTTTGTTGTTGTTTTAGTTGGTTTGTTTGCCATTTTTTGTTTGGTTTTTTTTTGTTTTTAATTTATCTGAGTGAGTTTGCATGACTGGCAGTTGATACGTCTTTGTCAACAGTAAACTTGGTCGTGACTAATTAAGACCACAAACATAGAAGTGGTCTCAGTGATGTTCTCACTGCAGCCTGGCTTTTTAAATCTGGGCTCTCCTTGAGAAGACAGAGCATCAAACGAGGAGCTCGTAGTGAAATCCATGGGATTTGAAAGAAATACTGGGAAAAACTGAGCTCTTGCAGGTGAATCGGCTTGTAAAGCTGTCAAGAATACGCTGTGCTTTTTGTCAGTCTTCAATGCTTCTTTGTAAGTTGCGTTTTAAGTATATCTTGGCAGATCATAATTCATCCTCCATGTAATGAATGGAAACAAGTGATTCAGCTCTCCAAATATCTGAGTGAATCTTCCAACAAGTTCTTAGATGAGTAAGAATGAGTTGTTATGCAAGATGGAACTTCCTCCTTTGACTCTTTTCTTGTTTGTGAACACTGGTGCTCTAGAATGACTTATGACTTCAGTGCTGGGTTAATAATGCTTGAAAGGGTCCTTTTGCTTAAAATCGGAGTGTTTTTGTCATTTTTTTTTAATACCGAGCTTTTCCTGGTGTTTGAATGAAGACAACTGTGTGCTATAAATGCCCTTAAGGTCTTGGTCTTGTGGGGTTGCCTTAAATTCTCTAAAACTTTAAATCATAGCCTTGTCACTGGTAAAATAAAGCAATAAATCTGTGATGTACGAAGGAGAACTAGTAGCACCATCTTTGATAAGTGGTGCATTTTTTAGTTTGGAGAGGGCTTGAGGAAACGGGTCACAGAAATGCTGAATGCCATTGTGAGGGACGAGTGATGAATTGTTTTAAGAACTGAACTATATGGGCTAACTCCACTTGGAATATATTTAAATGTAGCTGTTATAAATGCAAGGTTTTCTAATTTTATAGTTACTTTAAAACTGTGCGATACAGAAAGTATATAATGATAACTTTTAGCAAACTCTTAATTTTAAAAGAACAAACAACCTTTTGTTTTTTCTTGCTGGCGTTCTAGACTCCTGGTTTAACCAGAATTCCTAGCGCTAATTTACCTGGCCTTTGCCTCCTGCTCACCTACCTGTTGTTACCGCCTCCCTGCCCTCGGCAAGTAACCAAATTCCAAAACCGCCTCTCAGTCCTCGGTGTTCCGAGTTGCTGGAATCCAGCCTCTGCATGGCAGACCTGTGCTGTGAGTCATGTCGTTTCTGCTAGTTCCGTTCTCATTGTCCACAGACAGCCTGTGTTGGCTGATCTCTGTAAATCTTACTGTTCATATTGTTAATAATCTTATGGGTTTGTCCTATATTTAAGTTTCTTGATATTTTTTTTTTAAAAAATCTCTATTCCAAAGATGTTTGTTAAGGCTGAGTGAAGGTTGTAATGTAACAAATGTGCGTCAGAGCCTGTCCTTTGTGTGTATTGATGATGCTTGAATATCAGTTTTGTGAAGTCAGAATGCCCTTTCCATAGCATCACCTTGACTGAGGATGTCAAATTTAACCCAGGAAGAATCAATTAACTGTAACAATGCTTTTTTTTTTTAATGTTTTACAGAGTCTTCAAGTAAAAAGCACCCTCCAACTTTGGATTCCTGTGTGTGTGTCTTGTTTGTTTAAGACAATATCTTGCTGTTTAGCAACGAAACAAAACTGCAGCTATTTCTGTGGGAAAAAATCATAACACTATAGCAAACAAACTATTTGTGATAAGTCTTTTTGGAAAGACAAGTTGGACTAATACTTTAGATCTGGGCAGAAGCACTTGTGGTTTTCAATTGGGAGTGGCTTGGGTACCTCATGATAGAGTGAGCTGACACTTATGATTTTGGTTAGATGGTTTGTTTTATGGTTTGGGAAGAAACTTTTATGCCTACTCAGCTTGACAGCGATGGTAATAAAATGGGTGCTTGTGTTGCAAAAAGAATATAGGTTCAAGTTGACAAATTATGTTTAAAATGCAGTGCTTTGTAACCTTTTTCTGTATTTGTGTAATCAGCTACAGCTGGACACCTCCCCTCGTCGTTGTACATCAGATCTTACCAGTTGAAGGGGTCAACATCAGTGGGTTTATTTTGGAGTGGGAAGCTTAATTCAGAATTGTATGAGTTCTGGAATGAAAGAGGCTTCTCGAGGAGGAAACAAATCGGGACAAGGTGTGCTCAAAGCGCTGCTGAGTGACAGCTGGCCTGGTGCAAATCTTGTCCACGGAGACTCTGTCTTACCTCTTCCCTTGCGCTTTCTGCCATCTCTTCTCTTAGGAGTAAGCACTGAGGACATGGTAGGTCTGTGTGTGGGCTCTCAGTCCGAATGTGTGGAGTTTTAAGTGCATGAATACTCTTGCAGTTCCTCCCCAACAGGAACAAGGAATATGGATTCCCTGGAGAATCAAGTGGACGCTCATAAAAGTCTCACTTCCCTATTCTTCCACTCAATATATTACATATAACAGAAAATTATAGCCAGCCCAAAGGAAAAAGAAAAAAACAAAAGGAAATAAAAAGTCAAGCTGAAGTATATTTAAATAGTTAAAATTATTGGGACTAGCCTGATGAGAAACAAAAAAGCAATTATGCGTAGCTGGCAGTTGGTGTTTGCCAGGTCAGCTGTAGGTTTGCTTTTGAAACAAATAGTTTTTAATTCTGACAGAGATCCATGAGGAAGGAGAAATTCCAGTATGCTACAGCACTGTTTTGATGTTTAGAAACACCGAAGTACAACGCTAATGTTAATTTTAAGGCTCCTTTTGCTTTAAAGAAGAGGGAATCTGTTTCCTGCACTTGTCTTATCTCCTTGTTAGCGTCAGCTGGAGTTGGTGGTTTGACCTGAACAGCATCGCCTTTGGCTCTCCCCTAAATTCTGTTCTGACCACTCTTCTGGGTCAGCTTTTCTGCCTCAACCTGCTCTTTTTCCTCGCTTTTCCACATTTAGCTCTTTAAAACTTTCCAGATACCAGTTTCATTTCCATTTAGCATTGCTTATATTTTCTTAACTGCAAGGCAGATCTAGACAGCCAGTTCTTAGGTACCCATCTGACATTTAACAGCTACCTTAAAGGAAATATGTTTATTCCTTTAACGGATTCATCTGGTGAAGTACTGGAGTATACACATAGCCCTGTTCTAGCACTTCTTGTATTTGACCTTCTTGCATACAAAACCAGCCTTCGAAAAAGCTCCTGGAACATTGTCCTCTTTCTGACAATACTATTGCCTGTGTACTGGGATTTGATTTTTGCTGATGGAGAAGTTCTCTGTGCTGTGATGCAGCTCTGGCCAGAGAGAACGCACCAATAATTGTAATAACTAAGGTATTTGGGTCCTGTGTGGGTTAAGTGAAAGGTGGATCCATGACCAAACCTTTCCTTTTGGAGAACCTCAAAGTGCACTAGGTTCATTTATAAGTTAAATTATGCCTCTTATATCAAGAAGTTTTAAAAATGCTACGTGAAAAACCATTAATGCAAGATTATCAATAAATATAATATATTTTTTAGCTGTGCTTTTCCTTGCAAAGACTTTATGCTTTGCTGGGCCTGGACCTCAGTGTCTTTTCCCCCTTCTCCCCCTTGTGTGACTGGTAGTTTCTCAGAAAGATTATGTCTGAATCTTCCTTAAAACTCCTTAGTATGTGGGATGGTTCCTCCCCTCTGCACTTGCTTTATCAAGACTATCAACTGAATGGAAAATGCTGCTCAGTTACAGATCTCTCCTTGCCTGTGGCTGCAATCGCAGGGATCCAGGATGCCGTTTCCACAAGTCGAGTTTAACCAGTGTGTCCGTTCCCGGCTGTATTCCTGGCACAACCGGTGCCACCGTGGTGACAAGGAAAGACTGCTTGCCCTGTTCCTGTCACCGCACCGGGTTTGTTCTCTTTCAGTGAAGCTCAGACCTGCTCTTAGCCCTGCTGATGTAAATCTCTTCTACCTGACTCTTCAGATGAGCGAAGATCTTATTCACTGGCAGACCATGGCACGTATTTGTCTTGGAATTGCAGTTCAATCTGTTAAAAAAATAAAAGAGGATAAAATGAAACCCGAAGAGGCCAAGTGCTGGTTATTTTTATGGTTTTGAATTTCTTTGATTTTTCTAGCTCAATGGGAAGAGCCTGGACATGAAGAAAGGGGCAGGATATAAAGTGGACGTGGTTCGCAGCTGTACCGCCGGAGTGAGAGGGGAGCGAGGACCCATTTGGCTCTCAAGATCTGATGCTGTTAATGTCAGAGAATGAATGCCGGCTGAGCAAAGCCTTTCCTTACCCGTGCCTGCAGAGCTTGGCTGCTTTCTACACGTAGGCTGTCTCACTCCCAGGAAAATATCACACATTTCCCCTGTTGAATCTTCCTGACTGTTTACAGGACTACAGAGCTGATTTCTTTGATGATTTGAGGAGTGGTTCTCCAAGGATAAGTAACCCTTTCCTCCTTTTCTTCCTCTTCTTCCCATCCCCTTGTCAAGTATTTGGGAGGGATGTGAAGTGTGGTCCTATGCAGAGCTTTTTAAAAAAAAATTAATAAAAATTCAACAGGACTTTGTTAACTATAACTGAAGATTAAATACTCAGCATTAAGCAGATGTTGGTGTGGGCCTTGTGTACATGCAGCTGAGCAGAAATAGACATTATATCTGATGTGTCCCCCTTAGGCTAGAGCTTGTGCCTGTGGCACAAAAAGGTTTTGGGATGCTGATCTGTTGCGAGTGGTGACATGAGAACACAAGAGCTGATCGGTGAAAGCCTGTGTGACAACGAATAAAAGCAAAATGTTTCTGAAATATCTCTTGTTCAGGGAGAATAATCTGTGTGCAGTCTCTGCTATGGTATATTTTTAAATACAGTAGTTTGTAGTCAGTTTGATATGTGTGGTGGGTGTCATTGTGACAGGTTTCTGAAGGAACTGTCTGGTTTGGTGCATCAGACGAGGATGATCCATCCCCTTCCAGATCCGTCAAGGCTCCAGCTGGTTACCAGCCCAGCAGGGAGCGATCGCTGAAGCCAAACAGGGCTCCTCTAGTGGGATCTGAGTTTTTCTTGGAGGTTTCTGTATGTTTTCTGAAGCGTGAGAGATGACAAGAACAAACCCTGCCAGGAGTTGTCAGAGTTGTTTGTCTCGATGCTCTGCTGAAGTTCCGCAGCGATGACTAAAACCACCATGGGGTGGTGTAGCGAGACCTCGCTGGGCTGGAGGAGGCTGCCAAAGAGATAATTTTGTTATCATTCATGCTGACTGAAGTCCCTCAGGTTGTCCATGATATCTAGATGTCCTACGGTCACCTTAAACACCTCGGTTTGTCTTCTGCACGCCTAGAAAACCAAGAAGCCGGCTGCAGCCTGCTCCAGTGGCTTCAGCTCCTGCTGAGACTGGGGCTGCAGGGCTGTGGGGGGAGCACACTGGTGGGTTCCCCCACCTCGGGGGGAGCTCAAGGGCATGGCTTTTTGCTTTGGTCAGTTATAATTCAGTAGCTGACCAAGAGCTAAATCTCATCATGGTGCTCTAAGAACCTCAAAGGCTCCAGACTAGAGATCTGCTCTGTTCTGGGTGTGGATATGTAGATATATATTTTTTTTTAATGTAATTTTTTTTAAAAGGCTTTGGAGCACATCTCCCAAAGGGCTGCTCTAACTTTACTCTGGAGAGTTGTGGAAGAAGTTACATGGCCAAAAGGAGAGGAAGCGAGAGGAGCCAGGTGACCACATGGTGGCAACATGGAGATGCTACAGAGAGATTGCTTGGACCTGTGTTAGAAATGTTCCTTCTACAGAGGAACCTGAGGTGGTTTCAGAGCTTAAAAGAAGATGGTAAAAGCATGAAGTGTAAATATTTTGGTTGTTCTAAAGATGACAATAGGTATCTGGGCTTTGTTTGCTTTCTGGAACAAGGGGCTGCCTACAAACCGCCACTGTGGTGCTGTCAAAGGCAAGAAGTTCTCAAGCCCCCCCAGGCCACGAAGTAATTGAAACAGCAGCAAACTGCTGAGCAGCAGCCTCTGAGTCTTGTATTAACTATAAGTTATCATTTATCACTGTATTTTAACTGTTGAGCCTGCAACTCTGCTTCAGCACAGGTATTTATACACTTTAAATACTCCAGTATAAATTGCCAAATAAATGTTATACAGGAACATACTGAATAATCCTGCCCCTAAAGGAGAATACGGGAATGTAGTCTTGTTACTTAAACCCATAATTTCCAAGTTTGGAGATAAGATCTGCTCCATGGCATATTTTGCTTAAATAGATTCCTGATCTGTTTGCTTTAATAAGTGTGAATAGGTAGAAGAGTATAACAAACCAGTTCAGCATCACTTCCCATCAGAAATACAGTTTTTTAGTAGATTTTTAGGAGATTTGTTTTTCCCTTTATTTGCTTCACCATCTCTCCTCAATCCTGTCTTGCCTGTCGTTTTCTTTTCCTGGCTGGATTTGCAGAAGTGGTTTATTTACAAATCTCTCCAGAATTGGCCTCTTATGGTTAAAAGTGAGGCGGGTGTTGGTTGAAGAAAAGCTGATTTTTGACAAACTCAGCATGAGAATGAGAACAGATGGGGACTTTGATGAATTAGATATTGCTAAATGTTGTCCTGCAAATCAGCTTGGTTCTTCCCTATTAGCATAAGAAGCAGGAAAAAGGATTTAATTTCTCTAAACATTTCCCCTTAATGATCTACCTCTCCAGCTTAGAGATTTATATTGCTGCTTATCAGCAAAGCAGCTGAATTTCTTCCACAGAGAATCGGCTACAATTTTGAGTTGATTTCTGTCACTTCTCCCTCTCTGGAATGAGAACTGTGCTTAGAAGAGGTGGTTGCTGTTTTTAAATGGTATCAATTCAGGGGCTTATGTTTTTGGTTGATTTAATGGAGATGGTTTTTTTTCAGTTTATCTTTTAACAGGTCAAGAGGAGGCACCAGCACATCCTGGAGATGCTTTGGGCTCTTTGCCCTGCCTGGCAGTGTTGCCTGCTCTCCTGCACCCTGATGCCTTTGCCGCGGTGAATCGCAGCACATGTGGGATGGGGTGACACTCCTCACTGTCCCTGTGCTTGGGGACCATCCCACAGCATCCCACACTGATGCCGGGCATCACTTGTGAAGGCTGATGGGCATCATGGGAGATCTTGTCCCACCTGCGCTAGGTGCTGTCCCTCTCTGGTACCTTTTCCAGGTGATCTGGGCTTCTAGGGTGGAGGTTTTGTGTTACGGGGTATGAACAGTGATGTGGCTCCCATGTTTTGTCCTGGGGGATTTACAGCCTGGATGGGCAGGATCCAATAAACATTGAAGACAGCAGAGCAGAGGGGTGTGGAGCAGAGCTGAAGCTGCAGTGAACATCTTTATGGGGGAAGGATGCTGCGCTCAGTAGCTTATTGCTCTTTCTTTGTGGCACCCATCGTCCTTTCCATCACAGGTCAGGAACACAGTCTTCAGGTGAGCAGGCGTGCAGGTCTCCTGAGTTTCACGCTTTTTCCTTTTCACTTTTTGGAGGCCATATTGTGGCCTTTCAGTACTTAAAAGGGGCTGATAAGAACGACGGGGACAGACTTTTCAGCAGAGCCTGTTGCGACAGGACAAGGGTTGATGGTTTTGATTTAAAGGAGGGGAGATTCAGACAAAATTTAAAGAAGAAATTTTTTACATTGAGGGTGATGAAAGCCTGGCCCAGGTTGGCCAGAGAGGTGGTGGATGAACCATCCCTGGAGACATCCCAGGCCAGGCTGGACGGGGCTCTGAGCAGCCTGAGCTGGTGAAGATGTCCCTGCTCACGGCAGAGGTTGGTCTGAATGAGCTTGGAAGATCCTTCCAACCTAAACTGTTCTGTCATTCTATGATTCCTCTATGTCAGTGGGTGGGTGTAGGTCACCTTGCTGGGATTTTTGCAACTGCAGCGGGGGCTGTGAAGGGGGACAAAGGCTCTGCCATGCTTGGGGATGGAGGAAAGCTGTTGTAGGTGCTCTGGGATTTATCTGCTGTGTAGGCAGGTGGCTGAGAGAAGGAAGCTGGAGCGGGGGCAGCCCCTGGGGCTCTGCCAGAGCTGCTGGCTGTGTGGAGCTCCACTAGATTTCACTGCAGGCTGTTGGCAAAGGCTGGAACGAGCACGTTGTGGGTGCTCTAGCACTTGATGCTGAATGCTGTTTTGGGTTCTCTCCAGCCCATAGTTTGGCAAAAGCTATTTGCTTTTCTACTTCCACCTTGGACCTTCTCACATCTCCTCCTGCCCTGCCTGCCACCCAAGCACTGAAGAGATGCTGCTCTGTGAATGCCAGATGTAGGCACTAGGTTTGCTAGTGACACTGGGAATGGCAGAAATGACCCTGTTTATCTTCTCCATAAGGACTCTGGAGTCCCGAGGGAACAGGATCCTGTGCTTTTTCACTGTCCCCATCAGAGGGAGGGAGTCTGCAGGGGGATATTTTAACAGCGCAGCTTTGACAGTCCCTGTTGCCACTTGTAGGTCTGAGCAAGGATGACGAGATGAAGCAGCCACTTGTTGATCCCTTGAAGGAACCCTCTGTGCAGGCTGGCAGCACTGCAGGGACTGTGTCAGTAGCTGGGGACTTGCACAGGCTGTGAACGGTGGCTTTTGCGTGGGGATAGGGGCAACTTCTGCACCCTAGGGGTCCCATCTGCCCTGGGGGGCTGCAAGCGGGGAGGACCCACTGGCTCAGCCTTCCTGAGAAGGACACTGTCTTTCCTTTCACTTCTGGGACTAAAAGCTCTAATCCTTGATATCTTTATTTTTTTATTTTTTTTTTTTTTAATTCTCCTCACTCCTCTGTTCCCCTGAAACTGCACAGCTCTGATTCATCACGTTGGTCACACCATCATTAGCCCTGTCCATTAGTTTGAAACTACTGTCATTTTCTGCAGTGTATTAGGTACCGCAGCATCTTGGTCTATATTATCCTGTCTTACCGTGTCGAGTGGCTGGATAAATGGAGACTGAAGCAAAGCTGCTGCAGCCAACTGTCTGGTAGGCAGTTTAATTTCATGTGCTTTAGTCTGCCTTGAGCACCGGGAGGGAGCAGAGACTTTCTCTTCCTGGCTGTCACTGGGGCTTGGTGTAAGCCCTTGGCATCTCATAGAATAATCTGGGCTGGAAAAGATCTTTAAGAATTTTTTTATGCTGAGGATGGTGAGAGCCTGGCCCAGGTTGGCCAGAGAGGTGGTGGATGAACCATCCCTGGAGACATCCCAGGCCAGGCTGGATGGGGCTCTGAGCAACCTGAGCTGGTGAAGATGTCCCTGCTCATGGCAGGGGCTGGACTGGATTAGCTTGGAAGGTCCCTTCCAACACAAACCATTCTGTGATTCTATGATTCAAAGTCCAAACCTGAGATCATCTCCCATCCTGCCTTCTCACAGCACCTTCTTGGTGGGGCTGGCAAGAACTTGGTGCCTTGTCACTTGCTGGTGAGCAGATGAGGGTCTTCTCCATGCTTTGATCTTCTGCTCCTCAGGCTGTTGCCAAGCCCAGACAGTGCTGCCCCTTGCCTAGACCTGTGCCTTCCTCCATAGCAGAGTGGGCAGGTCCAGCACGGCAGCTCCTCCAGACACCCAGCCCTGCAGGGGTTGCTCTGTGTGAGGGTCCATAGCCTGGCGGCCACTCTTTTCCCAGGGGAGGGCAGCTCTTTTTGCTGTTAAGTACTGAGTTTTGGTGGCTCAGGAAACAGCTGGGCAGCAAGTCCCATTTTTGGAGGCTGCACCAGCAGCAAATCCCGACTGGAGCTCAGCGTGCTGCAACCACAACCGGGGGCTGCTAATCCCATCAGATCTGTTAACAGCTCCAGATAGCGACTCTGAAAGCTCCTTTGGTGTTAGACAAGACCTTCTTAATTGAATTTCTTTGCTATTTAATTTCACTCAGCTAGAAGTAATGGGAAGGGGTCCAGGCAGAGACTAATAACCTTGGTGCCCACAGCCACACACGTGCTTGCACAGGCGAGTCACGGCTTTGCATGCAGACGGGTGATCCCCAGGCCTGGGGGCACAGAGGCTTTGCTTTACTATTGCCTAAGAACCCCCATGGGGCTCTGGTCCTGGTTGCTTTCCTCCAAAGGCAAAAAGCCTGGCTCCAGAGGTCTGATGTCCCTGAGAGCAGCTTGTCTCTGATGATGGCCATGCTGTCCCCAGGGCTGATCCTGACACCTGGCTGCCTCACCGCAGAGCAATCATCTTCTCAGGCTCTCATTGCTGCTGCAGACAGGGTTGCAGATTGCTGTCGGGCAGATAAGTAATTCTGGAGAGTTGAAAAAACAATCTTTTGTTTCTTGTATTTGCAGCTTTACCTACATGTGCTGGTGGCACATGCAAAGGGGAATTGCCCTCAAGAAGTCTTGCTCAAACCATCCTGGAGAGCATCCTGCTCTGCCACGGAGGGATGCTCTCTGCTGTCCTGGAAGGATTTCTGAAGTGACATGTTGAAACATGCAGGTAAATAGAGAAATGGGAGATATGTGCTGCTTCTTCCAAGTAGCAAGGGATAGGATGAGAGTAAATGGCCTCAAGTTGCACCAGGGGAAGTTTAGATTGGATATTAGGAAAAATTTCTTCCTGGGAAGGGTTGTCATGCATTGGAACAGGCTGCCCAGGGCAGTGGTGGAGTCACCATCCCTGGAGGGGTTGAACAGATGCAGAGATGAGGTTCTGAGGGACGTGGGTTGGTGCCAGGGTTGGGTTATGCTTGAACTCAATGATCTTGAGAGTCTCTTCCAATCAAAATAATTCTGTAATTCTATAAATCCACAGGAGACAGATCCACCTGGCTGGACTGAGGAGCATTCAACTGTTTTTTTGGCTCGGTTCTCTGGCAGGGTGTTTTGAAGAAAAGACAGCCTGCAAGATTAAAGGTTTAGTTAATGACTGCACAGATGTCTTGGACATCCGAGATGGTTCATCCAAGCTGTGGCTGTGGAGGTTCCCAGTGACAACTGGAAAGGGTATAGATCATCTTTCCTCTCTCACCCGGTGTCTAATTTAGTCACAAAGGACACTTGTGCATCTTGGGAGTCATGAATCACTCTAATGGGTAGGTTTTAAGCCGAGATGGCAGGCTGGTGTGCTGAGATGGTATCACGTACACCGCTGATCATCTCTTCAGTGGGAAATGAGGCTTTTGTGCATGTGTAATGTGCGTGTGTACAGGATAAATTAGTCAAATGGGCTCTTGCTAAGAAATTTTGCTGTTTTAATCCTGAGTTTGGTCCATGACAGTTGTTATTCTGTATGAGATAAGCTGGAAGAGCAGCAAGCTTGTTCTTCTAACGGGGGAGTGGATGGTTCTTGATCAAGACTTCAGCATGCCATCTGTATTCACAACAGCTTGTCTGGCTTCTCCTCCCTGGGTTTTATGTCTGCTTTTCTGTTTTAATCATTTAATTGTATTGGATTTTCTGGAAGGAGAAAGAGTGCCTTTATATGAACTCCTCCTATAAGACTGAAATATGGAGTTTAATTATCTCCCCTTTATTTATTTATTTAAACGTCGTGGGCTTGCAGTCCTTAGCAGGTGCTTCTGCAGCGCTGCTCTCCTCCTCGATGGGATGCTAAAATGAGAAGCTTCCAGGGGAACATGAGTCATTTGCAGTGTGAGTTACTTGTTCTGTGCGGCTGAGAGCAGAAGCAATATCAGAGGAGACATGATTACTCGCGGCTGCTCCTTCAGTCGGCACCGAGCTCAGAAACCAGGCAGGCAGCACAGGCGCGATCCGGAGCGTGGCTGCATGGTGAATTATTGATAAGGGAATAATAGCAACTGGAGATAATCTCTCTTGCACAGTATGGGGAGTAAATATTTTCTGCTGTACAGGGAGTGAGTTTCCCAGTTAGAACTCTTCCCAGCCAGGGAAATAACGGCAACAGGAGGTTTTGCTTGATGGAAAAGCATAGAAAGAAGCTCTGGGAACTACATGCAGCATTGCAAGGAAGTGATTTGGCTGCGACCAAACCTTTCTACCACCTCTCTGGGCAACCTGTGCCAGTGTTTCACCAACCACATTGTAAAAATGACATGGATGCCCCATCCCTGGAGACATCCCAGGCCAGGCTGGACGGGGCTCTGAGCAACCTGAGCTGGTGAAGATGTCCCTGCTCATGGCAGGGGTGGCACTGGGTGAGCTGTGAAGCTCCCTTCTCACCCAAACTATTCTGTGACTCTATGAAAACGAAGTGACATGCCCGAGGTTTTTGCAAGGCACCTGAGAAAGGGCTGGAAAGAGAACTCAGATCTAACAGGCTTCACTCTGGGACTCATAACCAAAACACACCTCTCGCTTCTGCTGACAGTGGGTTCTGCTTGGCTGTTCTCCCAGGTTGATCAAACAGCCCTGTGTATCGTCTGACTGTGGAGCCTTTGCTCTCTGTGCCAATGTCTGGGCTCTGGAGAAACAGGCTAAGTGCTTGCTGCATCTTGCTGTGGCACTTCAGAGCTGGATCAGAAGATTGCAGCCTGATTGAAACTAGTTGAGTGGTCCTGAGTTTTTCTTTATTTATTCTTAGGCCCTTTGCTCCCACATGAGAGACTAATTGCTTCTCAGCTTCTCACTGCCATCAGTGCTGTCTTTGCAGGAACCAAAGGATCACTGCATACCCACTCTGCCATTGCAATCATCTTAAAGGGTGGTGTGTACTAGGTAAAGAGGGTGTGAGCTAGGTGGGCCTCTGTGCCAGTGAGCTAGGTGGGCCTCTGTGCCAGTGAGTGCTTCTAATACGAGTATTTGGCCGTAAAGAACACAATGATGCCAGTGTCCCAGCTGGGGTGTGTGCACCCCCTGTCAGCATTGATGCATGGAGGGTGTTGGTCTCTTCTAGCAAGGAATAAGCAACAGGATGAGAGGAAATGTCCTCAAGTTGCACCAGCGGAGGTTTAGATGGAATATTGGGAATAATTTCTTCCTGGAAAGGGTTTTTGGGCACTGGAACAGGCTGCCCAGGGCAGTGATGGAGTCACCATCCCTGGATGGGTTGAACGGACGTGGAGATGAGGTTCTCAGGGACATGGGTTAGTGCCAGGGTTGGACTTGATAATCTGGAGGGTCTCTTCCAACCAAAATGCTTCTGTGATTCTATGGCTTTTGCAACTGCAAGGGATGTGTGTAGGTGAGAAATATGGGCTTGGTGTGGATCAAATTAATGTACTTCCAACATCCCTGCTGCAGACCTTCACCGTCAGGGACTGGGCTGGCCCCTCCAGGCTCTGCTGCCAACCCCGTTTGCTCAAGTCCTTGGCTGAGTGTTTTCAAAGCGTTGTCTGTCACTGTGCGTGGCTGGAAGGGATGCTGGGGAAGTTTCCCAGTTGCAGGGATAGTCATTTCGGGGGTTGTGGCTTGGCTGGGCTGCTGCGGACAGCCACATCTGGACCCTATTTCTGGGAATCCATAGAGCTGAGCTCTGTGTTCTCACTCAATTACAGTGGGACACTTGTCAGCGATTTCTTGTTTTTGTTTCCTGTGATTTTCCAAGCTTGTTTTTCTTTTTAAAAAGGAAAAGAAAAAGCAGGAAAAAAAAAAAAAACCACAAAACAACAACCAACCAAAACCCACAAAAAACCCCAACCAACACAAACTCCAAAGCACAACATGGGTCTGAAGTGTACCAGGAATGGACTTTTTTCTGGGTAGGAATGACGACACTTCAGCTGTAGTGTGGTGTGTGTAGGGAAAACAGGCTTCCTAGGGAGGTGTTTGATGGCCCAAGCCTGTCAGCATTTAAGAGGCTTTTGGACAATATTCTTGATAATTTGCTTTAACTTCTGGTCAGCCCTGAAGTAGTCAGGCAGTTGGATCACTGTGGGTCCCTTCCAAATGAAATACTCCATTTCATTCCATTCCTGCTGTGGATAAGAGATGCTCCGTGACCTGTTTGTGGGGCAGAGCCCAAGAGCATCTTCAGATCTTTCAGGACACAAGTGGCCACCGAATGAGGCAGAATCTGCCCCCCGATACTGTGGTACTTGCCTGTGCTCTGCGTCACCCTCTGGATATCCGCACAGGAGATGGGACAGTAATTTATCCAGACCTGAGCAACACAAATAAAGGTCCAGTAATCTCTGCCTAAAAGCATGTAATTAATTCTGATACACTGAGATAGGAACTTTAAATTGATTAAAGAGCAGGTGTAGAAGACGAAAGTCTGCTGACATCTGCAGTTTTCACTGCCCTGATACGCATAGCAGCTTTTAAATAATTACATTTGTTATTAACACTGCCAATGCTAATACATACATTTAAAACAGACTGGGGCTGAGTTCTATATGTATTTTTTTAATTTATTGAATCAAAGGGATCACAGCTGGAGATTTCCTTGTTTTTGAAAGAAATTGTTGAACCAGCTGAGCTCATCACCCTCTGTCTCTCCCCCTGTAAGGCTTGGTTTCATCACCTTCTCCAGTAAGAGACCTCATAGCGTGTAGCATTAACAGACCTCATAAATGTCGCAGAGCAACAACTGCCACTGTGGGACCTTAATTTCCCCTCAAATCTGACACCTGTTGATAGACACGGTTGGAACAAGTGCTGCAGAATTGTTGAATCTGGCTTTTGCCAACACATTATCTTTGTCCATTGTTTTGGATCAAACCCCATTTCTCAACACAAGATCACAATCGCTTGGCTACAACAGAGGGAAATGTTCCTCCTGACCTGGACACCTTGGCAGCAGGTTGGCAGAGTGGGTGCTGAGCGGCTGCCAGGCTTCCATGCCCAGGCTTGGCTCCACAGCCATCAGTCCATCACCTGAAAGCTCTTACCTGGTTGGTGGTGTCAGCCAAAACATGCATACGCCCTGATTTATAGGGCTTCTTCTAAGCATTTGGCGTGAATGTGCCTCATGCTAAAATCTCTTGGGTATTTTTTCTGTATTTATACAGGGATGAGCATCATCAGTGTAGACCCGGATTGGTGATCTTGTTCCTCAGGAAGGCTGGCAGGAGACCAGGCAACCAAAAATCATAGAATCACAGAATGGTTTGGGTTGGAAGGGGCCTTCCAAGCTCATCCAGTGCCACCCCTGCCATGAGCAGGGACATCTTCACCAGCTCAGGTTGCTCAGAGCCCCGTCCAGCCTGGCCTGGGATGTCTCCAGGGATGGTTCATCCACCACCTCTCTGGCCAACCTGGGCCAGGCTCTCACCACCCTCAGGGGCAACAGTTTCTTCCTCATGTCTGGTCTGACTCTCCCCTCCTTTAGTTTAAAACCATCACCCCTTGTCCTATCACAACAGACCCTGCTAAACAGTCTGTCCCCATGATGTTTCCCAGTCCCTCTGAGCAGGTACCAGAAGCATGTTCCCCTGCCTGGTAGGACAATCAAGAGCAGATTTTGCTGACAAGAAAGGTCTAGTCTGCTGCTGTAACAAGATCATTTGGGCATTTGCCTTCAGATGATGTTACTCAAAGCCATCTTAGGCTGGTCAAAGCAAGAGTCTGTGTCCTGCCAGCTGCTGGGATCTAACGGGCACTGCTTTGCTACTGGCATGGAGACAGCAGCTGTTCTCCCTTTCTTCTTTGGGTAGCTGCAAATCACACATTCCAACCTCCTTACCAAATTTTTGGTCTTCCTTGGAGCATCATCACTACCAGAGCAGGCTTTTTGTTCAGGGCTAACCATATCCTGCATCAGATAAAGAGCCCATACAGGTCAGCATCCTCTCTCTGGCAATAGGAGATGCAGCACACTGCTGTGAGACCCCCATGTTCACAGCTGGGCTATGGATGGGGTCTAGGGTGTCAGCATCTCCTGGTCTGGAGGAGCTGCACTGGCAACCTCACTCTCAAAGCCTATGGGTAGAGCTTCTATTTGTGGACTTGTCTTTACCACTTTATGAATATTTTTGCTCTCAACTGTATCCTGCCCAGCAAATTCCGCTGTTCAAGGATGAGTCTGTCCTTTGGTCAGTTTTAAATCAGACACCTGATTAATTCTTAGATTCTTAGTTTAGATTAGGACCCAAGGGAATGGCAGGAAGATGTGCCAGGGGAGGTTTAGGTTGGATAGGAGGAAAAGGTTCTTCACCCAGAGGGTGCTGGACACTGAACAGGCTCCCCAGGGAGGTGTCACAGCCCCAAGCCTGACAGTGTTCAAGAAGAGACTGGACAATGTCCTCAGACACATGGTGTGAACTGTGGGGTGTCCTGTGCGGGGACAGGACTTGGACTCGATGATCCTTGTGGGTTCCTTCCAACTCAGGACATTCTATGATTCTGCGATGATTCTCCAGCTGCCTCTTAGTTCTTGCATTGTGAGAAACCCCAAATCGCTTCTCCACACATCTGGTGGCCGCTCACTGGTCCCTGCCATCTGCCAGTCCTTGTCTTTACAGTGTCTCCTGCCTGCACACCTCTCTGCCTTGGATGCAAATTATTTTGCTCTGCATCCCCTCTCCCACATTGTGGGGAACCATCTGCGTAAGGAAAATCAAGGCTCTCCTGCAATATTTATCACTCAGGAAGGTTCAGCATCTGTTGCCTCCTCTGAAGCTCCCCAGGACCAGCATTCAATGGCTTTACCAGGTCATCTGTGTGACTTCAGAGCTAGTGTCCCGCTGAGCTTCATGGCTGGCCAAGCAGAGTGTGACACCAGCCTCTCCAAGAGCCGCTCTGCATCCCAGGGTTGTCCCGGCTGCCATAGTAGTGCAAAAAAAACCCAAAAAAACCCCAAAACAAAACAAAAAATGGTGGGGGTAGACTTCTCTACCGTGATTTATTTTTTTGTTCATCTGCTTTACCAAAATCCCCACCCCAAACCCTCACAAATTCTGGGGCTTGGAGCCTCCCTTCTTGTCTCTTCTTTCCTGCTTGAGGTTTCTGCACATGACCAGTTTTCACTGCTCGTGTGGCTCTGGGGAGCATCAGCTGTGGGAATTGCTGCTGTTATTTGGATAAAAACCTGCCTCAGATTTCTCACTTGGTGGGTCTATTTCACATTTCTCTCACACCTTGTGGTAGTCAATTCTTCTAACCTCCTTCTCACCTCATTAGAGCTTGCCTCTTGTACTTCATCTCCCAAGTTAATTTGTCCTGTATCATCTGCTCACTCTTGCCACATAATTATTTTCTTCAAGGCTGAGGAGGAAGCACCTGACAGAAATCCTTTGCTACCTGGGTACTTGCAGACTGTGTTTGAACCAAAAAAAAAATGAAGATTTTGCAGTTTGCAAGTGCTGCTGTCTCTGACTCCCCACATTCACCCAAATACTCCAGCATCCCGTGGGATTGCAAAACAGGGTTGGAGCTTAGAATCATAGACTTACAAAATAATTTGGGTTGGAAGGGACCTTTTTAGGTCATCTAGTACAACCTCTGCCATGAGCAGGGACATCTTCACCAGCTCAGGTTGCTCAGAGCCCCGTCCAGCCTGGCCTGGGATGTCTCCAGGGATGGTTCTTCCACCACCTCTCTGGCCAACCTGGGCCAGGCTCTCACCACCCTCAGGGGCAACAATTTCTTCCTCATGTCTGGTCTGACTCTCCCCTCCTTTAGTTTAAAACCATCACCCCTTGTCCTATCACGACAGGGCCTGCTCAAAATTCTGTCCCCATCTTTATTATCGGCCCCTTTTAAGCACAGAAAGGCCACAATAAGGTCTCCCTGGAGCTTCTCTTCTCCATCTGAACACCCCAACTCTCTCAGCCTGTCCTCCCAGCAGAGCTGTTCCAGCCTCGGATCATTTCTGTGGCTCCTCTGGCCCCCCTCCAGCAGGTCCATGTCTGTCCCGTGCTGAGGGATCCAGAGCTGGACCAGCACTGCAGGGGGTCCCACCAGAGTGGAGCAGAGGGGCAGAATCCCCTTGACGTTAGAGAAGGTACCTCACCCTTGTGCATCCCCTCCAGCTCTGCAGCATCCCACAGGGCACCTGCATTCACCGTAGGGATGAATGGGGCTCGCTGTGGGAATGGCCAGCACCCCATGTTGGCTGGGCCTCTGCCAGTGTGCTCACCGCTTTGCATCCAACTGAATGAGCACCCAAGGATGTTTTTATTCTTGGGACTGACTGGCCGCATCTCAGGTTTTGCCCTTTCCCGTTTGCCGGTCTGAGATGTCTCATTCAGTCTTAGGGTTGCTCTGAATTGCAAATCCCCCTGAGTCCCCAGTCCTGACTTGTGTGTCACTGCATAATTCGTGGCCCTGGGGACAAGGAGTTCAAATACAGCCCAGGAGGAGAGTCACGACACAGGGAGAGGAGAGCGGTGAACGTGTCTGGGAACAGAACAGGCTGCTTAGACCATGGCCATGATTTGAGCTATATGGGATGCATCACCACCTCATGGGGGCAAGAAGGAGACAGGCAAAACCAAACCCCCCATCCAACCCCTCTCCAGGAGCATCTCAGATGTTTCAAGCTCCTGCCCAGGAGATGTGAGGCTGGGTGACCCACCAGACCCTGGCTTATCTGCAGCAGAGTCTGGGGGTCATTTTAAGCCCTTGTTGATAATCATCTGGTTTATCTGTAAAGCCCAGGGAGGAAAGTGGAGCCACGGCAATCTGGAAACAAGACACAGCAAGTCTCACAGCAGAGTCCTGAAAATCCTCTGATCTATATGGGGACAACAACACCAGAGGACAACACAGCAGGACCAGAGCTGCTCTGGGTCAGGAGCAGCCGGAGCCCCTCGTGGGTGCTGAGATGCTGCAGGAGCAGAGGCTGACATGGGCTGGAAGGAGACATGGCCATGGGGACATGGGGGATTCCCATGCTGTTGCTTGAAAAAACACAGAGGAGTAGAGGAGGCTCTGTTTCATGCCATTTTTAAATTTTTTTCTTTTTTTTTTTTTTCTTTATATTTTTCTTTTTTCCTTTTTTATTCTTGTTTTTGTTTTTGCTTTTGCTTTTGTTTTATTTTTATTTTTTATTTTTATTTTTATTTTTTTAATTTTTATTTTTCCTTTTTTTTTTCTTTTTCTCCTTTTCTCTTTTCTCTTTTTCTCTTTTTTCCACCTTTTTTTCTCTTTTGTCCCCATGTTTTTCCCTTTTTTCCCCTTCTCCCCCATTCCCCCCCTTTTTTTAACCCTTTTAAAAATAGATATATATTTTCTTATGATCAGCATCAAACTCTGCCTTTGTTTCTTGTTTGTGCCTCTGTTTCCAAGGCCCTAAGGATATAAGAGAAGTTTCTGGGCCTTAGAGAGGCAGAGCCAAACCAGTGGGGTAAGAGCTGGACCAGCTTGGGGTCAGATGAGGGGACCCCTGGCCCATCCTCAGCTGAGCAAGGCTGATGGTGGGGACACAGGGACCTGTCACAGCCTGGCGGGGGGCAGCTGGCAGGGGGGACATGTCTGTGTGCGGTGCCACCGGTGTGCCGTGCGCCCTCTCTAAAGTCATTAATAAAATTCACAAAAGCATCGAGATCAATCCTGGTGCCAGCTTGGCTCATCAATACTTCAATGCTCTCTCCTCACCAGTCCCTTTGAAGGGATTAATTAAATACGCACGTCGCTCCTCAGACGTGTGTAATGAGGGGTCAGGCCGGATCCTCCATGCTTCTTGTCCGCAAAAATAACACATCTGCAGCCGTGTTTCTCCCTCCTGGACACCCATGGTGCATCCTGATGTCGTGCTGCATCAGCAGCTGTGACTGGGGAAAAGCCATGCACTGATGACAACAACTCTGTCCATGGACCATGGGGCTGGCAAAGACTCCAGATCATCTCCTTCCAGAAGCAAACACCTGTTTGCCAATAGATGGGACGTTCCTGGGGAAGGTAAGGAGGGACTTTTCCATTTTAGCCCAAGGCAGCTGTCAGATTCAGCTCAGATTGGGATGACATCCATGATTTGATTGGATTGGTCTCTTTGGAAAGTTCTGCTGAGAAGGTCCATCTTTCTCCATCCTCTCCCATGGAGGATGCACCTATCCTACTGCTGTACCAGAGCTAGTCGCAAGTCTCCTCCTCATCCCATGCAGAGCCCTACTCCCAACACCAGTGAGCTTTGGGACCAGGTCCCATGAAATTTGTGGCAGGGGAGATTTAGATTGAATATTCAGGAAAGTTTCTTCCTAGAAAAGGTTGTTGGGCATTGGAACAGGCTGCCGAGGACAGTGGTGACATCCCTAGAGAGATTTAACAGATGTGTAGTTGGGGTTCTTAGCAATATGGTTTAGTGACAGTGTTGGGTTAACGGTTGGACTCAGTGATCTTGAGGGTCTCTTCCAACCAAAATGATTCTATGATTAAAGATGGCTTTGGGGTCAGCCCTCCTGGTGGGCTTATTGGAGCATGGACCAGGGGCTCTTGTGGCCCTGTGGGAGGAGACCCCATGGAGATATCCTTCATGGAGGAGACCATGGAGCAGGTCTACGAGCCAGAGGACTGAACTCTATCCAGACCCGCAGGGCCGGGAGAATGTTGGCTCCGGGGTGGAGCGGCGGCTGGGACGAGTGAGGTGCAGCCAGGACAGGCAGAGCCGGCTGAGCCACTTCCCACGCCTGCACACAGAGACGCCCTGGGCTGGAGGCAGCGGTGAGGGGCCACCAGGGGTTTCTCTCCGTCTTCTTCCTCCACGTTCACCCCACGCTTGTGAGAGCTGGGCACAGTGGTGGGGGTCTGGCTGCTGAACCCCCTCAGGTTATCTGGGAATTAGCAGATGCACCTGGGGTGTGCAATTCCTTGTTTGCACAGGTGGATCCCCCCCCCCCCCCCCCCCGGCTCATTCACACCATGGGAGTCTCCTGGACCCCCAGTATGCAAACTCCTCCTGCCTCACCATGATGGCTTGGGCACTGCTGGGGGTATTTCCCTCCATGTGTGTCCAGGTTTTGTGCACCGTGGCTGAGTGGGGGGATCAGAAACACCCCCCAGTTGGCAGAGGATGCTGGTGCTTGGTGGGTGTTTGCAGCTCCTCTCCAGCTCTTCTGCCACCACCTTCTACTTCCCTCTCCCTCCTCCTTCCTCCTCACTCTCTTGCCCAATTTAAGGACAAAAGAGAACCCCCAAGTAGCCCTGTTCATTGCTACCCCCCTCCCAAAGACATGGAGTCCTCCTTCACTCTTTGCGCAGTGTCTGGCTTCTGGAGAGGGGTTCCTGGGACACTGTCACATCAGATTACATCTGCCAGGAGGTTGCTGGAGACAGCAGCATCATGGCCCTTGGGGATGATCCAGAGGCAATGGCACAGTGCTCTCTGCTCCACCTCTGCTCTGGATAGACATGAGGAAGAGAGTTTATGCTGAGGGTGGCCCAGGTTGGGCAGAGAGGTGGTGGCTGAACCATACCTGGAGACATCCCAGGCCAGGCTGGACGGGGCTCTGAGCAACCTGATTGAGTCCCTGCTCATGGCAGGGGGTTTTGCTGGATAAACTTTGAAGATCCCTTCCAACCCAAACTGTTCTGTGATTCTTTGCTTTTGCTCACCTTCAGTCCCTGGTGTAGAGCTGTAGGCAATGTGGCTGGTGTCAGGGAATCACAGCTGTTTCTCCCTAGCATCCCAGACTCTCTTCCTCCACATGGACAAAACTAGCACATTTTCTTTCAGAACACACAAAAAAAAAAGGCAAAGCAAACACCTCAGCGTTTGTTCAGGGAGACAATGGCTGCAGCCTGCTCAGATGGAATTTATTTTGTGCTCAGTAATTCAATCCATTTGAGCTCAGGATGTGGCCAGGAGAGTTGAGCCAAAAAATGCAAGTTTCAAGCAACTAAATTTTATGCTGTGTATACAGTTAAGTTTGGATTTGGCTGAGACAAGCAGTTTCCATGGTTTTTTGCAATTTCTGTTGTAGCAACAAGGTCCTTATGCAATGGAAGGTCTGGGAAGCATGTGGTCCTCCAGTGAGGGGCATGAGGGGAGCTGAGGCAACCTGGCTGAGGGGGACAGGGCTCAGAGCAGGGTGATTAATATTGCCCTGTCTGTGTGTCCCTCCTGGGGACAGCATGCTTGGTGTGGGTGAGTACATCACTGTGGTCTGGCCTGGAAAGGGTTGGGTGGTTTTCCTGCAAGTCCATTGCCCCAACGTCCAAACGCCTCCGGTGCTGGGATGTGGCTGCTGAGCCACGTTTTCCTCGCCGACGTGTCCCTCTCCCTGCCATTAACATTTTTCAATGTCATTTTAAAGCGAGGGATGGAAACAGTGAGCGATGCTGAGCCGTAGCCCAGCAGCTGGGCTGCAGATGTGTTGGGGGAAGCCCATGCCAGCCCGTGGCATGGACATGTGTCCCCATCCCCTCTGGCCTTGTCTGCCCTGTGCATGTAGGGTATACATCTTTGAACAGGGCTCATCATCAATTTTGCACAGCACCTTGCACCTCTGCATCCCTCCACAAGGCTGAAAAGCCACTTTGTAGTTCAGTCTGCGATAAACAGCATGAGATAAAAAACAGACAAACCCCTGTGCTCTCAGAAATAACACGTTATTTTTCCCCTTGAGCAGGGAATTATTTCATCTTGCCAGCTTGTTCAGACCCGTGGTGCTCATCCTCTGGCCATCCTTTTAGCAGTGAGAGTTTCACGTCCCGCCTGGTGGGTGAGCGATTGTCCCTGTCCCACAGCAGGGAGGGTGGCTCAGCATCCCACTGCCCAGAAGAGCATCAGGGCCTGGGCAAAGCAAACCTCTGCAGGGAGGTTTTCTTGCTAAATGGCATCAGTTGACCCTTTTTGCTCAGGGATTCATCCCACGAAGCTGCTGATCTTTCAAGAAATTAATCCCAGTGGCACAACTGAGCCCAGGGTGCAGCCAGTGCCTCAGCTGTGATTTTTCCCCAGCTCGATGGTGGGCTGGATGGATTCCCCTCCAGATGTGCCCAGTGTCTTGTTTGTTACCGTAACCAGGGCCAGTTTACAAAAAAAATTATCAGTTCGTCAGGGTAGTCACTTCTGTAATATGTCTGCCAGCAACCCACAGGCTTGGAAGCAGCTTTGGAAGTGCTCATTCCTCTTCGGCTTTGCACTTCTGCCTGTAGAAAGAGCATTACCCTGCTGAAGTTAATCCTCTTGGCCCATTCTGTCCCACTGCCAAAGGCTTGTGAGAGCCATTCAGCAATGGATACTTCATCTTACACAGCCAGCTCAAGGGCCTCCCAATGGGGCTTCTGTGAATTTTGCAACCCAGTGGATTTCTATCTCATAAACTCTTCAACTGTCTTCTTGAACCCATGCAACCAGCAGCACAGAATCATAAAATCATAGAATCACAGAACTGTTGGGGTTGGAAGGGACCTTCCAAGCTCATCCAGTGCCACCCCTGCCATGAGCAGGGACATCTTCACCAGCTCAGGTTGCTCAGAGCCCCATCCAGCCTGGCCTGGGTTGTCTCCAGGGATGGGGTATCCACCACCTCTCTGGGCAACCAAGGCCAGCATCCACAGTGTTCTTAGGTGTGGAGCTAAGCAAGTTAAATACGTGCTGTTTGGGGAGCCACCTTATTTTGGGTGCTGCGAACAAGGCTCCTGCTGGCATCATTTGCTATCTGCCTGGTCCGGCATCAACAGAGACCAGCCACAGGCCCTCCTGGGACCACCAAGATTTCACAGCCTGCCATTGCCTTGTCTTGCAGCCTTGAGGAACCTTGGGCAAACAGGGGGAAATGTCCATCCTTGCCCTGCTCTTCTCTCCCTCCCTGCACGGTGCCCTCTGCACATCTTCAAGCTTCTCTTCCTGATGCAACCCCGGGTTCAAGGTCCCACCTGCTCCTCCTCCATGTCCATCCTGATGCCTGGTGTTTGATGGTGGGATAACTCCTCCAGGAACCATGAGATCTGCAGCTTGGCTTGGCCTTGGACAACCCACACCTTGTGTCAGAATTGCCTGGAGGCTGCTGTTGGCCATATGTCATGAAATGATGCTGGTGCATCATTTCAGCCTCTGGCAAAGCCTATCCTGCCTCATCCCCTCCCTGCTCTTCCATTTTGGAGGGCTGTCCCTTGTTACCAGTTTCTGAATCCTTTTGCTGCTCCTCAACCACTGCTGGTCCCCTCACCTGCAACCCGAGAACATTTTGCATCCCCCTTTCTGCCTGCAGATTGGAAATGGAGGAGACTGTGCTGTGGGACTCATCTGTGTGCCTGACCCACACCTGCCCCCTCCTGTTCCTCCCCTATCGCTTCCAGCAGAGATTAACATCATCTTCAGAGATGCTTGAGTGTCCTGGTCCTGCAAGAGGTCAATGCGTGCCTGGAAGACTTGCATTTTAGCAGGTTTTAAACTAAAGGAGAGGACATTCAGGCCAGTCATGAGGAAGAAATTGTTGACACTGAGGGTGGTGAGAGCCTGGCCCAGGGTGCCCAGAGAGGTGGTGGATGAACCATCCCTGGAGACATCCCAGGCCAGGCTGGACGGGGCCCTGAGCAACCTGAGCTGGTGAAGATGTCCCTGCTCATGGCAGGGGTGGCACTGGATGACCTTTGAAGGTCCCTTCCAACCCAAAATATTCTACAATTCTTTGATTCTATGATTCTATTACTATGATTCTATGATCCATCCACCCTCACCTCGAGGGTTCTTGTGTCTTACCAGTGAGGTACATGCCACCATGGAGGTGATACATGAGGTGTGTGGAGACCTGATCAAGAGCACCACCATGCTCATGACAGCGTGTGCACGTGTGCGCATCTATGCTTGTGGCAGGGCCGTACACCCAAGGAGGGCTTGTAGACCCACAGAGCTGCTGAATAACAGATTTCCACAGGCTTGTTCGTAAACTGTTAACACATTAATTAAAAGAAGAAAAAGGAGTTGGTCCCATTAAGCTCACCATCTGTTTTAATTAGCCACTAAAGCTCACAGAAAGCTTGGTACACACTGTAATTGCATAATTAAAATGAACTGTTGGGAGATAGATGGCACAGAGATGACTGGGAAGAGAAAAGCAGTCTTTGCTCCTATTCTGCTGGCACTCAGGAGCATCGTAATTAAGAAGGAAGAGCAAAGCTACTCTTTTTTAGGTTGAGCTTAACATTGCACAGCCCCCATTGACTTCTCACAAGTTTCTGAGGCCATTTGTATAGTCTCCAGCCTAAGCAGAAGTAACACCATCCTTAAACTCCACTTGACTGACAGCTGGGAGGAAAACCCCACATCCTGGTCCAAGACGGGTGGTTGTATCTGCAAATTGTGAGCAAACTCTACAAATCTTTACTTTCCCATCCAAATCACCATCTGGATGCATCACAGCGTGTTGCAGACACAACCCACCATGTTGCAGCTCCTCTCCTGACTTGCACCCATGCGTGGAGGGACCCCAGAAGAGTTGGGCAGCTCCTAAAACCCCATTGTTGGTTCATTCAAAGGGAGCAGGTCCAAAGCCCGCCTGGTTACTCCTGGGCATGGAGCATTTTGACTTGTTCTCATGGCACAGGTCGTAAAATCAAAATGTTAGTCTTGGGACAAAGAAAACTGTGAATAGCAGTGAGAAATCTTCACATTTTCTGTTTTTTGTTTGTTTGTTCTGTTTTGGGTTTGTGTGTGGTTGGTTGGTTGTTTTTTGTATTGTTTGTTTTGTTTTGTTTTGTTTTGTTTTTTCAAAGCTTGTGGTATTGAACTGATATTTTCTTGCCTTCTTACATCTGTTTTTTCCCAGATCGCTGCTCTTTCACTGCAAATTTAATCCCTGGATTAATTTCTTTTTCTTTGCCATTGAACTTCTGATCTGCACTGAGAAAACACGATGAAGTCATTGCAAGTCCTGAAAACTGGAAAAACTTCCTTTTGTTCGCAGCTCTCTTGGGGTAAGTCTCTGACAAGGAGGAGGTCCAAAACCCAAGTGTTCACAGACAAAATCTGACTCTTGCAATCTGTCCACACTGGATCAGTCCAGTAACGAGTTCATGACAAGCAATGCACTGGAATGTAATTAGAGAACTCTGTAGCCAGCCAGAACCTCCCAACATTTTAAATGTCAGCTCAGAAACACAAGAATTGCTTGAGAGGGTCTTCTGGAGCCAAGGAAAACTTTGGGGAGTTGGGGTGATCCGCCTGCAGAGCAGTGAGGTCCTGGTACCAGCCAGCTGCGGTGACAACTCCCTGACACAGCCATGAGGGATGATTTCTGCCACATCCCATCTCCCGTGGGCTGGTATTTTATTACAAAGTCATTTTCCTGGCAGAAAACAATTATTTCATCAAGACGGCGGTGTTTTGCAGGAACATGGCTGACCCTCCTTGCAAGGGCACTTTTTGACTTTTGCTGTAGAGACAAATTTTCCTCTCCATGACAAGACAGGTTATCTTTTTAAATCAGAAGTGGAATAGCAGGTCCAGATCCACCCCAGTGTCCAGTTCCTCTTTGGAAATTATTTTCCTGAGGAATTGAAAAATGTTTTTGAAGCAAGTTTGCAATGGTGGAGCACAGTCCTAGCAATCCTGACAGGCAGCAGCTCTGAACCTGCTGCAGCAAAGCATACAAGGGATGGAGAAAACGTCTCCACCTGCAGCGGTTCATCCACACCAGTGATACTGAATCAAAGGGCCTCCTGCTAGAGGTTGACCCAAGCAAAACCTCCCTTGCAACTGATGCTTTTCTCTCTGTCTTTTCCTCTCCTGAAGTTTTCTTCCAGACAAAAAGCTGGTGCTGGTTCCTCAGCTCTGCAAATAATCCTGGGGAAGGGGAGAGTTGGGAAGCCCTCAGTTCTTTGGGGTCCCGCTCCTGGATTTTGGTGGGGTGGGTGGCCAAAGGGCCTGAGTGGATGTGGGTGACCGAAGCTCAGGTTTGAAGACCCAGCCAGGATTTGCACGAGCACACAGTCAAGCCGATTTCTTTTGAGAGCCAGCCCCAAAGCTGCTGCCTACAGACATTCGCTTCTCTTCTTGCTTTCAGAGTCTGGGATTTAGCTCCTGGAGTCAGAAATAAAGTTCAGGCAGGCACCATTACCAGCCAGCATGACTGATCCAGCCTGGCTGTGCTTCCTCAGGTCAAGAGCATCCTTTAATGTCCCCATTGAGGAACACATGGGAGAACCAAAGACAACAACTTGCAACCCCAGTCATGCCAAAGGGAGTATTTGTGCACTCAGTGCACCATTGAGCCGTGCAACTCATAGCTGTGGGATGCTACTGTGACCAAGAAAACTGAGAAAGTGCCCAGATGCTATGCTTGTGCTTGCCCATCACCCTGGTCTCAGCCCTCAGAGACTCGGACAGCTCAGGGCAGCCCAGGCAGGTGAAGGGGCTTCACCTTCTCCTTCTTGCATCGCCTGTGATCCAGCTGCTTCTCAGCATTTTATGAACATAAAGACTTTTGGCCAAGGCTGAAAAAGACATCCTGCATTTTAGCATTGAGCTCTGAGGAAGCCTGGCTGACTCCTGGGAGACAGTTCATTAAGGGAGACCATAAGGAGATCATTTCTTGCTGGAGCAACACACTTGTTCATCGGTGCAGAACATCACCCAATGCTGCTGAGGCTTTCCTTTGTTTCTTGTCATTAAAGAGCCTCAGAGAGCTTTACAGGCATTTTGAACTTCTTCAAGTAATACCTAGTGTGGGGTGCAGTGATTTATACCTTCATAGGGTCATGCAAAGCACCACAAATTAATGAAGTGAGGTCACAACAGAGTGTGGTGGCCGCCAGGGAGAGTCAGAGAAGCCCAGACCTGGGCTCAGTAATGCACACTTCAGCCTGGGGCAGAAAAGCACCTAATTGGTATTTTCTTGGAAATCCTCCGAGCGCATACCTGTCTGTCATGTCTGGACCTTTGAGTGGATTGCCAGTGTGAGCAGTGGCACTATTAGATGCCAATTTTGGGGCTCCGGGAGAGTGCTTGGAAGGGTGTCGGAGACCCCAGCTATGCCAAACACTGGGATCCAATGAGGGATGCTCACTGGAACATGGATGGATGCTGCAGCTCAGTTCCAAAACCAGCAGTTAAACCTCCAAAAAGAAGTATCCAGATGACCCAGTAGGCTGATCCTGCAGCCACCCCTGAATCCCAGTGGTCTTCCCAGTCTTGGTTTCCTTGCCCACACATCCCTTGGAAAACTCCCAGCCTGGGGTTGGGAAGCAAATGTCATGGATGGTTTAGCTCAGATGTATTTTGGCACAGGCCCAGAATTTGGAAAAGTTAGGTGCAGGTTTCATCTTCTCTCCTCCTCTTAAGCATATTTTAAAATTAATTGAGTGGAATGTTGGAGTGAAATAATTGCCCTGCCTTGAAAATAAAAAAGAAGCCAGTCAATTTTTATTTAGCACATGCAGAAACAGGACTTTTGAGCTAGTCCAAAACTCTCTTTAAGACATTTTGAGTGTGCAGTTTGCTTGGTTTCTTTGGCATAATGGGAAACCTGCTCATAGCCACCATGTCTTGGGTCTCTTCCATCACCCATGTGCTCCGTGGTGGCCTTGCTGGAGAGCAAAAAGCGGCAATTCAACCCAAAATGACTGCTGATGGGTCAAAAATGTAAAGCACCTTTTGGGAAACATTACTTTCTTCTGGAGAAGGTATTATTGGGAAGGTCCATCAGCAGCCACCAAAATGCTATTGCTCCCCTGGGCAGCATGTTTATTTTTAATGTCCTCCCAAAAGGTGTGTGTCTGGGAGCCCTGTGTGGGCAGAGGGACCAAACAGCCAATGCTTTTTGCAGAAGAGGTAAATGTGCTCTCTGCTATTAATAAAAACACAAGTATAAACTGCAACAATCTCCACAGTCAAGTGAAGGAGGCAATAGTGCCAAAAGAGGAATAAAAATACACTAATGCTCTGAGGGTTGATGAAGTACTCAGGATTTCAGTGGCTCTTGCAGGGTTTATGAATTAGGGTGATGTTTCCCTATTAACATGAATGAGTAAAAGGATCTCAGAGAAGCCAAAGTAACAGGGTGGTTGTGGATGCTTTTGGTGTAGGGGGCAAACCAGAAAACTGGGAGGGTGTTAGCGTAGAGGGTCCAAATCAAGCGTGTTTCAGATTTCTAAAAAAAATATCAGATTTTCAAGGCTTTTTTTTCACTATTTTTAACAAAAGCTCTGAAAAATGCCTTGTCTGGATCCACCCAGATCTGCTCGTGGGACCAGCACTGAGTTTATGCTTCTGGCGTCAGGCTCGCTGTCCCTTTTGTGCAGCAATTTTTCTTCCCACTGAGGTCAGCGGCTGAACAGAAAGCTCTGGTTGTTTGGAAGCAGAAAGCTTCATGTAGGAAAAAACATCCAAACGAAACATTTCATTTCAACACTGGGAAATCTACCCTCCCACCCTGACCTTGCTCAGCTCTGCCAGAGCAGCTCTATTGTGCCCTGGTCTTCTCCCACGGCAAACCCACATCTCAGCCCTGGTCCTCTGCTCTGCTCGGGGCACAAGGCATCTTCCCACTGCATATCCCTCTCATTGAGCACTTCATAGAATCATAGAATAGTTTGGGTTGGAAGGGACCTTCCAAGCTCATCTAGTCCAAACCCGTATCATAAGCAGGGGCATCTTCACCCAGATCAGGTTGCTCAGATCCCTGTCCAGCCTGGCCTGGGATGTATCCAGGGATGAGGCGTTGCTCTGCTTGGACTCTGCAAGGCTGGGGACATCCCAAGATGCAGCCGTGCTCATGGCTGGGTGGTCCTCACCCTCCATTTGGCCACTGGGATGCAGTTTGCTGAGCCTCCCTCCAGGTGCCACCTTGGTCTGGAGCCTGTTTTAGATGCAGGGGAGCTGGTTTCCACATTGCCTTGAAGTTGTTCTCCCTGGTTTGCACTTCTGCCTAGTCTGGCATGATTCTCCTGAACTGGTCTTGCTCCTTTCTCTCCTGAGACAGTCCCAGTTGACTGCAGGGTTTCTCCTGGTGGAGCTGGGCATAGATGTTACCTTGCCATTATAAACCTACTGGCTTCCTTCTCTGCAAATGCTGGTGAACCATGAGCGGCACGAACTTCAACCCCTGTGCTTGCAGTGCTTGCAAACTGGCAAGCACAAATCAACCCCTCATCCTCCTTTGATGCTCCCACACCTGGGGAACCCTATCTGCCCCTCACTTGGGCGCTGCTGCTTCACACCCCATGCTCCTGTCTTTCCTCCTTCTTGTTATCCATGTCATCCATAAGAAAGCAAAGAGAGGAAATGTCTCCTGGGTACATTATCACCCAGCAGTGACTTGGACGTTGCAGGGCCAGCAGAGATGGTGGCCAGGATGTAGGGATGCAGTGCCCATGGGAACAACTACGCCAGCAGCTCTGAGGTCAGTGCAGACCCACCACTGGCCAGAAGACAGGCTGTGACATGAAAACTGGAGTCTGTCCCTCCATGTCCCACGGTGGGAGCTGCTGGTGCAACTCCAATCAGTGCAGGTTGTCACCAGTGGGCTCCTGGCACCACCTGGGCTCTCGGGCTTGGAAGCAGCTCTGGACCAGCAGAGAAAAACACGGTGTTGATGTTTTCCATGGAAATGGCAGCTTCGATCCCAGAGAGCAGCTCCAGCCCGTAGCACAGCCTTGCCCAGCCGTGTTTCCCACACCATATGCTGCTTGGCATTTTGCAGTCTTTTATTCTTTCCTCCTTTCTCTTCTCTTTTTCCTTCTTTTCTTTTCTTTTCTTTTCTTTTCTTTTCTTTTCTTTTCTTTTCTTTTCTTTTCTTTTCTTTTCTTTTCTTTTCTTTTCTTTTCTTTTCTTTTCTTTTCTTTTCTTTTCTTTTCTTTTCTTTTCTTTTCTTTTCTTTTCTTTTCTTTTCTCCTTTTTCTTTCTTTTCCTTTTCTTTCTTTCCCTTTTCTTTTTTCCTTTCTTTTCTTTTTTCTTTTTTCCTTTTCTTTTCTTTCTTTTCCCTTTCCTTTTTCCTTTTTCCTTTTTCCTTTTTCCTTTTTCCTTTTTCCTTTTTCCTTTTTTCTCCTCCCCTCCCCTCCCCTCCCCTCCCCTCCCCTCCCCTCCCCTCCCCTCCCCTCCCCTCCCCTCCCCTCCCCTCCCCTCCCCTCCCCTCCTCTCTGCCTTTGTCAGCCCATTTCAGTGTTGCATCTTTCCCAAGCTGAAGCCTTCCGTTTTGCCTCTGCTCCCTGTCACAGCTGGAGCCACTGACCCTCTGCAAGAAGGATGGGTCCCTTTGCCACATCACAAACCAGAGGCATCTGGCAGAGGCTGACAGGGCTCTCAGGATGCTGGGGAGCTTGGGATGTGGGGCTGTCATGAGTCTGCTGATCACAAACCAAGTGGGGAGCTCATTGTTCATGAAGCCCTATCGCCATCCCATGCTGTGTGCCGCTTCTCATAGTATAAACCATGTAGTACATCTCTTCTCTGAGCTACATGCCAAAATCTCACAGGGAAACCTCAAAACCAGACAGAAAAATTTAGGGGAAAACTACCTTGGAATGATCTCCTTGATTGCATTTCCACCATTCTCCCATTCCAGCTGCAACCCGAAAGAGATGTAATAAACCATTTTAAAAGATATATTTCATGTTAAATAACCTTTTCTGATGCCTCAGAACAGCCTGTGCTGGGCTGAGCTGGAGTTTTGGAAGAAAAGTGAAGAGTTGTTCTTGCTTGGTCTGAACCGGTTCGTTGAGTCATCCTCTTAGTTAATACCTGGCACCGACATAGCAAGCAGTCCTGCTGGAGGGGAAAAACTCACTCAGGGAAAGTTCAAGCCATTTGTGCTTCTCTGAACGGGGGGAGCAGACAAAGACTTCTTGTTTTGCAGGCGGGGGTGAGTAGCGAGGAAGAGGCAGACGAGGAAGAGGTGAGGGACGGGCTGTTGGCCCCAGGCTGGAGAAGAGGTGGATTTGGGATGCCTGCCCACAGCGTGCTGCTCACTCAGCCCCAGCCAGCTGGGACGCATTTTTGCAATGCTTGAGCTGTGTCAAGAAGAGGCATGTTGTCATAGGACAAGAGGTGATGGTTTTAAACTAAAGGAGGGAGATCCAGGCCAGACATGAGGAAGAAATCATTTACACTGAGGGTGGTGAGAGCCTGGCCCAGGCTGGCCAGAGAAGTGGTGGATGAACCATCCCTGGAGACATCCCAGGCCAGGCTGGACGGGGCTCTGAGCAACCTGAGCTGGTGAAGATGTCCCTGCTCATGGTAGGGGTGGCACTGGATGAGCTTGGAAGGTCCTTTCCCACCCAAAGTATTCTATGATTTCTCATGTCAGAGGGGTGAGAACCTCGATGGGGCAAGACAAGATAAAGTACAGGTCTCGGTGAGATGGAAAGAACAGGGTTTTGGGAGGGACACCAGGTTCCTGGAGAAGAGCCCATCACTGGTGCTGTAAGCAGGGAGAAGCTGGGACGGGAATAGGATGTCTTATGCATTGCAGGTGAGCAGGCTCTTATGGATGGATGGATGGATGGATGGATGGATGGATGGATGGATGGACGGACAGATGGATGGATGGACAGACAGATGTTCCATTGGGACAATGACTCAGAGGCAAGCAGAGGTTAGCATGTCTCCACAGAGCAGACACAAAGCCTTTCCCCTGGGAAAATACTGCCAGAAACCTGTGTGCAAGGCTCCCACATCTCCCCATTGCCTTGAGACCCTCTTCCACCAATACCCCATTGCCCCATCCCATGCAAGAAGAGGTGGTGGTAGAGGAGAAGCCATGGAAGGACCCATGTCCACAGTCAGGCAGCACATACATCCACATTGACCTGAACTCAGGCACCATGAGAGGTCTCAGCAGGCTGGGGCTGTGATGAGACGTGACACAGCATCAGGCAAGTGCACCTCCTCGTCCTTACATCCACTTCTGTCATCAAAGCGTAGCAGGTAGGTAAACACCTTCGTCTCTGCTGGCTGACTCCTAGGGATCTGTTAGCAAGGCAAAACTGGTTTAATTAGGGATGCCTTCAAGCTGGCCAGCAAGCAAGATGCTAGTGGGTCTCCAGGGAAGATTAATTAGCTTGTACTACGGAGCATCACTGAAACTATTAGCCAAATGTGATCTAATAAACAAATAAATAATCTGCAAATCAACTGCAGCACTGACAAGTTCCTGGTCTTACCTGGTGCCCTGGAACTGCTCGGGGCAGTGAGGTTGGGTAATTCCTCGTGCCTCAAATTCAAACCGGTGTTGCCATATGAGGAGCAATTCTGCAAAAGCTGTGGGAGGAAGGGGACTGGATCTGTGAGCCAAAGGATATCCAAAGGTTCTCCTGGACACCCCATGCTGCTGCCCCTTGGCCCCTCATGCTCCTGGATCAGGGCACATGTTGATGCACGGCTCCTGTCCCCTGCTCTAACCCATCCACTTGAGCACAATACGGGATAAACACACCAAACTGTGGGTGAACTCTGTCTGGGCAGGGGCTAATATAAATTAGCCCATAAACCCATGCCACTACATCTTATATTATCTTTATGTCTCTGTTGTCCCTCTCATCTCAATGTCGCTGATCATCTGAGTCAAAATCTGCAATAACTTCTAGACCAGTTTGGAGACAGAGTGAATCATAAAAGTATTTTTGCGTTGGCTTGTTCCTTACATATCACTAACCTGAAACCCTTCCTCAGCTTTAAGCAAGGTTTCCACATTTAAAAGAGGTGTTCTTTGTTTATCTCAGCATGCTTCCCAAATTAACCTTCCCCAGTTGGGTCTGTTAGGAAATGAGGCCATTATGTATCTGCGAGCATGCACCCAAATTGTGTTCACAACAGATTTTGGATGTAACAGCTAATAGAAAAAAAAAACAACAGAGATAAAACTGTTCTGTTGGAAAGTGGAATGTCAGTTCCAGGGCAATCCAGAGAGTGAATGACACGGTGGGAAGAGAAAACAACCACGAAGCCATCAGGGCTGTGCAGGGACAGCAAGATGGCTTCAGTGGCTCTGCAGAAACAACCTCTGCCTGGTGCAGGTTGGCATGTCTGCTTGGGGACAGCCAGACAATAACAGTGGCATGATTTTTCCTGTGTGGAGATGAATTACAGCCTGAGCAGCCAGCTCTGCATTTTGGAACAGGCATTGTCCTGGCACAGAGGTAGTTACTGGTGAGACAGGAGGGATGTGCTGGGAGGACATGCTGGGATGTGCTGAGACCACTGCGTTTGACTTTCAGCCTTGAGGCTGCCGGGGGTAATGCTCGACACATTGCTTAAGGCCCATCCAGTCACTGTGTGCATGGAGGGTAATGTCATCCTACCAAATAACCCCCTTTTTGAGGGTTAGCCATCTGAGGAGCCAGCTGGGTGGATGAGAGATCTCTCTTTTAGTCCATTAGTTTATTTACATTTGTGTTATTTTTAAGCTCCCTACAAAAAACCTCCCCCTGCTGGTTAGGGTGCACTCTGCTGTGTGCACGGGGCATGTCACACACCATTGCCCAGATGTGATTTTGCAGCAATCTCCAGATTACAGATTAAAAGGCTCAGTGCCTGGTCTGGTGAAACCCCCAGGAGCGATGTTCTGCTTCATGGAGGCTTTTTGGTGGACAATTGCTTCCTGGGATCTCCTCGACAGTTTTTAGTCCTTTAATATGGGCTTTATTGATGTCCTATAGAGCTTAAGCTTTAACGGTGACTTGAGGAGTGTGTCCCTGCTTTTATTAAGGCAATGTCACACCTGGCCCTCCTGATGCTGGCAGGTAGGATTGGCAGTTGGCTCGTCTTTCTCTGCCCACCAGAGTTTATGGCCTTCTTTCTTGTGCCCGTTTTCTCCTTTTTTGTGGTCACCATCTGGTTCTGTGAAAAGGTCCAGCTGTACAAAACTCCACTAAAAGATGAGAACATTATCCCGCACCTCCCACCTGCAAGGCATTTGGTTTCTTGAGGCTTTTTGTGTAACTAAAGATGAGACTCCAATGCATTCCACAGCAATGAGTGACACAAAGCAGGTTAATTCAATGGCTGCTTTCCTGGGCTTTCTCTGAAGCCAAAATTGCACCCTGCTGCATTGCAACACTTGGTCACCAACAGTGCAAATCGCTGTTTGGCTGTGGTGGTGTTTGCAAGGATTTGTGTGTGTATGTGGGTTTGCCCCATCCCTGGAGACATCCCAGGCCAGGCTGGACGGGGCTCTGAGCAACCTGAGCTGGTGAAGATGTCCCTGCTCATGGCAGGGGTTGGACTGGATAAGCTGTGAAGGTCCCTTCTGGCCCAAACTATTCTGTGATTCTATGATTTCTTGGGTTTCAGCTTCCTTCTGTTCTTTGGGACACCCCTTCCCACAGTCCATAGCTGCTGAGGATTGTCCCTTGGATTTTGGAGCTATTTGGCAGCAAAATGAGTATAAGGAGCTCCTGATGCATCTGTGTCCCCCTCCCCACTTCAGGCTCCCCTCTCAATGTGCAAGAAGCTGACATGGGAGGGTGACCTGCTTGCAAAGGAGGGTTTGGATCTCTGGGTTTTGGACTGGAGTCAGCATGAAGCAAGCATGAATCCTGCAAGACTTGGGACAGGAGCCCCCGCTACAGCTGCAAAAACCTCCTGGGATGGTGGCAGAAGACACCACCCCAAAGTGATGAAGCCATGGAGGGAGATAAGCCAGTGCTGAGAGAAACTCTCTCTCGCCCCAGGGTGGCTTAATTATAACCTCACTTGAGTAGCTCAGGGGCCCTTTGATGTGGGGAGCGCCCCAGACCTCATGCAGGTATCTCGGAGAGGAGATGTCTCCACACCAGCCAGCCGTCTAGACTCCCTGTGCAGAGAGGACCGGCTGGGAGGGTGTGATTCAGCTCGGCACGCAGCCGACATCTGCATCCCACCCAAGGTGACTCGTCATAAAGTCGGTGGCGATGAAATTGCAGCCCTGAATGGAAGCCACGGGGCTGCCAGACGTACCCAGGAACCTGTCTGTGCCCCGGGCATGGGGCGACCTGCTCTGCGCCCGCAGGACTGTCAGGCTGGTCTGCCTCCCATGGCTGCTCCTGTTCCATCAAAGCTCCCAAATTCACTTCATGGGTCATTTTCCCTGTATCATCAAATTATATAGTCATTTTGGCTGGAGGAGACCCTCAAGATCATCAAGTCTGACTGCTAACCCAACACTGTCACTAAACTGTGTCCCTAAGAACCTCATCTTCCCATATCCCAAATTATCCCTTTGCGTCACATGCAATGGTCAGCAATACCATTCCAGTGCTGGCCAACGGGGCATTTGTCCCCCAATTCCTCAGGCTGAACGTGGCCTTTGAGCTCGGCCAGCACCACTTCAGGCATTTCTCTGCACCACCACCCAGGGACAAGCTGTGCCTGGGTTCTGCACAATTTGGGGTGAAACCAAGACTTAACTGGAGCACGGGTGTCACCAGAACAGCTGTTGGCAGGCGGTCAGGCTAATTAAAGTCCATTTAGGAGAAGGAGCTGCCTTTCCCATGGCAGGAGGCAGCAGCTTCGTGTGCTCAGATAAAGTCAGGGAGAGGTAGGGATGTGGTTGTGGGTATGGGGATGCTGCTCATTAGATGTCTTTGGGGGAGGAACAATTGTTTTTCAGTTAACTGGAAATAAAGAACCACTTCCCTGCTCACACCAGGGAGATGTGAGCTGATGGCATCACTGGTCTGTAAGGACATTGGCTGTATGATCATCTCCTCTGGCAGCACTGGGACCTCACTCTGCCAGCACTGGCAAGGATGTCCAACACAAGGACATGATTGAAAATACAAAATAAATCAATAAACTCTGTCCTGGCTGAGCTCCATGTTAGGACATGTATTTTCTCTGTGTGCTGCACCCCAACACACTCCAGCCTTGCAAGGTCTCCCATGACCTGTGAGAGTGGTCCCACACCCTTGGATACCTCCTTTTTGGCTCTTCTGGCTCCCTGAACCCCCAGATTTTGCAAGGTCTCCCATGACCTGTGAGAGTGGTCCCACACCCTTGGATACCTCCTTTTTGGCTCTTCTGGCTCCCTGAACCCCCAGATTTGGGCATTTCTGCCAGAGTCTGGCAGGCAAAGCACTGCTGGGCTAGGGATGTGCCATGCAAAATCCTTGTCCATCTGCATGCTGCTCTCCTGAAACAACTAGCAGGCAGGACTGGACACCCCATCAAGCTCCTGGAGGAGCAGAGAGGGGCTTGCAAAGGACACAGGGCTACCAGGGCTTAGCTGTTCTCTTGATGTTCTCCAGGATCCCTGGATGAGTGTCCAGGAGCTTCGTCCAGACTGTGGTGATGTGGAGAGCTGGTGTGGGGGCCAGCTGCAAACCTCTCTGGTGCCAGACCAGGTTTCCTGGAGATAGAGTCCCTGGGAGATATGAGTATCCAGAAGATGAAGCCAAATTTGGAGGCTCCAAGACCAAGAAGTACCCCTCTGACCTGGCCCTGGTTTACCGTGCAGCCCAGACCTGTTCCTGGGCATAAAAAATAAGCCTGACCTAGGTCTGATGTTGACAGTGTCCTCTGCAAGATCTCGAGATGGTACAGTGACTCCTCCATGGCCACTATTATGCCAGGGAATGCTTTGGAGGCCCCCATTTCTCAGAAGATCACACTGCAGGCTCTGCAGAGCTTTGCTTTCCTGCCCTTCGCTGCAGTGATGGGGCAGGAGGATGGGACACACTGGGGCCTTTTCCACTCCAACACTGTTTCTGCAACTGTCTGAGGCCACCAGAGAAATCCCATGGATGCACATGAGTGAAATGACCTGGGACCACAGGTCCTGCAAAGCTAGGGAGGAGAAGCAGAGGAAAGGCTGATAATTTGGCCAGGAGAATCACAAAATAATAGAAGAGTTTGGGTTGGAAGGGACCTTCACCTAGTTCAACCCCTGCCATGAGCAGGGACATCTTCACCAGCTCAGGTTGCTCAGAGCCCCGTCCAGCCTGGCCTGGGATGTCTCCAGGGATGGGGCATCCACCACCTCTATGGCCAACCTGGGCCAGTGTTTCACCACCCTCAGTGGCAAAAATTTCTTCTTTAAATTTTATCTAAATCTCCCCTCTCTTAGTTTAAAACCATCAGCCCTCATCCTATTGCAACAGGCTCTGGTTAAAAGTCTGTCCCCATCTTTCTTATTGGCCCCTTTTAAGTACAGAAAGGCCACAATAAGGTCTCCCTGGAGCCTTCTCTTCTCCAGGGTGAACAGCCTCTCAGCCTTGAAAACAACACACTTAGTAAATCTAAAGAGTCAGACCGGAGTCCACCTGCAGCTGGCTCCTGCACTCAGCAGCACCTTCTCCACTTGGCTTGGTGGTTTTCCCACTTTTGATCTTTAGAGATAAATAAAAACACCCGACAAGCAAATGACACGGTTCCCTTCCAGCCCTTCCCCACCATCTGCAGCTTAGGGATGTCACCTAACCAGGTCCCTCCAGGTTCTGCACCCTTGAACTTCAGCAAACTGCTGAGGCCGGAGGCAAACACTGAGGCTGAGCACTGATTTCTTCCCCCTGTCTTGGTGGGCTTCAGATCCAGTGTCCCTCAGCCACATGCCCTTTGAAGATCAGCCTTGCAGGAGAGACCGAAACAAAGCAACCTCTGGCTTTCCAAGATCTCCAGGCTTTTCCTGGGGGAAAAGGGCTCCATTTTCCCCCCAGCCTGCCCTAGGAGAGTTGACTTAACCCAGATCCTGCTTTCTGTCTCCCACCACTCGCCCCTCCCCCAATAAAGAGTCACGTGAAATTTATCTCAACATCTTTCATTAACATAAACCACTTAAGCAACTCTCAGGAACCTCTGATCTGGGCCAGCTCGGTCAGCTGGTGTACCGTGTTTCCAAAGCATCTTCTCGCCTGGCTTACCCTCACATCAAAGCCAGCTGGGGAGCAGCCCCATCCTTGGAGCACTTCAGCAAAGTATGTCAAGAGATTTGGGAAACAGCTGATTTAATGCTGAGGAAATTAGTAACCAAATGAGTTCTTAGCCAAACGGCTCCTCTTCTTGATCTTGGGAAAAGTGGTGTTTAAATTCTCTATCTCATGGTTTTAGACTCAGGAAATGTGATTACACATCTGTCATTATTTTACTCTTCTGTGTTGATGGCTCATATTAAACAAACCACATTCCTACATTGCTTAGTAATCTCTGCTGTTCCCTTTCCTCGCCAAGGAGAACAAGTCCCAGCTTGACATCAATGTACCTGTTGATCAGAGCTCCACTGTTAACCAACCGGCAGAGCTGTATACACCAGCTGCGGGGAGCATTCGCACCGCTGGCCTCTTTTCTCCAGCTTGTTGCAACTTTGCGTCCCCCTTTTTTCCTAACCGTCACTTGGCTGAAGAGCAGGAGGAACCAGGCAAGATCCACACGCTGCTGAGACCCATGTGTTTCTCGGGAAGGTGCTCAAGCCTTCCCCCATCTTCCACTGAGCAGGTAAGAACATGTATTTTAGGGTTGGACACCAGTCAAAAAAGGGTAGGTCCCTTGAAGCAGAGCACGATTCCCAGGGATCCTGGTGCCTCACCAGCTCAGGAGGACGTGGAAAGCCCTACGGTCCCACTGGCTCCCACGGGATGGGGTCTCACCAGCCACGCAGGAATAACCTGCCTTGAAGTGTCCCACATCTGCAGGGACACTGAGTTTTTCTCTTGGTGGTTTTATCCTCCAGCTCTTCTGAGATCACCCAAAGCTCACCATGGATCTGCTGGAAGAACCTGACTCATAGATGTTCCCAGCACCAGGTAGGAAAACGAGTGTTTGTTTTTAATGGCGTTGAGCTGCGGAAGGGAAAGGAAAGGTGGTGCAGATGGTGACCTGGTGCTGGAGGGGCCATCTTAGCTGGATCCCAGCTAAGCTGTGGGGCTGCGGCATTGACTGAGAAGTGCCTGTCCATGTGTTACTTGTGGCTTGCGAGTGGTTTTAAATGATTTCCAGCTGCTGGAAATTCAGCAGAGGAGAGAGAAATTGTGGTGTTACCAAGCTTTGTCTTCCCCTGGTGAGGACACGGTCGGCCAAGCATTGGCAGCCATGCTCCTTGGGGCCACCTTTTCCTTCACCATGGCATTTTGGTACAAGAACTGTGCCAGGAATGGTGCAGGTCCCCAGGGATGCTCATTGAGGACGGTGTTATTTTGGGAAAACCCCAAGTTCCCGGCATGATGCCATTTGGCTGGTTCCACTCGGTTTTCCCTCAGTTTTCTTTGCATGATCTCTGGTTGTTGCCTGCGCTGAGTCCCGAATTTCTCCCATCCTGGCAGCTGCCATGGGGGGAAGGTTTGGGGTGGACGGGATGTGCCCACCATGTTTGTGCCAGGACTGATTTCCACAGGGGAGGCCAGGCTGGTGCAGCATTGCCCCATTCTTGGAGACAAATCCATTTGTTTTAAAACAACTCCTTTGGTTCTCCGCCATGTGAGATCCTGGAACGTTTTTCTCCTTCAACCCCTACAGGACAGGAAGGGAAGGTCCTGGTAAAGCGGGATCGAAATGAATTGGTGTTGGGAGTGAGAGGACAAGGCATGGCATGGGTGGTGGGACCACTCCTGACTGGGGATGCCCACGGTGCAGACCTGACCAGGAGACAGTGCCACATTGTGCTGGACCCCACGGCAGGATGAGATATTCCTTAGGTTCTTGGGCCATCTAGAAATAACCTGCATGAGAAAGGTGCTATTTCTTCTGGATTGGTTTCACCCACAGAGCATTCTGCAGCCCCTGCTTGCTCCTCAAGGAGCACAGTGCTAGGTGCTTTGGGGGCAGGGGCTTAGGAGCCCTTTGTGGCTTGCTGCTGACCTTTGCTTCTTTGAAAGCATCTGCAAGGTGTGAGGTTGGCACTGATATCAGCAAACTCCTCCGGACCTGGTGAAACATGAAGCCGGGTGCTCTCGACAGGCAGAGCAGCTTGGGAGGAACGCCTGTAGGATGGCTCTTTTCAAACAATTAAAAGCTTCTCCAGCTCATTTACTTCCGTGCCCTCGCAGAAGAAATCAACTTAATTAGCAGTCTTAGTGAATAATTAATTTTCTCAAATTTTTTGATCGCTTCTTTAAAGCCAGAGGAGGACCTGCAAGGCTCTGGTAAGGCACAGGCTGCCGCCAAGCAGCTCCCAGCACCACCGTGGCTCTACCCGCTAGCTGGTGCCCACAGACCCCGACACCCATTTTCTCCATGATGGGTGGTGGAAAGAGCTAAAAAAGTGGGGTGAGAAGGTACCAGAAGCATGGAGATGTTTTCCAAGTGTTTTTCCATCCCTGGCATCCCATGGAGATAAATGCAGTGTATTGATGCTCTGGCAGAGGATGAATAGGTGGCCCTAAATCCTGCTGCCTTCCTTGATTGGCCAGCTTATAGAGAGGGGTTTTAGCCTCTCCAGCCATAAGAATCAAGTTTATTTTCAGCTTTGCCTCTCTGCTTTTCATAACAGGAGGGTCTGCTGTTGTTTAGACCTGAGCGGAGAGACTTTAATTACTACTTCTGTGCCGAGAAGGATGTAAATACGGATTTGGGGAAGCAGCAAGGGTTATTAAAGCGAAAAGGCTGTAATTGCTGTGCCCCTCCCTCTCCATCAGATTTGCCTCTCTCTCCGGTTTGGAGAGGACCGGCTGAGCCAGTCGGGTTGTCTCTGGCCATGGGTTGCAGGCTCTTCCCGAGGCGCCCGCTGGCAGGGATGGGACATATTCATCCAGCAGCCCCTCCGAATTAGGGCTTCCATCAGCCCAGCCCACAGCAAGGAGGGAATCGCCTTTATCCAGTCAAGAAAACACCGTAGGATCCCCAGGTTTTGGCATGGCCACCCAGAGATGTTTGCAGTTTGAGGAGCAGAGCAAGAATTTTGGGTGGGTTTTACTTGAGGAGATCCTGTTGCAGTTAAAGAAACTCCCAGCCCAGCTGTAAACAGCCTCTCTTGGGTGCAGACAGTCATGTGTCTTCTTTGTTTTTTAACTCACATCTTTGATTTCATTTAATAATGGATGAATTATCAAAAATATGTGCTGGCAGGGAGCCTGGGTTTTGTCAGGAGGCAAGAGACTTCAGTAACACATTGGTTGAAAATATTAAAAAAAGGGAAAAAAAAAAAAAAGAGAGAGAGAACAAATTAAAAAAAAAAAAAAAGAAAAGAAAATTAAAAAAATAAGTAAGTTTGTTCCAGAGCCTCTGGCGGTGGGAAAAAACCAACTTGTCTACAGAACTTTTTGCAGAGCTTTTTTTCTTAATGGCTGTGCAAAGGGTGGGACTCCTCTCACCTCACTCAGCTGCCTCAAACAGCACAGTGTTGGCTGAGCCCAATCCCTGGTGTGTTGGAAGGGGGAGATGGGAACTGTGCCCCTCCTTGAGGAGCTATGTCTCCCCTGAAACACTGTCACAGCCCCCCAGAAATGGAGGTACAGAGAGGTGACAGCCCCCAGCCTCGAGTGATGCTCCTGACTGCATCTAAACCCACACCCCTCTGCTTGTACCCCCTCAGGGAGCAGGGAATGGGAGGAAAGAGGGACCTTCACCCCATGGCCTGTGGGGTGAAGCAATAGCACCCAGTCATCAGGCAGGAACGAGGCGAAGCCAGGGCACGCAGGAGCGGAGGGGAAGGCTGTGCCTCCCCGTCGGCATGCACCGACATGCTGGGCGGCGTAGCCGGCAGCACTGGCACTGCCTCCTCGCTGGGGTCCCTGCTCGGTGAGGTAGGTAGGGCTCAATCCATCCTTCAGCATCAGCCCTTTGGTCACTGTCATGGCTTACTGGCTTTGCGGTTAGTGCTCGGGATCATTGCACTGTGGTAACATCTCCCATTGCTATGCTGGCTTTGGATGTGTACAGGGGGATTTCCCACCTATCCTGCAGCCTTCTCAGTTTTAAGGTAAAAGTAGGGAAACAGGGAGCTGCATCCAAAAGGTTCAGCTCCATGGAAAGACATGGGCCTGTTGGAGAGGGGCCAGAGGAGCCACAGAAATGATCTGAGGCTGGAACAGCTCTGCTGGGAGGACAGGCTGAGAGAGTTGGGGTGTTCAGATGGAGAAGAGAATATCCAAGGAGACCTTATTGCAGCCTTTCCATACTTAAAAGAGGTCAATAAGAAAGTTGGGGCCAGACTTTTCAGCAGGGCCTGTTCTAATAGGACAAGGGATGATGGTTTTAAACTAAAGGATGGAGATTCAGGACAGGCCTGAGGAAGAAATTGTTGCCCCTGAGGGTGGTGAGAGCCTGGCCCAGGTTGGCCAGAGAGGTGGTGGATGAACCATCCCTGGAGACATCCCAGGCCAGGCTGGACGGGGCTCTGAGCAACCTGAGCTGGTGAAGATGTCCCAGCTCATGGCAGGGGTGGCACTGGATGAGCTTGGAAGGTCCTTTCCAAGTCAGACCGTTCTGTGATTCTATGTGAGTTCCATCTGTTTCCATTTCCCTGGAGAAAATTATTTCTCTCCTGCAAGCCAAGCGGTACCTGTACAAGGTGGGTCTCTGTGGGGATGCTTGGGCCCCGGCAGCTCCGCGTTCATGTGGTTGGGCAGCAGATGTGCCAGTACCAGATTTCAACCCACTCTTTGCAGACTGAGTCAGAGTGAGTCAGCCCTCTGGATTGCTCTCCTGCTGCCCCTGAGCCAACCCAGCACATTTATTAGTTAATTAGTTTTCATTTCCTCCTCCTCTCTTTCCTTCCCTTTGCAGCCAGCCCTCTCCTCCATCTCACCTGCCCCTTGCACAAAGCAAAGAGGCAAAGCAAACCCCTGTGCTCTGGGGACCTGCACCCCATAAGCACCCCCAGCACCCAAAAGCATCACCCTTGACCTCAGCTTCCTGCAGAGGGTCCTCATGACACCGTTTTTCAGTCCTCCACCCAGGCAGTCAGTTGCAAGCAAGACCCATGTTGCTCCCAGAAGGAGGTGCCAGGGCTTCTGCCAGCATTTCCTCCCCTGAGACCCACATTTGGCCCTTCAAAGTACCCCCAAAATATCATTTTTTCACTTGCTTTTTGGGCCATTATTTTCTGGCCCTACACAGCACAACCATTTTCCAGCACAAGGATGTTGGTCAAGGAGCCAGCACACCCCATGCCACAGGAAGGGTGCAGGCTGTTATTTTGGTGTCCCGATGAGTTATTAGCAGAGAAGGACATCAGTTAATGATTGCAGGGAAGAGGAGGAATGCTCAGTGGCTTTGCAAACAGCTTGTCCCCAGGGTTGGTTTCACTCTCTTTCCATGCTACACTCTGCTTTCAGGGTGGTTTTTCCTGGGGGAAGTGGCTGAGTGGGACTGTCACCTGTGTGCTGGGTCTCACAGACAGGGCAGGTGTCTGGCTGAGCCCTGCACATCAGCCAGTCTTGTCCTCCTGGTAAAAACCTGATAAAAACCAAGTTTTGCTAAAAAAAACCTGCAATCTCACTCTGGCTGCTGGAGGAGAGGGTCTTTCCCCCATGGGGAAGAGGACGGGATGGGGATGGGGATGGACATGGAGATGAATGGGAATGAAAATGGAGATGGGAATAAGATGAGGATGAGGATGAGGATGAGGATGAGGATGAGGATGAGGATGAGGATGAGGATGGGGACAGGGTTGAAAATGGGAATGGGAATGGGGGTGGAGATGAGGATGGGGATGAGGATGGGGATGGGGATGGGGATGGGGATGAGGAAAAAGAAGGGGATGGAGGAAGGGAAAGGCAGCACCCTCCTGCCCGTGGTGCGTGCATTGCCTGCAGTCCTGCCTGCTTGCTGGCTCATCCAGCTCAGCTAATAAGCAGGTTACCTGTCCCTCAGCTTCCTCGCCTGGGTGGGGAGGATTTTTCCAGCACCGAGGGTTTGCAACTGAGGCATGAGAAAGCAAATGGGAACAAGCAGGTAATATTTATCTCCATGAACTAAGCAATGTCATTTCACTTGGAAAATGCCTGAATTTTCCTGCTGTTTCCCCCCCGCCCTTAGTTCTTCCTCGTCTTGTTTCACACTACAAGAGTGAAGGAGAGACCTGCAGGAGCTGGGCTGTTTTAATGAGGCATGTTACATCTGATAGGTAATCAGGTCCATCTCTGTATCATTTCTGCTGGAAAAAAATCTCAGTTTCTTTGGCTTTGATGATTAAATATTAATTACCTTAAATGTAAGCAATTTATCAAAGGAACGCAGATTTTTTTATAAGAAGTTCATGCGAAGCCTGGGAGGCGAAGTGTTTCTTGAGGTGTTCCTCTGAGAAGGGTCTGCTCAGTGTAAGGCAAAGTGTGTGGGCAGAGGCAGGGAAAAAATTAGCTCTGCTTTTTCCCAAATAACTTTCCTCCCTGTGAAACATCTCTCTGAGCACTTGACAGCATCGTGCAGACAATTTTACAAGTGAGTTAATTTTTCCTGGTCTCTGGGTTTGCAAACATATCACTTGGAATTGCCCAGACTGGGGAAAAACGGGGCTTTTACTGGTTTTCCATGTTCTTTGTTTAAGTTCATGTGCTGGGAGATCTGATTGCAAAACCAGCCCCAGCGTCAGGGAGACAAAAGTGCAGGTGTTCACACTGCACTCAGCATGTCTCTTCCTATTATTTGAGGTGGTTTAATTTCTTTATCTTGCTTATCTTTCTTAAAGACACCTCTTTAAGCTTGGAGCAAGACTTGCTGGGCAGCCAGCAGCATTAGCAGGGCTGATGCAAACTGTCTGCTCCCCCAAAATTAAAGGTAATGGCAATGCAGGGCCTGAACTTTGAGCATAAGTAAATAGCCTCTGCTATGAAAATGCATCTCAGGTTTGCATCCCAATGGATTTAAAGCAGCTCAATGGCTGAGCAGGGGTAGCTACTGCCGTGGCTTTTAGTTACTGCAAGCCCAGGGGTCCTGCTGGGACGGGGCCTTGAGGACAGAGGAGAAAGGACCACTCTATACAAGAGTCCCCATTAAAGCCCTTGGAAATAGAAAACAAAAAAATGACACCATGTTTCCTGCCCTTCCCAGAAAACCCCACGTGCAGCATTTTCAAAGCTGCTGAAGAACACCAGGTTGACCCTACACTAGTTGTCCAGCTTCTACCCAGACTCTTGCAGATGGATGAAGGTATGAGATGCTCTGGGGAAGTCGAACCTCCTTTCTCTGTTGAGATCAGGCATCATGCTTCTAGAAGCTGTGTATCAAGATTGTTAATGGTTGGACTCGATGATCTTAAAGGTCTTTTCCAACCAGAATGATTCTATGGTTCTACGGGTCTATGATACCCCAGCCCAGGGAACACAGGCGGTGGAGCAGCTCACCCCCAGCACCCGCACAAGGGTGCAGCTCCCCGAGGAACCAGACGCTCCCCAACAGCAGATAAAAGGGTTGGTGCTGGCTGCCTGCCCGTGGAAAGTCCCAGCTGGCTCCATCTTCTCACTTCAAGCTATTTGCCGTCCTTTTCTCCTCCATTAGCATAAGCAAAGCTAAGCTGGCTGGATGCTGAGTGCAAGCTCTTGCTGCTCCTATTGGTATTTGAGGCTATTTTCAATGCTCTTTCCTACTCTGATGTGCCACCTAAAGCGTTACCAGCAGTGACGAGGCCAGCCCAGCACGTCTCGGCGGACAGACAGACGCGTCCCCATGGCCTTTCATCAGCCGGGCAGCGGCAGCAGCAGCAGCATTGCTGCCAGCAGGCTCAGCCCTGCCTCGCAGCCGTCATCCAGCGCTCCATCAGCCGGGAAAACTCCCATGCCAGCAATCCCCTGGGCTGGACACTCATGCTGGGTTCTGTGGGAAGGGTTTTCTGCTTTTGCATCCCCAAACACCCGCTTTTCGATCTCGTGGCAAAAGAAGAAATATTTATAATTCAAGCCCCAAAACACCACTGTACTTAGAAGTAAATACAAAGGCATTGAATAAATCGATTTGCGGAATATTCATAACCCATTTGCATAACCCAAAGATGTTATTAATTGCCAATTAGTTGTTAAACAGGACTAATGGCACCCAGTGCATGTAGAGGGAATGCAACCAGCCCTCTGCAACTGGAAAAACACCCAGTACTCTGTAATTAAATGTCTTCTCCAGGCTCACCTCACCCAGCTGGCCCAGGCACTGCTGTGGGAAGCTTCCCACGCCACTGGGATGGGGCAGCACTGGGATGGGATGCTGCTGGTCCCGTAGATCATAGAATCATAGAACCATTCTGGTTGGAAAAGACCCTCAAGATCGAGTCCAGCCATTAACCCAGCCCTGGCACTACCCCATGTCCCTGAGAACCTCATCTCTGTTCAACCCCTCCAGCGATGGTGACTCCAGCACTGCCCTGGGCAGCCTGTTCCAATGCCCGACAGCCCTTGGGGGAAGAAATTGTTCCCAATATCCAAACTAAAGCTTCCCGGTGCACCTTGAGGCCATTTCCTCTTGTCCTGTTGCTTGTTCCCTGGGAGCAGAGCCCAACCCCCCCTGGCTCCAACTTCCTTTCAGGCAGTTGCAGAGAGTGAGAAGGTCTCCCCTCAGCTCCTGTTCTCCAGGCTGAACCCCCCAGATCAGGAGGGAGCAGCAGAAGCCCATGTGCTGCAGAGCCTTGAGCAATCACTGCGGAGGTTAATTGGGGTGTCTGATGGACAGGGACAGGAGGAGGTGCAGTGTTGGCTTAGGCTGGGTGTGAAGTCCCATGCAAAGGAGGGCAGGCCTGGTGTTTTTCATGCAGCAGCTTAAGAACCAGCCCTGTCATAAACACAAATAGGGGAAGGTGATAAAGCATCCAATCCTGCTCCACAGGTAGGTTTGTTTGCTGAGCTTGGTGGTGAAGAAATGGAAGAGACCTTTTACTGGCCTCATTATACCTGAAAAAACATAGAATCACAGAATGGTCTGGGTTGGAAGGGACCTCCCAATCTCACCCAGTGCCACCCCTGCCATGAGCAGGGACATCTTCACCAGCTCAGGTTGCTCAGAGCCCCGTCCAGCCTGGCCTGGGATGTCTCCACGGATGGTTCATCCACCACCTCTCTGGCCAACCTGGGCCAGGCTCTCACCACCCTCATAATAAAAAATAGGGACTTATACTTGGAAAAGTATTTTGTAAACATTATTTTCTCTACTTTGTTTACCTGATCACCTACGAGGATCACTGGCTGGGCCAGTGCACATCTGCAGCAGTATCCCATACCCCCGAAGAGCTAAGAGAACCCCAACCAAGGTACACATCACTTCTTAGCTGTGCTGTGAAAATGAGAAAATCCCCATCACAGTTGAGGGCTGCTCCTGCCTGGGCTGGCTGCCATGGCAGGGGGTCCCACTGGGAAATGGATGCTCCTGCTCACAACCCCCTGTACTAGTACCATCACAAAAAGGCTAGGAGCTGGAGCTGGGTCTCTGATGAAGCCGATGAATCCTGGCCAGTCCCCGCTGGGGACACCCACAGCCTCCTGGCACTGGTGTGTCCCTACTGACCCATCTGGTTGGACGAGAGGGTGGCAGGGAGAAGCAGCACCCGCCTTCACTCCAGAGGCAGTCTCCGGCACAGCCCTGGGGACACAGCCTGTGCCGAGGTCCCAGCTGCTCCAGGGGTTGCTTGCTGCCGCTGCTGCTGTTACCTTACCTGTGGTGGACTCACCATCCCTGGAGGTGTTTAAAAGATGTACGGATGAGGTTCTTAGGGATATGGTTTAGTGCCAATGTTGGGTTAATGGTTGTACTTTATGATCTTGAGGGTCTTTTCCAACCAGATTATTCTATGATGTAAAAAGAGTCACTCTGCCATACACAAGCATGTGCTGAAGGGTCTGCATAAATCAGAGGAGGAGGATGCACTGTCTTGCCACATGCAATGGCAGGAGGGGTGTAAATCAGGGGGAGTTGGGGCAGAGGCTCAGTTAGCCAGTGTGGTTGTGCAAAGCACCAAAATGAATGAACCTCGTCAGAGCAATGGGTCTAAGGGCTGTCTTTGCACAGGGAAGGGTGCAAAGTGAGTGCCGTGTACTGGAGAGAAGTATGGCTGGAAACGAACGAGCCATCTGTGCTGCTTCCTCTGGACTTTGGAGCAGAACGGGGAGTGTGGGTCAGTGGGATGGGGTTTATTGGGTGGGATAAGGCAGGAGGACCCCAGTGCCTCTGCCATGAGCTGGAGTGGGCAACACCAAGATCATGGATAACACTGAGATTGTGGAGGGTGAGTACCAGAACAGCTGAGCTCACCCATGCGTTATGGACCCACAAGCTGGGCAGATTCCCAGATTTTAGGAACCTGCTCCGCTGAGTTAGAAAAGCTCCAATATTTCTTAGATGCCAGAAGGCAGGTGCTGGGGCAGAGCCAGTGTCCAAACCAGTATGCCGTGGTCCCCAAGGTGCCACTCACAGTCAGCTCAACCCCAGGACCAAGCAGCTATAGGGGAGCAAACAGCAGCTTTACCACAGTTGGGGTGCAAGAGACAGGGGGGAAAATCAGCTTAATCCTGCTTTTCTGTTTTACTTTGAAAATATATATATATATTCCAGCATGCTTTCCCCTGCCAGGCCATGGCCCCTGGTAAACCCTGTCCCACAGTCCCTCCCGCAGGGATGAGGTGATGTTTTAATATTAATGTCCTGCTTTCCTCTCCTGCTCACAGCTCTGAAGCTGAGAGTGCTTCTCCAAAAAGCCAAAAAGAGAAAAAAATACTCTAATCCTAAATACAGCTAGTGCTGACAAAGCAATCGGAGCCGGCAGCGGTGCTGAAAGCAGGGTTTCAGCGAGGGTGACAGTATTATCTCCCAGTCCTTTTCTGGGACTCCTGCAGCATCCTTCACCCCTTCGCCTTTGTTCAGGTAGGAGCTCAGGCAAAGAAATGTTGGCAAGGGGCAGTGTTGTGCAAACAGGAGCTGTGGCACAGCTGAATGAGAAACACCCGGGATATCTGCCCTGCTGCCCATCACCGGATTACCAACACTTTATTTTTAGTATTTTCTTTAAAAAAAAAAACAAAAATCATGGGAAAACCTGGAGCACAGAGGCTCTGTGCACACGGGCACTGTGGGAATTGCTGTAATCCCCATCCCTACACCCAGCTCCAGGGATGGATGAGAGTCATGGCACTGCATTTCATACTCCTGCATTAAGGGGTGTCAGCACTGTAAACCTATGTATCCTGGGGTTTTATATTCGGATCATAAAAATTCAGAGGAGGGGGGAAGAAGAAGAAAAAAAATCACATAAAACAAGGTAGTAGCCACAGCTGCTTTTGCTTTATTGTGTTCATATAGCTCATAAACAGTTTGGGTTTGCAAAGTGCTCCTGGCTCCTGCTGCTGCCAGGGGGTGTTTGTGGGGGCAACCCGGCTGCATACAGCACCCAAAAACTTCCTGGGCATTTTCAGGGTGCCATGAAAATGTGAGCACACATGAGATGGGATCAGGGTTTTGCAGATCAGGGCTTGCACCGATAATGCCCTGCCTGGGGACACGGGTGCTGGTGTGCAAATCCCCCCTCTGCCAGGCACCCAGTGCTGGGGTGAGACCCCAAAAAAGGGGTAAAAGCCTGGTGGGGTGGGGAGGGGCTGTGGCATTTAGAGGGTGGCCCAGCTGGGTCTGCAAAGCCGTGATTCCTCCCTCCCACCCTGTTCTGGCTCCCAGATGCAGCCTTGGGGAAGGGTGAGACGACTCCTTCCCTCCCAGTTTGCTTTAATATAACCAGCGCGTCTGCTCCCACTGAGCACCCGGCTTCTTCCAGCCCAGGGATGACTGGGGAGAGAGGGAGGGGGTTTCTCAGGGGTCTGAAACCTGAGCAAAGTACATGTAGGACCCTGGGCTGGGGTCAGGGCTGGGTCTGCTTCTCCATCCGCAGGATGCCAGGGCACCCCCAGCACCCAAAGGTGGGTGGTCAGGGCATCCTCAGCACCCAAAAGTGGGTGGCTTGGGCACTGCATTCACCCTGAGGCCTCTCATCCACATCAGCCAATGCTGGAGGAATCCAGGATGGAAACCACCTGGTCCTCCTCGAACACGTCCCCGAGCCCGACCCGGCTTCGTTGTCCTCCCAACCCATTTGGGTACCCGCACAGCCCAGAATTGAGGGAAGATGATGCCATTTCAGAGCCATATTTTTCCAGCAAGTTTAAATCTGGTGGTGCTCTGCCCAAGCCCTGCCTGCGCCTGACTGACTCACCGTTTAAACATGTTTTGGTTTTTTTTCTTTGTCCAATTAATTGGGAGTCGCATGTGTGAGCTGGCAGGGGGAAGACGCGGTGGGATGGAGGCTGCACAGCTGCTGCTTCCCAGGGAAATGGCATGTCTGGGAAATGTTTCCACTGAAAATTGCCCTTAAAACCAAAACAAAACGGTGTGTTTCACTGGGAAAATGCTGAGTTCCATGGCCTTTATATATATATATATGTGTGTGTGTGTGTGTGCTTATGTATATATATGTACATACACGTATAAACAGGCATATGCACATGCGTTCCCTGCAAAAGGAGCACCCCAAAATACTGCCTTGGCAAATACGCTGAAATAATGCACTGCAGTTTTGCAACCCCTCCAATGCATTTGCTCACATGTTGTAGGTTTGCAAGGATGCTCTCGGGCCTCCGGTGTTAACTTGCAGCTAAATAACTAAATAAATAGATAAATGAAATATTTGCTGCAAGAGAGGTGAGATATTTGCAATTGGGGCCTGAAGCCATGAGGTTTCAAGCCTTTCCTGGTTCACTGTGAGGCCACATAAACGGGGTTTTTGGCCCCAGGTGACAGTGGAGCACAGGGGCATCTCCTTGGGGTGGAGTAGAGCGAAGAAGCGGGGAAGGAGAGGTACTGGATGGGGTGGGGAGGAAAGAAGAGGTGGCCAGGGCAAAGCGACACGGAGCTGCAGGGACCCCAGCAACATGTCCGGGGAACTCAGCTGCAGCAGGCTGGGTCCTGTGCACCATTAATTAAACACAAAGAGATTAACGAGCTATTTGTGAGAACCCATTAGATAAATATTAGCCAGGCTATGGATCCTGGTGGAGGTCTGCTCACTCCGTTTCCTAAAAATCAATTTGTATTTCGTCAGGTACTTAAAGGATGCCGTGGCTGCTTCAAAAAGCAGAGGAATTGCACAAATCCTGCACTGCACCGCAACACCGGCATTTTGTAACCCCGTGTGCGAGGCGCCTGGTGCCATCCAGCCCCAGCACCTCGCAGCCACCGGTGCTCACAGGGATAGTTTTAGGCTGTGATGGCCACTGTGTCGGTGACCCTGGCGATAAACAGTTCCCAGCCCTGGCTCCAACGGAAGGTGCCTCCAAAAGGGGTTTTCACCCCCCTGTAGTGCAGAGCCCTGGTGAGGGCTGTTTGCACCTGTAACCCCTCGGGGTGTAAGAGCAGCATTAGCTGGGTGTCCCCAGCTGTCCCAAGGTTCCTCAGCATGGCAGGGCGGAGGGACACTCGGGAGAAGGGATGCTGGGGAGGAGGGATGCTTGAGGGGAACCCATCACACTGGTGGGATGTGAGGGGGCTTTGCTTTGCCCCTGCCTCATCCCCACCAGCACTTTGTGGACTCCTGGCCCTTCTCCCCCTCAGTGTCCGTCTGTCCTCTGAGCAGAGCACTGACCTTGGCTGGGGCCTCTGGGAAGCCCCAGCAGCACAAACAGCCCTTGACTGCAGCGGTAAATCATTGATAGATGGGTGACGGATACATCGGGCCATGGCCAAGCTCCTCATCATCTCGGGCAGGCTGGGGTGTTTGTCCCTGGGGCTGGTGGGGCTGGGGGGACAATGGGTGGCTTGGGCTGGCTTTTTTTTTTGGACAGGGGGACAGACATTTTAGTATAGGATAGAATGAGGGGTGATGGTTTCAAACTAAAGGAGGGGAGATTCAGATCGGATATGAGGAAGAAATTTTTGACACTGAGGGTGGTGAGAGCCTGGCCCAGGTTGGCCAGAGAGGTGGTGGATGAACCATCCCTGGAGACATCCCAGGCCAGGCTGGACGGGGCTCTGAGCAACCTGAGCTGGTGAAGATGTTCCTGCTCATGGCAGGGGTGGCACTGGATGAGCTTAGAGGGTCCCTTCCAACCCAAACTTTTGATAATTCTGATTCCCTGCTGCAATCCTGCATATTTATGAAGCGGGAGGCCAGAGCCTCGTTTCCATGGGCAAAGAGGTGCCCAATCACACCCCTGGCTGCCCACCCACCCTAGGGATACAGGTGATACCTAAAATCAGCGTCTACCTTGCAATGGATTCCTGAAACCTGTGCTGGCCACAGGCAGCTGCTGGGTTTGCAGCCAACTGCCTGTCCCGGGTGTTTTAAACCATGCTGGGCAAAGAAAAACCTCTCCCCAGTGTGGTGGGACATCGCCAGGCCATGGCGCTGGGCATGGAGGAGATGCTGGTGAGATGCCCACCCTGCCCCATGCAGTGGAGTCTTTCGTGTTCTCCTGCACTGGGGTTGAGGCTGGTTTAAATGTATTTATGGCAAGAGCCTAATCTAAGCGTCAGCTTAGGGCAGGAGGGTGTGACTGGAGTCGCTCCGACAGAGGAAGTGCATTGGAAGATCTCCAGTTCCCCCAGTGCCAATGGCAGACTGGTCCATGACCCCTTGTGCACAATTCATTCCTCATGTCGCTGTTGTTTGCACAAATTGCAATTGTTTTTCAGCAGAGAAACTCACAGACCAGTTTTCCGCCCACTCCACCAGCCTGCTGTGGATTCTCTGATGTCTCATAGCATTGGGGCTGGTGGTGATCACCCCTGGGGAGGCCCTTGCTGGGGTTTCTTTCCTGTTTTGGGGGATGGGAGCATCCCGGAGACGTCTGTCCTTCCATCTGATGTGATTGAAGTCAGCCGGGCGTCTCTGAAGCTTGGCGAGCAGACACACAGACGGGCTAAAAATATTCCCCCGCTTCTGCGATCTTTTCCTCCCCGTCTGCACACCCCCCCACCCCCGCCCCACACTGGCCGCTGCATTTCCTGAATTATAGCACATTTCCATGGGTTTTTCAGAAGCTGAGAGCAAGCCTGGGAATAACCCCTAGGCCCAGAGCACCCAAAAAAGCCCCTTTAGGACCCCAGGAAAGGGAATGAATGGGGGACTGGGGATGGGATGCACTGGGACAGGCTTTTCTATGGGGGTTGCAGAGATGACAAGTGTTTCGCTGTGCAAAGGGCCGGGGGGGCTGCAGCAAAACCAGACCTGCCCTGCGGCAAGTCCCTGCCCATCTCAGCCCAGGTTTATCAATAACTTGTGAATAAAACCCAGCTCAGGGTCCCAGGCCAGGCAAGGAGCTGAGGGTCTGGTGGAGGGGAGGTGATCCCGCTTTCCATCCGGCCATCCCGAGGAATCCCACAGGCTCGCGTCGCATCCGGCTGGATGTTAAAGAGGATCCTGGGCTATAGGCAGCTGTAAATACCGTGGGGTAGATTAGCAGAATATAGCGTATCAGCAGTACTGGCACAGCAGCAAGCAGGGGGAATGCCTGCCCACCGGGATGCACGCTTAAATTTTCTTCGTGTCTCCAATATTGTGTATTCAGGCTGGATTTTCTCTCTTTCCTGCCCTGTTTTGATTTAGCTCTCATGAAACTCCTTTCTATCTTCATCCTCGCTGACTTCCCAGGCAAAGAGCGAGGGTAGCAGCATAAATACAGAGTGAAATTTGAGGTTCCAGTTAAATATACTAATGCCCACCCTGTTCAAAACCTGACAGCAGCCCCCCCTCCATGAGCTTCCCCATGATGGCCGGGGAGCCGGGGGTGGTTCTGCATTGCTGGAATTCCTGCTCCAGCGCCGATGGCTGTGTGCCATGGCCAGCCGCCCCAGCATGCTCAGTGGGTCACCCTGCCCCCGGCCACCACCCGGGTCCTGAGCTGGGGTGTCCCCAGGCCACCCCCCAGGAAACTCCCACTTCCTCTGGGGCCAGCTGGGAATTTAGGATGGACACAAAGAAGAAATCTTTGACGCTGAGGGTGGTGAGAGCCTGGCCCAGGTTGGCCAGAGAGGTGGTGGATGAACCATCCCTGGAGACATCCCAAGCCAGGCTGGACGGGGCTCTGAGCAATTTGAGCTGGTGAAGATGTCCCTGCTCATGGCAGGGGTGACACTGGATGAGCTGGGAAGGTCCGTTCCAACCCAAACTGTTCTATGATTCTAATAGCAAAATGGAGCAGCATCGGGGCAAAAACCCTGCAGAGGGATCCCAATGTGTGCCCAGGAATTTCATTATAAAACAAATTAAAGTGAAAAGCTTGATTATGTCTCTGTAAAGTGGGTATTTCTGGCCAAAAATCAGAGGCCGTTCTCCCAAAAGGCCCAGCAAGCACTGGAGGAAGCACCCGCTCCCCAGCGTGCAGCTTAGGTCCCTCCATCCCGGTTACCAGGGGGGAAAATGTCCCCCCAGCCGGGATGGGGAGGGACGAAAAGCTTCCTTGGAAATCCCCCATGAAATAGAAGAAACAGAGCAAGGTCCAGCTCCTCTCTGGAGTTTATAGCAACGCGCTGGCTGTTGTGACTCCGTGCTGGGGTTTTCTTTATTTATTTTCTTCCCCTTATGGGCTGAGAAACCATCCCCGGCCTGAGCACAGCCCCTTCACAGTAGCTGGGATTTGTTTTCCTGTTTGGTCCAGGGAAGAATTTTTAAACCCCAGCTGCAGCCGGAGCCCTGATGCTATGCCAGGCGCTGTCAAGCTGCGGTGACACCTCTGTCCCCAAATGCACCCCACAAGTGCCCTCCCAAAAGCCCAGCATTGCAGACAGACACTGGTGTCCCCATGATGCTGGGCTGGGGTAAATTTTCTGAACAAAACATCCTAAAAATCACCTGGGTGGATGCTGAGCATCGACAGTGACCATGAGATGGTCAGCACAGACCCAGATTTGCAAATTATCCCCATAAGAGCATTAGCTCCTGGGAAAGGGAGCGGGATGCTGAGATCCGGCTGGATTTAGTCGTTACTCTGTTGCTTTGTTCATAATTTTTGTCTCATTAGCAAAATCCTAGGGAAAATATGTACGAGACAAGAGAGCTCACACGTTTGTGCGACCATCCCTGCCAGTAACAATGCTGTTATTGAAACACTGGGATGGAAGATACTCGGCTGGTGATAATGCAGAATCACAGTGAACAGCTGCTGTTTCCCGTCCTCTTAATATAAATATATCTAGTGCTAGAAAAATCTGTATATTTTATGTGAATGGTATTTTCAGTCATAACCACAACACCTTTTTTTTTTCTTTATTTAAGATACGCCTAGCAATGCCATTAGTTCAGTTAAACCTTGTCCAAAAAAAAAACCCACCCAAAACAAGAGTTCCATTTATTACATTTTCCATCTGTGTTTCCTCTTCTTTGGACTTTGAGCAAGATTAATTCCAGAATTGTCAAAGAGAAATGTCACTGGAGTCTTTGGGCTTTTCCTTTCCCAAAGAGGAGAGGCAGACCGGACACTGGCTATTGTCCATCTTTCCGAGCTCTCCCAAAATCAGAGTCTGGGGCAGCTCATGCGGCTTTTCCCAGAGACTCATCTCCGATCATGAGAGCATCTCACGTCAATTCGTGACACGGCCTTTCTCTTCGGCTATAGAACAGCATTAGCATATGTGCCATCCACACACATGTTTATATATTGCCTTGCTGGTATTTGAGAGCTCTTCCTGCTGCTTTATTTAGCCTCTGCGGCAAGGCAGGCACTGTGTTATGTATTTCTGTACGACATGAGGCTGGGAGGGGGGTGAGAGATGGGGCAGGGGCTGTGCAGGACATGCTCAGCAGGACCAACTCATCTTCCACAAAGTGACGGGGCTGCATCCCACTTGTGCCCTCCCGACCCCTAAAATATTTTATGAGTTGGATTAAATGAGCCAAACAGCAGCTCTGCCACACACTTGGCCCCTACCTGGCTATCCCATCATGTTATCTGCAGAAGGGGTGTTTTCAGAGTGAATTTTTTGGGAAAAAAGACCTTTCTAACAGGGGTCAGATGATGCCACCCATGCCCTTGGCTGTGGTGGCATTCAGCATAGGTGGCTTTGCAGGGACACGACACGACGCAAGAAGGAATGAGCTGCTGGGTAGAAATTCTCTTTGAATTTCACATGGGATGGACGAGAGCACCACAACGAGCCCAAAGCTGAGGGTTTTACAGCCCCGGCTCTGCGGAAAGCCAGGCTGTTTTTTTTCCATGAGGAGAGCAGTGTGTTGGATTCCCAGTGCTGGTACCGTGCACTAGCATAATGTAATTACCCAGCACGATCTGTTGAGCTGCAAACAGACTTCAGAAATGAGTGTCAGGGTATTCACAGCAGAGCTGCTCTTTATTTAGGTCTGGGGACAAGCGGCTTTTTTCTCCCAGAGCCTTGTAAAGACTGTGGGGGCAGAGGCGGCCTCGCAGGTCATCCCAAAAAATGCCTGTAGACACTTAAAAGTGAGGAATAAATAACTACTCCAAAAACAATCTCACCATATGGCACTTTTGAGGAAGGAGCGGCTTGGAGATGCTTTGCTGCTAATTTATGGTGTTTCTGGTGCTGCTGCTGAGATTCCTGTCCTGAGTCACCTATAGAGACCTGTGTGCATATTGGCCCCGTTACGTTCACTGAGCGGCAGTTGGTCATCACACGAGTGAGTCCAACTCACCTTTGATTCGGCTGCCAGGACATCAGCAGTGGCTTTAATGGGTCCAGGACTGGGTCCTAATTCCGCTCCTGCCTCAACCCAACTATTAAGTACTGGTTTAATACACTAGCAGCACAGCCAGGGCTGGGGATACTGGGCTGGACGCCGGGGGAGCTTGGGCTCCTCTCTCTATGGATGCTCAGGTCCCCACTGAGGACATGTGAGTCTCCTGCCCGGGAGATGTCCTGGTCCCCCCATGAGGATGCTCAGCTCCTCTCTCTGGGCTTCTGTGGCGGCTATAATTCTGAGGACAGTATAATTCTCTGGGGGAGCTTGGGTCCCCTCCTGGAAAATGCACAAGTCCCCCAGGGGTTCTGTCCGTGTCCCATCCAGGGGATGCTCAGGTCCCTTCCAGGGCAGGTTCGTGTCTCCCCAGGGGAACACGGGACCCCCAGGACCGGGCCGCGGGGGCGATGCGCGACTTCCCGCTCCGGCTCAAATGCTCGGCTTCCCTCGCTGGGGACGGGACGGGGGGCGCTGCTCGGATCCCTCCGGGGCTGCCTGGGTCCGCTCCGCGGGGCTGCCCGGTTCCCCCCGCCCCGGCTGTCCCGGGGACCGCGCTCAGGCGGGAGGCGGTGCCGGTGCCGCTCGGGGCGGTGCGGGCCGGGAAGGGGCGGGGGCGGCGGGTTGGGCCGGGCTGGGCTGGGCTGGGCACGGCTCCGCTAGGCTCGGCTCGGCGCGGCTCGGCTCGGCAAGGCAGGGCTCAGCAAGGCTCGGCAGGCAGCGCGGTCCCCGGAGCCGCAGGTAGGTGCGCGCCCAGCACCCCCGTACCGCGCTCCCGGCCCGGTTTAAGCCCGGCCCGGCTCGGTTAGACTCGGCTTGGCGGAGCTGCCGCTCTCCCGGCCCGGCGCGGTTCCCCCCGCGGGGGCTGCCGCGGGTGGCCCCGGCGTGGGGCCGGCGGGGGGGCTGCTTGTTGCGCTTTGGGGGATGAGTTAGTGGCGGAGAAGTGCGAGAGGCTCCGGCTGCAGGAATGCGAGTCATTTCCTCCGCCCGCGGGAGCTGGGGGCGAACGGCGGCCGGGCTGCTCCGCCGGACCTCCACCCGCTCCCCCGCCGCCGCCTCGGCCCCGCCGCCCCCGCCTGCCCCTCGCCCGGCGACCCAGGGGGGACGCTCGCCCTCGGGTCTCTTCATCTGCGGGACCCCTCATCCCTGGGTCACACTTGCCCATGGGTCCCTTCATCTGTGGGTCCCACTCGCCCACGGGTCCCTTCATCCGTCAGTCACACTTGCTCGTAGGTCCTCTCACCCCTGGGACCCCTTGCTTGTGGGTCACACTCGTCCATGGGTTCCCTTGTGTTTGGGACCCCTTGCCTTGGGGTGACACTTGCCCATGCATCTCTTTAGCCATGGGGTGCCTTGCTCGTGGGTCACACTTGCCTACAGTTCACCTCACCCGTGGGTCATACTCACCCATGGGACCCCCTCACCCCTGAGTCACACTCATCCATGGGTCCCTTCACCCCTGAGTCACACTCACCGGCGGGTCCCATTGCCTGTGGGACACCTTGTTCATGGGTCACACTCACCCATGCGTCCCATCACCCATGGTTCACACTCACCAGTGGGTCCCTTTGCCCATGGGCCATGCTCACCAGTGGGTCCCCTCACCCATGGGTCCTCTTGTCTGTGTGACCTCTCTTCCATAGGTTGTATTCGCCCATGGGTCTCCTCACCCATGGGTCTTCTCACCCATGGGTTGCACTTGCCTATGAGATCCTTCACCCATGGGTCCTGTCATCTGTTGGTCCCCTCACCCATGGGTCCTCTCATCCATGGATCCCTCTGTCTCTGGGTCACAGTCACCTGTGGCACCCCCTTGCCCATGGACCCCCTTACCCGTGGGTTGGCTGTGGGGCTGTTGTGGCTCGGGGTGCAAGCTGATACCTGGTAGCACCACTAATGCTCTCCTCCATGTTTCCAACCAGGGATGCAAATCCCCTCCACATTCTGGAGGTGTCAAGGGTAAACCCATGCAGCCCTTAAGCTGGGCTTGAACTGACATAGTGCCCTCGTGGCAGCAGGGAAATACGGGCCAAGTTTTCCCAGGATCATGCTTGGTGTTCCCATGTCCTTGGACTCTCACGTGGGCGTCAGGCAGTGCCTGTCCCCGCCATGCCCCCTGCCACCTTTTGCTGTCATCTTGTGGTCCTGAATCAGCTTTTTTTTTTGTTTCTGCATTCCTGGTCATGAGGATGTTTTTCCCTCAAAGCCAAACTCTGCTTTTCCAGAGATGCTCTGCGTGGTGGTGATGGAGTCGGGCATGCGGAGCTTTGCTGCTCTGCCTCATTCCCGGGCTGGTTTGTGACGGTGTTTTTTCCACGGAGCTCGCTCGCCCTCTCGAATTCTTGGCCAGAGATTAATTTGGGCTCTCTTGCTTGAAAGCGATGTTGTTTTGTTTAAAACTCCCAGTCCCGAAGGCATATTGGGGTTTGGTTAAAGGTACTGGCTTTTTACTATCATTTTGTAAAGGGGTTTCTTTTTTTAAACTGGGTTTATTCAGGCTCTTTAAACCCAGAGTCTGTAAGCAATTATTCCATTACATGAAAGTCAGTATGCTGAAAAAAGATTAATTCAGACCAGATGTAAAAATAAATGTGAATTTCAAATTAAGATGATGTCAGCTCCATCCTCCTAAAAAAAAATAGCAGCCTTTGGACTCCAGATGGAGTATACAAATGATGGCGGTAGTTAAAATATCTGCCTGCTTCTTAATTGAGTTTTAGGCTTTTTTTTTCTTGTCTGAAAAGTGGGTTTAGGATTTTTTTCAAGGGGAAAAAAATACAGCCTTTCCCTGTTGCTGCTGGGCAGGGAAGTTTATGGAGGCTCCGGCGTGGCCGAGGAGCAATCCCAGCTGGAGAACCGGGAACGGCGCTGCCAGGGGAAGACAAATCCCCCTGCTCTGCCTGCTTCAGGATTAAAAGCAAGCAACGTTGTTTGGCTTCGTTTTGCTGAATCTGGAGGTGAGGATGCTCTAGATGGTCCATGCGTGGTTCTGTGCATTTTGGTATAAAATTGAGCTGTTTGGAGGCTCTTGGCTATCTGCAGAGTGCTGCGCATCCTTTATTTTTCCTCCCCATGTGCGTATTTCCCGGAGTAGGGATGGATTTGGGCACTGATCCCACACATGGGAGAGTGTCTGGGAGTTGGATGCTGGGAATGGGGCTCCCCAAAAGTGCTTTTCCCCGGGTTTGCCCAGGGCTGGAGCATCTTATGGGGCAGTTTATTACATAGAGAGGTCCATGCTTTGGAAACTCAGGGCTGTGCTCTCTGCAGCGTTGGGATGGTGCGGTCTTGATGCAACTGGATGTTCTTCGCAGATATTTCTCTAATCCCCAAGGCTTGGGGCAAAGTTTTCCGGAAGGAAATAAAATGGAAGGGGCCGGTTCAGTCGCAGAAGAGGGAAGAGGAAGAGCAGGCGCCGTCCCTCCCTCACTGGAGCCTGCGCCAACGAAATCCATTTCTGCGTGCATCCTCCGCAGAGGCTGGGCGGCTTTATTTATATTTTAGTACGCCAAAGTAAAGGAATGAAGAGGCCTGGGGTGGCTGCGCTGTCAGTCACAGGCAGATGGAAAATCCCCGCTTCCAGGCGGGATTCGGCTCCATGCGTGGCAGAAGAACAGACAGGGGGAGAGGATTCCCGAGCTGCCGTGGCTCACCCCATGTTTCCCCACTTCCCGCTGTGATGTCCTGCGGGGATTGTCCCCAATGCTGGCTGCTATTGCTGCTGTAACACAAACAGGAGGTGACAAAGGGGCCGTTATCCCATTTCTGGTGTGATGCGCTTAACCCTGGGTGTCCCCAGCACCCTCTCTGCCCCTTGCTGTTGTCCCATTGCAGCAGCCAAAGGCGAGGAAGACGAGGAGAATGAAGAGGAGGAGTGTTGCAGAGTTGGTGACAGGTTTGCTTCTGGGGAGACCTGCCTTCCAGAGGCTTTTTTGGACACCTCCAGCACTTTAGGGCATTTTCTGGGGCTGGTGAGGTGGGCCTCCGGCTGCCCAGGCTGAGTTTACAGCATCCAAATAAATAGCTTTTGTGGTGGATGAAGTAATGTAATATTTATAACTGAGTCCTTTTTCCCAGTGAAGGTCTCTTTCATCTGCCTCTCTTCATTAGGAGGAAACTGTTGAGTTCATGAAGAATTGGAGACGATTTTAATTACGGGGCAACCACAGGCAGGAATTAATCTAGCTTTTGGGTTAGGAGAAGCTGCATTAAGTGATGGCCTGAAAACTTGTAATAACAGCTCGCGCATACCTATTCCCTGTGATGTGGGGTAAAAACCAACTCTAAACTCTTAAAAACAAGAAATTCCTGCCCTGTGAATTCATCTTCCCGTCTTGCCCAATGCTTTGGGCTGCCTCTCGCTGCGGGATGGCCCGTGCCGAATCCCTTCCCTCACCCCACTTGTGGGTCGGGAAGGCTGGAACAAAAGCTTGGCAATGGGTTAGGTATCTGATAAGGTAGACTTTTTAAAAATTGGTATTTCGACAAGGAGGGTATGAATTGGGTCATGGAGATATGGGCTGGATCTGTCTAGGGGCTGGAGATTGGGGCTGGTTTGAGCCATTGGTGTTGGTTGGTACCACAGGGGTACAAACCTGACCCAAAACCATGGGCACAGAGGTTCAGCCACTTCTTTTAAATGTAATTAAATCCTTGTAGGGGGGTAGAAATGCTGCACATGCAAACCAGCCTTGCTTGGCGTGCACAGAGCCTGCGCCTTTGCTTCTTCGGAAGAAAAACCCACCTCAGCCGGCAAGTTCAAGCGATGCTAAATCTGCAACCTTGGAACTGCATCTGAATTTATATTTCCTATGAGAGCCTGGCATGCTGCTCCGGGACCTCCGCCTGCCCTCGGCCGTGTTTGCGAGACCCTGTGCTGAATAAATCCCTCGCCGAGTCAGCAGCGACGGGCCCAGCTGCTTTTCCCAAGCCCGGCAGGTTTTATTGCGTGACGTTTACTTTACAGCAGAGCTTTGTGACGGGGTTTATCCCATGGCGTTGGTACAAGGGAGGGAGACAATATTCCAGCAGCCTGGGCTGAAAAACGTGGTGGATCGAGGAATTTTCTCGGCGTAGCTCTGGAGTTACAAAGCGCATAAGGGGTTTGCGGTGCATTCTTATGGAGTTTTAAAGCTTTTTTTCCCTAGGGCAGGGAAAGCACAGCTGGAAAACCTGGATATCCCAGTGATGTGGAGGCTGGTCCGTGCCTGAATCCTCATTGCCAGAATTTTTTCCAGCTGTCTTTGGTTTTTGCAAGGGGTTTTCTTTGGAAATCGCCTTGCAAAACTGGCCAGGGTGGAGGCTCCTGCTCAGGTTATGGGGTGACCCATGTCCCCCGCCATTGCAGCGTTCCAGGGGGTCTCTCCCTGCAATCCGGGCTTTTTCCATCTCAGAACCAGGCAAGTTCGTGCCTCATGTCGACTTTTGCACTGGAGCAGAAGTGTCTAGGCGAGGGCAGCGGCGTGGAGTCCTGGGGAATCAAAGCTGACATTGTCGGAATGAGCAACAGATGCTCGGAAAGAATTTTGCCGGCGTCTGGCCTGAGGCTGCTGGAGGCACATTGCCCTGGAAAAGGGCTTTTTTGTGCCCATTTGCTAAATCTGCCGTAGCTCCGGCTTACAGAGAGCTGGCAGAGCCCATGGGGGAAGCTCCTGGAGATGAGGGGGGTCTCACTGGCCACCCCCATGGTGCTCCATGTGGTGGTCTGATGGGGTGTTATCATTCAGCAGCAGGAACTGGAGCATTTTCTCTACAAATACCAAAATACTTGTGCTTTTTTTCCTCTGGAGCTAGGACCCTGCAGAGCTGCTGTTTTCTTTGGCTCTGGTGCTGCCATCCCCACCGAGCCACACGATGCCCGTGCTCCGCAGATGCCAGCTTGTGTGTTTTAATCCCCGATGCTCAGGGACCAAGTCAGGCCGCAGGAAGACGAGTAAATATATTGACTGGCATGGGGACAAACAGCCCCGAGATGCCAAGAGCAGTGTGGTGCCGCAGGGAAGCTCTCCTGGGGGACGCACACGCTGCACGGTGGGGCTGGATGCCTGGCCCCTGCCTGTTTTTTAAAGGCAATTTGAAGGCAGCAAGGTGATGAGCTGTGACACTGGGGATTTTGCCAGCACCCTGAAGACTTGGATTTCATTGCCAAGTGCTTTTAAGAAGGTGTTTTCCTTGGGGATCCCGCTGCGAGCAGAGGCTGTGATGGCGGAGGGACCCGTTCCCAACTGGCCACTCCAGCCTCGGGTGTGTGGGGCTGGTGCTGGTGACAGAGAACCACTGCGTAGTGATGGTTTTGCCAATAAATCGGGGGTATTTTGTACCTGTGGGTATAGTTCTGAGCAGGCTGTAGCCCGTGGAAGGATGCTCATGTGCACCCATTGGGGCTGCAGGAGGGCTTTGGGTGGGATTGAGGTGCGGAGGGTGCTGGAGGGTGCCCCCAGGCATAGCTGGCACTCTCCCTGCTACGGCCCGTGCGAGTCGCTTCACGCCCAGCCCCGTGTCGGTGCACAAGAGCTGCTGGGCAGCCGGCCTGGGCCAGGACATTTGCCAAATACCTTCATCCCCTTTTTGTTCACTGTTGTGATTTTTAATGAACCTTGAAACCAACCCGTGTGCTGCCCTATTTGCTCCCAGTTGGGATCAATCGTGTCTGGGCATGGCTGCGATGCACAGCCATGGTGTGCGGATGCAACACGTGGCCACGATGTATACATGCAGTGCGTGGCCACGACGTGCAGCTGCAATGCACAGATGCAATGGGACCATGATGCAAGGCACAGCCACGATGCATGGCTACAGTGCATAGCAGCAACTCATGGCCACGATGCACAAGTGCAATGCATGAATGCAATGCACAGGTGCAATACATGGCCACAATGCACAGATAAAATGCACAGCCACAATATACAGGTGCAATGCATAGCCATGATGCATGACCACTATGCACAAATGCAATGCATAGATGCAATGCGCAAATGTAATACACAGATGCAATGCATGAATGTGATGCACAGGTGCAATACATGGCCACGATGCATGGATGCAATGTGCAAATCTAATGCATGGGTGCAATGCACGGCCACAATGCACAGATGCAATGCACAGTCACAATGTATGGCCGCAATGCATGGGTGCAATGCATAGCCACGAGGCACGATCACAATGCACAAATGCAATGCACAGCCACAATGCATAGCCATAGTGCACTGATACAATGCACAAAAGCAATGCACACTTGCAGTGGATGGTCACGATGTACAGAGGCAATGCATGAAAGCAATGTACAGGTGCAACACATAGTCATGATGCGTGGATGCAATGCACAGCCACAATGCACGGGCACAATACATGGGTGCAATGTGTGGTCACCATGCATGGCCACAATGCACAAATGCAACACACAGATGCAGTACATGGCCAAGATGCATTGGTGCAATGCACAGCTGCAATACATAGGTGCAACACATGGCCACGTTGCACATTTGAGACACACAGGTGTGATGCATGCCCACAATGCACTGCCACAATGTATGGATTCAATGCATGGCCACAAGGCATGGCCAGCTGCACCGCTACACAGGGCCTCAGTTCTGCAAACCAAGGGTGACATCGTCTCCAGATTTCCCAACTTCTGGAAAACCCCAGTAACTACTGAACACAAAGTCACCTCAGGGCACTTTTTTCCCTGCTGTACAAATATGCAAGTTAAACTGTTTTGGAAGCCAAAGGCATTTTCATTTAGACCAAAGCAAATATTTGGTGAAGAGGGAGATACTATATACTGTCCTCAGTGCCAGCAGAAATCTGTGGGATAGAAAAAGGGGGAACTAGTTTAGAGTTTAAATATCCATGCTCACGGTGTTGTGTGCTCATTTGTGTCCATAGGGATGGTCGTGGGGTAAAAAGTGTTTAAGGAATATTTGCTCTCAAAAATAAGAATTGCCTGGGGTTAGTGCTATTAGAGGATGGATTCACGACTGCTGGGAAGTGGCAAGAAATGGTGAATCCCATTTGCAAATCGCTCTTAGTGCTTGGGTTGGTTTTATTTAACCCCCCTAAAGAGCTGGAGCTGGGGGAGGTGATGCTGGAAGGGACATGGGGGTCCTGCTGGCAGCAAAACCCCCAGTGCCGCCGCACCACTCCTCCCGGGCAGAGCCAGGGCTGTTCCCAGCGGATAAACTTGTATCTTTTAAAAAAATTATGCCAGGAAAGCCTTTCCTAAGGTTTTTCTGAACCCGAGCCAGGAGAATAAAACTGCTGGGTCAGGTTTTTTGGTCTTGGCTGTGATCCTACACTGCCCCAACCACAGTGCCAGGGCTGGGATGCAGGGTGGCCGTGGCGTGGTGCACTCAGGGGTTTTGGAGGAAACCCTGTTTCTGGGGGGACGTGGTGATGGGTGTGGGAAACTGGGGGTTCTGTGCATGGGGCTCAGCATCCCTCTCGCCCACAGGGATGGCACCCGCGGGGACCGAGGCCACCGCGGCCCGCTGGTGAGGTGCTCACCAACCCAACCCGAGCCCCCAGCCTGGACCAGGATGAACAAACTGACCTTCCACAACAACAGAGTCATGCAGGACCGCCGCAGCGTTTGCATCTTCCTCCCCAACGACGACTCCCTCAACATCATCATCAATGTAAGGCTGCCTGGGGGCTGGGGAAACACCTTTGCTACTGGGGAGATGGAGCAGCTCTGCTGGGGGACGGGCTGCCAGAATTGGGGTTTTAAACTAAAGGAGGGGAGATTCAGGACAGACATGAGGAAGAAGACAGACATGAGGGTGGTGAGAGCCTGGCCCAGGTTGGCCAGAGAGGTGGTGGATGAACCATCCCTGGAGACACCCCAGGCCAGGCTGGACGGGGCTCTGAGCAACCTGAGCTGGTGAAGATGTCCCTGCTCATGGCAGGGGTGGCACTGGGGGAGCTTTGAAGGTCCCCACCCAAACCATTCTGTGATTCTATGAAACCTTCCCTGAGCACCAGTGTTTTCATCACACCCAGGCGCTTGCAGCCAGGTGCATTTGTAAGCTCTGGTTTTAATTTGGAGCCTGCCTGCTCTTGCCCTGCCAGAGAAATACACACGAGTTATTCCCCCTGAAGGCTGTGGCAGCATTTTATGCTGTCCTGCTTCTTCCTGACTCAATGTGCTGCTGGCAGCACTGGGATTTTCAGCGGATGACCTGCTCTGTGCCCTTGAATCCACCTCCATGGCACAGGCTGGTTTCAGAGAGGTGTCCACCACCCCCTGCCCCATGGGCCCTGGGAGAGCTCTGGCCCTGCACCCCAGGGTGGGAACCTGCTTTTAGGGACTGCCATGTTGTCCCCATGCAGAAATGAGCCCCACAGCCTGGCCTGTCACCTCCTGGTTCTGCTCAAGGATCTGGTGGGGGGGTTTGGTGGCACCTGCCTGGCTCAGCTGGGCTGGGCGCAGATGCAGTGGGGACCATGTGTAGTTTTTTTTCTGCAGGTGAAGATTTTGTGCCATGAGTTACTGGTGCAGGTGTGTGACCTCCTGAGACTGAAGGACTGTCACCTCTTTGGGCTCAGCGTCATCCAGAGTAAGTCAGGGGCTTTTGCACCGTGGGTCTGGCACGATGCCACCACAGCTTGGCAAGGCACAGTGCCACCGAGCACAGGGTGCATGTTTGCCCAAAAGTGGGTGCAAATTTACCCAACCCTTTGGTGGCTTCTCATTAGGTGACAAGAAGGTTATGGACCCCACCACACCACACCCTGGTGGGTTGGGGGGCCAGGGCAGGGCTTGGCGGGATGCAGGGGACACATGGGGGGATGCTGATGTCACCTCTGTCCCACCCAGACAATGAGCACGTCTACATGGACCTGGCCCAGAAACTCTACAAGTATTGCCCCAAGGAGTGGAAGAAGGAGGCCAGCAAGGTCAGCGGTGAGGTCTTGCATGGAGAGCTGACGGCACTAAGGCCACTTCTGTCCCCGTCGCAGGTCACTTCCAGGACATGGGAACGCAGCTGAGGGGTGTGGGGGGGGGGTACTTGGCTGTTAGCACCATGGGGAAGCAGGGGTGGGTGTGCAAAACAAAACCTAGATAGTGTTCGGTAACTGTCACTCCAAGTGTCACCAAGCACCCCAGCTGGGGACATGTTCTTCTCGCTCCTCACCCCGTTGATGGGAATTTTTTTCCCCCTGTTGTTTCCTCATATTTTTAAGGTATCCCTTCTTCCGGTTTCTAAAATCAACCATTTGGCTTTTTTTTCCCCAAAAAGCACCTTTTAATTATTTCAGTGCAATATGCAAAGGGGGTTTGTGTGAATGTCCTTGTGCTGGGGCTGAGACAGAGACTGGTGGGAGGTGGGCTGGGGAGGGACCGTGGCTTGGGGGGGGCTGCAGACCCCCAGCAGTCTTGAACCCAGCCACCTGCTTCTTTAAATCCAAATCCCCTTCGTGTTTCAGTATATTAGGGGTAAAAAATGGGTGTCAACTCAATTCAGGAAAAAAATGTGACTGGTGCTAGCTAGTGAATTCTTGCCCATGGCTTTCAACCCATGTGGGACAAAGGGGTGGCCGTGATGGTCCTGGCCCCCAGTGGCTGAGGTGAGGGCCTGGGGACGAGGACGCGATGCTGGGGTCTCTGCAGGAGCCCTGAATGTCTCCTCCGTTCCAGGGGATCGACCAGTTTGGCCCCCCCATGATCATCCACTTCCGAGTGCAGTACTACGTGGAGAACGGCAGGCTGATCAGGTGGGGTGCATCCCCCGCCCCCCTCGTTGTGGGCACCCCCCCAGGGCAAGCGGCTGGTGGGGAAGCACCCAGGGGTGCCCCTGGCTAAGGAACCACTCTCAGGGGCTACATCTGTGAGATGCTATGGGATGCTGTGGGATGCTATGGGATGCTGTGGAATACTCTGGGATGCTGCATCATGTTGTGGGATGCTGCTGGGTGTTGCAGGGTGCTGTGCAATGCTACAGGATGCTGTGGGATCCTGCGAGATGCTGTGGGATGCTGCGGGATGCTGTGGGAAGGTGTGGGATGCTGTGGGAAGCTGTGAGATGCTGAGGGATGCTGTGGGATGCTGCAGGATGCTGTGAGATGCTGAGGGATGCTGTGGGATGCTGCAGGATACTACAGGATTTTGTAGGATGCTGTGGGGTGCTGTGAGATGCTCTGGGATGCTACAGGGTGCTGCAGGGTGCTGTGGGATACTCTGCAATGCTGTGGGATGCTACAAGAAGCTGTGGGATGCTGCAAGACACTGAGGGATGCTGCTTGTGCACCCAAAAGCTCATCCTTTCTGTTGGGGCTGTTTGTGACAGGGACAGGTGGGAACACTGCTCTCAGCCAGCGATGACAAAGCCTTTTGAGGGGCTGGGGACATCATGTTCAGGGTTTTGTCACAGCTTAACTCATGGCACAGCCTGTTTATAATTCATGCATATGCTTGTGGCTGGGAGGGAGTGTCAGGTCGTGTTTCAGGGCAAAAATGATTTTCAGGGTCTTGGTAATGTGGGGACATGATGGCATCTGCAGCCACGCAAGGATGCTTTCATGGGGATTTAGTCTGGCTGTGAGGGGCCTGGAATTTCAGCACAGTAAAGCAGCTGTGGTTTTGCACCACCTAACGTGATCCTGAGCTTTAATGATCGTGGAAAAAGGGAGCAAACAACTCCGCACCCAGCCCTGCTCCCTCCGTAAGAGCTTTGTACCAAGAGAAAGGTGCTGGACTTATCTCCCACCCCCTTGCTGGATAGTGGGCGGGTGTCCCACTGACTCCTCTCTCCTCCATTCTCTCCTCTGCTACTCCACAGTGACCGGACCGCACGTTACTACTACTACTGGCACCTGCGGAAGCAAGTGCTGCACTCGCAGTGTGTGCTGCGCGAGGAGGCGTATTTCCTCCTCACCGCCTTCGCCCTCCAAGCCGACCTGGGCGACTTCAAACGTAACAAGCACTATGGGAAGTACTTCGAGCCCGAAGCCTATTTCCCTGCCTGGGTAAGTGCGCTTTGATCATAGAATCATAAAATAGTTTGTTGGAAGGAACCTTCACAGCTCATCCAGTCCCACCCCTACCATGAGCAGGGACGTCTTCATGCAGACCAGGCTTCTCAGAGCCCCGTCCAGCCTGGCCTGGGATGTCTCCAGGGATGGGGCATCCACCACCACCCTGGAGTCCCTGCTTTAAGCTCACATGAATCCCTGTTAGGCTGCTGATGCCAGGCTGCTTGGAGGCTCCCTGGGCAGCCGGTGTTCCTGCTGCATCCCTGTCTGTGGCTTAATCCTGATTATTAATAACCTCTGACAACTGTGGGGCTGCAAATAGTTGCAGACAGGGAGGGCTGGGGTCAGGGGGGTGGCTGGGATTTCCCTGTGTGCTGCAGAGATGCTCGTTGGGGTTTTCCCTGTGTGCCACGTGCCATCATGGCATTGACCGAGTCATCATGGTGGGCACCTGCACAGGCTTTGCAGCCTTTTGGGAGCTGGTGTCCTCCACGCTGGCAGCAGCCATGGGTATAGGCAACTCCTCCCAAGTAACAAGTGATAGGACAAAAGGAAATGGCCTCAAGTTGCACCAGGGAAGGTTTAGTTTGGATATTAGGAACAATTTCTTCCCAGGAGGGGCTGTTGGGCATTGGAACAGGCTGTCCAGGGCAGTGGTGGAGTCACCATCCCTGGAGGGGTTGAACAGAGATGAGGTTCTCAGGGACATGGGGTAGTGCCAGGGTTGGGTTAACAGCTGGAATCGATGATCTTGAAGGTCTTTTCCAACCCAAATGATTCCATGGCTCTATGGGATAGTTCTGGAGGGAAACTGAGGGAGGATATGGTATGACACCCAGCCCGAGGTCACCTCTGACCAGTAGGCAGAGCTGGGTGCTGGGGCAATGCCATCATGATGACTTCATGCAGGAGCAGAGCAGGGACTGGTTCCTTATGGCACAGCAGTGGCACAAGCAGCTCCCAACTGGGATTGCCCTTCTGCAGGGACCCACCTCCCCACTGCAAGGGCCCAACACCAACCCATCCAGGATACCCAGAAACAAGTCCATTTATTCCCAGACAGGTAAATATGAGTTTCAGAGGAGCACTGAGGGCTGCATGGCTACATGTGACGTGCCCTTGCACCCCAAACAGCTGAACCTGTGCCATGGTTCTTGGAATCATGGAATCATTTTGCTTAGAAGAGACCCTCAAGATCGAGTCCAACCATTGGTTCCCTGCAGCCGGGATTGCCAGCATGTGCAGATTTAATAAGAAGATTTAATAAAAGTTGGAGGCACCATTGCCTACTTTATGTGCTTTTGGGGTTTTACCTGAAGTCTGCCAGCTTCTCTTTTTGTTGTACATGTCACTGAGGAGTGATGGCCCTGGGGCTGTGTCCCCAGCCATGCAGGGACCCTGTGTGTGGTTCTCCCTGCCCTGGCACAGGTGTCACCGGTGGTGGGAGCTCCACGGAACAGCACTTCCCAATGGGAAATCCTTCTGGCGAGAAGTTGTTGGCTGCTATATCTATTTTATTTTTGTTTGCAGGTCTCTATAATGGAGCATAGAACAGAATCATAGAACAGTTTGGGTTGGAAGGCACCTTCCAAGCTCATTTAGTCCAACCCCTGCCATGAGCGGGGACATCTTCACCCAGCTCAGGTTGCTCACAGCCTCATCCAGCCTGGCCTGGGATGTCTCCAGGAATGGGGCATATTGCTCCAATTTCCCTTTTCCCCTGGAAGTTGCTGCTGTCTGGGAGCACTGGGGCTGGCATGGAGCAGCTCCCCTGGACCAGCTTCTCTTCTCCTCCAAACAGGTGGTTGCCAAGAGGGGCAAGGACTACATCCTGAAGCACGTCCCCAACATGCACAAAGACCAGTTTGCACTGACAGCATCCGAAGCCCATCTCAAGTACATCAAGGAGGCCGTGCGGCTGGACGACGTGGCCGTGCACTACTACAGGTTGTACAAGGTGAGCCCGGGCGGAGGTTTGGATTCAGGGCTGGTTTTTATTAGAAGGATCAACTGCTGAGCAATTTCTAAGGTATTTTGGGAATTGCTGCATTTGAATTGGCACTCACTGGCTGAAGTAGAGAGATCTCAAGGATATGCAGCTTTTTATAGTCCTGCCATTTTCTACAAGCGATGGAGGGAGAGGTGAGAGGTGTGCTGAGGGGTGAGGAGGCAGCCGTAAGATTTCTGGGATCTTATTTCTTGATATTTTCCTCTCTAAGAAATACATGCTGGGTTTTTCTCCTGGGAACAAAACAATTTTTCTGCTGGGAGCCTGTTGCTTCACAGAGCATTTTGCAGCATCCTTAAGTTCAAGAGGAGAAGCCTTTAGGAGAGCACAGGGAATGGCAAGGGGGTGTGTTGTTAAAAAGGACTGTAAAGAAAAATAAAAAGCTTGTTTCCAGCCCCCTGGGGAGATGTGCATGGGGAACAGGGCAGGGCAGGCTGCCCCACTGTCACCCACTCCGTGCCAGTGCAGGAGCAGGTTGGGCTTAAGCGTAAAAGTGCCCCAGCTCTGGTTCTGAAGGTCAGTTTTCTAAGGTTAAACTGCTTTTCCAGACCCTTAACCTGGGGTGTTTCTGGGCAGTGAGGGAGCTGGCAGGCACCTGGGTGTGAGACTGTTAAACGATGCAACTGTGCAGTGTTTGTGCATCATTAATCAAGTGGTTGGACCCGATGATCTTAACGGTTTTTTCCAACCTCAATGATTCTATAATTAATGTGGCACCATCTGGGGTGGCTACAGGAGGATACCTGAGCTGGGAGGGGCAGATTTATTCACTTCACAGTGCAAATCATATATGTAAAAGCATCTTTTTTTTCCCGCATAGGACAAAAGGGAGGTGGAAGCCTCCCTGACACTGGGACTGACGACACGGGGCATCCAGATCTTCCAGGTAGGCAGCAGAGCAAGGGTGACAGCTTGGCTCCCTGCCCGCTGCTGGTGTCCTCAGCCTGTCCCTTCTCTTTTTGCAGAACCTGGATGAAGAAAAGCAGCTGCTCTATGACTTCCCCTGGACCAACGTGGGGAAACTGGTGTTTGTGGTGAGTGTCACTGTGCCCAGACAGAGCATCGCTGTTCCTGGGCTCTGGGGCACAGGGGAGTGTTGCCCAGACCCCAGGCAGGGTGGTTGCAATCCGGGAGGTTTGGAGAGGGGCCAGAGGAGCCACAGAAATGATCCGAGGCTGGAACAGCTCTGCTGGGAGGCCAGGCTGAGAGAGTTGGGGTGTTCAGATGGAGAAGAGAAGCTCCAGGGAGACCTTAGTGCAGCCTTTCTGTATTAAAAAGGGGCTGATAAGAAAGATGGGGACAGACTTTTTAGCAGGGCCTCTTGTGATAGGACAAGGGGTGATGGTTTTAAACTAAAGGAGGGGAGATTCAGGCCAGACATGAGGAAGAAATTGTTGCCCCTGAGGGTGGTGAGAGCCTGGCCCAGGTTGGCCAGAGAGGTGGTGGATGAACCATCCCTGGAGACATCCCAGGCCAGGCTGGACGGGGCTCTGAGCAACCTGAGCTGGTGAAGATGTCCCTGCTCATGGCAGGGGGGGCACTGGGGGAGCTGTGAAGGTCCCTTCAACCCAAACCTTTCTATGACTCTCACAGGCAGGCTACGGTAGTTCTGGGTGACAATTAGAGTATTTTTCTCTCCCATGTAGGGCAAGAAGTTTGAGATCCTGCCAGACGGGCTGCCCTCAGCCAGGAAGCTCATCTACTACACGGGCTGCCCGCTCCGCTCCCGCCACCTCCTGCAGCTTCTGAGCAGCAGCCACCGGCTCTACATGAACCTACAGCCCGTCCTGCGCCAGGTCCGCAAGCTGGAGGAGAATGAGGGTAGGTGACCCCCCTGGGGTGTAAATCCCACTGGCACCCACATGGCTTTTCTGTCTGCACCAGCACCTTGTCACTGTGTCAGCTCTGTGGCTGGGAGCATGGTGGGGGTGTGTGTCCCCATGTCCCCCTCAACCCTGACTGTCTCCAAGTGGGCAAACCCTCTCCTGACTGGGCTGGGGGCTCACAGACTCCCCTGGTTGCTTAGAGATGGGCACAAGCCCCACTGTGGTCCCTGGTGGCCCAGTTCCTCCCAGTGCCTCAGTGCAGTGCTGCCAGTGCCCCACATCCCATCTCCAAGCTCAGAAAGCCCTTGTGCCAACATAAGATCTTCTTCCTCTTCCCTCTCCTCATCTTCCACTTTCTCTTCCTCATCTTCCTCTTTCCACTCCTCCTTCTCCTCTTCTTTCTCCTCCTCATCTTCTTCTTCCTCCTCAGCGTCCTCATCTTCTTCCTTCTCCTTATCCTCCTCATCTTCTTCCTTCTTTTCTTCCTCCTCCTCTTCCTCATCTTGTTCCTCCTCATCATCATCTTCTTCCTTCTCTTCTTTTTATACCCCTCTTCTTCCTCTTCCTCCTCTTCCTCATTTGGATGGATGACACAGCACAGAGCACAGCAGCTTTGAGTTTCCCCACCCCACCTCACCAACCCCAAATGCCACCAGGACAGGGCTGGTACCCCATGCACCACCCCGCAGGGCTTGGGTGACAGTGTCTCTGGGTGCTCCTGGGTTCTGAGGTTGGCCATGGCACCCCGAGGGGATCGTGTGCTGACGGTGTGCCGCTGGCTTCGCAGAGAAGAAGCAGTACCGCGAGTCCTACATCAGTGACACCCTGGACCTGGACATGGAGCAGCTGGAGAAGCGCTCGCGCGCCAGCGGCAGCAGCGCTGGCAGCATCCGGCACAAGCGCCTGTCCCGGCACTCCACTGCCAGCCACAGCAGCTCCCACACCTCGGGCATTGAGACCGACCCCAAACCCAGGGAGATGGGACCCGAGGACGGCTTCTCAAGTGCTGGTGCCCACCGCAAGCTGAAGACCTGCAGCTCCATGACCAGCCATGGCAGCTCCCACACCTCCGGGGTGGAGAGCGGGGGGAAGGACCGGCTGGAGGAGGATTCCCAGGATGATGGTGAGACACCAGCTGAGCTTTCCAGCTTGTAGAATCATAAAATAGTTCATGTTGGAAGGGACCTTCCAAGCTCATCCAGTGCCACCCTTGCCATGAGCAGGGACATCTTCACCAGCTCAGGTTGCTCAGAGCCCCGTCCAGCCTGGCCTGGGATGCCTTCAGGGATGGGGTATCCACCACCTCTCTGGCCAACCTGGGCCAGGCTCTCACCACCCTCAGGGGCAACAATTTCTTCCTCATGTCTGGCCTGAATCTCTCCTCCTTTAGTTTAAAACCATCACCCCTTGTCCTATTGCAACAGGCCCTGCTAAAAAGTCTGTCCCCATCTTTCTTATTGTCCCCTTTAAGTACGGGAAGACCGCAATAAGGTCTCCCTGGAGCCTTCTCTTCTCCAGCTGAACACCCCAACTCTCTCAGCCTGTCCTCCCAGCAGAGCTGTTCCAGCCTCAGATCATTTCTGTGGCTCCTCTGGCCCCTCTCCAGCAGGTCCATGTCTGTCCTGTGCTGAGGGCTCCAGCTTCGGTCTCACCAGGGAACTGTGGTTGTCAGATGCTCTGGCGATGCACATCAATGACTTGTCCCACCTTCTCCTCACCTGCAGAAATCGAGATGCTAGTGGATGACCCCCGGGAGCTGGAGCAGGCTGGCGAGATGGAGGTGAGCCCTGACATGTGCGTCTACATCACCGAAGACATGCTGCTGTCCCGCAAGTTCAATGGGCACTCGGGTAAGGTGGTGGCTGCTTTTATTTCCAATTGCCCAATGCAAGTCATACATTTGGTGTTCAGCAGAACAAAATTAGCCCATGGTGTCCACTTGAGACACCAGAAAAAGCCATTTGCCCAGTGGGTTGATGGAGAGATGTGGTTAATTTGGTGCAGGGGAAAGATGCAGGTTTTAGTCAGAGCAGGGCTGATGCTCCAAGCAGCCACCCCATGGCACGGGGGTGTGTGCCCAGGCACGTCAGGTTGTTTGGAGATACCAGGGAATAATGGCAGGAGCTGCCCATGCGCAATGGAAGTAATTTTGGTGATGTTCTCAATTGCTGGCTCCCACTTTTGTTCTCGTGACAACCACTCACTTGTTCCTATGAGCATGAGTGCTGTTATCACATGTGTGAGCCTGGCTTCTCTAGAGCTGTGCCTGCACCCAGAGAGTCACCCACGTCACCAAAAGGGCTGTCGAGTATTGGAAGAGGCTGCCCAGGGCAGTGGTGGAGTCACCATCCCTGGAGGGGTTGAACAGACACGGAGATGAGGTTCTGAGGGACATGGGTTGGTGCCAGGGTTGGGTTAATGGTTGGATTCAATGATCTTGAGGGTCTCTTCCAACCAAAGTTATTTTATGTTTTCCAGCTCTGGAAATCACAGACCTCTGCTATTGGGAGGTCTCCAGGGTGCCAGTCTCCCTGGGGAGAAGCTGTTTTAGTGCAAATTTGGGATGCTTTTTAGGTAACACTGGTTGCAAGCAGAGCCATTGGGGTACCATTGAGCTGTGGATGCCTTTGCCTCAAAGCAAGGGCAAGCCCCAAAGGCAGCAGGTATGGATCCCATGAGCTGAGAAGCCTCAAAATAAACTTATTACCCTCTTCTTGCTCTCTCCCCCGTGCAGGGCTTATCGTGAAGGAGATCAGCTCCTCCACCTCCAGCTCCTCAGAGACAGTGGTGAAGCTGCGGGGACAAAGCACTGACTCCTTACCCCAGGTATGTGGTGCTGGTGGGGCTTTGAGGAATCCCAAAGTCCTTCTGGCACTGGGGTTTTGGGGTCTCCCTGATCTCCTTGGCTCTGAGTGGGTCCTGAGCCCCCTCCTTGCTTTGCCCAGACAACATGCCGGAAACCCAAGACATCAACGGACCGACACAGCCTGAGCCTGGATGACATTCGGCTCTACCAGAAGGACTTCTTGCAGTTGGCCAACCTCTGCCAGGACACAGCCCAGAGTTTCACCTTCGGCTGCGCCCACGGGCTGGAGGAGGACGGGCTCTACTGCAATGGCTGCTTGGCCCAGCAGTGCATCAACATCCAGGAGACCTTTCCCAGCAAAAGAACCAGCAAATACTTCTCGTTGGATCTCACCCATGATGAAGTCCCTGAATTCGTCGTCTGAGTGCCGTGGGGGGCAGGACTGGCTGCCCGTACTTGGCATGGGACACTGGGGCTCCCTGCCTGGCACAGGGGGACATCAATTCCATCATTTCCCGCATCGCTCTCTGCAAACCACTGCGCCCGGAGGATCAGCACAACGGCGGGTGGGATGGAGACCCCTGGGCATGGTCTCACCATTGGTCCCCCAGTGTCCTTTCCCCTCCGGATGATTTTGGGCAAAACACAAGTTGTCTTATACCACCTGGGAGAAGCACGACTCGGAGCTGGCAGAAGCCAATCAGTGTCTTCTCGTTGCCTCGTAGCGAGGTGGCTTCTTCTCCTCCCTGTCCCCATCCTCAGCATGATGCTGATGGCTCCGCCAGTGGCTTTAGTGACAATGGACGTTGGAGAGAAAAGTGCCAGACTGTTGTGTTTCAAAGTCAAGCCAAAGAAATGTAAATACCCTAAAGGCCAGTATGGGAAGGCAGAATTAAGCAATAACCAGCTGGGGAGCTCCAGACACAGATCATGAACCCTGGAGGCTGCTGGGGCTGAGCATCAACCCAGTTCTTCCAGAAACATGTGCTGGGGCTGAGCATCAACCCAGTTCTTCCAGAAACATGTGCTGGAGGTCAGGCTGGAGTGGTCTTTTTTTTTTCTTTTTTCTTTTTTTTTAGCAAAAAAAACCCCACCCAAGCAAACCAAAAGCAAATGAAAATGGAAAAGAACAGGTCACCTGTAAGGATATTGCAATAATGCATCCCAAACTTTGAACAGCTAGAGATTACATATATAAATAGATCGAGGTATGTATGTTTATATATGTCTGGATCTTATAGACCCATTCTCATTTTTACTTCTGCTCTAAAATACCTTTTATACAAAGGATCTGCCTCTCTTCTTTAATGAACCGTATAAACAATCATATTTTTTTCTAAGCACTAAGGAGAGAAAATAGACTTTGCTCTCGAGAAGAATCGGTATGCAACTGCCTTGTAAGTGTGGCTCTTCCCAGTGCAGTCTCCGTTGTATTTTACCAAGGCTTTTCATGTGTCTTTAACTCTCTTACACTTTGAATAATTCTGCTAAAGGATGATGGTGATGTGCTAGAAAAACTTGGGGGTGGCTTCTGAGCGTGTCCTAGGGAAGCTTAACCTGCCCAGGTGTAACATTGACCATCGGTACCAGAGGGTAAAGCATTGCAGCAGCTAATATTCATAGCACAATGCCTTTTTAGTCGATATTTTTAATTAGAATTTAGCGATTGACAGCCAAAGTTTTGCCATATTTTGATATACCACCTTTTTTTTAACTGGAAGCTTTTCTTAAAAAAAAATATTTTATAAATAAGCACAATCTTATTTTTATAAGAAATGTTGGGCGAACGAGCTGAGAAGGGGGAACTGGTACCAAAAGAAGAGGAGTGTAGCTATTGGCACAGTGCAAAAAAAAACCAAACAAATGGGTGTTGTTGCCGTAGGGAGGCTGGCACGAGCGATATTATGGGAAAATGAGGTAGACAGCCAAATGCTGGCAAGGGGAGCAGGACAATGGTGGCCAAGTAGCCACCCAGGACCACTAGCTGCCGAGGAAACCTGCCCAGGGCAGCTGGGGTGATGCTGCCCAGGGGGCTCAGGGCTATGTGCCCCGCTCTGGTTTGGGGAGACCACAGCAAGCACCCCAAAAACCTCTCCAGTGGGCAGCACATCCCAGAGTGGGATGTCGGGGTGCGCTAGTAGCCCTGCCACTCCAGACCCGCTTCCATGGCTGGGTTTGCGGTGTGTGGGGGTTGAGTGTGTGCACCAGCATCTGTGCTGGAACGTGGCAGGAAAATCCCCTAAATCCATCCCCGGCCTCTGTTTTTTCCCCCTTTGCCAGCGCCTGTGAGGTGGGGGCTCTGCAGCACCCAGCTGGGGGTTCCCACTGGCAACCACTCTACTGGGGTCTCTCCATGGGACCCTCATCCTGCTGCTCTGCACGAACATATAGTTGGAGTAAATTGAGGGTTAATGGAATAAATAAATGCTCAGTGCAGTTTGGAAAGCATTGGGGGGGGTGCAGCTAGACCGTTTCTTCCCCCTCCCCACCCCCCCATTATTCTGCAGCCAAACCCAGACCGAAGCTTCCCAGCCAGTGGGGCTGGAGCGATGCTGGGGGCTGCGATGGAACAAGGGGGAGTGGAGTGAAGCTGGTCGAGCTGACCGAGCCGTGCCGGGGAGCAGGGGGGACACAGAAGTGCCATTTATTCCACAGGTGGCTGTGCGGGGTCCTGGAGGACACAGGGTGGCCGTACCCGCCTGCCCTTCGTGCTGCTTCCCCCCCGCAATAATGAGCTATTATCTGTCTGCACGAACGAAATAGTCCTTTCTGTGAAAGGATCTTCCCATCGGGGGTGATGGGAGAGCCAGTGACTGTGTTGCGAAAGAAAAAAAAAAAACAAACAAAAAACCACAAGGAAAACTATACAAAAACCCCTCAGCAAAATGATTTTGTACCAATGAAGTTTATTGTGTGCCTTTTGCAGTACAGCTGGAAATGAGAATAAAGTGACAGTTGTTTGCATTACTGTGATTCTTGGCCATTTAAAAATGCTCCCAGGCTTAAGTGAGTGATGAAATACAGATGAATTTAGTGAATTTTGTACATAATTATTGTGCTCTCTGCTCCAGCATCACCTGGCTCCAGAGAACAGGTTAAGACAACTCCTGCCTTGGGGAAGGATGGCCTGGTCCTTTCAATCCTGGTTTTTGGTGATTTGATGTGGTGGGAGCCAGAGGGGATCCCCAACCTGGAGGAGACACTGTGGGCAGTGGGAAGGGTGGGGGTCAGCGCTGCACTGTATTAGTTAAAGATGTGACCTCAAGTAGAACCACAGAATGGTTTGGGTTGAAGGGACATTCAAAGCTCATCCAGTGCCACCCCTGCCATGAGCAGGGACATCTTCACCAGCTCAGGTTGCTCAGAGCCCCGTCCAGCCTGGCCTGGGATGTCTCCAGGGATGGTTCATCCACCACCTCTCTGGCCAACCTGGGCCAGGCTCTCACCACCCTCAGCATAAAACATTTCTTCCTTAGATTTTGTCTAAATCTCCCTCCATTAGTTTAAAACCATCACTCCTTGTGCTATCACAACAGGCCCTGCTAAAAGTCTGTCCCCATCTTTCTTATCGGCCCCTTTTAAGTACAGAAAGGCTGCAGTAAGGTGTCCCTGTAGGATCCTGCCTGAGAGCTCAGGACAGGATCCATCCTCGGGCCAAGTCTGGGGATGCTGTGGAACTGTCGCCTACTCTCGAGGCACTCGATCAAGATTTTCCACATCCCCACTCTGCAAATTGTGAGCAAGGGTGACTCTTCATTTTCTCTTTCCTGAATTGATGTTTTTGGGTGAAGCATGTGGATTTGTCAGTGTCCGATAGAAGGTTTGTGCTACAGCCTTCCCCCTCTCCAATACCTCCCATCTTCCATAGCACTAATTAAACTCCTCAGAACATAATTAGCCCATTCTTCTATTCTTAATTTTGCCGGGTTTGCTGATCCTGGCATTTACTTCCTCCAGCCAGGGAAAGCTGCTCTGCAAGGTACTGTAATAATAACCACAGCTTTTCCCTGTCCCTGTTCCCCGAGCATCTCTTGATCCTCAGCGTATCGATCCCCTCACCCCCAACCTACTCCTGATTGCTGAGGCACAAGTGGCAGAGAAGGAAGATGAGGGCTGTCTGCTCAGGATCTTCTTTTTTTTTCATTTTCACCATTATTAGCAGCAAAATCATGATTTCCTGCAGAAAATAAAGATAGATGAAGATGCAGAAGATGAAAAGCCTCTTCTCCCATGGGGACGCAGTACCAGTAAAGCCTTTGGAGTGTTTTTTCCCAGCACGTGCCACTGTCCTGCGGACTTGGATGTGACCACGTGCCACAGTAATGCCAGGATCAGACGCTATTGCCACCTGCCCAGGAGCCTGCGGCATCCCTGGGACCTGCACTGGAGCTGCCCAAAGCTGTTGGACAAGGGATAGAGATGTGGGGTACCCCTGCTGCCCCCCTCCCCAGACATCTGCAGCAGAGCAGTACCAGGGAGCATTCTATGCCTTTTCTACGGGCTCCAAAAATAATTGCACATTACCAGTGATTTCCTTTTGTCCTCCAAAAATAGCCCTTGTCCTCAGGAAGGTGAGTGTTGACCATCGGGCAGCCGCGGGTCTCGATGCCTCGGTGCTGATTGCTGCCCAACACCAGGCATTTTCAGGGCAGCTAATTGCCTCACGAAGGAGCAAGCAACTTTTGGGAGGGGGGCTGCATTGTCTGCTGCTAAGTATAGCCTCCAGATTTTATCTTGGGCCTATAAAAAACAAAGAATTTTTCTCTAAAACCAGATGTTGAATGGTTTTTTGCACGAGCCTCCAGAGCCAGCCCTGCTTCTTGGGGGGCGGTGGGTGGAAAGGGAGGCAAGGGGGCTCTCCCCTTCTTGCAGGCTGCATTTAGCAAGGTCTTGTACCCCCCAGCTACACTTTTAAATGAATTCCCCTCCATTTGAAGGCATTTGAAGTTTTGGCCTCCACTGCTCTTTCATGTCACCATGGGAGAGGTCCCCAGGGGGAAAGGTCCTCCCGTTCCCACCCCAGCCTGTCCCCAGGCAGCCTTGCACCCACGCTGGCCTTTTCCCCGGGATGCTCCCCGGTGCTGGCAGCCCTTCTGCTGCTCTGGATTACCATTTCACAAATTTAAGTTCCCACAAAAAGGCTGGATTTTGGCCTTTTCATCTCCAGTCACTGCACTTCCAGATTTCGCATCCTCTACCATCATTTTGCGGCAGCTCGAGAGGTCGAAGGTTTGGGATTTGCAGGCTGACACGTGCAAATGCCACATCTACAGAGCCAACTGCAAAATGCACTTTAGAAAAGTGCCATGTTGCAGTAATATATATATATATATATATATATATTTTTTTTTTTTAATTTTGCCGCCAGATCCAACCAGGCGGTGCTTTCACCTGCTGTTGATGCAGCAACAACTGTCCCCAGGCGGGTGCCTTGCAGAGCATCTCTCTCTCATCAGCCCCTCCACAACAAGCATTGCTGGACATACCTTTCAACATCATCTCAATCAAGCACCGACAACTAATTGGTGATAGTTACAAAAACACCCCACGTTCTGCTGTCTGTCCCTGTGTTGGGGTTAGTGGCTCAACATCTATGGGGTGGGAGGATGGTGGTGGTCCCAGCCTTGTGCTGGGTGCTGCCAAGGCCCTAGGGGCAGCTGTGGGTGGGCTCTGTGGGTGCTGGGAGCTCCTGCGCCCCATTCGCAGGGCAGTGAAGGAAATCAGTCATCAAGTGTTGCTGTGGAAACAGGGGGTGCAACCTGGTTTCTGGCAGACAGTGTGGAGCTTGGCCAGTGGGGGGTGACACACAGGCCCCCCATGTCCCCGGGGTCTCCCACCTCCACCCATTAGGGGATACCTGTCCCATGGGACCCAGTGATGCTGCTATGGGCACAGTTTGCAGCACCCTGTTTTGGGGGGACATGCTGCCCCCCAGCTCTGCCCAGGGAACACATTAATGTATTTTCGATGTATATATGCACCATGGGGCTCTTGAGATCTCCAGAGAGCAGATTTGAGGGTACAGCTGGGCTGGCTGAGGGTGTTTTTTAGGGTGCAACTAGGAGGAAGGAAAAGGCTTTCTGATAAAAACCCACTCAGTGCTTACCAGCTCTCCTGTGTCTCTGAAATCTTCCAGCTGAAATCCTAAAAACTGGGTACGTGGGATCACATTGATTAGAAATAAAATAGAAAATACTGAGCGTTGGGTCTCCCCCAAAGCTGTGCCAGGGGCGGGGGGGCAGTCAGGGGCTCAGGGGGAAACTTGTGAGCTGGGAAGGGCTGGAGGGGGCAGAGAGGGATCTGGGGGTGTCAGGGGGTTGGGATGTATGTGTTTGTCAGGGTGCCCAATATCAGGGCAGAGGTGTGAGCATTAGGGGGTTCAGGGGGCAGAAGAGGGGATCCAGTCATGGGGTGTTGGAGCTGTGAGGAGGTGCCGGGCGGGGAAGGGAGGGCAGGGCTGGGTGCAAGGGGATGTGGGTACAGGGATGGGCATGTGGGAGGCAGGGTTTGTGATGGGTGCAGAAATGGGGTTGTGGGGTGCAGGGGGGCTGTGGATGAAGGGATGGGTTTAGGGTGTGTGATGGGGTGCAAAGGGGGGTTATGTGGATATGTGTGGGGTGCAGGGTGTGGGATGGGTGAAGGGGGGTTGTGGGGTGCAGGAGGTTGAGTGATGTTCATGGTGTGAATTTTGGGGTTGTCCTCCTATGCAGGGACAGGAGTTGGACTCAATGATCCTTGTGTATCCCTTTTAACCCTGTGATTCTATGAGGGGTGTTGTGAGGTGCAGGGATGGGCGTGCGGGGTGCAGGATGGGGGTACGGGGTGTGGGTGGGAGGGTTGTGGGGCAGAGACAGGGCGAGGGCCTGAGGCACGCTGAGGGGCAGGGGGGTCTGGAGAAACGCCATCTGCAGAACCCGGGGGACCGGAGAGGAGCAGCAGCAGCAGCAAGAGGAGGAGGAGGAGGAGGAAGTCGGGGCCGAGCCGCTTCCTGTAGGCAGAGGGATGAGCGCAGACAAAGCTGGGTGGGGACTCGCCGCTCGGGGCTGCTGCTGACCCCCCTCCTCCTGCCTCCATCCATCCTTCCCTCCCTCCGTCCATCCATCCATCCATCCCTCCCTCCATCCGTCCCGCCGCCGCCGCCCGCCCCGCGGGGGACTCGGGGCAGCACCGCCCGCCACCAGGTACCGCCGGGCACGGGTGGGAAAACCGGGGCTGGGGGGAACTGGGAGCACTGGATACGCTGGAGCTGGGCAGGGCGGTCCCCAGTAACCCCCGCAGGCCCCCGAAGCGCTGTAAAATCAGCAGCAAATCTCCCCCAAATTCCCCCCGGGTGGCAATCCCCGCGTCACCCCCGCCCCATGGGGACCCGGGTGGCGATGGCACCTGCGGGGGGTCCCAGTCCCACGGAGGGTGACGGGGGGGAAAGGTACCTGGCACCGAGAGTTCAGTCTCCCCAACAAAGGTTTGATTTAGAGGATTTGGTCCTCAGTTAATCAACTGATTTGCCATCACAGGAAAGGCTTTTTCTGCCGATGAATGAGACGTAGTGTTCTCGCTTTCTCTGTTTTTTTCTCCCTGGGAAAGAAGGGTCAGACTTTCCCAACCCCAAATCCCTGCAGGGAACCTCAGCCGGGATGGATTTGCCCTGAGCCTGGCTTGGGGGGTGGGTTTGGGGGTGGCGGCCACGCAGGCGGAGGGGCACCCCACACCCCACCGCGCCATCCCCGAGGTGCTGTCCCTCTCCACATCATTTCCATCGAAAATCCTTATTTTTCCCAGCGGTGGTTTGTGGGATGAGCGCTTTGGGTACGGTAACGCTGGGAATACCGCGGGTCAGCCGGGAAGATGTGCTCGGGGAAACCCGGTCCAGGGTGCTGTCTTGCCCGAGAGGGAAGGGAATCCAGCAAAAAAACTTTTGTCTTCATGCCTGCTTGGTGGAAAATAGATTTATATTTAAGATAAAGCTTGAAGCACAGTGAAACCCCACCCATTACTAATTAGTTACTAATGAACTTAAAGCATGCTACCCTGAAGGGTAGTGACCCAGGGCGTGTGTTATCTGCCACTGCTGTACCTGCTGCGTGCAGGGCCGGGTATCACTGCAGGTCCCGTGTGTTATTTATTTCCCTGTTTCCCTCTAGGCCCTCAAATTTCCACATAACCGTTGCTCTGCCAGTGATCCTGCACTCCCCGGCTGTGGGAGGAAAAGGGGTGGCATGTACCCTGGCAGCAGGCTGGGGCCAGGCACGGAGGATTTTTTTCCCTTATAACTGGATTTCCTTCAATGCAGCTGGAGCATGCGATTTTAATCCTCTTTTCTACCATATGGCCGCTGGCTGGATTGAAATAGGACTCAATTAATTATGGCCAAGAAAGCCCCGGGGTGAAGCCTTTCTCCAGGAGGATGCTTTGAGGTGCTCCTTGTGTTATAATGGGGCTTTTCTCAACCCATGTTGTGGGGTATGAGGGCATGTGGCTCTGCCCCATCCTGTCCCAGCCCTGCAAGGCTGGGCATCAGCCATCCTGCTGCCTTGGCACCAGTTTTGCTGCTTTTATTTTGGCTTTTTCAGCCTTGTATTTGCATGCAAGAGGAAGCAGAGGCTGCTGCTTGTTGCCGCTGGTGCAGCGGGCTGCTCACCTGTGACATGAGCTTGGTGGGCTCAGCGTTGCCTGGATGATGACAGGAGTCAGCATCACCTCTGAAATGGGGTATCCCCAACTTGGGGGACCCACAGGACCCCCCACCACTAACATGGTGCCTGCACATGCCCATCCTCTCTCCCAGATTCCCTGGGAGGTGCCAGTTTTGCTCCCAGCAACACAGGGACTGGCATTAAGGATGCTCATTGCATTTTCTCACAGGATTCCCGGTGGGTAGATGCCTGCAAGCTGGAGATGAAGCTCTATTATTATTATTATTATTATTATTTTTAATCCCCAAGCCAGCCTGCTGCTTTGCCACCCTGCACCGGGGCGGCTGTGAGCAGAAAATGCCAGAAAAAGCCAAACTTTGCAAGGGTGGGCAATGCCTTCCTACTCAGTGGCCTCATAGATATGCCCACTGGGCTTCCAGTGCTTTGGTCTCCAAACAGCAGCATCCGAGGCACCGCTTTTCATTTTGAAACCCAGTGAGTCACCGAAGGAGGACAGTCAGGCATCGTGACAGGTTGTTACCATAGTAATTTGGGCTGGTGAGCTGGTGCTGGAGGCCTGTGAACCCTTGCACCCCCCAAAAGTGCCTACTGGGGCGGCTGCTCCTCTCCATCCCATGTGTCAGTGCCAGGATGCTCGAGGCTGGCATGCTCATGACACATGTGCTGTCACCAGGGACCAGGGGGCTGCACCACCTGTTCTCTCCTGCCGCCTCATCACCCTGTTTTGGGTTGGGAAAAGGGGGTTTGCCCTGGGAAAAGCACTATTTTAGACACGAGTTGTGTCAGTTCTCAGCATGACTTCTCCGAGCGTTTCACTATTGGGCCCAAAGCGGGATGCAGGAGCAGGATGCAGCCATGTGTGTTCACAGCCAGTGCAGAAGAGGGAGGAACTAGCTAAGGGATGAGGGTGGGTTTTCAATTTTTCTTGCCTTTCAGTCTCTTTTCTCACTGTTTCTCCCCCTCTGGTTTCTTGCTCAGCCACTTTGTGGGGTCGCAGCGGCTGCTGGGAGAAGGGATGGGATGAAGGGCAGGAGGAGATGCTGCCCCATGGTTCATTGGCAAGGGGATTTTTGTGCTTGTCCTTGCACAGTTTTATCACCTGTTCACTTCCAGTGGGGCTTCTGCCCTTCTTCATGCATATTTTTTGATTCTGTGTGCAACATGTATGGTGTAAACACCCCCCAAAATGGTCATTTAAAGCACAGGAGCAGCTTAGCCCCCGCCAAACTCATGGGGAGAAATGAAAAGGGGGGGTTCCTGCTTCTGCTGCTGGAGGTGAGCGCATGATGGCTGCGGAGGAGCACGGGCTTTCTCTCCTGGTTTTCCACACATGCTTGGCATGAGCCGCTTGGCACTCACCCCATTTTGAGGCAGGTCTGAGCTGGGGAGAGAGATGGGCTCCAGCTGCTGGGAGGACACAGATTTGGCTCTGTGGAGAAGTAGGGCTTGCTCCAAAACCTATTTGAAGTCGCTGGGATGGTGTCTGTTGAGCCTGGGCGTTGGGTCAGGCCAGTGATTAATTAATGATGTCTTTGATCAGAGCTGGGTAAGCGAATCGCCAGCGCTGTGCGGGCTGGGAGGCAGCGGGAGCTGGATGCAGGCACCCCTGGTCTGGGCAAGGATGCAGCCGTGCTGAGGCTGAAATCTAAAATAATGATCTCCTGTATTTCACGTAGGCATGATGGACTTCAGACACCAAACACAATTTTTCATAGGCTCGGGGTAAAAAAAAATCCCTGAAATGGCATCGTACCAAACCTTAAACAAATCACCACCTTGCTATTCACATGCAGTTGAGAAACCCTTGACAATTCCTGGGTGGCACCTGCACCAGGACCTGCTTATCCTACCAAACACAATTATTTTTCACCTTATCTTGTCCTTCCCTTGCTTGTCACACAGCAATTTTCTTCCCCCGTTGTCTGTCATCATCATTGTTAACTCGGGCTAATTAGTTTATCTAAGAGAAGGTCCAGGTGTAACCAGGTGGTGGTTGGTGGGTACCAGCATCATGGGGAGGTCTCTGGTAGTCAGTGATGCTTTCGTTCAGCATCCCAAAGCCTGCTGAGATGCAATGAGGTGTTGGTTATTCTTAGGGGTGCTGATGTGAAGCCCAAAGTGCTGTAGTCAGCATGGTAGGACACCCTGGTAGCCGGTGCAGGGTGGAGGTGCTGCTGTGGTGGGTAATCTCCTTTAACTGAGTCAGTGTCTTGGTTTAACAGGTTTATTTTCCTGCCCTCACTTTCTCTCCTGGGGGCTTTGGGAAGGAAAGTTGGCTCTGTCCCTCCCGTGATGCTCCCTACGAGCAGCTCTCCTGGCCAGGAAGGTCCTGGCTGAGCAGCTGGGTTTGTAAGAGGGACAGGTTTGGGTGGAAATGAGCAGCCTTGCCCAGGCCTTGGAGCTCATCAGGGATCCTTCACCAGTGCTCCTAACTACATCACACACCATCCCACCAAAGGGTAGAAATCCCTTGCACAGCATGGGATGTCCCTGCTGCAAACGCCACTGCATTGCTGCGCTGCTCAGCATCCCTCCTCTTGCCGCCTTCAGCATCCTCCCAACCGGGGAGACTAAAACTCATCCCCAAACAAAGCCTGGCTGCTGCCTGCTCTGGTCTGAGCTGCCTGTCCCCATCCCTGTGGGCTGAGCCACCAGCTGCAGCTGGGGACCATGGGGACATCTGTGCCCTATGCCACCACCTCTGTGCAGAGACACAGACCTAATTGTAGAAGATGCCCGGAGTAAGTTGGTGTTAAGAAACCGTTGTGCCCCACCACTCCCTGGCTGGCACCTCAGGGAAAATAGTGACAGGGTTTGGGTGTGTTTGTGTGCTAATTAGAGCGGGGTCGTTTCAGTCCTATCACGCCTCTCTGTGTCAGGATGTCCCCATGCACCTGCCAGCATCTGCAGGGACACAGAACAGCCGTGTTTACTCTCTTGTTCCCATCTGAGCTGTGTCCCACAGGAGAGACTGGGAGCTGAAGCTGGATGAAGTTCAAGTGCATTTAGCCTCTTGCAGCATCTCCCTGGGACAGCACAGGGAGCACAGGCAGGCATCCCAGAGTCAGGAGCCTGAGGGGTGATCCCCTGAAGGGGGATGCTGAAGATGTCCCTGCTCAAGGCAGCATTGCACTAGATGAGCTTTGAGGGTCCCTTGAACACAAACTATTCTGTGATGCTTCAGGTTTACTTGTCTTAAAACCCCCTGTAGCTGTGAATTCCTGCAGACTGAGCATGTTGCACTAACTGTGAGTGTGGAGGAGTTGTGCTTTTTGGGCCATTTTGGATAAGAAAGCACCAGTTGCCGGCAGGTGTGAGATGCTCATTATTGATTTAATTCCTTTTCAGTCCTGGTGTCTTTGGTGTTGCTGTGGAGCAGGTGCAGTGACAGGAGAGAGGGGGATAAAGAAGGTGTTGGGAGTCAGGGAATGGATCTTGAGTGTGAGAGGGGTGCAAGAAATGTGATACTGTGAAGAAATGTATCTTCCCGATCCTGTTGTCAGTGGGGGATGACAGGACGGTGCCAGCATGTCCCTGCATGTCACAACCATCATAGAATCAGAGAATAGTTTGGGTTGGAAGAGACCTTCCAAGCTTATCCAGTGCCACCCCTGCCATGAGCAGGGACATCTTCACCAGCTCAGGTTGCTCAGAGCCCCGTCCAGCCTGGTCTGGGATGTCTCCAGGGATGGTTCATCCACCACCTCTCTGTCCAACCAGAGTGGGATGGTGATAAGCAGATGAATTGGGGTGGGGGGCCAGGGCTTCAGCTTCTCTTCCCAGTCCTGTCAGCAGGAGGAAGGTGACACATGAGCCATTTCAAGGCAGAAATCACCTTGCAAGAGTTTGTTCTCCATTTTGATGTGTTTCTTCTCAACCAGACCTTGGGAGGAGCAGTGTCATGGGTGCAGGAGAGTAAATAACCATCCATCATCTGCTCATGGAGTTAGGGCTGTGTGCCCTGCTGAGAGCCCTGGGCCAACCAAGGATGGTGAGACCCTGGCCCAGGTTGGCCAGAGAGGTGGTGGGTGCCCCATCGCTGGAGACATCCCAGGCCAGGCTGGACGGGGCTCTGAGCAACCTGAGCTGGTGAAGATGTCCCTGCTCATGGCAGGGGTGGCACTGGATGAGCTTTGAATGCCCCTTCCAACCCAAACCATTCAATGATTCTATGATAATCACACAGGGGACACTGTGGGGCAGGAGAAATATGGGGGGTGAGTTGAGGAGACCCCCTTCCTTGTTGCTTCTTTTGCTTTCACATCTGCAGCCAGCATTCTGATGGGGATTAGTGTGTCCCCAGTGCCTGCAGCCATCTTGTCGGTTCAATATGGTGCTAGTGGCCCCCTAGGTATGGGCTGCATCCAGCCCATTGAAATTTATGGTTTTGGGGAAAGGTTGAATGTCCCTGGAGATCGCTGTGCACTCATGGAGCCCATTGGCACCGTCTCCTCACTGCATTGCTGCTCCCAGACCTTTCTACCAGATCCTGTCTGCCTTTTGCCTCTGGAAAGAGTAATCTCAGATGAAGATACAACAGGACCTTGGTCCGAGTGTCATGGGCACCAAAGCACCAGGAGAAATCCTCAGTACCCATTTTTGTAAGCCACAGGCAGCCCTAGTGCTGGTATGTGTTAGAAGGGAGTTTATTATGGGTCTTTCCTCTCTGCAGCCTTGGGAAGCTCTGAAGTGAACATTCCAGGATTGGCACAAAGCTCATTAGTCATCCTGGAGGTAGACGGACTCAAATCTGTAGCTGCTTGGTAGTGAACCTCGTGACGTTTCCTGTTCCTTCTTATCTGACAAAACCAGACCTCTCGTGATCTCCGTAAAGCTTCTCTTTAGCGGAGCGGTGCTGTTTGCTGCTCCGACCACAGCTGTTCATGGGAGGTGTCTGGGGCTGGTGCTTCCCCTCCACCCCCCAGTGAAGCTCCCATGAGCCCTGAGCTGCTGCAGGACAGCAGATCTTCTGTGGGACGTGTCCTCCTTCCTGGGGTCCCAGCAGGTGTCTTCAGCAGGGCCTGTTGCCATAGGACAAGGGGTGATGGTTTTAAACTAAAGGAGGGGAGATTCAGGCTGGACATGAGGAAGAAATTTTTACCCCTGAGGGTGGTGAGAGCCTGGCCCAGGTTGGCCAGAGAGGTGGTGGATGAACATGATGTCCTGGAGACATCCCAGGCGAGGCTGGATGGGGCTCTGAGCAACCTGATCTGGTGAAGATGTCCCTGCTCATGGCAGGGGTGGCACTGGATAAGCTGGGAAGGTGCCTTCCAACCCAAACTATTCTGTGATTCTATGAAAACCTCCAACCATCATATTTGCACAGTGGAGGCTTCCTTGCCTGTGGCCCCTTTTGTATGAGGAGGTTGGGTTTTCTCTTCATGGTTGGATTTTGGCTTCTTTACCTGCTCTGGAGGATGCTCCATTGGTATGTCATGCAGTTTTATTTCACTTGCATTGTTGTTGTGTTGGCTCCAAGGGTAACTTCTGCTTGTATCAGCTCTTGAATTTGACCCATGTTTGGCAGGAGCTGGATGAAGAGCATGGCAATACGATTACCACTCCAAGACATCTTGAATGGGGATAAAGGAGCGGGCTGTCTGGTTGTGGAGGTGAAGTTCAGGCCATTGATAGCCTGTGCTGTGAAGATATATTGTAGAAGAAGACTCTGGCTGTGGTTTTTCCTTTCACCAGGCTGGTACATGTCAGTCCTTGGAGCCAGTGGCTATGGAGAGAGACGCTCAAAGATTTGTGCCACCGCCCCTTCATTTTTGTGTTGTTTTCTGTATCCTTCAGGGACTTTCCAGTGAGTGAACCGGGATTTTGGTAACGAACCAGTCTGGTCAGTGACTCATTTAGGTTGGAGGGGGCCTCTAGAGGTCTTTGGTCCCATCTCCTGCTCAGAGTAGGGCCAATGCCATGGGCAGATCGATGCTGTCCCCGTGGGCATCACAGAATCCTAGAATCATTTTGGTTGAAAAAGACCTTTAAGATCATCAAGTTCAACTGTTAACCCAACACTGCCAAGGCCACCTCTAAACCATGTCCCTAAGAACCTCATCTACACATTGTATAAGTCCATGTGGGTTCAGGTGGCTCCAGGGTGTCATGCAGAAACAAGGCCAAGTCTTCTCCACGTCTCTACATGCCTTCTTGTGGACTTCCTACTCCCTCATTAGGTCTGTAGAGGTTTGAGGTCTTTAGGGGATCATCAGCTATCCACAACCTGCAAACCTGTTCAGAGCTCTTCTAATTTAGGGTGGATATTGGGAAAAAATTTCCTCCCAGAATGGGTTGTTGGGCATTGGAACGGGCTGCCCAGGGCAGTAGTGGTGTCACCATCCCTGGAGGGGTTGAACAGACATGTAGATGAGGTTCTTATGGGCATGGACTGATGCTAGGGTTGGGTTAGCGGTTGGACTCGATAATCCTGAGGGTCTTTTCCAATCCAAATGATTCTATTACTCTATGATTCTATGACAAATAGCCCCCATGACCATGTCTGCAGCTGGAGCAGTTCTGCTCAGGCTGGAAAGAGCCCAAGCAGAGGTCTCTCACCTTGAATGGGAAAGTGTTGAACGTTGACCAGGTCTGGTAAAGTCCATCCCTTTGTGTAGGACCTCATGAAGAGGCAGTGTGGTCCAGTGGTTCTGGCATGCCCCAAGGACAACCTTTTCCTAGGGCTTTAAGTTCAATTATTCAAGTCACACCGACCTGATTGCACTTCATCCCTTGTATTTTTAATATTGTGGAGACACGATGGTGTTTGTGCGGCACTCGCAGGGTTGGTACCATCAAAAGACGTTGCATTATTTATCAGCTGACTTAATATAATTGCTGCTCAGCATCACATCCTCGCTTGGGGGGTTTGTTTTCATGTCCGGTGCTCCCCAGTGGGGGGGACCCTGTGTCCTCCCTTGCACCGTGTCGGGGGGTTATAAAAAGATGATTTTCGTGCAACAACCCAGGCTTATGGAGAGGTATAAGCAGCAAATAAGGTAGGCACTGATTTTTTTTAAGCCTAATTCTAAACCCTGTGTGTTTCCATTAATTGCCATAAAAGTTAGGCTGGCTGTGAATCGATGCTTCTCCTCCACCCTACCTGGAACAAAAAGCCAGCCTCCCCAAAGAGCCTTCATTGGTTTTCATAAATCACTCTGGGAAAAAATACAGAAAGCAACCGAAAAATATAGAAAGCAATATAGAAAGCACAGCCCAGAGCTGAGGTTTCCCAGCAGCCAGGGGGGCAGGGAAAGGCACTTGCCCTTGGGAAAGCAGCTCGTGGAGCCCAAATTCGGTGGCTCCGGCTTGTTTGGCAGAAGGATTAAAGCTCCAGGAGTGAGCATGGGGCGGAGGGGATAAATGAAGCACGTGGTGCTGGTGGCACGGCTGGGACGGATTGATCTCCAGCACAGGAGGTATCGATGCACAGGAGGGAAGGGCGAGCCAGCGTGAGTAACGCCGTCTTGTGCTGCTTAATCTGGGCTTTGCAGTTTCTTTGGGTTCATATATATATATATATATATGTATAAATATATATATATTTTTTTTCTTCAATGCTTGAGATTGCAAGTGTAAAAACACCGCCCAGGCTCGCAGATCTAGGGTGGCTTTCTCCTCCCGTCTGCGTTATATCGGTGTTTGCTGAGCATGTGTCATTTCACGATATCGCCGGAATAAGGGGTGGTGGTGAAAGCAGGGCCGTTGACTCAGCAGGAAGCGTGGCAGGGATGCTTTGCGTGCATTTTAAAGAGAAAACAGGCTGATTTGGGGGTTTTGGGCTCCATGGGAAAACCAAGAATGTTGTTTGCAGAGGTTAGCGATGAGCATGCCGGAGAGGGGGTGAGGATGGAGATAGGTTCACAAGCTGGGGGAATAGCATGGGAAAGGCTCCAAGGGTGCAGATCAGAAGGATAAGAGCAGATTTTTCAGTTTTGCAGAAGCATCGTGGTGAGGAGAAACGCAGGTGGGTCAGGGCTGAGCTGGGGGAAGCTGCAGCTTCTCCATTCCCCACCATGTCCCTGTCCCAATTCTGCCACAGTGGCCGTGCCCTCCTCATCGCAGTGGGACAGACCCGGGGGTACTCGCTGTCTCCATAACCGGGTCCTACTTTAGACCAGGTTACAGGAGAAAAAAAAAAAAAAAGCAGAGGCAGCAGCAGGCCACAGAAGTTAAATTTAATTGAGATAATATGGGTCAGCTCACCGACCGAGGACAGAGGAGCAACCTACTTCTCCCCAGCCAACCCGGTTTGCAGCACTGCCAGGGCTCTGCAACCCTGCCCTGGACCATCAGCTCAGAGAAAACCCCCTGGTAGCCCCAAGTTTGCCAGTGGGGAGATCGCAGGCCGTGAAATCGGGACAGCACAATAAATTACTCTTTGAAATTATCAATTGTGAACATACAGAATCGCGCAGGGATTTTTTTCTCTCTCTCTTTTTCCCCTCAGAAACCTGCTAAAATCGCCCACATTTAGTGGTGATCCTCCACCCGCAGCTTGGGATCTGGCCACCAGCAAGCACTTCACTCATTTAAGGGGTGTCTTAGTGATGCCGTAGCGCAACAGCTTTGTAGTGAAACTTTCACAGGGTAACTGTAGCTGCAAATACAGGATTTTCTTCCCCCACAACCCCTGCCTAAAGCACAGCAAACCTCCAAAAGTAATTACAAACCTCTCCCATCTCTGCGTGGTACAGCCACTATTTGAGTAGTGGATCTAAAGACACCAGCTCTGGATGCTGGGAAAAACCTGAAAATTAGATAAAATGATATAAAGAAGGATAAAAAAGAAGTTCCCAGCCTTGCTGCTTTGGCAGGGATGGGAAGAGAAATACCCGGCAGCAGCACCAGGGCTTTGCTATAGCTGTGACCTGTTTGCTGTATTTGAAGCTTGAAATAGAACCTTATGAGTAATGTGGTTCAGGTGCTTATCACTAATTAATTAATTCTTTTGTACGGTGGATACCTAATTAAAGCAGTCTAAGGTAATTCCTGGAGGGGCTTAAACTAATGGGATGGTTAACGGGGTTGTTTCTTTGCTGATGTAACTTGTTGGGTGATTCCCAGCGGCTGGAGAAGGGTTATGAGGCTTTGTGTGAGTGTTACTTAAAATAAAATTCTAATAAAGGTTTGATTGGGGTGAAATCATGGGAGAATGATTTCTGGTTGCAATGGTTTCTGCTGCTGAGGGTTTCACGTGCTGCAGAAGTTATCTGGGTGAAAAGGCACGGCGAGGCTCTTGTGCCATAAAATAAAGGAGCGGTTTTGGTTTTATTTTAGCTGAAAAGTGTTTTGCAGCAGGATGGACCCAGCAGCATGGCACTATGGCAGGAGCTACTGCAAAATCCACATGCTCCTTCTGATTTCCTGGTTTTATGGGGCGGTTGTCCCCCAAAAATGTGACATTTTAGCCAAATCAGGGCAACTCGGTGGCTTGCCCCGATTCCTTCAGGATGGCTGTACCCCCACACTGACAGGTGCATCGATAGTAAATCATGGTGGCATTGAATTCAGGGTGACTTTGGGTGAGGCTCAGGGGGGGTTGTCCCTTTGAGGGTGATGTTGACACAGCTAAAAACCCAAATCCTTTTGGAAATGTGGTGCCTCTTCCTCGCAGCGCTTTCTTCTTCTTCCTTTTCAAACCTCATTTCGCACCTTCCCTTAAAGGTCTTTATCTGGACCCTGGCAAATACTTAAGAGCAGGATGTTAAAAACTGAAACCCAAGAATGGGTCAGTTAATTAACATGAAATAATAGCTCTTGGCTGCTTCCCTTAATTAAGGGTCAGGAGTTCAGAGCTGTATGAACAGATGTTGAACTCCTTTTCCCGGTACAGGAGCTCATTGCTTCCTCTGCAGCTTTAACCATCTCTTTTTTTCCTGGTACAAAAGGATTTTTCCTGGGGTTTCTGAGCAAGGTGTGTACAAAGAATTCATTTCAGAGTCAGTCTGAGTTTGTTTTGGGAAGAAATCAAGAAGCAAAAGAACTGAGAAGTCATAGGCATGATGTTGCTTCTAATTAGAGAGTGATTTTGGTTTTCTAGAGCTCTCTCCATGGGGGAAAAATAACCCAAACTTCTTTTGAGGGTTTCTGCTTTTTTTCTGACCAGCTGGAAGGTGGTGTGTGTTTCCTAGACCTAAAGTCTCCTTTATACCAAAAATTTCTACCCCATGAAGTAAGGAGCGACCCAGCATGCTGCCACTTCAGTGGTAGGACACAGGAGACATGGGGTGCATTTTGGTAGTCAAGAAGTGATCAGGTTTTCAAAGAGAAATTTTTATTTGGTCGATTCATTCGTGCTTTTATCATATAGTTGCTGCTTCTGCATCGTTGTGTGGGTGTTGGTAGTGCTGGGTTATCACCAGCTGCCCCTGACATGGTTGTATCAGGGTCAGTCCAGCCTGGGAAGAGTCATGTGCTCGATAAGTATTTTGACAGAATAATAGTAAAGAAAGGGTTTGCCACGTTACATAACGTGAGTACAGTGTGGCTCAGAAGAGGAATTAGACTTTCCTTGGCCGTTGCTGCAGTAGAAATGCAAAATAATGTACTCAAGTATTTTCAAGGATACCTGGGTAGTTTTTTAACTGATGTTAAAAGGTGCATTGGCCAGGGCTGCAGATAGTGCCATGGACCTGGAACAGCTCTGCTGGGAGGACCGGCTGAGAGAGTTGGGGTGTTCAGCTGGAGAAGAGAAGCTCCGGGGAGACCTTATTGTGGCCTTTCTGTACTTAAAATGGCTTATAAGAAAGGTGGAGAGAGACTTTTTAGCAGGGCCTGTTGCGATAGGACAAGGGGTGATGGTTTTAAACTAAAGGAGGGGAGAGTCAGACCAGACATGAGGAAGAAATTGTTGCCCCTGAGGGTGGTGAGAGCCTGGCCCAGGTTGGCCAGAGAGGTGGTGGATGAACCATCCCTGGAGACATCCCAGGCCAGGCTGGATGGGGCTCTGAGCAACCTGAGCTGGTGAAGATGTCCCTGCTCATGGCAGGGGGGGCACTGGATGAGCTTGGAAGGTTCCTCCAACCCAATTCATGTGATGATTCTATGAGCTCCAGCCTGGGCTGACCCCTGTGCAGGGCAGAAACCCTCCAGCCTGGGAGTAACCTGGGGGCTTGTGATGCCCTGAGGCTTAACGGCCACTTTTCCAAGGTTTTCAGGGACCTGATGGGGAGAAATCCAGGAAACTGAGTCGCGAGAGGATGTGGTACCATAGGGGAGCCCCACACATTGGTTTGGCAGGGGAAGGAAGGTGGGAGCTCTGTTGTGGATGTTGGGAGGGGAGGTCTGTGCCGGTGAGCGATGGTCAGGGGCTCCTGCAAGCTCCTGCACAAAAACACCTGCAGGACCCTGGGGTGAAGCATGACCCATCCGTACATCCCTCCTAGGCACTTCTCCTCTCTGCCCAGCTCTCTCCTTCTTCTCTTTTTCTGTATTTACTGGGCTATCTGTGTGCTGGATTTACTTTGGTCTGTTGGGGGGACTTCAAAGCTGGTGGAGATGTCTCCATCTTCCAGCCCAACAGGGAAGTCAGGGATACCCTAGGCAGCACACGTGCCACTTTGCAGGAGGCGGCCAGTGAGGCATTTCAGAAAACCCCTGTTTTTCTGGGGAACACCAGCGCTTTTAGGGAGTTTCCAAAGCTTCATGTTCTCCTCTCAGGCAAATTTCATAAAAATAAAAATAAGTCGCCTGCAGGCATTGTCCCCTCTCATCCCCAGAAAGCATCGCCACGAGTGTGCGTGGGTGTGGAGAGCAGGACAAGGGGCTGACCGGAGGTCAGCAATGAGTCGGCAAAGCGATGAGTGTTTTTAATCAGGATGAAAACTCGGGCCACGGGAAGCAGGTGATGCTTGGCTGCAGCTTGGCTTGCTCGGACTGCTGGACCACGGTTTTGGGCATCCTTGTTCCCCAGTATTTGACTGAGCATCCTGGGCACCCATTGTCCTAATGCCTGATCTGCACGTGCTGCTGGGTTTGTCCCTTGTGCATTAGAAAAAAAACCCACTTTTTCCCAGGGCTATCCTTCCTAAACAACGGAAAGGCTGAGGGAGCTAAGTCACTTTGGTTTGGAAAAGAGGAGACTGAGGGGTGACCTCATTCATGGTTATAAATATGTAAAGGGTGAGTGTCAGGAGGATGGAGCCAGGCTCTTCTCAGTGACAACCAATGATAGGACAAGGGGCAATGGGTACAAACTGGAACACAGGAGGTTCCACTTAAATATGAAAAGAAATTTCTTCCTGGTGAGGGTGGCAGAGCCTGGCCCAGGCTGCCCAGGGGGTTGTGGAGTCTCCTTCTCTGCAGACATTCCAACCCGCCTGGACACCTTCCTGTGTAACCTCATCTGGGTGTTCCTGCTCCATGGGGGGATTGCACTGGATGAGCTTTCCAGGGCCCTTCCAATCCCACACATTCTGTGATTCTGTGATTCCTTTTCAGGGGTACATCCCCGAAGGCCCTGGAGCAGGGTGGGGGATTGCACAGCTTTTTGGAAATATCCAGTTTACAATGCTGCTGTTAAACCCCTGACCTTCAGCACTGGGATCAACAACCTCAGTGGCATTTTTGTGGTGCTGGAGCCTTGTGCCAAAGCCAGAGCAGGTCAGTGCTCCCTCCCCATGGTACCTGGCCAAGAGAGACACCATTTCCTATGGATGGTGGCAGGAGGGACAGTCTGGTGGCTGATCCTTCACCCCAATAATCTCTTAACAAACAAACAAAAAACTAAAAAGAAAATTTTAAAAAAGGAAGTTGAGGTTAGTTTCTGTTTGCCTTCGTTTTGAACCGTTAGGATGCCTGTGAGAAAATAAGAAGCTGTAAGTCTCACTTTCGCGTGACGCCCACGGGACGGTGACTTCTCCAAGCCAAAGGGACAGAGAGCCAAAATGTCCCCATGGGACCGGAGCCGCCTGGCTCCATCCCAGCTGAGCTCCCGTGCTCCTCTCCAGGTCTGTCCCTGCCTCTTGGGAAGGAGTTTTGTCCTGAAGCCTCAGTCTTGATGGGCTGCGCTGGGACATGCTCAGCTCTCCGAAGGGAACGATGTTGCTAAAACCTTTACTGCTTGCAAACTTGATGGAAAAACATGCTATGGGCTGCAGATACTAATGAGCTTGGCTCTGGCAGCGCACAGTGGATGGAGGGAACATCCTGAGCTCAGCTTTGCAAAGCCAGTTCCAGTGCTGAGCTCTTTATTTAATGCCCCAGCAAAATTTAGGGAAGAGAAAAAAAAACAGCTTTGCTGCAGCTCCCTGTGCCGTGTCTTGCCTTGATAATGAGATTTACTGGCCAAGCCAGGGCTGGGCAGGCTGGGTCTGACCCTAGCGCTGCTTTTTTGGGGTGAAATATGGCTGAATAAGGCTGCACAAGGCTAAGATGGGGAACAGATCAGGCGCCCTCCCCAACTGTTGCAGGAGCAGTGGGAAGCACCAAAACCCACCAACACCGGCAAAACACCGGCATCGGGGCCAAAATGGGCACACATCCCACCTCGCCCCGGTTTGGCAGGAGGGATCAGATACCGGTGTGATAACGGAGCTGTTTCCATGGAAACGGGCTCATTTTTTTTTTTTTCCCACCAAGGCGCCTTTTAATTTATTTATTTATTTGCTGGCATGGCTCCGACATGCGAGCTGCTCGTCAGTGATTTAAATACCGTATTGGATATCGGGTATAAAAAGGAAAGGAAAAAAAATGAAGGATGTTGGGAAAAGGAATAAAATCCCTGTGGATGGGAACTGGGAGCTGTGGCTGTAACCGCTGCCGAGGACTGAAGTCCTGTGCCCCAGCAAAGCGGTGTGATGGGAGCCCACAAGCACAAATCTAGCTCGTAATGTTTTATTTGCTTAAGGAAATAATGAAACACATGTAATTTGGGTGGTATTAAGTCTCCTTTCCCAGCCAGGTCTCCAAGTGCTGTCGAGATCGATGTGACTACACCAGCCTCCGCCCCCTGGTAATGTGGCTTTTTTGCTATTTTCTTTTTGTCTGCAATATTTTTACATTTTCCTGTATATATTTAGTCATTATTTTTCAGTCGAGCCACCTATTTTTAGCGATGGTTTTTAGTAAAAGCCACAGGATGGCTTCAAAAGCCATCCAGCCCCCTGTGAGGGATTCCCACGCTCCAGCCGGCCACTGACCGGCACAGTTATTGGTTCTGGATGCTGCATCACACTTAGTTTTGGGGCGAAAAAAGGCATTTTGGAGGACAGTCCACTTGCCTCCCTGGGGGTGACGTTGCTCTTGCCCCTGTTTGTGCCCCTGGGATGCGGCGAGCTGGGCCGGCCTCAGCCCCTGGGATGTGCAGTGGCCAGGAGCGATCCCAGCACAAAAGAGTGGAATAAATCCCACTGTTATAATACTCATCCTGACACCTTTTCTGGCTAAAAAAAAGAAAACCTGGGTGATTTGTGCCTGGTAGGAACAAGCCTGAGCCCTGCGCTCCCCAAAATCTTGGCTGCCCTCTATGGGGTCCACTCATTTTGCTCCTAACCGGGTGGAAAATTCTGGTGCATCAGTGATGGAAAGTGAGACTTTTTAATGGCAAACAAAAAGAAGGGAAGCTCCTGCTTTCAACTCGAAAAGGAGCTGTTTTCGGTGGTGAGTGATGCTGTGCAGTGCTCTTTTAGGTGGAAAATCAGCAAAGTTTTGCGCTGGCAGATGTCAGTGCTTTCGGTTTCTTGCCTGCAGACCCACCTGCTTTTCCTTTTGGTTCAGCCGGGAGATTTGGGGAGAATGGTTTTCTGCCAAAAACCCACGGGGAAGTGAAAGAAGTCTGGAAAACTGGTTGACAGGAGAGGATGCGATCCACAGGTTTAAAGCCACAGAGGAACCTCAGTTGGGTGGGCAATGGCTGTGAAGCCCTGGACATGCAGGAGGTGTCTGGTGACACCTGTGAAGTGTCACTCAATGCCCATTAGCATCTTCAAGAACATGAAGAAATGCTTTCTAAGGATGCTGGTGTCCCAGACAGGGTTAGTGCTGCTTTTGAACAGTGCAAAACGTGTGTTTTGAGATACCCGTTATGTAATGGCAGCTGCCTATTTAAGGTAATTGGACTAAATAATCACCCTTAAAATGCATTTTTAAAAAACATTTAGGAGAAATCCCATCTCCACCCAAACACAACTTGAGATAAAACCCAAAGAAAAGCGGAAAATAGAGCTAAGGAAGAGGTTTGGCTCAGATTTAGTGGGTTTGGGCCTGGTGCAAGGGGACCCTGTGTCCCCTTTGGGCACAGCTCTGTGCAAAGCAGGCGGCAGCTTGCGCTGACGAGGAGCTGGCAAACGAAGGCTAATTACTCTTGCAAGCAGGGCTGGCAGCTGCGGGATGCCAGAACCCCATAGGAGCCCAGTTTGGGAGGGAGGAGGAGGATTATGTCTTAGCAGAAGGTCTCAATTGCTCCAGTGGCAAGAGATGCTCCTTTTGCAGTGTCTTTTTTTGGGTAGTATGTGGCATTTTGCGTTGATTTTGCAGTCAAGGTGGTGGCAAAGCAGCTGGTGCCTGGAGGCAGCAGCAGCGGCTCACGAGGTTGGAAGTGGTTGGGGAGAAGAAGGCAACTTGACAAATTAATTTACTGATGAATTAAATGAGTTCTCAGCAGCTGGGCTGCTAACAGGTTGGGTTTTATTGTTCTACATTTCAGGTAAAAGCTGAAGATTTAGGTAAAGCTGTAGCAAGCAGACCAAGAGGTGACACAGCCATAAATGCTGGATCATTGCCCCCACATCCCTCACCTTTTGCCCATCTGAGTTAATGCAAATCCTTCCCTAAATCTCCATTTTTGTGCCTGTTTTGGATGGGTGTTGCTGGTGAAAGAAGAAAATATTATTTCACTATCAAGTGATCTTCATTAAACGAGGAGAACAAGAAATTAGGTGTTTTCTTGGAGCATAGGTACCAGATAGCAAAAAAACAGCAGCAAAATTTCCGAGTCCACAATTTATTACAAGTACTTTTGCATCCTTTTAAATGAATTCAGCCTCTTGCCACATGCAGTAAATAAACCGTGACCCTTCTGCACAACAGACAAGTATCAAAACAACCTGGCAAGATCCTGAGTTGTAATTACAATGCAGAGCCCAAAAGAGACAATAACCATGGACTGTACACGCTAAACATCATTAGCATGACAATAAAATAGCGTCCTTAGTCATTAACCTGTGGGCTCTGAGGAAGGAATCCTATTATCCAGGCACATGTGCCATTAAGCAGGTGAAATAAGATGCCATCCATATTCCCTTGTGAGTGCCATTAAACCCTTTTCTTTGCAGGCAACGTTTAGCTCAACAGCATTGGGCGCAAGAACAGGCCTGTAGCAATGGGAGCATCAGGAAAACTTGGGAAGCGCGGTGATTTTTAGCTCTGAGGTGGGGATTTTGATGCTAAGGGCAGGGGCTGAGCTCTGCCAGACGGAGGGGACCTGTAAGAAAGATGGGGACAGACTTTTCAGTAGGGCCTGTTGCAACAGGACAAGAGGTGATGGTTTTAAACTAAAGGAGGGGAGATTCAAGCTGGACATGAGGATGATTCTATAGCTAAATCAGAGTGATGTGGTGAAAGCTGGAACAAGTGATGGCTCCTATGTGATGGCTCCTTTTGCGTTCATTTTTCCTCTGATCTGAGGATTTATATACTATCCAGGGTGGTTTTAATTTGTGTGAAGTCTGATGTTCCTGGCATCTCCCCACTAACAAGTATTTACTAGTTCAGCATGGGGTCCAGTGGCAGGGAACTCCACACCTTGTTGGATCTTGGGGAAGAGAAATACATCACAGAATCACAGAATGGTTTGGGTTGGAAGGGACCTTCCAAGCTCATGCAGTGCCACCCCTGCCATGAGCAGGGACATCTTCACCAGCTCAGGTTGCTCAGAGCCCCGTCCAGCCTGGCCTGGGATGTCTCCAGGGATGGTTCATCCACCACCTCTCTGGCCAACCTGGGCCAGCGTTTCACCACCCTCAGTGTCAACAATTTCTGAAATACACGTATAGCTGTGGTTTGGGGCAGGGTGTAGTTGGGTTGATTGCAGTTAGTGGTAAAGAGGCACAGGGGGTTAAAGGAGAGGAGGATGCTCTAGCAGCTTGGCTTGGCTTAAATCCAAACAAAAAGTCTTCGGAGGCTTTGGGTTTACTCCTGGTGGCTCCATGACCTCCCAAGTATTCTCATATTGGGATAAAAGAAGCTGCTTGAAGTGTTTTGCTGCTGCCCAAGACGCGCTGGGGTTGTTTTTTGGTGCAGGACATTCATGGGCTCAGTTCAAAGCATCGCCTGCTATCTGGTTGTTATTCTCGCTGAAGGAAGCACGCCCAGCTGCTCGTGGCAGGGAAAGGCTGTATAACCAGCCATGGCCCCAAAATGGTTCCAGTTCCCACATCAGGTTTCTGCAGAGGGGCCAAGTGTGGCCAGGGGACATTGCTGTCTCCTGGTGACACCATGGCTGTGTGAGCTGACTGAGTTGTCCCTGTGTCCCCAGCATCGTCCCAGCAGCCTGGTGCACGGCAGGGTGCTCATACACGTCTCCTGCTCTGTCCCAGCAGGGTCTCAGTCTTCTCCGGCTTTGTATTTGGGGCTCTTTTCCACCTGAATGCCTCTAGGGCCAGATGTAGTAAGGGCATGGGAGGGTTTTCTTCTTGGTTATATATATATTTTTTTTTTAATTGTATACTTTTTTTTTTCTTTAAGATCAGGGCTGTAGCATATAGAAGCCCTCAACACTTCTCCCCGCTCTTGCACCTCCTTCCATGACATTAAACTTCAGTCCCTGAGTGACTCCCTGCAACTGGAGCAAGAACAGACCATGGTCCTCTCTATGAAATGGCACAAAATCACTGAGAATATAATTTGCTGTGTGAGAAAAGTCTCTGTGGGATGCAAACCATGCAATAGTGTCTTGGGTGATGTACAACTCAGTGAACCTACACAGGCACCAGCTTTCCCACCAGCCTCAGCGCTGGCTGCCACATCACCAGAAATGTGGTGCCACCACCACTGCCACCCACTTTGTGGCTTTGCAGGGAGAACTGAAAGCAAAAGTAGGAGAGAGGCACCCTGGTAACCTGCTGCTCAAAAGCTACTCCAGCAAAAAAATAGTGAAGAGCTGAGAAAAAACAGTGTGGAAACAATGCACATGCCTGAGTTAAACCTCAAGCCATGGTGCAGAGCTTTGCGGGGATGCTTGGTGGGAGCTGTGGTGGGGGCTATGGTGAGAGGGGGAGGATTTTGGCAGCCTTCCTAAAGGGGTGGTCTTTCACAAAATCACAGGGTGGTTCGGGTTGAAGGGACCTCTGGAGATCATCCAGTCCAACCCCCCTGCTCACACAGGATCACCAGAGCAGATCACACAGGTCGGTCCAGGTGGGTTTGAATGTCTCAGAGGAGGAGACTCCACACCTGCTCTGGGCAGCCTGGGCCAGGCTCTGGCACCTCACAGTAAAGAAGTTTCTCCTCAGATTCAGATGGACCCTCCTGTGTTTCAGTCTGTGCCCGTCGCCCCTCACCCTGTCGTTGGGCACCACTGAACAGAGTCTGGTCCATCCTCTGACGTTCACCCCTGAGATATTTATCAGCATAAATAAGATCCCTCTCAGCTTCTCTTCTCCAGCTGAACAACCCCAGCTCTCAGTCTCTTCTCATCAGAAAGATGCTCCAGACTCCTCATCATCTTTGTGTCTCTGTGCTGGACTCTCTCCAGTAATTCCTTGTCCTTCTTAAACTGGGGAGCCCAGAACTGGACACAGAACTCCAGCTATGGCCTCACTAGGGCAGGGTAGAGGGGGAGGAACAACCTTCACCCCACCACATGTTCCAACAGTTAAATCGTATCAACCCCTCTCACCCTGCATCCCACGGCATGTTTTGGATGTGTCGTATCCCGGGAACAGCTAAAAGCCTGGTTGCCAGCAAGCCTCGGATAGTTGCCCATTTGACTTGAAACCTCTTCCTGTGCCGAAAAACCTCACTGAATGCAAACAAATAATGTCGCTGGGGGACGGGCTTGGGGCGGGGAGGGGGGTTGGTATGGAAGGAAACCCGCAGCCTTTCTGCCTCCCCGGCGGGTTACGGCACTCGGCATTCGGCGTCTGCAAGGGCTCCGGGTTTCCTGGTGCCATAAATAATGTTCTCATTGCATTGAATGGCATGACAGCAACCTAACCCAGCTCCTTTTTTTTTTTATATTCTCTTTATTTAAAGGCAGCAAACGGCCAAGAGGAGCGGATCTTCCCCTAGAGGCACAAATCACCGGAGAGACCTGCTTCTGGTAAAAAATCGCTCCTGTTCATGCTCCCTGATGGGCAGGGGGGTGGCTGGGGAGGGTTCTCATCCTGCCACCCTGTCTGCCCTCGTCGTGGATCATTCTCTGGTCACCTCAGAGCATGGGTACCTTGCTCAGTGCCAGGTTGCTTTTTTCTGTAGATCCCAGAATGAGTTTCTTTTGAAACACCCTTATATCCCCTGAGACGAGCTTCAGCTGAAGATATCCTCCCTAAAATGCCACAAGCCCCTCATTTTAGGGCTGTGTCATCCTTGTCCCATCACCCGAGGGGCTGGCAGGGGGCTGGCCGTGCCCTGCTCTTGCAGAACATCCCCCAAAACCCCCTTTTTTAGGAGCGTGCAGGCAGCCCCAGCCAGGCAGGGCCCAGCACAGCACGGCTGTGCCTCCGCTGTAAAATATTTGATGCTTGTGCAAGCTGAACGCTGGGTTTCTGGCCACCGCTGCAGGAGCTCATGGCTGTTATAAGATAACACGAAAACATCCGTGATCGAGACGGCGTGGACTTAATGAGCATCCCCCGCCGCCTGCCTGAGGTAGAAATCTTGAGAAACAGGAAACTCCAGCATCCTGTTTAGCATCTCAGTGTTCAAGTTGGCAGCAGGGACAAAGCAAGGGAGGCCAAGGAACATTGGAGGGACGCTGGGCACTGGCATGGGGCTGGGTGATGTGTCTGGCTCGGGACAGGGGGACGAGCCTGGCATGGCAGCGGCAGCACAGGGCTGCTCAGGGGGAGCCTGTTCTCTGGTTTTGTTTGCCTTGGTGCCACCACAGCCCTTGATAGAACAGCAAAAGCCGAAGTACAGTTCAGCTGCAGTCCTGCTGCTGCAGGAAGGTCCTGGTGTCTCCACACATGGCTCTTAGGGCATCCCCTGCTCTGGGGACAATGGGGAGGGCACAGGAGGGTGTTGCTGGCAGCCTGTGACTACCCGCACACCCACAAAGGCTGGTGGCTCAGTGCCCTGGTATAAACATGGGAATAAATGCTGGCTGACATGCCCAGATCTGCATCTCCCATCCTCACACCCTCATAGAGTCACAGAATAGTTTAGGTTGGAAGCGACCTTCAAAGCTCATGGCCATGAGCAGGGACATCTTCACCCAGCTCAGGTTGCTCAGAGCCCCGTCCAGCCTGGCCTGGGATGTCTCCAGGAATGGTTCATCCACCACCTCTCTGGCCAACCTGGGCCAGGCTCTCACCACCCTCAGTGTCAAAACTTTTTTCCTCATGTCTGGCCTGAATGTCCCCTCCTTTAGTTTAAAACCATCACCTCTTGTCCTGTTGCAACAGGCCCTGCTGAAAAGTCTGTCCCCATCTTTCATATAAACCATTTTAAGTATGGAAAGGCCGCGATAAGGTCTCCCTGGAGCTTCTCTTTTCCAGGCTGAACTCCCCAACTCTCTCAGCCTGTCCTCCCAGCAGAGCTGTTCCAGCCTCGGATCATTTCTGTGGCTCCTCTGGCCCCTCTCCAGCAGGTCCATGTCTGTCCTGTGCTGAGGACCCAGAGCTGGACAAGTTCACATGGTTCAGCTCTGACAGCTTCACACATGCAACCCCAGCCCATCATTTGGGGGATCTGAGCACTGGGAGCAGCTCTCTGCCCAACCCCAAGAATTCACCCAGGTGTTTTTGTGCCTGCAGCACATCGGGAGAACCTACCTGGCCTGCCCATGGCTAGCAACAACACTGCTGGCATCGCGCAAGCCCGCAAGCTGGTGGAGCAGCTGAAGATGGAGGCCAACATCGACAGGATAAAGGTACCGTGGCTTGGGGCTCAATGTTGGCTCACAGGGATGCTGCGAGGCCGTACCTGCTGCTGAGCAGCTGCCAAAAGCACATTGTGGGAGCCAGGATGCGGCGGTTATGGAGGATGCTTCTCTAAGCGATCCCGATGGCCGAGGCTCAGGGCAGTGGGAGATGCGTCTCACCCTAGGAACAGGTTAAATCCACGCTGTTTGTCACCATTGCTGTTAAAACTGTCCTTTGGGCAGTGCTTGGTGCTCAGCCTTGAGGTTAGTGGGGAAACTCTATGAGCAACGTTGTCCTGAAGCCTCTTCCTGTGGAAAGCCCAATCATTTTTGGGAGGTGCTTCCTCCACTCCAACCACTTCTGCTATAACCCAGTGGAACTGCTGCTTCTGGGCACGTGAAAGCTCATCAGCTTCAAGCTTGGATTTGTCTTTTCCACCAGGGTGGTTTTGCATGACAGCTGATCTAGGGGAAAAAAATGCTCCGTTGCTGGCTGCTGGCACATCTGGGCACTTGCAAGCAAAATCTTGCCTCCTGGGGCCAGGGTCAGCTCCAGCAGCCTGGGAGCTGCTGCTGTGTCCTGAATAAATAGCCAAATTGGTGGCTGTGGGCAGAAAACGCTGCTGTAGCAGCTGTGGATGTCCCTTCTCAGGGATGAGGAGGATGCCGTGCCCGCTGAAGTCGGTCCTCGCTGTGATCAAGTCGGGGGAATGGGTGAGGGATGTGAAGGATGCTCACGGGAGCACGTGCTGGCAGGTGAGCTTAGAGCTTGGAGGTGACAAACCAGCCACAGAGGTCACAAACCAGCCCCACTGGGTACTTGCTGTCTGTTTGTTGGTTGGGTTTTTGGCTAGGGTACAATGTTGGGTTGGTGATGCTGCAAGCCCAGCCCCACCATTGGGACCTCTCAGGGTGGGATGTTCCCAGCACAGCATGTCCCTAACGTGGGGGTCTTTCCATTCCAGGTGTCCAAAGCAGCAGCAGACCTGATGGCGTACTGTGAAGCCCATGCCAAGGAGGACCCTCTATTGACCCCTGTCCCAGCCTCAGAAAACCCCTTTAGAGAGAAGAAGTTCTTCTGCGTGATCCTGTAAACCCTCAAGGAGCCTGACTGGCACTCAGGCCACCCTGAACACTGATGTAGAGTTTTTAGGAACGGGGACAACCTGCTAGTCTGCAGAATTTAAACAAAAAATAAGTAAAATATATGGCCTGGAAGCTACAGAGATGTGCATGTTTAAAGAACCTGGCCACCTTTGGGGGAATAAGATGATCTGCATTGCAAGGCAAAAGATCTGAAGTCTGTAGAGTTGCCTAGAAAGAAAAAAAAATATGTAAAGAATAAATTTGTGTCACTTTTCTGCTCACAAAATAGTTTGATTGTTCCATATTTAAAGCACCAGAGCTGTGCTGAGCAAAGTAACTGCTAAGGATGTGTATAACCTTCTTGGAATGATATTGTTGGTTCCTTTCCAAAGTATTATTTTTTATTTAAGTTGTCAGATATATAGCAACAGGCTAGATTACTATAATGTTACTCAATGTTTGGTCTTGTGCTTTTTAATTTCTGGCGGTAGCGTAGCACAGGGGTTGAGCGGCCCCCGCGGCGGGTTAGCGAGGACGTCGGCACCTCTGTGTTTCTAGCGACCCCCACTTTTCTAACATTTTGTATATGGTTAGCTTCGGCTCTGCAAGTAAAAGTGAATCGTGTGTCGTGGTTGGTGCTTCATACTCCTGTGACGACGTTCGGTGGTAGTGCATGAGAGTTCCTCTCTTTTCATCCGCTCCAGAATTTTCTTTTCTATCGTTTGACACCACGTGCTGGTGGGAGAAGCTGTAGGGAGGAAACCAAGGTGATCCTGAAAGCAAAGACAATTCCTGCGATGCCTTAGACGTGCCTGAAATACCTCCTGCGTTAGGGTGGGTGTCAGCCCCCAGGCACAGGGCTGCCCCTGCCCTGGGTGTTGCAGGGTAGCTAAGAAATCTGAAAAATCAAAGTTGACCACTTCTTTCTGGGTCTTTCCTCTTCTCCTACACCTCTGTGCCTCTGCCCTCCTCACTTGGTCTGTGTCCTGCTCTTTTGGCTTCCCGGCAGCATCTCCTTCCCTTGGGGCTGGACCAGGATGCTGTCCCCATGGTGGGATGCTGTCCCCCTTCATGGAGGTGCCTGATATCTTGTTTACATGCAGCCTGAGCTCCATGTCAGGCTGGGGAGTTATTCCCGCTGTCAGCGCTTTGGGGGACACACGCCACCTTTTTTTTGGCTTGGCCTCGGATTAATGCTTTTGTGGACATGGCTTGTCTCTCCTTTCTGCTGTTATACACCTCCCAGCTTCCCCTCACTCCTGGAAAACTTTAGGAATCATAACTTGGGGATCTGTGGACAAAATGCGGTGGGTGTCACATAGGGGTTTGGGGAGTCTGCAGTGACCCCACTAAACCATAGTTCCGAATCAGGTATCAGCTTAAAAATCCCTGTGGATTCAAGAGGGCAATAGTCTTTAGGTACCTTTTGGCAAATCTTTCTAGCCCATTACAAGTGCATTTTGGTTTTTCTACCTTTTCATACTCTTTTTCTAGTCTTCTACAGAGAAGACCAGTTGTTCTTACACTGGACTCAAAACTTTTGGCATCTGGGAACATTTATATGACACAAGTAGCCTAGATGGTCCCACATTTTGGCCCCCCAGACCCTGTATTTCAATCTTTTTACTACAGCTCACGTAGCTTTAGGATGAAGGATGGATGAAGTAGCTTGCTCTGCAGCTGGTTCCACTCGCGGTGTTTCAAGGCAAATGTGTAAATACCTCGTCTCGGGTTTGTCTTTTCTTTTTAACGCTGATTTACCGTCACGGAGAGTGAAGCGCAGCTGGTCTGACCCGGGGCTCACGCCCCAACCCTTCTCAAACGCTGTCATGAAGTGGTTTGTAATAATTTTTTTAATAACTTGCGTATTTTACAACTCAAATTCTTAATAAATAAATGATGAAATAAAGCTGCATGAAGAGTATGGGGGGGGTGAATTTTGAATTAGCCTAAACTACTAATTTAAGGTGTTTTACGTTGCCAGTCTTTATTTTCTGTTGGTAGTGGTGTTGACATTGGTGTGCTGCCAGGTATTTCACCCCAGTATTTATATTTACACAGATACGCCTTTGTTAGCCAAGTAGAGAACGCCTGCCAAGACCGTTTCCCCCCCTCGCAACAAAAATACCAGTCATCTCTCCATCCCAATGCTGTATTTCCAGCGTGGTATCAAATGACATCCAGCTCTACCCCCAGGCTTTTAAAGAAAAATATCTGGAGTACTGGAAAAAAGGACTTTTTTTTCCTACCAAGGTTGCCGGTGGTGGGGGGATCGAGTCAGTCCCACCGGTGCCGATGGGTTTTGCTGCCAGGGTTTTTGGGGAGGTCGGCGTTGTGATGTAGCGCATCCCCATCCCACGTGCTCTGTGTACTCGTTGAGAAATAAAATTTTGGATTTGTTTCAAGCCTTTGGAGATGATGCTCTGTGCTTTGCCAGTCTGTGGGGAGGGGGGTTCCCACCCTGGTTATGGCTGGGTGTTCCCAGTGGGGTCGGGGGGTCTCCTGTGGGGTTTGGTAGGAGTTTTGGTAAGGGAAAGCGAAGCCTCTTGGGGTTTTAGCCCCTCTCGAGCCACAGCCTGGTGAATTTTTCCTCTGGTTTTGTAGGGGCCTGGTGCAGACGGATGATTTCCCGTCTCAGTTTGAGGCTGTGCGTGCCGAGCCAGTCGATGCTCAGCTGTCACCATACTTGGCTGGCTCTCCTCCATTTCCCAGATTTGCTCTTGTTTCATCTTCGCTTCCCCAGGTTTCAGCTCCAAAGCATCTGCTGAGCCGGAGGAGGTGTGGAACACCCAGGGAAGGTGTAGGTGAGATGTTGCTCCCTGCCCGCCATGCTGCTGCCTGCCCTGCACACCCCAACAGTGGCTCACTAATGAGAGTAAACCCATTTGCACTGATTGCATTCATTAAATGCAAGCCTGTTAGATTTACAGCACAACCCTGTGTTGGTTGGCTTTGTCCTGGGGGACTTGCAGCATGTTACTGCAGGAGGGGTCGGACCCCCCAGGGAAGAGGAAAATCCCTGGTGGGATGGGAGTAGATTGGACAGAATCATAGAACATTTGGGGTTGGAAGGGACCTTCAAAGCTCATTCAGTCCCACCCCTGCCATGAGCAGGGACATCTTCACCCAGATTAGGTTGCTCAGAGCCCCATCCAGCCTGGCCTGGGACGTCTCCAGGGATGGAACATCCACCACCTGTCTGGCCAGCCTGTGCGTCAAGGGCAAGGGCTGTCCTGAGGGTGATGAAGGCAGGAGAGGAGGAGGAAGGGCGGAGAAAGGAGGTTGGAGTGAGGGTGAATCCGTCTATTCTCCCAATTAACAAGCAACAGGACGAAAGGAAATGGCTTCAAGTTGCACCAGGGGAGGTTGAGGTTGGACATTGGGAACAATTTCTTGCCGGAAAGGGCTGTCGGGCATTAGATCAGGCTGCCCAGGGCAGTGATGGAGTCACCATCCCTGGAGGGGTTGAACAGATGTGGAGATGAGGTTCTGAGGGACATGGTTTAATGCCAGGGCTGGGTTAATGATTGGATTCGATGATCTTGATGGTCTTTTCCAAACAAAGTGTTTCTATGATTCTATGACGTGTAACACACTGCTGAGGACATGTTTACACCCCTGGGATGGTCCCGAGCTCCTTTTAACCACGTCAGAGTCTTTGTGTCTTTACTGTCACTTGCACGTCACCACTTGTGCATGTGTCACCGGCGTGGTAATGTGTTCGTGGGCTCAGCCCAGTGCCACCCCGCCATCGCTGTGCCGGCTGCCAGCTGGAGCACTGGCAAGGGCTGGCATGAAGAGAAATGTCAGGATGAATATTGCATCGGCTCGTCATGCTGTCAGCACAACATCTGCAAAGTTACACCCAAGGGTGGGGAAACAGGAATGGTCTCATTCTCAATCCAAGCTCATCACCTTCTCCATGCAAAATCACCCAAAAAGCCTTTCCCCAGGCATCCTTCACCTGCTGCTGGCACTGTGCAGAGCCTATTTGCAAGATGCCAACAGAGCAGAAACTTTTCCTGCCTATAAACCACAGAAACCCTTGGAGATAACCAAAATATGTCTAGGAGCAAGCACCTGATGACAATGGCAGCACCGTTTACATGGGCAGTGGTTTATTTACAAGCTGGAGGTGGCACGGAGAGGAGGGGGGGCTGAGGTTTGGTGGGCAGCCCCGTCCCTGTCCAGAAAGCCTCTTTGCTCCTTCCCAGGAGGATGATGGAGCAATGCTGAGCCAGCTCCGGGCTGGGGATCAGTGCGAAATTGGGATGATTCACCCGTAGTTTGAAAAACTATTAAAAAGGCCAATTTTCTCAAGTCTGGAGAGCAAATGACACATGTGCACCAAGAACGGAAAACAAATGCCCCTTCCAGATGAACTTTGAAGGTCCCTTCCAACCCAGACTGTTCTGTGATTCTCTGCTGGGTTGTTTTTTTCCCTTTCAGAAAGCTCAGTTCCGCTATTACCTAATTTTGTGATGACTTCTTGGTGCCCTCCCCTGAGTGTGGTGTTACAAGTGTAGTGAATTGGGGTGGAAGCACAACACTCCTCACTCTACCAAAGCCGACAGCAAAATTCCCATTGCGGCGACAACCCACCCCAAGAAATGCCCTCAGGGGCACCAGGCACCGTTCATGGGGGGCACGGTGGCTCCAGGGCCACCCGTAGTGCAAAATCCCCCCAGTGTGCCCAGGAGCTGGGGGTGCCTGTCCTGCCATCTCCCAGGGTAGGGGCAACCCGGCTGAGTCCCCCAAAGCCTTTCTGCCCTCAGCTGGTGCTGGGGGGCCATGGGGCAGATGTGGGGGGCAGAGGGCCATGGGGGGTCTGAGCCCCCTGGCCCCACATGTAGCTCTGGGCAGTGCTGTGGGGCTGCCCCAGTGCTCCCAGTACAGTCCAGTGCTGCCCAGTGCTCCCCAGTACAGCCCAGTGTTCCCCAGTGCTGTCCAGTGCTCCCCAATACAGCTTAGTGTTCTCCAGTGCTGTGCAGTGCTTCTCAGTACAGGTCAGTGCTGCCCAGTGCTCCCCAGTACAGCTCAGTGCTCCCCAGCAGAATTAATGCTCCCCAGTGCTGTCCAGGGGTCCCCAGTGCAGCGCTGTGTTCCCCTGTACTACTCAATGCTCCCAAGTGCTCCCAGTACAACCCAGGTCGCACCGAACACCTGCCCGCGGCTGCCAACCCCGTCCGGGTCCAGGCCCCGCCCCCGGCTCTAGGCCCCGCCCCCTGCCGCTCTCTGCCCGCCGGCGTGTCAATAAAACTAGACGGAGGACCTCTTCCCTTCCCGGCAGTCCTGTCCGCGCTCTGATTGGTCATACTGGCTGCCGCTCGAAGAGTGCTGGCCAATGGGCGAGCAGAGAACTCGGTGGGGGGGTGGTCCTTCCCGTCGGCTCGGCCTGAGTGAGACGAGTGGCTGAGCCTGGCCCGTCAGCGGAGGCTCCGCCGGCGGCACCGGCACCATGTTCCGCCGCAAGCTCTCGGCGCTCGACTACCACAACCCGGCCGGCTTCAACTGCAGGGGTGAGCGGCTGTGGCGAACCTCCGCGGGGCCGCTGCGCTGTCACTTTCCCGCTCGTCCACTCACGCACCGACGGCCCCGGGCCCCCCTCTGCCCTCCCCTCAGGGCCCCTCTCGGGCCTTTCCCCGCCGTCCCCTCCCCTCAGCGCTTCGGAAACCTCCCGCCTTTCACCCTCCCGTGTCTCCCGGAGGGGGTTCCCGGGGAAGGCGGGTTGAGGCCGGACGTGTCCGCTGGGAGAGAGGGCAGCTCTGGGCTCGGAGCGCGGGGTTCGAGGAGAAACCCGGGGTGGGGCCGGGAAGACCTGGACTTTAAAGGGAACCTGCAGGAAAGCCGGAGAGGGACTTTTTAGCAGGGCCTGTTGTGATAGGACAGGGGGTGATGGCTGCTGGAGAGGGGCCAGAGGAGCCACAGAAATGATCCGAGGCTGGAACAGCTCTGCTGGGAGGACAGGCTGAGAGAGTTGGGGTGTTCAGCTGGAGAAGAGAAGCTCTGGGGAGACCTTATTGTGGCCTTTCCATACTTAAAAGGGGCTGATAAGAAAGATGGGGACAGACTTTGTGATAGGACAAGGGGTGATGGTTTTAAACTAAAGGAGGGGAGATTCAGGCTGGACATGAGGAAGAAATTGTTGGCGCTGAGGGTGGTGAGAGCCTGGCCCAGGTTGGCCAGAGAGGTGGTGGATGAACCATCCCTGGAGACATCCCAGGCCAGGCTGGACGGGGCTCTGAGCAACCTGAGCTGGTGAAGATGTCCCTGCTCATGGCAGGTGGTTGGAACTAAGTGATATTTAAGCTTCCTTGCAACCCAAACCATGGTATGATAGCAGCAGTTGCTCAGATTAGGTGGTTCTGTGAGTGTTGTTTGGGAACAGAGCAAAAGCAGAGATGTGATCCAGGCGTGGACAATGTTGCTGTTGTTCTTGGCATCCTCCTGTGAAGAGTTGTGGTTTATGTAATGCAAGGGACAGGAGACACTTGTGATGCAGAAAACTTCCTCAGCTGCAGTGTTAACCTGCCTGGAGCCTGGTGTGTCCTGTGCACAAAGAGTAGTCTAGGAACATGATTAGATCAATTTTCTAACATGCTGATACATATGAATACTTTGATGTTTGATTTTTTTTTGGCAACACTGTTTTTAGATTTGCTTGAAAGCACCCTGTAACAAATGTATTTATCCAGTGTGATCAGTTGTAGGCTTCAGGTCATCCTTTTAATAGGTTGTTCTTTCTTCAGTGCTTCTCTTTAAAGAGATGTTGTCTACCAGAATCTTCTTTTATTGTGGGTCTTAAGTTCCTTATATTTAACATTTTTTTCTTGCTTAAAGGTTCATATTGGCAGCGTAGAGGCTTTAAAATATCTTATTGACCTGTGTTGTGACTGCGTCTCTGTTTATTACAACACATTTGACAAAAGTAGGGCACTTATATCACTTAGAAGACACTTTTTTAGAAGCAGATGTATCATTCTTATCCCTGATGGGCAAAAATGCTGTGCTTCCCCCACTCTGGGATGTAGGAGGATATTAAACTCATTAACTCAGGATTTTAAAACTCATCCAAATCCCAAATATCACAGCTGGTTTTTGAGAGGCCAGTGAAATCCTGGGGCTGTGTCCAGAAATTAATTCTGTCGCTGAAGCGCAGGTGCAGACTAATTGCTTTGTCCAGTACAAATAGCTTTGTTTGGACCTCAGTCTTTGTATTGTGGAATTCCAGCTCCCAAATAATGAGGTGTTGGGACAACAGCCAAAAAGAAGTTGAGTCAACAGTGAAGGAAGAAAATGCCTTTGCACAGTCCTGAGATGCATGTATTGCTTTTTGGAAGAGACGGGGGGTTACTGCTGCATGTAACGTGTTTGTCCAGATAACAGAGTCAGGAACTGAATTTCTCTATCGTTGTTTCACCTTTCCTTCTTCACTTAATATAACTGTATTCCCAATAAAAACAGTCGGTTGTTTGATGCCTTTTAGTGTAGTCAGTCAACCATAGCCAATTCAAAGTGACTCGAAAAATGGAAAACATTCAGTGTTGAGTTTTGGTCAGAGGTTATCCTGGAATACATTATTTTAGTGTTAGATAAATCTTTCTTTATGGTAAAATATGAAAGTGCTTGAGGGTACCAGTATTTGTATGAATTGGAATTTTGCCCTTAAGATATCGGTTAATTCTTGCTGTGTTTACTTTTCCTAACAGATGAAACAGAATTCAGAAATTTTATTGTGTGGCTCGAAGACCAGAAAATCAGACATTACAAGATTGAAGACCGAGGGAATTTAAGAAACATACACAGCGATGACTGGCCCAAATCGTTCGAAAAGGTATCTTGTTGTTTCAAACACAATTTTAAATTATGAAGGTGTCTTATGTAAATAATGATTAATAGCTGCTGTAGTTATTGAATGTAAATGACTCTGAATATTTGTCCTGTCTCTGAACTTCTACGTTTCTAGGAATTTAAATATATTATTGAAGCCAAGCTGTAGGAGTTAAGATGATAGCATACTTTACACATAATTTTCACTCAGCTGTGGTTTTGCAATAGCTGGTATCCATCCTAATCTGGTTCTTGCCTGATTTGATTCAGCTCTTGAAGTAGAAGGAAAATTGACTACAGATGAACAACTTCTACATTAATGCTGCTGTTGTACCAAAGGGAAAATGGATCAGGCTAATGCACTTGTAGGCTTTGCAAGCATGTGGAAGAAAGCTACTGCAGCTCATCTCTGCACCTCCTGTTTTTTCAGAGAGATGATTTTCCGCTGCTAACAGAGAGCATGGCAAGCAGCCATCACTTGGGAGCATTTTGAGTTGCTGTTGAGCTTTCCTGCTTGGTTCCCATCTCCTTTCTCTCCAAACAGCCCTGTGAGGAGCTAAACATGCTGCTCCATAGTGCTCGGTGCCCATTCATCTCACCTTTTTCTTCCCCATGGAACATATTGCCTTGCCCACTGCCCAGGAGGACTGGTGTTGCAGTGCTCATGCTTTGCAGGGGGGAACCTTAAGTATTCTGATACCACCTACAGAAGCATTTTCTGATACACAGAAATGTACGTGGTGTTAGAATTACTGGCTGCTGGTGCTGTTGGGGTGTCAGTGGTGTCTGTCTTGGCTTGGCCAGACTGTCCGTCTCTGCATGTCTGCCAGGGAATTCCTCCCTGCTCCTGCTCTCCAGTCCCTGGTGCCCTTTCCCTCCTGTGCTGCTGGAACAGAGACTGTGTGACTCCAGAGAATGGACACAGCAGAATGTCACTGTGTCCTGGGCTTTGGGACTCTTGGCAGCAGGTTGGGCTGGCTCCTGTGTTCTGGCTGCAGAAGAGCAGAGATGATGTCCCATCTCCCATTGTACAGAATCCCTAAGAAAGGCAAAATTATTTTTGCTGCTCCTCAGAACCCTCCGATTTTTGCCCAGGTGGTTTAAAGGCAGCGTCATACCCCAATATTGGTATTATGGAAGCCTTAGGTAGCAGCGTTCCTCCTTCCTGCTTTAGATGGGAAGTTTAGGCTTTAATTTGTTCTCTGCCCTTTCCCTTGCCTCCACTTACCCCTTTCTTTGCTCTCTGTTCACTTTACACAGTATGTTTGCTTTCTCTGGTTGCAGTCTGACAATAATGTGAATAACATTTAATAAAAAGCATTTATTAAAAAAACTCAGACTCAAGTTAGCAGTGGATTGGAACACTCTAAATGTGGATCAGATGCCACAGCAGAACATTTCAAAGTGATGCTTCTTGTTAATGACTATCTTTGTAACTATTTACAGAACAGTTCTCTGCTCCTAGCTAATCATACAGGCCAATAACATCTGTTTGTTTTCTCCTCTTTCTGCTCCTCAGTATATGAAAGATGTAAACTGTCCTTTCAAAATACAAGAACGACAAGAAACAGTGGACTGGCTTCTCGGCTTAGCGGTTAGGCTCGAGTATGGAGATAATGGTATGAGTGAACTTATTTAATATTTCAAAATATGGAAGCATGGTTTTCTATTTAACTTCATGAAGTTTTTGTCAAACGTTTGTACGTTTTCTTAAATACAGTTTCATCTGCTTGGTTTTGCATCATATTCAGATGTGAACTGATTCTCCTCAGCTCCTGTGGGATGATGCAGTAGCACACTTGCTTTTATTACTTTATTTCTGGATATAGCCAAAACCTTTGTATATTTATACCCTTCTCCCTGTGGGATTGCTTTTATGAGAGCTTACTCTAAAGGGTATTAAATGCATTTTCTTTAGTACTACATTTATTCAAATAAGTTATTTTTAGACCCTTGTTTTACAGGGAGTAGATCCTGAACCCTTGGGAACTAGGGCAAGGTCATGAAAAAAGTTGAGCTAAATCTCAACAGTCAGCAGCAGTTTCATTTCCATATAGTGAGAGTGCAGATACAAATGTAATTACTGGTGGCAAACATAACAGCCAAAGTACAGTTTTCCGTTACCTTTAATTCCTGCAGGGCTGAGCTCTGCCTGAGACAAGGACAGGATATATTAATAAATACTTGAAGGACTGAGGACCAGCACTAGAGATTTCATGATGGAGAAAATGAACTGCCTGGGACTGAGGGTTATGTGAAGACAGAGGCCAGGAGGTCCCATCCTCAAAAGGCTTGAAGGACCAGTGTCGGTTGTACATTGATTTTGCAGTCTATGAAATAAAGCCTTCACTGGAAACGTTTTACTCACTGGTCAGAACCAACTTCAATCTGTAGTTCTATGTAGGCTGCTGGTGGAGGCAGAAGGCCAATGCTCATTGAACTGATGGATTTTAAAAGTGATGGAATTGTGGGGTGCAGCTTGTTCAGCCCTCTGAGATGTAGGAAGAGCATTAATCAAGAGTTTAATACCCTACATAAGTGTGGAGCTCCTCTGGGACAGCAGAGGTCTCCACAGATGGGAGCTCACTGGAGCAGCATTAGCAAGGAGCTTCAAAATATAAGCCCAGAAGGTTCTTGGGCAACTACCACACCCCAAAAATACAGCTACTAAAGCTGTAGTTCAGCTTGGCGCTAAGCTTTTTGTCATTGTCTCTAATGATGCTCTTATTTGCTTTTTAATTTAACAGCTGACAAATATAAGGATTCTACCCCTGATGGTGCTAAAAATACTGACAATACAGCCAAAAATGCAGAACCGCTGATTAACTTGGATGGTAAGTGTGCAGCAACCAATGATATGGAAGCATCATACGTTAATTTTAAGCTGTTAAACTTTTTAACGCCCCATCTAAAGCTTTAGGAATGCAGGGTTTGTATATGCTTATACTGCTGGGTCAAACTGCCTCTCTGTGAAGAGTGTTTAAAAAGTTACTTGGAGTTGTTTGCACTTGTCTGCATTCCTACTAAAGGAGGGAGGAACTACCGTGTGAATCCCAGGTATCTGGATGTGCAGTGATATGGAATTTTTTCTTGTTGGGGAAAAAGAATGAGGTGCCCATAGACTTGAGCAGATGTGAGTAAGCTGGGAGGGCTCTTAACATCAGGCAATGAGGAAACAGCTGAAGGGTATTTATTAGGGAGTTCTGTAAAACATGAGTATTTAACTGTCAGGGGGAAATAGCAAGAGGCCTTTTTACCATATATTAAAAAAACAGCAAAGGAAATATTATGGCAGACTGTTTACCTCAATACTATCATATATTATGTGCTGGCGTTGTCTTCCCCAGCTGTACCTCTCTCATAATAATTCTGATTTTTGTTTTTTTTTGACTGCTAGGAACATTGACAATAAGTGGAAATGGTGGAAAATAGCTGCTAAAATGAGTCATAAATCCCCCAAGTCTTTTCCCATTGCTCCTTTTACAAAAAGACAGCGATCCGATACTGTGGAGTCAGGAAGGCAATTCTATCTTTTGGAGACAGTTAAACTAGTATATATTTTTAATGATGATGATTATTTTTACAGTGAATAATCCTGATTTCAAGGCTGGAGTGATGGCTTTAGCTAATCTGCTTCAAATTCAGCGACATGATGATTACTTGGTAATGCTTAAGGTGAGTTTCAGAGTTCCAGACTTCCTTTCCTCCTCCTTTTCCCCAGTGGCTGGGACATATGTAATAGCTTGTGGTGCAGAATTACTGATTTCTATGACTTTTCAGGCACAAATAGGAAGTAAAACTCATCCTGTATGTGCCTCTTCAAGCAGATAAGGACCCAGAATATAAATCACAGAAATTAATGCAGGGATAGTTGGTAAATAGTTCAATTGTAGCTGAGTTCCTGAAATTCCAACACTGAAAACTGTTGCTCAGACTTTGAAATGCTCTAGCTTAGCTGAAGTACTGCTTTCTGTGTTTTTAATCAACCTCAGAAATACTGAGGAACATAATCAAAGGAAAATATTGTATTCCAGTGCTAGAAGTGAAGAAAAACTTGTGAAAGTAGAGGCTGAGGCAAAGGATGTTTTAAAACAACCAACCAACGGAGGTGCCACAGCTAACAGCTACCTCCTCCTGACTTTTGGTCCTATGAACTGTTTACTCCTTGTCGTTACTGAAGTCAGTTTAATTTAGTCAACTCATCATGGCTTTTAAAGGCAGTAATCAGGCAAGTTATTTTTCTAAAGCATCTATTTTACGACTTGGAGAAAATTTCTGACTTGGAGATGGATTCTGTAGTTATCTGTAAATCCTGGGTTGAACCTGTACTGTATTTACTGAGACTGCAGCAATCCTGAGTTCCTGCTTGACCATGTCATAGTGTGGAAATAAGCTTAGTTTTGTTTGGCACCAAAATAAACTAATTTCACTGAAAAAAGCAATGAGGCCCATTCATTGCAGTAGCTGTGATATTTGCTAAACTTATTTTAGAGAAACTAAATGCTGTGGGTATTGAAATTTATATAGTGTGTGTCAGTCTATAGCAGGTATATTTGAACAATATTATCATGTTAGCTTGGTCTCCTAAGGAATTATCAACCTGCAGTTATCCCATCAGCCATTTTCTCATTCTCTCCCATATGTTATCCCCCTTTGCCTCCCCAAAATAGCCTTCAAATCCTTCACCAATTTTTAAAGAGCAGTGAAGATCTCTTATATCAAGCCCTTACCAAAAAAGAAAACCTCAAACCCTACAAAAAACAGTGAAAAATGGATATCAGGTAGAGAAGTGACCTGTGGATGGTGATGCTGAGGATCTGCAGGATGAGCTCAGCCCTTATTAGACAGAATTCCTTCAGGTCTTCTTACAGCATTGTCTTGAGGCTGAGCAAACTTTATTAGATTGGCACTAGCAACTCAAAGAGAAAACAGAATATGTTTTCTGCATAAATTTATTTGTATTTGTCACTATTTCTACATTTCTGGTCTCACTTCTTCCAGATAGAATTGGTTGGATAAAAACACCAGCCTGATTTTTCTTGTTTTTAATTACAGTGAGAATAGATTCCTGCAATGGCAACTCATGTGAACAACGGCACTGCTAGTTTTCAGGGTTTGATGCTATTAGGATGTGTCAGTGAAACTATTAATTCTGCACCACAATAAGCAGGTTTGCAATGCGCACGGATAGAATTTATGATTCCTGTTCAAGCTCAAACAATCGGGAGTGGATGCTTAGGGAAGGCCAAAGGGTGCAAATGTGCCACAGACATGTGGCCAGAGTGAGCAGAGAGATATTTGAAGTCCCATTTTATTAATTTAAATCTGGCAAGTTGATCAGAAAGCATCTCTGCTGGATATCTTTTTTTCTAATGCAAAAGGCACTCAAAACTCTCTTATACAGGGTCTGGTTTCATTGCTGGTATTTAAACTCCTCATCAGCTCACTTTTTTTGTCCAGGCTACTCCCTTCAGTTAGAAAGATTTCTGGAATATTCAGTGCCAGCTTTCTAGTATCATCTTGACTTTAATCATGCCCAAAACAGAGAGAGAAATCCTGGGGGAGAAACATGAAGCAGTAAGGCTGCTTCTGTCACATTTGGCTGCTCATCAGGGAAAGTCTGAGGAGTATGTTTGACAGACCCAGTTCTTGCTGGTGGAAGTATTCCTTCCGTTATTTTTAGAGGCATTTACAGCTGTAGGTATCAGTAACTGATAGCTGCGATACGATTTCATGCTATGTACTGGAGCCAGTAAAAACAGATGAGCAGCAGGATTGTTAAAATCAAGGCTGTTCTTGTTCCTGTCTAAAAATAATTCCTTTTTGCTCTCGGTCATTTAAAAACCTTGCTCCTGGTTTCTCTGCTTGTGGAAGATGGTTCAGCACCTACTAAAAGATGCCGATAGCAGGATTTTCTTCCCGAAGAAGCTGTTTTGCTGCAGCTCAGTCGTGGCTGAAATTAATAGTGATGTCCTTGTCTCTTCTAGTTCAGCTGCCTTCCCGCAGCCCAAGAGACTCCACCTGTGTGAGACACTCCTTGCAAAGAATAGTGCTATTTGAAAAGGTTTAAGGTCTGAGAGAGTTTTCCAAAGAGTCTTTCACAAAACTGTGGGTTTGAGGTTATGCCAGGTTATAGTGTTGGCTCCTTTTCCCTTGGAACTGCTGAGAAATGTATCAAGACATAAATTAATTACTCTTGCCTTTAAATGTTTCTTTCGCAGGCAATTCGCATTTTGGTTCAAGAGCGCTTGACGCAGGACGCCATAGCGAAGGCCAGTCAGTCCAAGGAGGTTTGTATACACGCTGCAATGTCTGGTGTTAATTATTCCATATCGAGTAAAGAAATGTAGGCGTAAATATCCATCATCTCGGTCAAAAACGGTTCTGTTTAAATACCTCAATTAGGAGATGGGTGGAAACTTGCTTTATCTTCACCATCTTGATTCTAAAAGTACCAGAGGATTATGGAGGGTATATGAAGCTCTTTCTATTTTGGTTGAATACAAATATATGTACCTGTACGATATATCATGTAGATAGTTGTTCTGTTATTTGCTAGAGGATTATTCTTGCTGTTCAGTGAGAAGAAATGCGTGAGGTGGCTTTTCCTTGGAATTGGCAGCGTTGGCTGCATTAACAGGTCAAAATGTTTCTTGTATGGAGTGTTTTGCTTCATACATACACCTCGTACATGTTTGAGGAATGGGATGTTGGATATCCAACTCCTCCTCCCCCTAAAAGGAATGGTGAAGGAAACTTCTGCACTTAAATATCAGAATTTGCAGAATTATTGTCTACCTACAAGCTGTATATTTGTAAGATATTCTGGGGAATTACTGGGCCTTTTCAGGTTGTAATTTCTTAACCAGCCCTGTTCTCCAGCTTTTTTTTCTCTTGGGCACAGCAGGGGAAGGCAGCATCTCTTGCAGGTGCACGTTTCAATGTGTCCCCACTAAAAATGTGTCCCTGGTCAAACACTACAAGTCCCTTCATCTCCTCCAGCAGCTGCTCAGAACAGTCCACACTTGCTTTATTAAAACACTGCCGATGGTGTTTACTAATTGGCAATCGCAGGTGCTCTTAATTGCAGTGTGGTAATTGCCAGAAGCATTGGAACACTAAATCAAAGCTTTGGTCTTGTATATCCAAAACAAAAAAAAATGTTTAAAAGAGCAGGAAAATACGAAAGCAGCTGGGACCACTGTAGTCATATTAGGTTCTATAACTAGTGTTAACAAAAAGCTGGTTTTTGTTGTTGTTTACATAGCTGCACAGCTGACATGCAGGGATCAAAATGGGATTTTCTGTGAGTTTGACAGAACTAGCTTCTTTGAGGAACAGTGATTTTTTTTCCACAACAAAGAATTCATATTCAATAGATCCTCAAAGCATTGTTAAGTCATAGGCTGGAATATTGCCTAAGGTGTGATCGATATTATGGGGAGTTTATTCTCATTAGAAATGTTAAATTTTTAGTGGGGTGGAGAAAAGGCAGGGAGGGAAACAGTGTTATCTGTGCCAGCAGCGATCATCAACATCATACCAGGTGAATGAAAAAGAAATGTTAAAAGCAGAGGGGATAGATGGGTCACAGGATGGGAGAAGAAAAATAAACTGCTTCTGATTTTGTCTGGCTTGTTAATGGCCAAAATACTAGTCAGTGACACTTTGTATGTAAAAACCGGTTATAAATTTCTGACTGCTACGTGGCAGATGACTTAATATACAAAATGTCATGAGTTACACTCTTGAAAATACCAAGATAGAGTGGGGAAAAGATAAAATAGATGCAGCAATGTTCTCCAAGTGAAGGATATGTATGAGGACTATGCTGAGGAAACTTGTACTGCTGCGCTTGTGGATTAAATGTACCAGATAAAATGAGATTTTTCTTGTTGGGTTGTCAAGGTACAGTTTTCAAGATAAGACATGTCACTTATTATATTTTAGATCATGTTTCGAATGGCCGGCAGTTCCATGTACTCGGTATCTAGACAGGATTCAGATTTATACTGACAGCCATGCAGCCTGTCCTGGGCTTTCCTGGCCTGCTGAGCCTGTCTTGGGCAGGATCAAGTACAACAAACCCCCTTCAGGATCACTTTAAGGATGCTCCCAAAGGCTGTTCCTTGGACATGTCTGAAAGCACAACAAAGTTGGTTTGAAAGCACAACCAAGTGGGCACGTTTTCCCCCTACTCTGAAATCTGGAAACTATTTTTTCTTCCCATTCTCATGGAATCTGTTTTACTGTTGACACTCCAGTTATGGGGGAGATGACTACAGTGGTCAGGCCCATTGCAAGTGTTTTGTGCAGCAGTTTTGAATTAAATTTTTGGGAAATAAGGCTATGAAATGAAGTAGTCTATGTAGTTATGGATTTAAAGGTGCTTTTGATTTCTCTCACTGTTGGAAGCTGAGGTGCAAATGAGCCTCAACAGCCCAGTGCCTGCTCTGAGACCCCCCTGCTCTGGGGCTCAGGAAAAGCTGATCTGCTCTGTCAGAGAGAGTTTCCACCAGCCAAAAAGGAGCTAAAATATAGGGGTAGCAGGGGGAGGGATGCTGCACTACCAGAGTGTCTCAGAATCCCACCTCTGAGGGTACCATTGTGGTCCCTGGGTGTTGGAGCTGCCTGCAGTGGCCCTGGAGAGTTCATCCACAAAAGAAGAGACTGAATCAATGATTTGTGGCTCTGAGAACACACAGGGGCGGCAAGGGGGTCTTTGTAGCCTTAAGCATAAACCTGATTTCTCAAAAATACACGTATGAGGTCTGATACTGCTAGAATCTCTTTGAAGGTGAGTTCTTAACAACAAACTGTTTAAATTCAAAGAATGCAGGTGTATTTTTAAGATTTACTGTAAAGGCCGTGGAAAAGAACCGCTTTTTGAAAACAGGGTGGAAGAGGTAGTTGCAGGCAGCATTTTGTCGTTAGTTTGTGTTGTTTCGATCAACACAGAATTTTAAAAACCCTCAGAAGAAGTCCTGGTGGTTTAGGAGGTTTACAGCCTCATCATTGTAGAAACAAATGGTATTGAACTTCAGTGTTTTTGCCATGCAAGGCAAATGCTGAACAAAAAAGGTAGAGGTAGTATAATAAAAGCAAATTCTAAGATTTGCATTGTTTAAATCTAATTTTATGTGCGTGTTGACATATGGTGAGGGATTGTTTAGCAGCTGAAGAGGGTAAAGAGAGCAATGCTTATAAATGACCACTAATAAATTTTTCCTTGTACTGTCTCAATAGCCCAAGCGTTTAGAAAAGTTGAATGTTTAGCTTTATTCTTAAGCTTAACATATGAGAAAAGTCCTTCTGGGGTGCAAGTTCTGTGCTTAAGAAGCTCAACTTGATGACAGAGAATTTTTACAACTCTTGAATCAGCCGGTGCTGTGAGAGCTGGCAGCTCTTTTAGGGCCATAGTTTCTCAGCCAGCCGGGTTTGTACAAGTTGGTGGGCTTTTTTGTGCATAGAGCGATGTTGCTGGATCGAGTGCATCATAGTCCTGCTGTATTGGCCTTTTAAGGATTGAATGTGGGCAGCATGTATCCAATGGGGTTTGCTCGACAAGTAGGGGGATTATTAAGCATGAAGATTTTTCTTTATTAAGGCTCTGGGTTTGACATTTCGGGACACAAGCGCACTTGTTTAATCAGCGTGGTGACTTTGTGAAGTTGTCACACACGTCTGTAGAAACAAAACTCAAGTGTCCTCTGCTGCATTACTTATTTTCCAGACAAGCAAAATGACATTTCTGATGCTTTTTTTCTTTTTAAAGGGTTTGCCTGTTGCTTTAGAAAAGCACATTCTTGGTTTCGACACGGGAGGTAAGCAGCCCTCTTAATGTTACTTTTAAATAGTGGTGTTTGCCTTTGACGAAGTATATTACTGTCAAATACGTAGATAATGCGTACAGTAACAAAAAGCCTGTCGTGGAAAGAATTGCTCCCTCCTCGTTTGTTATTTACGAGCACTCCTGAGCATTTTGTTTTGGAATAAAAAAAGCATAAATCTTAGCTGGTGGAATATGTTGTTTCAGAGTAGTGTTTAAATAACAGCTTTTAATGGCAGCCACGTTTGCAAGCAGAAGGAATTTATCTTGCTGTTGTCTTGTAAATCTTGCTTCTGCCAGCAGAGGCCCTCTGTGCTGCTTCCCTCTGCTTGAGCTGCTTAATTTACCCCAAAATCTCATAGATTATCATGACCTGATAGATTATCTTGTAAGCAATGGCCAGATGACCTGGGACTCCACTAGTCTGGCTTCACTTTTGCCCCACATACACTTAAATTCCTACTCAGAGTGCTCCATACTGACCCAACTTGGCTGAGCGAGGTTTTGCAGAGCACCCTGTCCCTGTCTAGCAGCAGGGAAAGCTGTTCTTAACTTAGGCTAAACTTCTCTTAGGCCCTTGGTGTCAGATGAAAATGCTTAATACGACTTCTCTTTCTGCAACTCACCCAGATGCTGTTCTCAATGAAGCCGCCCAAATTCTCCGACTGCTGCATATAGAAGAGCTCCGAGAGCTGCAAACAAAAATTAACGAAGCCATCGTAGCAGTTCAGGCAATTATTGCTGATCCCAAGACGGACCACAGACTGGGGAAAGTTGGGAGATGAAGGGATAAAAGCTTTTAGGCTCTTGTGTACTTAGTACAATTAGGAACTATGTACAACTCTGTACAACTCTGGCATGCAGTTTGAAATGGTATTATTTTACTGTTTGGAAAGAAAACAGGAAATTGAATTCTGACTTCCACTGAATTATCATTTTTCTTTAAATAAATGAAGTTGGGGAAAACAGACAAATTGTTTTGATTAGCTTGGAGTTGGCAAATGTGACTTTTTCTTCTTCTTTTTCATTGTCTTTGGCTTGCGGGAAGGGAGTGTTACATAAAGGCCGTGCGGATTCTTCTTTTGCTGAAGTCCTGCCATATGAACAGCTCGCTCCTGGCTCGCTTGCTGCTTCTCCCCAGCCTACCCTACAACTTGAAATATTTAAAAACCTAAATCCAAAGGGAAACTTAAAACAACCATTTTATTCAATTATTGAAGTAACCTAGAAAAAAGTGAAGCGTTAAAAATATAAATGGTATTTCTGAACATGTATTGGTGTATGCTGGGTAGGTCTATGAAGGCACTTGGAAGAACCAACAAGCATGAACAGATCAATTCTAGCATATTCTTCTAATATAAATACTAAAAGACATGCATTGAGGCAGTGGTGAAAATACAGAATTGTTCTCTGGAAAATAACGAACTTCAATGCCTTTGCTGTATCACCCAACTGTTCTGCACGAGTTTGGAGCACACACAGTCTGTGTCCTCAGGGCTGTAGATGAATCAGACCCAGCAAGATACCGCAGCCAAAGCTCCCCATAGGCACTTAATTTTTGGATATAAAAAGACCTGGTGGTCAGATTGCCAAAACTCTTCAAAATTAAGCCATTCTTCCAATAAAATAAAACATTTGAATAAGAATGCTACATTTTAAATTTGCTTGTATAAGCAAGAGTAATGGCCTAAGATTCACAGAACCATTATTTTTTTTGTACTATATCAATGTTTTTCACTTTAAAAAAAGAAAATACAGTAGTAAAGACTTGAGGTATAACTTCAAAAAATAAAAAACAACTTTATAATCTTTTGCAGGGAAGTCAGTCGATTCATTGGCCTTGGTGGAGGGTTTTCCCCCCTTAGTTGTATGCAGTGACAGGTTTCTGGGTCTGAAGTTCTTTTTTGGGTGCAAAGATTGTTGTTTCTGGAAATAGCAGTTAACTATTTCCTCGCTGCAGAGAGAAATGGATATCTTTAGTGTGTCAAGCACATAGCAGCTGTCCGGCAAGCGAGAGGAGGTGGGGTTTGGTGTGTTTTACCTCCGGGGCAGTAGGGATAAACTGCAGTTATTCCGTAGAGATGCGATCGCTGCTCGGGAAGATACTCATCAGTAAAGGAGCCGGTTTCTTTATCAATAGCTATCACACCATCCCTGGGGATCAAAGGGGGAGAAGTGCGTTACTGATCTATTAATTGTTCTTAAATCTTTTTTTTTTTTTTAAAAAGAGGCAGCTAAAAAGATTGGTCTGAACCACCTGCAGAACAAGCGAAAAGGAATTTGCCCTGTAAAACATCCATCCAGCTCATTCAGTGTATTTCTGGTTGGTGCTGCGGAGCCAGAGACAGCGTTCCAGAGAGAGATGATCTCCCCGAGAGCCTCCTCTGAGCGCAGTGAACTCTTAAGTGTTTGTTTTAATCTGCAAAGTCGGGGTGGAAGTTCTGAGAGGCTCCAGCTGGAGCGGGAACCGAGGCGAGTCCCTGCTGCTGGGGGTAGCGGGGGGAGAGGGAACGGCTGAGGACAGAGCTTTTTCTTTGACTTCAGATTCAGAAACTTGTGCCAAGTTTAATTTAACAAAAACCCACAACAACTATTTCTGTCCCTGCCAGGAAACTGGGATTCTTTCTAAACTGAGCTTGATGAGCGGGTGTTGCTGAATGTGGCACTGGAGCCCCAAGAGAGCACTCAGGATGAGGGACCAGACTGGGGGCAGCATTTGGGTCCCTCCTCTGGCTCAAAGTCCCTCTAAGCGACTCCCCAGGGATGCCGGGGGCTGGTTCACGGCTATTTTGGGGTTTTTCTTCCCTTACCGTCTCCAGTCCGTGTGGTAGAAGTGATTGGCGTAACTGATGATGCTGAAGGGGTAGTTGAGGTTGTTCTGGATGATGCGCCGGCCCGTACCATCAGGGAATGTGCACTCCAGGTGCTTCGTTCCTTTGCAAACACAGGACAGTCACCAGGCCACAAAAAAATCAAACAAATAAATGAAACACACAAAATACAAAAAGAAGGAAAAAAGAAAAAGAAAGGAAAGGAGGAAAAAAACAAAACCAAAGCAACACACATCAAATGTGTTTCTTATATTGGCTAAATTTAGAAATAGCTTCTCAGCCTCAGGATGTAGAAGTAGCTCATGCTGTGAGTCCTCCAACCCCATCACCCCAAGTCCCATGGGGCAGGGCAGTGGAGGAGGGCAGAGAAGCCCACAGGTAGCCACAGCTAAAGACAAAACATAGATATTATTTCCCCTTGAGGCTCAGTGTGTCGTAGTTTGATCTGTCCTTGGTGAATTTACCTGCATCTGCCCAACAGAGCAGCTTGGAGAAGGGGTCGAATGTCAGGCCGTTGGGCAACCCGATGTCCCTGTTCACCAGGACCCTCCTGTTGGCTCCGTTGACTGTAGAAGTTTCAATTTTGGGTGCTTCGCGATTCCAGTCCGTCCAGTAAAGGTTGCTTGGGAAATAAATGTATCATGAACAAACAGGACGCACAACAGTAAGGAGCGGTAGGAGATTATCGGCTTTTTCTTTGTTAGGCAAGAAGTTTGTTTTTCCCTTCAACAGTGCCTGAAATTAATCTTTATTTGCTATGAAAAGTCTCTTAAAAGAAAACCAGAATGATGTCAAACATGTTTACGACCCAAACTGTAGCTCCTAGATGAGGGCGAGTCTTAGGAGTAGCACATTTTGTATCGCAACAGCACCCCAGGGGCACAGCTTGTGTTTTCCAACGCCAGGCGTGCTTCAAAGCTTTTAAAAAATAATGTGCATCCCGACACTGAAACAGCAGGTTTAGCCAAATCCTGAATTATTAAATAAAAGAGGACATGGGGAACAAAGCCAAGCCCTCCTACAGGGTGTGCAGCATAGCAGAGCTGCTCCCAGGGTCAGGATGAGGCTTTGGCACCACTGCACATGTCCAACTCTTGCACCTTGCAAAGCCCAGTGTGCAAATCCCTCCCGAAACGCTGCTGCTCACCCTCGGACGGGGTCCACGGCAATGGCCCGGGGGTTGACAAGCTCCGTGTTGAAGAGAACCTGTCGCTCAGAACCGTCCAGCCGGGCTCTCTCGATCTTATCCAGGCCGCTGTCGGTCCAGAAGATGGCTCGGCGCAGATGGTCCACAGCCAGCCCCTCGGGGCTGATGAGCCCTGCCAAAGGGATGAACAGTCAGCGGTTTAGGAACAGGTGGCTCCTGGCTCTGTCTCAGGGCCCTGACCCAAAGCCAAGGGATGGAGAAGTCCAAAGCAGGAGAGACCCAGAGCTGTGACGGGCACAAACTGGTGTGGAGCTGTTGATATCCAGGCTGCCCAGGGCAGTGGTAGAGTCACCATCCCTGGAGGGGTTTAAAAGATGCAGAGATGAGGTTCTTAGGGACATGGGTTAGTGACAGAGTTACATTATGGTTTGACTCGATGATTTTGAGGGTCTCTTCCAACCAAGGTGATTTTATGATTCTGTTCTATGATTCTACATGGCTTTGAGGAGACGTCACCGGTGAAGGGCACACACCTGAGCTGATGATGGTCTCTGGCTCAGCCCCTGGCTCCAGGCTCGCCCGGCTTATGGTCCGCCCAGCCACATCAGTCCAGTAAATGGTCTTCTCCCGGCAGTCGTAGCCGATCCCCACCACGATGGAGCCCTGCGGGGTTTGGAGAGGGACACGGGGTGAAATCCCACCTGAGTCACAGCCTAGAACCTCAAAAAGCACCTTTATCCCACCGGCGCACTCTGCAAGATCTAGCAATAATGCTCAAATCCCTTTTCCCCAACAAAACCCAAGACGGAGGGGCTCTTCCTTCACACCCCCAGCTGAAGCCTGCTGCCAAGGTTTTCAGCCCAGCTGTCGCAGGCACACACCCACATCCAGATGGGTTTAAAACCCCTTCGGCTCATGGAGATACTTGCTCCAACAGTGAACCCAGCCTGAGGAATGACCTTCAGGATGGGGAAAGGAAAGACTTGGCAAGGTGTTCCAGTTCCCCGGGGTGCAGGGAAGGTCATGGTCCAGCTTTCAGCGTTCCTCTCCCTTGCTCTGGCCTGGCTGGGGGTGCACATGAGGCTCCAAGAGGAGCCCAAGGAAGGGAAAAGGCAAGTTTTGCTGTAGAGACTTGCAGTTCAGGGACCACAACTGAGGGCCAGGGAGCTCCACCAGCACCTGAGCTCCTGCCCTTGGCAGGATGTGACCTGCTCCTCCTCCTCCATCCTCCAATGTCCCCAAAATCCAACATCAACTTTCAGGAAGTGATGGACTTTTCAGCAGGGCCTGTTGCCATAGGACAAGGGGTGATAGTTTTAAACTAAAAGAAGAGACATTCAGGCAAGACATGAGGAAGAAATTGCCCCTGAGGGTGGTGAGAGCCTGGCCCAGGTTGGCCAGAGAGGTGGTGGATGAACCATCCCTGGAGACATCCCAGGCCAGGCTGGATGGGGCTCTGAGCAACCTGAGCTGGTGAAGATGTCCCTGCATCGATGGCAGGGGTGGCACTGAGTGAGCTTTGAAGGTCCCTTCCAACCCAAACTATTCTATGATTACATGAATCTATGATTCTGTGACCACCAAACCACCCCAGCCCAGACAAGAGGGGTACAGGGAGATGTGAAATGCATCAGCCTGTCCCTAATCTCTGTGGTTCCGGCGCAGGAGATACTGTACATGCAGGGAGAGCAGGGTCTTCGCCGCCTCCTTCTGCAGCCGCGTGCCATTCAGCGGGAGGTAACCGATTTGCTGTCCCTGAGCATAGAGCAGAAATGTCCCCGTGGCTGGTGGTGACACATCGGGCCGGGGTGACGGGCGGACGCTGGGTGGCGCGACACTGGGGAGACCTGGCACATAAATTGAGGGGGAACAGGGAGAGATACAATGCTCAGGGAGCATCAGGTACCAGGATCAGGAGCAGGGTGTGGTGCCAGGCACCCATGCTGTGCTAGATGCTGGGGATGAGGAGAGGGGTCACATTTGGAAACCCAAGCTCTTACATGGGGGGGTGCTGCCAGGCTCTGAGCGCGTCCCCGGGATCTCCCTGCCGCTCTCATCCACGCACCAGCAGTACCCGCTGTCCCCGTGGCACTGCAGCGGGGTGAATTCCCCCCCCACCTCGCACTGTGGCACATACTGGTCACGACGGGGGCTGCCCCCATAGTGCTCCAGCAAGCTCTGCCGCCAGCGCTCACACATGCTGCGGGGCCGCTCTGTGGGCTCTGGCATGGGGAAGGTGACAGTCACTCCATGTGCAAGCTTAGGGGGGACTCAGGGCTTTGCCAGAGCCCCGGGTCCCCCCTCTCCTTGCCAAGGAGGCTGGGGTGCTGCAGGGAGGGGATGGGCACTGACCTGGGTTCCCGCAGCGTGGCGGTGTGCTGCCCGGCGCTGTCCGTGTCCCCGCGATCTCCTGCCCCGCGGCATCCACGCACCAGCAGTGCCCGGTGCTGCTGTGACACTGCAGGGGCCGGTACCCACCATCCTCATCGCACTGGGGTACATGCCTATCGCCCACGGGCGAGGGTCCCGGTGGCACCCCCCGTGGGTACAGCCGCTCGTGTTGGCAGGGGGTCAGCCGCTGGGTGGACTCTGCCGGCAGCAAACACCCCCACCCTGGGCTCAGGGGGTGCCACACAGCTCCCCCAGACCTGCTTGGCACCCAGATTTGTGCTCGCTTCACTCAAGGCTGCAGGTGCTTGGTGATGCTCTGCCAGCACAGTTTGGCCTCCCCACTTGGGCTGGGGCTGCCCCTCTCCAGCCCCCTTGGCATCCTGTGGCTGTTTCCTCTGTGCCCACTGCCACTGTAACCCCACAGACCATGGTGCCCTAAAGATCCAGGAGCCCCCTGAGATGCCCAAACACCCATTTGGCAGCACCCTGCACTCAGGCCATGGCAGACAAGTCCTGGTCAGGTGGTTGGGTCCCCCATGCTTGCCACAGCCGTGCGGGATGGGCAGAGCTCTGCGTGCTCCAGCAGCCCCTCAGCACCCTCTGCCACCCAGCACAACCCGCCCAGCCAGCCAGGGCAACTCCTGGGTGCCCACTGACCCCATCAAGTTGCCAAGGAGATGCCCAAGGACCTGACCAGCCTCCCCTGTTCTCTCGAGCGCAGCAGGTGGCACTGACCTGGGTTCCCGCAGCGCGGTGGCGTGCTGCCCGGCGCTGTCCGGGTCCCCGCGATCTCCTGTCCTGCGGTGTCCACACACCAGCAGTGCCCGGTGCTGCTGTGACACTGCAGGGGCCGGTACCCGCCCTCCTCATCACACTGGGGCATGTGCCTGTCACCCACGGGTGAGGGTCCTGATGGCACCTCCCGCGGGTACAGCTGCTCATGCTGGCATGGTGACAGCCGCTGCGTGCTCCCTGCTGCTGGCGGGATGCCCAAAGCAAGAGCATGGTGAGAACAGGGACAGCCACGGGGACAGAGGTGGCTCAGGAGGGAGCCTGGCAGCCTTACCATGCACACACTGGAAGCCATCACCCTCATAGCCAGGTGGGCACTGGCAGGAGAAGGAGCCTGGTGTGTTGTAGCAGGTGGCGGCTGGGTGACATGGGTTTTCGGCACACTCGTCCACATCTATGTGTGAAGAGGAGAAGGATCAACCAGGGCAGGACAGCTTGGTGTCACCCAGCAATCCCTCCCATGTCCCCATACCGGAGCAGTAGATGCCGTCACCGGCGTACCCAGGGAGGCACTCGCAGGTGGGGTGTCCCCCGGCATGGGACAAGCAGCGTGCCCGGTCCGGTGGCGCGCAAGGGTGGCTCCCATCCTCGCAGGGGTCGGTCGCTGGCACCAGGGCTGCAGGGACAGGGCAGGTGAGGGGATGGCTGGGCCATGGGACACAGAGGTGGTGGGACCCCGAACTTTGGGGCTGGCACTTACGCACACACATCTGCCCATCCCCTGCCGGCTGGTACCCGCTGCGGCACTCGCACCGGTAGCTGCCCGGTGCATTCAGGCAGATGGCGAAGGGGCCGCACTGGCTCAGGCCCTCCGCACATTCATCCACATCTAGAAGAAGAGGGGGACACCAGGGGACAACCCCATTTTTGGGCTCTGACTGCTCCCAGCCTTGCGGGGGGGATGTCCTATCCCAAGCTGCCCACCCCACATCTGCCACCTCCTCCGTGCCCACGATGCTCCTGCAGCACCTCCTCAGCCCCCCACCTCAGTTTCCCCCCATGATTCATCCGTATCTCCTTAGTGCAGCTCTGGGAGCTCTTGAGACAGCAGGTGCTGTGATGCTGTGGCACATCCCAGTGGCCACCCTGGTGTCCCATAGGGGACGGGGTGCACCAGCCACCCCCCTGCACCCACCTGCAGCCCCAGCTCACCTCGGCAGCCCCATCCGTCTCTGCGGTACCCAGCCACACACTCGCATGTGTACTCCATCCCTGTGCCAGGCTGGCAGCGTGCTGGTGCCTCACATCTGTGCGTGCCATCGTGGCATGGGTTCACCAGGGGGTTCTCGGCACCATCTGCGTGCAAAGGTGGGTGTTAGCGGGGGGAAAGGCCTGGGAGACACGGGGAGCAGGGAACGACCATTCCCATTTCTATCTGCCATAGGCATCATCACTGTACCACAGCACCCACATCCCACACAGGGACCTGTGGCTGTGTCACCCAGTGCCACCACCACTGCAGTCCCCACCTCCATGCCAGGAGTGATTCAGTTGGGATAAAAAACAACAAAAAATAACTTATTTTGGCTGGTTTTGGGTAAAGCAAGCAGGCTGCCACTTTGGGAGCAGGCAGGAGACAGCAGCATCACCTGGTGAGGGCTGGTACCCTGGGGTGGGTGCTGGGTGGGGGTGAGCACCCCGGGGTGGGTGCTGCAGCTCACCTGGTGCAGAGCCGATGCGGGCGGCCAGGGCGTAGCGCAGGACGTGCTCGTGGCCGTCGTAGAGGGCGAAGGCTCGGGCCACGCTGAGCCGCTGCCGGGCGGGCAGGCGGGTGTGCGGGCAGCCGGAGAAGGTGATGTTCTGGCGCAGGCGGTAGGACAAGGTCTGGTTGGCCGTCCCCGCGGCCAGGACGTACTCCCGCTGTGCAGAGGATGTCACGACTGCCAGACAGCAAGAAAAAAACCCCGGATGGGGGAGAAGGAGCTTCAGCATCGATGTCTGTTACATTGGGAAGCACAGTGGGGATGGGGTAGGTTTGGACACGCAGGGATGGGCTGAGCACGGGCTCCTACCTGAGCTGGAGTAGTGGTAGAGCTCCTTGTAGGGAGTGATGTGGACAGTGACATTCTCTGGGAGAAACGGCACCTGGCCCTGGATGTGTGTCTTCAGGCTTAAATAATTGTCCGGCCCCAGGCCCTCGGCTGTCTGAGTGACATGGACCGTCTCCCCCCCAGGATAGAAGGTCACCTCCAGGCTCTGGGTGAATTCAGCACCTGGGCGGGAAAATGGAACAGGTAGCATTTTGTTGTAGGATTTTTAAGGAATACATCCCCAAAGCATCCTTCCCTGCTCCTCTGGCACACCCACGAGGGTGGCAGGGAGGTGATAACCAGCTGAGCCTGGGGAGGGGATTGGAGGAGCCGTGGCGCTGCCCCGAGTGCCCACCCGCACCCCTCGTCACCCACCCAAAGCCACACATCATAGAATCACAGAAAAATTTGGGTGGGAAGGGACCCTCAAAACTCCTCCAGTGCCACCCCTGCCATGAGCAGGGACATCTTCACCAGCTCAGGTTGCTCAGAGCCCCGTCCAGCCCGGCCTGGGATGTCTCCAGGGATGGTTCATCCACCACCTCTCTGGCCAACCTGGACCAGGCTCTCACCACCCTCAGGGTAAACAATTTCTTCCTAATGTCCAGCCTGAATCTCCCCTCCTTTAGTTTAAAACCATCACCTTTTGTCTTATCACAAGAGGCCCTGCTAAAAAGTCTGTCCCCATCTTTCTTATCAGCCCCTTTTGAGTACGGAAGTGCCACAATAAGCCCTCCCCGGAGCCAGGCCGCTCCACCAGGAGCTGTGTCCCTCAGAGCCATGGGGCTCGGTGTCACATCCCAGGTCCCCTGTGCTCACCAGTGATGCTGAAGCCGTTCTCAGAGCCAGGGTCCTCCAGCGCAAAGAGCCAAGCGAAGAGGCCGCCGAGGGGCAGGAGGGGAAGGAGCGCCCGGCCAGCGGGTTGGGGCACCCCGCTGATGGCCGTGTAGGCTCGGCCATCGCTCCCCACGATGTAGGCATGAAGATCGACATCCTGGAAGCTGACGGACATCCGTCCCACCATCAGGCTCCCGCTCACCTTCCCATTGAGGCGATGCACAGCTCCTGGGCAGGGAGATGGACACCCATGACAGTGGTCACCCTATCACTGGGTCCCCGTCCCTGCCACCCAATCCACATACCTTCGGGCAGGCACTGCCGCCCATTGCCATAGTAGGTGGCCTGGCAGTGACAGCAGACACCGGTGGCATAGTCAGTGCAGAAGGCGTGCGGGGAGCAGCGCCCGTGGTGCTGGGCACACGTCTCCTTGCTGGCCGCGCTGTAGGTGAACACTGGGGATAAGGAGGGGAGAGGGTTGAGGACACAGAGGCAAACCAACCTCTCATGGTCGGATTGACACCCTGTCCCCTCAATCCCCAAAACACCATCAGGAAGACATGACAGCCGGCAGCAGCGGTTCTCAAATAACCCACCCAGGATGCACAGGGGAGGCTGAGAGTTTTGAACCTGTTGCCTGATTTCACCCTTGACAGAGGGCAAGAGGTCGAGTTCCTGCATATTTTTTGGGAGACAACCATCTGGGGATGGGGTTTTGCTCCCCAGGGCACATGCCATGGTGACTTCACAGCCAGCTTGGTGATGGAGGGTCAGCAGGGCCCCATGCCAGGACCTGTCTCCTGAGCTTCCCTCCTTGTGACATGGGGCAGAGCAGCGGCAAACCCAGCAGCAGGGACATATGGCCCCAGCAGCTCTTTGGCAGCAGGATTTGGCTGGGAGGATTTGGAGGGGCAAAAGTTTGGCTGGAGCCTTGTCAGCCCACACTTGCTCCAGCCCTGGCTGCTCAGGAATCATAGAATAGTTTGGTTGGAAGGGACCCTCAAAGCTCATCCAGTGCCACCGCTGCCATGAACAGGGACATTTTCACCAGCTCAAGTTGCTCAGAACCCCATCCAACCTGGCCTGAGATGTCTCCAGGGATGGGGCATCCACCGCCTCTCTGGCCAACCTGGGCCAGGGTCTCACCACCCTCAGGGGCAAAAATTTCTTCCTCATGTCTAGGAAAGGGATGAGATTGCAGCAAAAAGACCTTTCTTAAGAAGCCACCCACCATGAGACATCCCCATTCAATCATCAGAGGGGCTACAGCCACTCACCATCAGGGTTAAAATGAACATCTTCTTCCACGCCAACGCCGTGATGCCCGGAGCTGTAGGAAGAGGGGTTCGGAGAGTAGCTCTGCTGGGTGCCAACGTCCCCATCAAGGTGCAGGCGGCGGCTCCGCTCCTGCCCCGATGGGGACACAGGCAGACCCCTGGGGACGATGCCCAGCAGTGTAGGGGCATGGTGTCCGTGATCGGGATGTGGTGACATGGCCGCCGAGCCGTGTCGCACTGGCAGGTTTGTGGCCACGTGGTCTGCATGGCTGTAGAGTGCGTGGGTGTAGCCAGCGGTGTCAGGGACGTGAGGTTCGGGGCTCTGTGGCACCCCAGGGCTGGCTCCCCCACCGCCCCCCGGCTCCACGTGCTCCAGGGGGGACACACTGCCCACGTGGAAGACCCACACACCAGGTATCCCCGTGTTACTCTCCCTGCAAGACAGCAACACACATGCACATGCATAGAATCATTTTGGTTGGAAAAGACCCTCAAGATCATCGAGTCCAACTGTTAACCCAACCCTAGCAATAACCCATGATCCTAAGAACCTCATCTCTGCGTCTGTTCAACCCCTCCAGGGATGGTGACTCCATCACTGCCCTGGGCAGCCTGTTCCAATGCCCAACAGCCCTTGCTGGGAAGAAATTGTTCCCAAGATCCAACCTCAACCTCCCCAGCACAACTTAAGGCTGTTTCCTCCCGTCCTACCACTTGTTACTTGGAAGATGAAACCAAACCCCTCATCATCACAGCCGTGGTGGGAAACTCACCCCAAAGGTACCTACCCCACTCCACTCCACCCCTCCCAGCACCCCAAAAAGCTCCTGTGCACATAGGGCCAAGTCCCCCAACACAGCCCATCACCCCCAGCTCACTCCCCTCGTTCTCCCAAACCTTCAAAGGCTCCAGGGCTGGGGGAAGGTGACCCTGCTCTCCTGCCAACCCCCCAGCCCCACGTACCGCTCCAGGAGCCTCAGCGCCCGCTCGCTGCTGGCCAGGCTGTGGAAGAGCCCGTCCCTCTTCGGGTCATCACCGTCCCCCCAGCTGAAGCCCACCCTGGCCGGCAGCTCCAGCTGGACGTTGTAGGACTCCTTGGGCCGTGTCCCCAGGAACTGAAGGCCACCTTTGGGGTAGAGGAAGATGGCGTACGTGTCCTCATCATCGTAAGCTACAACCGCCTGGAAGGTGTTGAGCTGCCAAAGGGAGAACAGGAACAGACAGACATCATGGAGGGGCAGGACCTCAGCAGAAGAGACAGGGAAGGGGACTAGAGATGTGACAGCCAGCTTCCCAAACACCACAGTGCATGCAAGCACCCCAAAACAACCCCCCATCTGTCCAGCTCTGGGGTCCCTAGTACAGGACACACATGGACCTGCTGGAGAGGGGCCAGAGGAGCCACAGAAATGATCTGAGGCTGGAACAGCTCTGCTGGGAGGACAGGCTGAGAGAGTTGGGGTGTTCAGCTGGAGAAGAGAAACTCTGGGGAGACCTTATTGTGGCCTTTCCATACTTAAAAGGGGCTGATAAGAAAGATGGGGACAGGCTTTTATAGGACAAGGGGTGATGGTTTTCAACTAAAGGAAGGGACATTCAGGCCAGACATGAGGAAAAAATGTTTGACACTGAGGGTGGTGAGAGCCTGGCCCAGGTTGGCCAGAGAGGTGGTGGATGAACCATCCCTGGAGACATCCCAGGCCAGGCTGGACGGGGCTCTGAGCAACCTGAGCTGGTGAAGATGTCCCTGCTCATGGCAGGGGTGGCACTGGGGGAGCTGGGAAGATCCTTTCCAACCCAAACCATTCTGTGATTCTATGATCAGCCTGCAGATACCTCCTGGGGAGGAGCAGGAGCTGCTTGTGCATGGCCAGACTCCAGTGCAACATGCTGGAAAGATGCTCAGCATCCTCCACGGGAGCCCACGACACAGCCCCGCCACCCCCTCTCAGCTGCATTGGTGTAGGGATGTCCCTTGGAGCTGTCACACAGGGAGATGACAGCCTTGCACCATGCCCAGGAGCATCCCTAACCGTATATCCTGTCCATCGGGTCGCTCCCGATCCCCTCCTGCCACCACCAGCCTCCCTCCATCCCAGAAGCACAGGAGGAAAACCCACACCCCCTGCTTCCCCCGAGAACAATTTTAGCTTGGCTTCCTCAGGAAAAAACATGCACGTGCTCCCGCCTTCCCCACACCCATACATCCCGCTATAGGCACACTGACCACCTACCATGACAGCCCTGCCAGCCCTGGGGATGGGCCAGCCCTGCACTGGGGAACAGGACCACAGCAAGAACCCATGGGTGGGTGAGCACAACCCTTACGAGATCCACACACACCTCACAGTCAACCCAAATGCGGAGAAACCAACAATTGCAGCATTCGGGTTAGCCTCCCCCCACCCTGCATATGTCCTGCTGGACCAATAAATTAAAAGAAAACCAAAAATAAGCACAAAGCAGCAGCTCTTCCCCAGGAACTGCCAGCAACAAGCAAAGGAAAAATTATTAAATCCCCAGTTTCAGCCCCAGAGCAGTGAGTAGGAGGGGTGGGGGCTCCCCCCAGCCCAGCCCTGCCTGTCCCTGCAGCACCAGCCCAAATTTTGGGGTGAAGGGCCCCTGGGGCATCACAGGGTTTCCCAGTGGCCCAGCAGGATATAGAGCCTTGTTGTGTGTGTCACACACTCGGGCATTCAGAGACCCTGTGGAAAGGCAGCCAAAAAGTCAGGGGGGGTAACTCCCCCGCCTCGGGGTTGGATTCCACCCCCACGCAGCCAAATTGTGGCAGCAGCTGCAGGATTCATTTTTCCCTGTGGTGGGTGGCAAGGGGGGGACCCGGTGGGTGACACCGATGTGCTGGCATTGCGGGACACTGCAGGGGGCAGGCAGCCCCTGGCTTGCAGCCGGTGGCTCCAGGCAAAGAGCTGCAAAGGGCAAATTCCAGCCCAAAAGGGCATTTTTTCCTCCCGCAGAAGTGGCGTCAGCTCTCGCCCCGCTCTGCAGCCCTGGAAAGTGTCACTGCAGGGATGAGGCGCGTGTCCCCAAGGAGCTGGAGGGGACAGGGTGCTGCTGGCAGCAGGACCCCCAAGGCTGGGGACCAGGGAGTGTCTTAACCCCCCAAATCTTAACCCAGGTTTCTGCTTTTGTGGCTCAAAAAGGATAAATCACAACTTTCCAAACCAAAGGGTAAAGGCTTTGAGGTCAGTCCGGGTTCTGAGCAGTTGGAAGGCAGCATTTCACTAAACGGCATATTTGGTAAGGGAAAAAACCAGTTGCATTTGGGGAGATTTGTAGCAGTTTTGGCTAAGAGGGAGCTCAGCAAAGCACAGGCACAAACTGCATTTCAGTGCGTCTTGAAAGAAGCTTTCCCTGGAGCTGCTCATCTCCAAGCGAGACTGGTTTCATTTTAAAGCCCCATCCAACTTCTCAAAGAGGAAAAAAAAACCCACACAATTGGGAAGAGACGAGGAGGCTGTGCTTTTTGGTGAGTGCGAGGTCACTGTGAGGCCCCTGATGGCATCTCTTCAGCTGCTTTCTCAAGTTTTAAATTAGAGGAAAAAATGTCCGTTGTTTCCTTCCAAACCTCCGTTTCTTCCCCTGCTTGGCTTCCCTCTCAGCAACCCGCGACCAAAGGGCCCCAGAGCCAGGGGACAGCCAGTGGAGACGGCTCCTGGTGACCCATGGGGACCTGGTGGCTGCTGACAGACTTTGGGTTCAGCCCACCCCACCGCGGCAAGAGCTCATCGCCCATCGCATGGCTCTGGGTGCTCATCACCAGAGTTTTCCTCTTGCAGCTCTTCACACTCAGCTCATTTCAAGAAGGCCTGTCCTGCTTGCAGAGCGTCACCGTCACCTCCTTGGCACGTCATCAGCTCAATGTGATGGGCTCCTGCAGCAGATCCAGCGTTTTCGGGGAAAGGTCCAGCAGCACGCACCCACGCAGGAGCCTTATCAGTCTCAGGTCACCTCCCCAACCCGATGGACCACCTACAAGCTTGTTTTCCAGATTAAAAAAATCAACCCACGGTGGAAACTCTGAAGCTGGTTCCTCGCCAGCAGCATTAATCAGAAGGAAGGACCAGCTCCAAGCCACCGGCAAAAGGTTTGGAACACGATGGGTGACCTGGGCCACAGCTTTCCTCAGATCCTCCCAACCCTGCCCTGCAAATCCAGAGGCACCAGCACCATAAAGCTTTGCCTGAAAAGCAGGGAACACCTTGAACACCTCCAACCATGGAGTTGAAGGCAACCTTTAAACCTCTTCTGCCCACCAGCAAAGCCAACAGACCCACCACCACTGCAGCTCTGAGCAGAGAGGAGAAGCTCCACACCTCTCTTGGTGCTCATCCAGTGCTGGACCCACCATCCAGCTGCCCAGAAAGAAGAGGCTGAACATTTTGGGTGCTATGCAAGGAAGAATCATCCTCCCATAACATGTAAGTTGTGCGTCCAACTTCAGCCCATCAGCCTCACCTTCTGGGAGGGCTTGGTGTCTTGTGAGAGCTCCTGGTAGGCACCCACGTCCTCCCAGGTTGCAATGAATGCATTGGTGGGCATGAAGGAGCCAGCAATGTGGGGGAACCCAGCCTGGATGTAGGCTGCAGCCTGGTGCAACACGTCTGGAGAGTCATCTTGCCGATAGTAGATGTTCCCTCTGTCACCGGAGGTGTCAAGGTCAGCCAGGAAGGGAGCGATGACAGGGAAGTCCGTGGGGAAATCGTCATCCACATACTGGGTCTCCCTGGGGAAATCCTGGGTGGAGATGACCCCGTTGGTCCCCACCTGCAGGGAGAGTGGCACAAGGTGCTCAGGAGCTGCAGAGGTGCCTCTGCCATGGGTCCCCCAGCACGTCCCCCCTCTGGGGCACAGGGTTGAGAGCCTTGAGACCACATGGCCCTGTCTGGCCATGGAGAAAACAAAGACCTCGAGTTTCTCCAGCCCCCAGAGAGCTGCAGCTCTGAGGCCATCCCAGCTGCAGCTGCTGCTGGTGGGGAACAGCTGCGAAGGAGAAGGCCCTCTTGTTCCTCCACAGCCAGAGAGACCGGGCAGGAGACAGTGGGAGTGGTGTGGAGGGGGAAATGGATAGAGAAAAGGGAGGCATGGAGAAAAGACACGTGTGGTGGTGCAGGGGTGAAGGCAGCAAGGACACAGACGTAGGGACAGGGAGAGGGAATAAGTGGAGTGGGGTGCCAAGGGGAATGGCTGGGGAGAAAGAGGATGAGGGAGAGAAAGATGGAGGGGGGGAAAAGATGGAAGGGGGGAGGGATGGTGGGACAGAGGGGTGGAGAGAAGAAGGTGGGAAGATGGAGAAACAAGGAGAGATGGGAAGGTGGAGGGACAGAAGGGAATGCTGGAGAGGAGGAAGGGGGGCTGAAAGGAGGAGTTGGGGGCCGGGGGGAGGAGGGCAGGAGGGCCGGGACCAGTCGGGACTCACGTAGAGGCGGCGGGCGGCGTGGCCGTAGAGGTGCAGGGCTCGGCTCAGCGACACCCCGGGCGAGCTCTCGTCGTCCCCGGGCCGCAGCCGGGCATCCCCGCGGGCCGGCCCGTACGGCAGGAGCCCCGGGCGGGGCAGGGCTGTCCCCACGGCTGTCCCCACCGCCAGCACCGCCGCCAGCGCCGTCACCACCCCCCGCATCCCGCCGGCACACGAGGGCTCCTCCCTGCGCCGGCACCGAGTGGACCCAGTGGGGCGAACCGGAGCGGAGAAGCTGAGCGGACCGACGGGACGGCCAGGACCCGGCGGAGGGACCCGGAGCCGGCGGGACGAGATGGGGCGCGCCGCTAGTGGGGCGGGATCAACCCGCGGCCGCTCCGCTATTGGATCCCTCAGCCCCAGTCCCAACCAATCAGGTCGTATCCCAAAATCCGCCCCGGGCTGTAAGACCCCCCCCACCACCCTCACCGCCCACCCCCTTCTCCGGGCTGGGCATCCTGGGGGGTGGGATATCAGCGATGCTGCAGAGGGGAGAGCGGGGATTCCCCGCTTCGTGCCTCGCTGCTCCCCGGGACCCCCATTAACCTCCCCCCGCTGTAACGCCCCCGGAGCTGGGCCCGCAGCCAGCCGGGGCCGGGGCCGGGGCGTGGGCGAGAGGCCGTAGCCGCTCCCCGCTCCGTCCCCGCGGATCCCGCTCCCTTGGAGCCGCGCAGAAACGTGACTCCTTATCCACAGGGGACCGGGGAGTTGCAGGGGGGAGGACTGAAAACTGAGCAGCCACAGGGCCAAAAACTGTCGTGCAGCTCAACTGGGAAGTTGTCAGCGAGCAGAGGTCATGGGGTCCCCACACGCGATGGCCTGGGCACGGAGTCACCGCTGTTTATCCTTTCTCAGACCCATCTTCCGTCATCGTCTCCACTCAGAGAGGTCTGGAGGGGTCAACACTTCGAGGACAGGCAGCTGGGGAATTCCCTGGCTTTGAATTTGGGGTGTTGGGCTGGGGGGACCTGCAATGGTGGAGATAAGGACAACCCCAAATCCAGGCAGCTGGACTCACTGAGCGCTCTGGAAATCCATTACAGTCAAAAGTTTGGCTCCATCTTCTTGGAGAGCTCCCTGCTTCCCTGGCCCCAGGCCATTGTTAATATCACATCTGTCCCAAAACGTATACATGCCCGAGGAATGCCAGATAACAAGGAGAGAAGTGTCAAACCCCTAGACTGGTGAGAGAAATAAATCAGGGACACATTCATGGCATTCCTGGTAGGAATCCTCCCAGGGGAAGCAGCTGGATGCCATCCGCGCCATCCCTGTTGTGCTGTTGGGGATTTGTCACTGTGGCCCCTGTTCCCTCCATCCCGGGCAGCATGTGGGCTGCCACAGCCCTGGTATCCTGGAAAGCAGCTCCCACCCGTGCCGGGGCTGGGGACGAGCTGTCCCAGCGAGCATGACCCGGCGGGGGCCGAATCCGGACAGGCTGCCCCCGCTTTGGCTGCAGGCAGCTGGCCGGCTCCAGCCCTTGGAGGGAGACTCCTCGCCTGGCCATAGAAAACCATTAGGGCTGTGAGAAGGGTTCAAGCCAGCTGGACACAGTCTGCAGCCTTCGAGGAGTTCCCTGTGCCAAAAAAATAGACTTTTTTTGAAGCTCAGACAACCCCAGGGCTGTTTCTGGGGAAATCAGGCACCACGAGGGGCTGGAAGCCCCTCTGCCTGGTGAGACCCCAGTCATGATGTCCCTTCCACGGCGAATGGTGGCATTTGGTGGCACCAATGAGGTGGTGGTGGGCAAAGGAATGAGGACAGCCTTGCTGCCCCATGGAAGGTTTGGGGGCTGTTGAAAATACAAACCCATCCATCCTCAGCGGGGTGGAAGTGTCATAGTTTTAAAATGTCTTGCTCTTGCAAGGGAAAGATTTGGGTGGATGACCTGCAGGCTGCTCTGGCTGCTGTCCTGAGACATTTCATTAAGATACTTATCATCTAATGTGTTTTTTGAAGGGTAAATTAACTTGGGTTTGCAAGGGAGGAGCTGATAAGCCTGCAAATTTCCTACACCAGGTCCAGCCAGTGCTGCCTTGTGCCCAGTCAAAAGGGACCCTGCAGGCCCTGAGGACCCTCTGCCATGTGGAAGGGGCAGCTACTGGGCTTTTTGCATAAGCTTTAAGATGCTAAAAAATGCATTTTACCACTCCCTTTGCAAAACTGGCACCAATCAGTTAAAAAAGGAGCAGTTGGGAGGGTGACAGGGATGGGGATGGGGATAGGGACAAGGACAGGGATGGGGATGAGGATGAGATGTGGTTGAGGACTGATAGGGGGACAAGGACAGGAATGGGGATGAGAATGAGGATGGGAGCAAGGATGGGGATGGGGATAAGAATATGAGTGAGTCTGGGAATGGGAATGGGGACAAACTGTGCCTGTTCACACCATGTGCTGGAAAAGGGGGTGCTTGTGGGAACTGATCCCTGTAATTTCTTCCATGTGTGTCAGCAGCGCCTTTGGCTGGGGGGTTAGTCTTGCTCATAGCTTGGGCATAAGAAAAAAAAAATCAATAGGCATTGATTTGGTGGTGTTTTGTGCAGAAACAGATGTGCTGAAGTTGGAGGAGGATGCACTGCAGGACAGGGCTGGGGATGGATCCAGCCTGACCCAAAGCCCCCATCACCATGGACACTTGCTAAATCGGGCAAACCAGGACAAACCGCTCCATGCTCAGCAAACCCCCCTGCTGTGCTTCTGCCAGATGTGGCTGCCAAGGAGGGGGCAGCAACCCCCTGCCCTGCTGAAGGGTCCCAGCGAGGAGGAGGAGGAAGGGCAGGCAAATCCTGCTGTTTTGGGCAGGAAATCCCAGCAGCCTCTTCCCCAAGCCCTGGCAGCCCTGGGATGGCTGAGCCGCTGCGAGCGCTGGAGATAAGGGAAGCAGCAGGAAATGTGCATCTCTCCTGGGATGGCCAGGGAAGGAAACTGATTCCCGGTGACTGGAGCGTGGCTGGAGGCTGCTGTAGAAAGTAAATGCTGCAGGGTGCACAGGAGCCGTTCAGCACTTCGGGATGTGGGGCAGGAACAGGGGTGGTGTGGGGCTGGGGTAGAAGCTGGCAATGTCCAGCTGCCAGCTGGGTTAGTGGGTCACCACAATAATGTCCTCAGAGCATTTCTCCTCCTGGTCATCGGAAACCAGTCCTTCTTGAGGTCGAGCTATTTGGCAGGAAGAGCAACAAATTAGTGCCTCAAACATCCTTCTGCTTCTGGTAGGAAAGAACGCTCGCAGGCAAGAGGTTGTGCACATCTCCCTGAATCAGCACACACAAATTGTTTGGCCTCACGTCCTGAGGAAAAAGAGAGGTCTATCAGGTTTCCACGCCCCCCCATCCTTAATAACTAGAAACTCCTGGAACAATTCCAGCCAAATCTGACAGCAGCGTCTCTGAGGGTCTGTAAAACTAGAGAGGAGAATGAGAGACCCCATTAGCTGCTACCTTGCCTGAGAAAGTGGGTGCAGCCTTGGGTTTGAGCTCAAAGCTTAAACCATCTGAGAAACCCCAACAGGTGCCTGGCTGGGGTGATCCCAGCTTGACGCTGTCAGGAACAACCTCTGATGGTCCGTGGGACCATAACTCCTGGCTGGGCTCACTGTCTTCCTCGTGGCTCTTTCCTTTCCCAGGAACATCCCGCTGGGTGCTGACAGCGAGGAAGCTGTGGCAGAATGGCCGATTCCAGCGCAGTGCCCAACTCTTGGTATTTCCATTTTTGGGAACGGTTTTCATCGACTTTGGTCTCATTTCTTTGAATCAGCTTCACCTCACAACTCATCACCTTCTTGCCCTGTCCAGCTGCTCCCACACACATGGACACCCTTCCACAACAGGTCTGCACCAGAAGGTACATCAGGACTTGCTCAGATGCATCCTTGAGGATGCAAATGTTGCCCAGGTGGGTCTGGAGACCACCAGCCCCAAGGAGCAAGAGCATCCACTGAACACCCAGTGATTCCAGTGGTGCCCAGTATTTAAAAGCGGACTGTAAGAAAGATGGGGACAGACAGCAGGGCCTGTTGTGACAGGACGAGGGGAGGATGCTTTTAAACTAAAGGAGGGAGATTCAGGCTGGACATGAGGAAGAAATTGTTGGCCCTGAGGGTGGTGAGAGCCTGGCCCAGGTTGGCCAGAGAGGTGGTGGCTGAACCATCCCTGGAGACATCCCAGGCCAGGCTGGACGGGGCTCTGAGCAACCTGAGCTGGTGAAGATGTCCCTGCTCGTGGCAGGGGTGGCACTGGATGAGCTTTGAAGGTCCCTTCCAACCCAAACTGTTCTGTGATTCTATTCTTTGATTATACGATCCCACCTACACCCAAGTTTTAATTACTACACTGATTCTAATTACATTCTGTGATTCTAAGGTTTCTGGCCCACACACAGCAGCCTGCAGCACCTGGAGGGTGTCCATCTACCTGCAGATGATTTCCAACCATCACACTCCAACTGTGACTCATGACCCAGCCACACATCTTTCAGCTCATGGCACCAAACATGAGAGGGGTTGTCCTACGGAGAGCTGGGAAGATGGGATGTTAGATCACAGGTGGTTCCATAATAAGGAAAATTATGTTTTTTATAGAAAGAGAGGAAGACGACTTGACCCTGGGCAACTCAGACAAAGCAGAAGTGTGGGAAAGCAGCTCTGTGTGTGGAGAGGAGAAATAATGAAGCCTCTACACTAAAAGGCGAGATGGCAAGTGTTGAGTCTTCCCAGCTGAAAGGTAGCAGAGCTCTGATTTCCCAGCACCCCGGGGACCTGGAGACTTGTGGGATGGAAACACCTCTCTCATGTGGAAAAGCTTCCTGAGGCATCTGGAACCCCAGTCCAAAGAATTGCTCCAGGTTTTAGTTATTTTTATTATTAACAATAGTAATAATTACCTTTTATTCTTTTAAGGCATAAAGGTAAAGAAAGGATGTTTTTTTTAATCTCTGGGACTCTACTTCCTTCCTCTCTCTAAATATTGCTGTAAAGCTGGTTTTGATGCCACAGCTGCCATCCCAAGCCCTGCGAGCCCCCGGTGCTGCTGGCGTGCCAGGAGCTCAGCGCAGAGCTTGCAGGGAGCTTGTGAGCACGCCTGACATGACTGATTCCTGCACACCGTTCCCCCAAGGTTAGCCACAAATTCCTTATTTGGTCCTGGATCCAGCAGACTCGCTGGCAAGGGGGGTTTCATCTGCCGGGGAGAGCAGCCGGGATGGGTTTGTCCTCTATACGCGCTGGGGCTGGAAGCAGGGAGGTGGCAGGCTGGTGACAGGGAGGGAAAATGTTAAGAATAAAATCATCCCACTGACGCACATTTTCAGGTCCCTCTAGTGTTTTTCCCTGCAGCCCAAAGCACATCAGGGAGAGATTGCCTCTCCCCATCACTCCCCGCAGCAGGTCTGGTCCTACCCCATCCCCATCCCAGGGATCTGATGCAGCTTTGAGACACTTCTCTGGGTGTTTATAGCCCAAATCAAGAGCCCTCTTCAGAATTAGGCTTTATTTGCTGTATGAATTAGGTGTCCCTGGGACCTGCCCACCCCAGCTGGGGGAGAGCAGGGAGTCTGGGGGGAGCTGGGACCCCATGGCATGTCCAGGGAGCACCACCAGAGCTGGGGTCCAGACCCTGGTCACCCCTTGCTCTTCACCCAAACATCTCTTCCCATGGCTCTAACAAATTCAAGGCTCTCCCCAAAACCTCTCTGCAGCTCATCTCTCCTCGCCTGACCTCCTCAGGCCTCCAGCCCTGACCCCTGCAGCACCCGAATGCTCCAGGGTGACTAATCCCAGCAATTAGCCTCGTTCCCTGCATTTATCTCCTTCCTGCCTTTGTCTCATCCTGACAGCCTCTCCGAGCAAATATGCTTTTAGCCACATTTTCCTGGCTCCAGCTCTCCTGCCAGGCTTTGTCCCATGGACCCTCTCCGAACTGGGTGAAGAGGTTATTCTCCTCCATAACGTGTCCCTTCCGACTGCTGTGATCAAACCAGTGACCAAAAAAGAAGCCCCCAGCAGCGCCGAGGTCACCCCGGCCCCGGGCAGCGGATGGGCCAGCTCCAACTGGAGGCAATAGGATTTGTTCTTTAAATCGAAGACTGATGTGGACCCAGGGGCATGTCATGCTAGAAGGGATTTTAGGGCTGAGTGATCCAACTAAATGGGGACAGAGTGCTTGGGCCAGCCTAAAATTCAATGAGAAATAGTGAAACACAAATTCAATGGGAAATAGCGAAACACATGGGCAGCACATTTGGGAATTGCCTTCTTGTGTTCCTCAGGACAGGCTGTGCATCCGCAGGGCAGCTCTGTGGACCCACCAAATTTCAGAGAGACGTAAACTCTCACATGTAGGCTTGACCAGCCTCCCATGCCTAAAAAAGCAAGCCAGGCTGCTTTAAATTAACTTTTTTTTTTCTTTTTCACTTCAGGATCCATGTCCTCTTAAAGTGAGTTTCAAAACCTACCAGGATATTTCCCTATGGAGTTTTGGGCAGCTCTGCAGCACGTCTAACCCTGCTGAGGGCTGTTTTGCTTTGCTTGGGCTTCTTGGGTGCTTTTGTCCCCATGTGGTCCCTTCCCTGCAGCACTTTGGGTGCTTCAACGGATGAGCCCAGGTGGGGATCTCACCTCTGGTCTGGGGGCTCCATGCAGAGTGGGAACATGAGACTCAGACAACAATTGAGAGGTTTGTCATACGATGCTACGCAGGATGCTGCACATGTCAGGGGATGAAGTTCCCAGGGGTGATGGTCCTCACCTCTTTGCAGTAGCTGCGTCAGTCTTCAAGTGAAGTAAATCACAGAATCACAGAGTGGTTGGGGTTGAAGGGACCTCCGAAGATCACCCAGTCCAACCCACCTGCTAACGCAGGGTCACCAGAGCAGATCAGACAGGTCGGTCCAGGTTTGAATGTCTCCAGAGAAGGAGACTCCACAACCTCTCTGGGCAGCCTGGGCCAGGCTCTGGCACCTCACAGGAAAGAAAATTCCCCTCATGTTCAGATGGAACCTCCTGTGTTTCAGTCTGTGCCCGTTGCCCCTCACTCTGTCGTTGGGCACCACTGAACAGAGTCTGATCCATCCTCTGACACCCACCCTGGAGATATTTATCAGCAGAAACAAGATCCCTTTGCTGACCCAGGGCCGGACTCAGTCCCCGCCCAGGGAGTTGAGCGCTGGATTTAATTTCCACTATTTAAAGGGGGAAAAAAAACAAGTGGAATTTTCTGCCGGATCTCTTTCCTGGTGCAGGGCAGCGCCCGGCGAGGAGGGCATGGGGAGGACGGCGGGGCCGGGGCCGGTCCCGGAGCGCGGCCCCGTCCTGTCCCGCAGCTCCGCGGGCCCGGCCGCCGCCTGCTGCCCGCCCGTGGGGCTGCACCCGGCCGGGCACGCACGGCAGCTCATGCTCTCACACACACACACACGGGCGCACACACACACACGGAGACCCCCTCCCCCCCCAACCACACACATCCCGGTACACCAGCCCCCAGCCACGCAGCACCGCGCTGCACCCACCCGCACCCCACCAACTGGCTGCAATTGTCTTCCTTTTTCCACCTTTTTCCAGCTTTTCACACTTTTTCCCACATTTTTCCTTCTCCCTTCCTTCCTTGATTTATCTTTTCCCACTCTCCCATCCTTGCTCACTCCTTTTCTGCCTCATTTTCTTCCTCTCTTCATCCTTCCTGCCTTCCTTTCTTCACTTCTTTCCCCCTCATTCCCTTTTCCCTCCTTCCTTTCTCCATCCCCTCCTCCCACCCTTCGTTTTTCCACTATTTCCCTTTTTCTTCCTCCTTTCCCTCCTTTTTTTAACGTCATTCACCCTTCCTTCCTGCCTTTCCCCACCCTTTCCCTTTTTTCCTTTTTCTTTTTTTTCCTTCATTTCTTCTTCCCTATTTCCCTTCTTCCTTCCCTCCTTTATTTTTTATTTCCTTCCTTCCACCCCCCCATCCCTGCCCCTCCAGCCCCTCTCCCCCTGTTCAGCCTATCCTTCCCCTCTGGCAGGGCCAATTCCCACCTGCTCTCACTCTGGGGGTGCAGGGGACCCCCAGACCTCTCCACACCCCCCTGCTCTCTCCACCACACCCTGTCCGGGACAGCGCGTGAAGCAGCTGCCCCGTGACTCGTCCCTGGCTGTGCTGAAAACGCCACCCAGTCCAAACCACTTTCCTTGCTGGTTCCGGTCAACCCACGCCTGGGCCAGCCCCTGCCCTGGGTTTTTGGGGCTTGTGCAATTGGGGAAATATTGCTCCACCGTCCGCTCCTTGCCCAACACCTTCCAACCCCGGCCCTGCCGGCTTTTTCCCCTTGTTTTCCTTCCTTTGGCAGGCTCTGGCCACAGCGATGATGCCGGCAGGTCCCCGAAATGCAGCAGGAGGAGGTGGCCACAGCACCAGACCTGCTGCCCCCCGAGGGCCTAAGCCGACCACTGCCCATGGCTTTTGACAGATTTCCTGGCTATTTCCAAGGGCTATTTTCTCCTCTGGCTGAGCAGCGCTGCAATAACACAGCTGGAAATAATCACCAGGGTTTCTCCTGCCTGGGTCACCCGATGACTCAGAGTGGGTCTGTGTTCCCAGCTTGCACCCCAGCAGCCCCTCAAAGCCCCCCTCTCCTGGGGGCACCATCACAGTCGGGATGAGGGGATACGAGGACCAGCCCTGCCAGGTGCTGAGATGTGCCAGCTGCCGCTTCTGCCTCTAACAGCCAGTTTAAATTGGGGTGTTTGGGCATGTTTAAGATGTTCAGTGCATCTTCCCAACAAAGAAAACACATCCCCCTCGGAGGAAAAGCACTGGGGTATCACCAACTTGGGTGCTTCCCATCCCTGCACCCCAAATCCATGGCTGCAGCACCCTGGGTGCCTCCCAAAGCGCTCATTGTATTGTCTGGGCCATGGGGTCACCCACCTGTCCACACCAGGGAGCTGCAAATCCCCAAGTCCCACCACCTGGAAAGAGTTGAAAGGCTGGTGGGTGTTTAGTTGGAGGAAACCAGAGCAGGGGAAGACGTGGGAATGGTCAGAAAAGGACACTGGGGAGGGGACAGTGATGCCCTGCTCCTGTCCCCTGGGGGACTGGTGTCCCCAGGAAGGAGACCAGGGCTGGGGTGCATGACCAGGGCTGGGTGAAGAAGCACCAAACAGTGGTGATGGAGCACTCCTGAGCAGGGTTCTCACCGCAGTACCTTCCCAGCCTTGTTTTCTTGACATGCGAATATCCAGCAAAAGCTGCCAAAAAGCCGCCGTTCCTGGCAAGCCACATCCTCCGTCCAGCTCCCCGGCACGTCACCCACCGCCTGCCAAAACCCTCCCTGCCTCTAAATTAGGTTATTCAGACACCACTACAAACACTTCCAAAGCGAGTGCTGAGCTGGAGGAAGGCGAGAACATCACAGTACGGCCGCCCCGAGCCGCGTTGCTGACAAAAAGCAGGCGGACGCGTCTTCTCTGGGCAGAACTGTCTCTTCAGGGAAAGCCGGGCTTGGCAATAACACAGCAGTGGGACATCGCCGTCCCTCGTTGCCACCCGGCTGGCAAGGAGAAGCCGTATGGGGTCAAGCAAGAGTTTTGGAAAAAAAAACCCTGAAATTCCTTGCAGATGCTTCAAGTTTTTCCAGCACCTCATTTGTCTTCAGGGCTTTGTGGCATGCTGCTTTTTCTTCCGCTGTGGGTTGTTTTTATTCTGCCTTTTTTTTCCCCCATGTCCACCAGGAATGTGACCATCACATCGGAAGTGTGACAAACAAGAGAGATTCATCCTACGTGGTGATGAGACTTTCTCAAAATCATTTTCCCCTTCCAAGTAGCTGCAATTTATGCAAATTAACTGAAAGATGAGTTAAACGGGGACTTGGTGCATCTGGCTGTCCACACTGCTTTCTCTGCCGTGGGCAAGGAAGGAGGGAGATGTGTCTGCGGTTATGTTCCTGGCTGCACATTGTGCCCGTGCTCAGCGTCAGACCTTCCAGCAGTGGGTGAAGGAGCTGGGATCGAGTGAAAATCACCCCTCCCACCCTCTGCCAGCCCCAGCCATGGCTGCACCCAGCACCTCGGAGGTATGGGTGGACCAGGAGATGGTCCCAAAAAGCCTTCCTCACCCCAGTCTTTTCCATCACTACAGCACCGAGTGGTGCGAGGACGGGAACAGCAGCATCCTCTGGTACTTCAGGGTTTACAGCCACCTGGTGCATTCGGGGGCAGCACTCACCTCCAAAAAGGGCTGAGTTTTGTAATGGTTCTTCCTCCTCTCCCCAGGCAACTCCTTTTCTGTTGAATTTGGCCTTCATCCGGCAGGCTAGTGTCTGTTGAGGGACTTCTCAGTGGTGGTGGAGAAGCCCGGCACTTTGGTCTCATCTCCATGAGAGCAGATGGGGAGCAATGTTCCCTTTGCAGGAGTGTGCAGGGTCATCGCTCAGCCAGCAGCACATCCCTGGGTGATGAGGAACAGTGTCCCATAATGTCCTCAATGAAGGGGAACAGCATCCCATAACATCCTCAGTGCAGGAAGGGAAGTGAAGCCCAGATGTTTGACTTGTGGAGGCAGCTCCTGTGGATGGAGGCAGCTTGCCTGGGCTGGGTTTTGGTTCAAGAAGGCATGTCACTGCTCTGAGCAAGAAGAAGAGATGTTCTTTCCGCATGCAAGATCCAGCCTTGGGAACCATCCTCCTTGACATCTGCAGTGTTGCAGGGCTGGCACCAGGGTCTGGGACAGACACCATCCTCTTGGCCCTTAGGAGTCAGTAAATCAGCTCTCCTGTGCTGCTGGGCTCTTCTTCCCAAACCTCATCCTGGGGAAAACCTGAAGGATCCTCATGCTGCTCCATGCTGCCGAGATCACCCCAAAAGGAGGATCCCAGACCTGGAATGAGCTGCCGTGTGCTCTGCAGAGCAGTGAACTCCCCGGGTGCTGGCAAGCCGTCTGCTTGGGTGTGTTTTCAAGGATATTGCTCAGATTACTTCCCCAAAGCAGCTGAATTTCTTCTCCCCTGGGCCCCAGGCAGGACGTGGCCACTGGGTTCACGTTCAGCCCTAGTGAGGGCAGCACCTCAACACCACACATGTGTGAGCACCAAGCTGCAACAAGTTTTTATCTTGATATCTTCCAGAACTGGGGCTCTCACCAGCCACAAATGGTCCCTGCCCTTTCTGTCAGAGAAGGCTTGAAGTCAGCAGCTTCCTTCATGCAATATGAGAAATGCAGTCCACCACTAAATCATGCCAGGACTGATGTCTGGCCCCTCTGACTGCCTTTCCCACTCCTCCTGTCATCTTGATACTTTCCTGTGCTTTGTGTACGCTCATTCAGAGCAGCGAAAAGGGGCCTGAAAGCAGACAACCGTGGTTTCGTGCTTATTCATCATCACATGTATTCTGCAAGCTGTGGTATGTGTTATGTCGTGGCGTTTCTGCAGCTAGAAAGGCCACTTTCTTTTCCTGGAAGAAGCTTTTGGCACTTCTCACGGAGTTTCCTGGGGTAGCTGAGCACAGCCACAGGCATGGAGAGGCTGGAACCCCCGCAATGGGGGGCTCAGCAGCGGTACCCCCACACAGCAGGCATGAGGGATGGGGTGCAGGTAGAAGTGATGCCTGGCCAGATTAAAGGCTCGAGTGTGGGATGTCTCCTGAGTCATACAGAGGCACAGGCACCCCTGTACTTGTAACCCCTCCAGCGGCTTGGCCCAGCTCCTCACCCATAACCATCTCTGGGGCTCAGCCCTGACTCCTCACCTACAGACCCTACAGGGGCTCAACTCCAGCTCTTGACCCTGTATCCCCCTCCAGAGACTCAGCCCCTCTCCTCTACCCTGCACCCCCCACAAGACACTCAGACCTGGCTTCTTAGCTACAACCCCCCCAAAGAGGCTCAGCTCCCTGCCCTGCACCCCCTGTCCTCCAGGGACCCAACCATGCTCCCCTTACCCAAACTCTCCCCTCTACGCTATAACCCGCCCCTCGAGGAACTCAGCTATGGCCCCCTTACCCATAAGCCCACGCCCAGGGACTCAGCCCCCACTCTCTACCATGTACTGCTGCCCCCCCAAGACACTCAGCCCTGGCCCCTTACTTGCAGTCCCCCAAAAGTCTCATCTCCAGCTTCCTGCTCTCTAACCCCTCCGTCAGCGATTCAGCCCCCGTTCTCTGCCCTATACACGCCGCCCCTGCAAGACACTCAGCCCGGGCCCCTTACTTGCAGCCCCCTAAGGGGCCCGGCTCCAGCTTCCTGCCCTGTAACCCCCCCGCAAAGGGACTCAGCCCTTAGCCCCTCACTCGTAACCCCTCCGGGACTGAGTCCCTGTCCTCCATCCCACAATCCTCCCTGCCCAGGGACCCGTAACTCCCCCGGGACTCAACCCTGACCCCCTTCTCTTCCCCTCTCCCGGGGTTTTCCGCCGGCCCGCAGCCCCAGCTCTCCCTGGGGACCGGCGCATCCCCCTGCCCCGCAATCACCCTCCGCCATCCCGAGGGGGGTGGGGGCAGGCAGCGGGAAGGGGCCGCCCCAGGGGCCGTACCCGGTCGTTCCGCACCGCCTCTCCCCTCCTTCCCCCCGTCCCTCCCTCCGCCGCCGCGGGCCGCCCGCCCCGCCGGGCCAGTCGCCGCCGGCAGCCGCGGCGCAGCCCCGGTGCGTTCACCCCGGTGCGTTCACCCCGGTGCCGATGCGGGACGCCCCATCCCGGTGACCGGATTATCCCGATGGAGACGGAAGGTTACAAATGCCGTAACAGCCGGTACATCGAGAGCGGGCAGTCGGCGGTGCCCGGGTCGGTGTTATTCGCTGCCGGCTTGTTGGGCAACGTGTTGGCGCTTCTGCTGCTGGGCCAGCACCGGCGGAGGTCGCGGTCGCCCGGTGGTCGCCCACCGCGGGTCTCCGCTTTCTACGTGCTGGTGAGCGGGCTGGCCGTCACCGACCTGCTGGGCAAGTGCCTGCTCAGCCCCATCGTGCTGGCTGCCTACGCCTACAACCGCAGCCTCAGTGAACTGGGACCCAGTGGGCGCAGCGAGGGTGAACCGGGTGTCCTCTGCCAGCTCTTCGCCTTCTTCATGGCCTTCTTTGGGCTGGCCCCCACCTTGCTGCTGCTAGCCATGGCTCTGGAGTGTTGGCTTTCCCTTGGACATCCTTATTTCTACCGACGGCATCTCACCCGGCGGTTGGGTGCGATGTTGGGGCCCGTGGCAGCGGGGCTCTGCGCCCTTTTTTGCGCCCTGCCGCTGCTGGGTTTTGGGGTGCCCATGCAATATTGCCCTGGGACGTGGTGCTTCATCCGCATGGCCGGCGGTGGACCGCGCCAGCTTGGCTTCCCCGTCCTCTATGCCAGCCTAATGGGCCTGTTGGTGTTGGCCATCGGCGCCTGCAACGTGAGCAGCATGCGGCACCTCTACGGCATGGCCCGGCGGCAGCCCCGCCGCGGCCCCCCCGCCACTGCCACCCCGCACATGGAGGAGTTTGACCACCTCGTCCTGCTGGGACTCATGACTGTCCTCTTCACCATCTGCTCCCTGCCGCTCATCGTGAGTAACCCCACCAGCCCCCTCCCCCAGAACAGCCCCTTGCACTGTCCCCCTGTACCCAAAAGTTCATGTAGTTGCCTTGCCACGGCCAAATATCCACCACCCCATCCCTGGGGGTCAGTTCTTGCATTAACTCCCCTGGAAAATAATCTCTCTCCCTGCCATCTCCTCCCACAGGGGCTGGATTGTTACTTTGCCGCCCCAGAGTAGTCCCTCACCTTGCCCATGGGGCTCAGGTCATTGCCTAAAGCCCCTTGGAGTAACACTCCCTCCAGCACCACTCAGGCTGGGAAGGGGGACATCAGGTTGTTGGTTTTGCCCTTTGGAATAAACTCTGGCATCACCACCTGCTCCTGGGGGCTTTGCCCCCGCTCTGAACACTGCCCAGGCTGTCAGCAGGGTTCATGTTGTTGCCTAAACCCCCTTGGAATAACGCCCCCGTCACCACCACTCTGTCCTGGGGGGTCAGATTGTTGCTTTGGCCCATTAGAATAAACCCTGGCACTATCACCCACTCCAGGAGCTGTCGGGGGGGGCTCATTGTTTTAGTCCCTCCTGAATCCCCACTACTACAGCCCCGTCTCTGAGTGTCACATTATTGCTTTAACCCCCTTGGAATAACCCCCCCGTCCCCAGCACCACCATTCCGTTCTGGGAGGTTGCCCCCCTTGAGTATCTGCAACCAGCACCACACCTCTTGCGGTTGTTTTATTGCTTTAATCCCCACAGAATAACATCACACCCCCCCCCCCCCCCGCCCCTCCATCACCACCGATCTGACCTAGACTTTCCAGGAAGGTAGTGTCATTACTTTTGTCCCCTGTGAGCGTCCCCCATCCTTTCTCAGGGGTCTGGTCATTGCTTTAACCCCCATGGAATAACCCCCAGCACCACCACCTTGTCCTGAGGGTGGGTTCATTGCTTTAAGCCCCATGGAATAACCCCCCCATCACCATCACTCTGTCCCAGAGGTGTTTGGGGGGGAATATCACATATTTACTTGGGTCCCCTCTGAATATCCTCCACCCCCTCTCAGGGATCTGGTTGTCACTTTAACCCCCATGGAATAACCCCAGCACCACCATCCTGTCCCAGGACAGGGGAGTTAATTCATTGCTTTAACTTTACTGGAATAACCCCCCATCACCCTCACCCTGTCCTGGGTAGGGTCATTGCGTTGCTCCCCCAAGAATACCCACCACAGCACTATCCCATTCCTAGGGTTTAGTTCATTGCTTAAACCTCCCCATCACCACCACTCTGTCCTAGAAGTGTTGAAGGGGTTGGGTAATCATTTTGGCCCCCTCTGAATATTCCCCATCACGTCCTAGGGCGTCTAGTTGTTTCTTTAAGCCCATTGGAATAACACCCCCCCCATCACCACCACCCTGTTCCTCTGGGGTTGTCCCAGAGATATTGGGGATGTCAGTTCATTGTTTTAACCCCTTGAAATAACTCTTCCCCCATGCCTGTTCCTAGGGAGGCTGGTTCACTGCATTAGACCCTTCAATAACCCCCGTATTCCCACTCCCTCCCTGTCCCACAGGTGCTGGATAGATCCAGATCCCTTTGAACCACGCTGGGTTTCCCAATCTGAGGGAAAAACTCCCTGAAATCCTCCCCCTTCTTCCCTAGGAGTGGGGGTCCCACTGGTGGGGTGGGAGTGGGAGACTCCCAGCATGACAGTGCCCTTGTTGCCCACCCCCCCAAGAAGTGCCCCATGTCCCAGGGTTGGATCTGCGGTGTCACCTCGCTGCCACCAACTGTGAGCAGAGCTGGTGCAGCAGTGGGGGTTGTCCCAAAATCAGGAGGGTATGGGTGCTGCCACTGCCCTAGGTGACAACGTCCACCACTACTCCCTGTCCCCTCTGTTACACTCTGGAGCTGTATCATGACACACCAGCAGCCCCAGTATGACTGGGCTCATACTGGTTTTGGAATAACCCCAGTGGTCCTCAAACAAGCAGGGCTTCAGGCTGGACCTGGAGGTGGAGGAAGGACCTTGACCCAGCTAGGGTCACCATCCAGCTCTGCTCCAACTGTGTTATCCAACGGACACCTGATCTGATACCCATCGCAGTGGGGGACAACCCAAACGGGATGTACCAGCCTCAAGGGATGCGCAGCACCCACCACTGCAGCCTGCAGAGATTGGATGTTCCCTTTACCCAGGAAAAATCCCAGTTCTGGGACCAAATCTTCAGCTCTAACCTCCTGGCCCCAAAGGGGACATGGTGTCCCTGTGCTACTGCAGTCACTGACCCATCCCCAACTCCCAGTTTTAGGGTCTGCAACCCACAACATGTCCTGATTCGATGCATACAGGTATTGGGGGTTAAAACTTCTTTTTGCTGTCCCCACGAGAATCTTTTTCCTCCCAGCTTTAACACTGCAGTGAGATCTTTTCTCATTTTTCCTTTCTTTATTTGTTCACCAGATCCGGGCGTACATGGGGGCTTTTGCTGCTGATTTCAACGAGAACGCTGACCTCAGTGCCCTGCGCTTTCTCTCTGTCAACTCCATCGTGGACCCCTGGGTTTTCATCATCTTCCGCACCTCTGTCTTCCGCATGTTCATCCGCAGGCTTTGCCGGAGGCTCCATTCCCGGAAAGCCACCCTTAAAGGACCGGTCCCTGGTGGGGACAACCAGTTTTGTCCCCCGGGATGGCGCAGGACAGACACCCCGCAGCTTGGTTTTCCCTGAGTGCGTGGGGTTGGCAGAAGCCAGCAGCTGCTGGTGAGGATGAGGAGCGAGTCTTCGGCCCCGGAGCATCCCAGGGCTGTTGCAGGAGGGGACGGTGTCCAACTCGCAATGAGGGGTGGGCACCAAGTGTTTTTGGCCCCTCCCCAGGCTGTGTTTCACCCCGGAGAGGAACCAGGTGTTGGTCCTGGGTGCCTGTGAATATTTCCGAGCAGCAGCACTTTGTGGAGCGTTTGGGGAGCACTCGGCCCCAGGAAAGCAAGAGGGTTTTGGTGTGTGGCTTCAGGGCAGCGGGGACGCACAGGGAGGAGAGATGTGTGTGTGCGTCCATAGAATAAAAGTGTTTGGGAGCCCTGCTCCATCGCCTCATCCTGTGCATGGGCCCCTTCCACGCCGAGGGGGGTTCTCCAGGGCTGGTTTGGGGTATCCCTGGCCTGGGCAAGGTGGGGTGTGAGGGAGATTTTGGAGTTGTGGAGACTCAGAAACTTGAGCAGCAGCTTATGACTGTGTTAAGGAGCCAAAGGGCACACAGGGTCCTTTGCCTGGATGCCCATTGTCCCTCCCCGGGATGTCCATCATCCCTCCCCTAACCCTCTATCCCTTGAGCAGGGCTGTGGATTCTCAGGAGCAATTTACTTTTCTCTCAAAAATTGATTCCTCCAGGCGCTAATGTTGCATTTGTGTTACTCAGATGGCTACCTGTCCTGCTGTAATTATTTTAATTTGGTGTCTGTGATGATCCGGAGCCTTATAAGAGCAGTAATTGAGAGAAAGCAGAGCCTGGGATGTATAACCTCGCGGCATAAGCATGCAAGCAAACCATCATTTTAATGAAAGATCCATTTCCCCTCAACCACACGTATTAAATAGATTTAATATCTGCCTCAAGTGACCATTTAGGCCAAAAAAATTATGATAACCAAAGTCTCCATCTGCTTAGTGTCCGTGAAGGAGACAGGGCAAATACTTCTCCTCCTCTATTTAGCTAAGCCTTGCAAGGTGTAGTCGTGTTCCTGCCAGTTCTCAAGCCATATTTACTCCTGGTGTCAAATGGATTCTGGTTTTTGAAGGAGGAAACTCATGCAAATCTATCTTGAGGCCTTTTGGAGGTGACCTGGTTGGGTTGGCTCTTTTTTTGACCTGCCAGGCTGTCCTGGCTGGAGAAAAGGGCAGACCTACCTTTTGGGATGTACTTGGGGGGACCTGCAAGCTCAGTGCCTCTCGTCGGTGTTTTGTAGGGAGAAAGAAAAGAAATGAGGCTTGGTTCGTGTACAGGTTTCATATTACTGGTGTGTTATTGACTTGGAAATGGCTCACGTGGGACTGCAGAGTCAACAGCACCCAGCCTGCATGGTGGCTTTCGCCAGACCTGTTTCACCATGGCAGAATGAAGGCCAGGTGAGATAATGGTTCTGCAAAGTCTTGCTGTTGTCCCCTCTGGCCATAGAAACATAGAACAGTTTGGGTTGAAGGGACCTTCCAAGCTCATCCAGTGCCACCCCTGCCATGAGCAGGGACATCTTCACCAGCTCAGGTTGCTCAGAGCCCTGTCCAGCCTGGCCTGGGATGTCTCCAGGGATGGTTCATCCACCACCTCTCTGGCCAACCTGGGCCAGGCTCTCACCACCATCAGTGAAAAAAAATTCTGGGATTTCCTCCACCATATGGATCCATACATCGCTCAGGACAAATGGACCAGGCATGGTCAGGCAGTGACATGAGCTGTGTGTGATCGGTGTGCGCCCAGGCTGAGACAGGTCATCATCTGCCCATGACCCTAACGAGGATTCACTCCTAGAGAGGTTCCTGCACCACAATGTGTGGATTTAGAGCCCAGGGCAACCATGCTCCATGGAAAGCAGTAATTGAATTAAAAATAAATAGGTTCTTTATTAAGGTGTGTGAATGCAGACTCCACCCGAGCCCCGAGATAATGTGCACACCACGGTGTCTGACCCATCCATGACTTTATCATCAGAGGGAAGAAATGGCTTGTGGGCTGCCGGGGTGACACCTCTGTCCCTGCACCATCCCCACTCCCTGGCTGGGTCTGTGCACGTCTCGGCAACCTTGGCACACTTGTCTGGGTTCTGCAGCGCTTTTAATCGACGTTGTGCCCTTCCTGCTGTCCTGCCTGCCCTGGGAGCAGACTTGGAGGCTCCAGCCGGGCACCGCTGCGTCCGGGCAAGCCCAGCTCCGGCTGCAGCCAACAAGGTTTGCATTGGCGGCTGAGGGCCAAGCCGCCCTCCCAGCAGATAAATCACTTATCGACGTGTTGCTGGGACCTGAGACTGCGATATCGCCGTCCTCTCCAGAGATGGCAGCACGTCCCCAGCCAGGGATGGGCTCAGAGCACGCTGGGCACCGCCGCTGCGAGGAGAGGGGCTGCCGCTTTTTCTTTTGGTTAACCCATTTTTTAATGCCCAGACACATATGGTTTAGGGCTTCAAGGAGTTACATAGAAGCTCAGAGCCCTTTCCTATTACAGAGCTTGGAAAATATTAAAATAAATTAAAAAAAAAAAAAAAAGAAAGAAAAAAAAAATCCCTGCAACACGCGGTTTAGTTGTAAATGTTGCTAAACAGGAACCGAAAAAAGCCCAGAGGCTCAGGGCTCTCCGGCCAAATGCTGAGGAGGTGAGAGCTGCCGTGTGAGCCAGTCTCCATCGCATCCTCCCACCAGGCTCCTCGCATGGCTCAGCTGGTCCCCACGGGCCCCTCTGTGCCAGACGGCTCCTTTGCCAGCAAGCCTCAAAGGGACGGAACTGACACTTAATGGAGGCAATAAAGTGATGCTGCTCAGCTCAGGGCTGTGGCTCACACTACGATGCTCTTTTTGGAGATGTTGTGCCATGCCTGCTGCCCTCCAGCACCACCAGCTGCCCTGCCCCATGCTCACAGCATCACCAGCATCCTCTAACCCTGCATCCCACTCCTTTCCTGGACATAAATCAAGCATAGCCAGTTGTTTGTTATTTGTTTTTTTTTTTAATTTTCAGCTCATGAAATCCAGGCACAACTTCTCACAAGCTGATTTCCCAGCAAATTGTTTAGTTCTTGCAAAGAGCCCTTTTAAAATTATTATTATTTTTTTATTGTCTGCCTGCATTTTTCTGGCCATTCGGGAAGCAGGAGGCACGTGCCTGGGCAGGCAGCAGCGCCGGGGCTGCCAGGATGCTCATCAGCCTGCAGGGATGTAAGATGCAACCAGCTGGTGAACAGTTGGGTATTTTTTTAACCCAGGTGCTTGCACAGAACAGCAAGTCAAGGCAGCAAAATCTGGATGTGCCACGTCGGTGCTCAGCCCTGCTCTTTTCCAGGGTGGTGAACGAGGCCGCTGGCAGCACTGGTGGGCAAGGTAAGAAACGGGGCTTTGGAAGAAAAACAATATCTGGCTTTGCTAAACACAAGTCAGATGGGTTTTTGGTTTAAAAGGGTTGAAATCCACCCATACAGTCTATCCCTCCCTGCACAGGAGGGCTGGTCTCCTCCCTGCCCACCTTTAAAACCTTCTAGGGATGGAGCAGGATCCCAGTGCCCTTCCCAGCCATAGGCAGCAAAGTCCAGAGGTTGAATCCTCTTAGCTACCTGGTTTATATGAAATTCATGCAGCTTTCCTACAATCCTAGAGTTTTTTTTTTCTCAAAGTGGGTCAAGCCTGGAAATCTTCTCTTAGGGAAAACAATGCCAACGACCCTTGGGAGAACATACGGTCCTTGTTAGTGGCAAGACACCTGTAGATAAAGATGGAAGCAAAAGCAAGAAAATAAACACTTCCCAAGAAACAAGACAGATTGTACCAACTGGCGTATTCCTGGTTTTGAGCTGAGGAGAGAAAGAAAAAAAGAGAAAAGCCCAGCAGTTTTCCTGTTATTGCAAAAATATCCCATCAGAGGCAACTGCCGGTTGAGAAGCCCCAAATGGGTATTTAAGGCTCCATTAGCTGCCAGCAAAAATGAGCTCCAGAAGATGCCAAAACCCCTTCCTGAACTGTGACATGAAACACCAGAAAGAAGTGGGAGGTTGGGAAAAGCCTTGGAGCAACCACCCAATGGAGTGTCTTCTGCTCAGAAAAGGTCTCCGTGCACTGCTCGGATGGACCAGGACAGGGCTCGGCCTCAGCTCCATTTTTTAACCTGATTTTTGTGGACACCACAGAGGGCTGAATGTTTCATCAGGCTGGACATGAGGAAGAATTTTTTGACACTGAGGGTGGTGAGAGCCTGGCCCAGGTTGTCCAGAGAGGTGGTGGATGAACCATCCCTGGAGACATCCCAGGCCAGGCTGGACGGGGCTCTGAGCAACCTGAGCTGATGAAGATGTCCCTGCTCATGGCAGGGGTGGCACTGGATGACCTTTGAAGGTCTCTGCCAACCCAAACTATTCTATGGTTCTAAGAAACTCTGAAAAGATTACCATTGGATGGTCCATTGTGGTTGATGTTCTTCCAGCCTGGTCTTTGACTTCACCCATTGGGTGCGAGAGTCACCCTGACCAGCCAGTGAGCACCCTGCGTGGACACCCACGTCACCCAGCTTGGGGACAGAGCGGGACACCACAGCCATGAGTGTAATCCCAGAAGGAGATGCTGGAGGTGGAGCACCCCTCTGTTGGGAGAGGAAAATACAGACAGAAGGTGTTTGGGGAGGAGGTGGTTTTGGCTGCTCGTTCTGGCTCCATCACGAACCCTGGCTCCAGGAGAAATGAGCTTGGAAGGTCCCTTCCAACCCAAGCTATTCTGTGATTCTATGATGCTCTGATCCAGCTCTCTGCATACAAACAGCATCACTCTCATGGCTGGATCTGTCCACATGCTTTTGTGCTCTGCTGGATTAGGTCTACAGGGCTGGGAACAGGGTTAAAAAGTCCTGGGATGGGTGTTTTTCTGGCCCATCTGCATGCAGGGTTAGTCTGGATGTCAGCTAAAACACCTTCCCCTCTATCACACCCATTGTTTTGGCCACAGGAATGGGGAGGGCTGGGGCTGCGGGTGCCCTGCTACCGTCAAGGTGACTGTGCATCCTCCCCAAGGTGCTGAAGAAGCCTTTGAGCTGCATGACATAAAAAACCAAAGCGAGGAGTAGGAATGGCTCATCGGAAATGGAGGTGCTGTCACAAACCACAGCTCACCGAGCACTGGAGTTTGCCATGTACCATATTTCCTTTACGAAGTTCCTGTTACAAAAGCAAAGTTTAAAAAAAAAAACAACAGGCAAAATGTGCTTGTGGCAGCAACCTGCCATGTCCATGCCCGGGCTGATCTATGCTGCATCATTTCACTGGAGTTTGGGGGAACCAGAGCACTTTGTGAGGACAGTTTTCTCTTAGGTCGTGGGTGAAGGGGTGCACCTAAACCCTGCCTGACCCCCAGCTGAGCTGGGTCCCAGCTCGGGGGCCAAGGGAAAGGCTTTGCTCTAAGCAAGGTGGCCAGAGGACTGGGGTCACAACTGGGGAAATACTTGCTCCAGGGAGACCTTATTGTGGCCTTTTAGTACTTAAAAGGGGCCGATAAGTAAGAAGGGGACAGACTATTAGTAGGGTTTGTAGTAACAGGACAAGGGGTGATGGTTTTAAACTAAAGGAGGGGACATTAAGGCTGTACATGAGAAAGAAATTGTTGCCCCTGAGCATGGTGAGAGCCTGGCCCAGGTTGGCCAGAGAAGTGGTAGATGAACCATCCCTGGAGACATCCCAGGCCAGGCTGGACGGGGCTCTGAGCAACCTGAGCTGGTGAAGATGTCCCTGCTCATGGCAGGGGTTGGACTGGGTGAGCTTTGAATGTCCCTTCTAACCCAAACTGTTCTCTGGTTCTATGAAATACTATGCAGCAGCCAGAGTTTCCTCTGGCATCTTCTGAGCCTGAAGCCCCAGCAGAAGAAGCTTTCCTGGAGCTGGGATTTGGGGCCGGTGAACCATGTTCAGCAAGGCTTGCAGTGAGAAGAAGGGTTCCCTCTGATGTCACCCCCACAGCCCACTCCTGACCAGACACTGGCCGCAGGCAGGACCCCCATAGGGAGTTCTGATGACATATGGGAGAAGGGGCAATGAGGACATGGTGTGGGGCTGGCCATGGGGCAGGGAGTTCTCCGGGGTCTCTGAGCACCACCAGACCCACCTGCACAGCCCAAGCTCAGCTGTGTCTCCCTGGTAGCCCACCCTGCACCAGGCTGGTGGAAATGGCACCAAGGCTCATCATGCCACGGGGTCCTCAGATCAGCACTGGGGCTTGCTGTGTCTCCCAGGGATCCCATATCAGCATTGGGCTGGCTGTGCATCAAGGTTCCCAGTGACAGTTCAGGGCTCTCAGACTGGACTGGGGCTTGCTGTGTGCAGGGCTCCCGAACCAGCATCAGGACTGGCCATGCCACTGGGCTCCCAGATCAGTACCGGGCTAGCCCAGCCTTCCCGCAGCAGCAGTGGGACTCCTGAACCACCACAGCAGCCAGCTGTGCTCAGGGCTCCTGGCCCGGTACAGGGACTCTTGGAGCAGCACCAGGGCTGGCTGTGCTGTGTGGCTTGCAGCCCAGCACCAGGACTCGCCACGCTTCAGTTCTGGAGACACACTGGGACTCCCAGGACGACACCGGGGCGGTCTGTGCAGGTCTCCCACACGACCGGCACCGGGGCTGGCTGTGCTGCAGGGCTCCCTCAGCATCATCGGAGCTCCCAGAGCAGCACTGGGGCTCCCAGCCCGGTGCCGGGGCTCTTGGACCAGCCGGGGGCTGGTTGTACCTCGGGATTCTCAAAGCTGCACCGGGACTCCTGGACCGGCACCAGAGCTGGCCGTGTGAGTGACTCCCGGGCCAGCACCGGGATTCACTGTGTCTCAGAGCTCCCGAAGCAGCACCGGGACTCTCGGAGCAGCACTGGGGCTCCCAGCCCGGTACCCGGACTCGCGAACTGTCTGGGGCTTGCCGTGAGAGTGGCTCCTGGACCGGCACCGGGGCTGGCCGTGCCTCGGGACTCCCGCAGCAGGACCGGCGTTCCCGGAGCAGCACCGGGATTTCCGGCCCCGTACCGGGACTATCGGACCGGCCGGGGGCTGATCGTACTTCGCGGCTCCCGGAGCCGCACCAGTGCTCCGGACCAGCGCCGGCCGTGCCTCGGGGCTGCCGCCGCAGCACAGGGACTCCCGGAGCAGCACCGGGGCTCCGGTACCGGGACTCTCGGACCTGCCGGGGGCTGGCCGTGGCGGGGTTCTCAGCGCCGTACCGGTGCTCCCCCGCCGTCGGGTCCCCCGGAGCAGCACTGCGGGGCGGCCCGGGGTCGCGGGGCGGGGCGGGCCCGGGGGCGGCGGGCGGGGCGGTGGGGCCGGGGCGGGGGAGCCCCGCGGAGGGCGGTGCCGGCGGGGCGGTGGCGGCCGCGCAGTCGCTCGGAAGCGGCGGGATGAACGGGACGGGCCCGGCGCTGTGCGAGGGCGGCGGGGCGCTGCCGGCCGGGGCCCGCCCGCTGGTCAGCGCCCTCATGTTCTCCGCCGGGCTCCTGGGCAACCTCCTGGCCCTGGGGCTGCTGCTGCGCTGCCGCCGCGGCCCCCGCCCGCCCTCCCTCTTCCTTGTCCTGGTGCTGGCCCTGGTGGTCACCGACCTGCTGGGCACCTGCTCTGTCAGCCCCTTCGTCCTGGCTTCCTACCACCACAACCGGACCTTGTCCACCCTGGTTGAAGGAGGACACATCTGTTTCTACTTTGGCTTCGCCATGAGTTTCTTCGGCCTCGCCACCATGCTCATCCTCTTCGCCATGGCGCTGGAGCGATGCCTAGCCCTGGGGCAGCCTTATTTCTATGAGCGCTTCCTCAGCCCCCGCACAGGCTTGGTTGCCCTACCTGCCATCTACACCTTCTCCGCTGCCTTCTGCTCCTTGCCGCTGGTGGGCTTCGGGCAGTATGTGCAGTATTGCCCTGGCACCTGGTGCTTCATCCAGATGCATCTGGACTACTTCCAGCACAACGGTGGCAGGGAGGTCTCCAGGTTGGATGTCACCTTCTCGCTTCTCTATGCCACCCTTCTCCTCTTCCTCATCCTCTCTGTGCTGCTCTGCAACCTCAGCGTCATCGCCAACCTGGTCCGTATGCACCGCCGTGGGCAGAAGACACGTCGCTTGGCTACACTCGAGCAGCCCCGCGTGGCCGCTGGCTCCAACCGGTGCATGTTCTCCATGGCTGAAGAAATCGACCATCTCCTTCTCCTCTCCATCATGACCATCACCTTTGTCATCTGCTCACTGCCAATCACGGTGAGTGCAACCACTCCTCCTCTGGTGTGGACTTCCTCTCCCCAACACCCCTGTTCCTCTCCCTCCCTTTATAAGGCTCTGCTGCCCAAGCTTTAAGGACTGAGGTCAAAGCTTAGCTCCTCCTGAAGCTTGGGAGACCCTCAACTCTATCAGGCAATTAGCACATTTCACGGGGAGCTGGGAAAATCACTCTCTGTATCCTGAGTGCTGCAGGAGGATAGGGTGACAGAAGGATGGGGTGGCAGAAGAATGGGTTGGCAGGAGGACAGGGTGGCAGGAGGATGAGGTGGCACGAGCAGAAATGTCCTCTCATCCTGCAGAGGCTCTGTGGCTAGGCAGCTTGGCACAGGCAGGGTTTGGGGTAGAGGGCCCCTGGACCACATGGCAATTGCTGTGGTTCCCAAGAGCCAGCCACTCATGGTTGAGGTGTGAGAGATGGCAGAGCAAGAAATTAGACATCCAAAGATGAAGGAGATGCCACTGGGTTGGATTGAAGACAGCGAGTATCTTTGCTGGGTGGGAAGAGTTATCCCAGATTTCTATGGCAAGAGGGAGGGACGGAGCTGGGGATGTGGGCAGGTGGTATCCACCTCACCGTTAGATGGAGGTCTCTTCCTCCGCAACAGCACCAGGCCATGGGCATGGAGATGGGTGACTGCTGGGAACAGAGATTGGCACACGGACCACAGCATCCCTCATCCCGTGTCCCCTCCGTGCACGAGACTTCCAGCAGAAACCTGGGGTCAAAACACCACAGCCAAGTGAGGAAGGGAGAGAGTGAGTATCCTGATGCTTTTCATCCATCCAAGCTGTATTACACCAGCAGCATCACGGACTCCAAAGCACCTCAAGCCACTCTTGTCCCCTGCCCATGTATGTGAGACTGCCAAGGTGGTAGGTCATTTTGTTCACATTAGAAACGAGCCCCACCAAGGTTGGGAGTGCAGCCAATGCTAATTTTGTGCTTGTGGAGTTAAATAGACACCACCTTCCCTCCATGCTCACGTTCTTTTCCCAAGGGAAAAGAAAATAACCACAAGCTGTAGCTGAGCCAGGCTGCCTGAGCTTTAAGACAGAGAAAAGACAAAGCAGTAACGTCCACGTGCTCGTGAGCATCCCGGGGACCAGACTCAACATCCTGAGAGATGCTTCAGCTCCCATCAATGGGACCACACATGATGGATGTCTCCTCCTTTGTCCCCAAAAAGCCCAAGTTTGGGTGCTGTGGTCATTACGAAGCAGGACCTCTTGATGGTGACACGTGGGCAGAGCCCTACAGGTCTGCTGGGGGCAGATGGGATGGGAAAGTGCCTCTGTTGGGGATCCCGTGGGCCCTGTGGTAGCAGATATAGCCTTATCCAGAAGCACAGCCAGCTTTTTTGTTTCCCGTCGCCCAGCTCCCATGTGGGGTTGTGTTTGGGCTGCGTTTTGGCAGCCTCTCAAACCGAGCTGCCCAACACTGCCGGTGCCTCCTCACTGCGACACTTTCTCTTCTGTCTGGGGCTGCCCACAGCAGCCACCCCTCCGAGGAGCAGCCTGAGCACGTGAATCCAGCAAGCATCAGGCCACAGCACCACAAAATCCTTCCTAAACCCCTCACCATGACCCCAGGGCAGCCCTCAGAAGCTCCAGGTACCGGCTGCACCGTGGCCACCTGGTACCCCGGGATGCAGCATCCCTGGATGGTACCCAACAGCCAGAGGAGGGATGCTCCTGCCTCCCATGCTCCCGTCCCATCTGAGCATCTTGTCTCCCCCGAAATGAGGGGGTGGTGATTTGACCGGTCTGAGTCAGGAATGCTGAGTCACCCTTCCAGGAAGCCCCATAAGCTGCGATGAGTCGGCACGTTGTAGGCAGGACTGGAGCGGTCCAGCCCCCCGCACCCTCTTTATTCATCCTGTTTATTCATCCTGTCTGGTTTTCAAGGTGAGACCCACCGTTTCCTTAAGCAGCCACTGGCTTAATTATGTTAGGGCTAAACTAAGCCTCACTGAGAGTAGAGCGCAGGCCTGGCTCTTGTTAGCAAGAAGATAATTTAAACTGGTGGAGGCAGAAAGGGTGCTGTGACAGCCCAAATCTCCCCAAGGAGCTGCCCTGGGGGCCAGATTCTGGCAGCCCAGACCCAGCGTTATTTCTCCATGTTGTGTTTTGCAGATCCGCGCCTACATGAACAAGTTCAGCCAGGAAGAGGACAGCCACGACTGGGACCTCCTAGCCCTGAGGTTTCTCTCGATTAATTCCATCATCGATCCTTGGGTCTTTGCCATCCTGAGGCCACCAGTCTTAGGGTTCATGCGCTCAGTGCTGTGCTGCCGGGTGTCCCCTGCCAGCCAGGACAGACAGACTCTTTCCCCTGCAAAGACAAAACTGGCAGCACGGCTAGACCCCTGTGGGCAGTAGATCCATCAGCTGTTCCAGGAGACATCTGCCAGGTGAAGCACTGGTAGATGTTAACAAAGCTCTGAAGCTCATAAAGACATGTATGTGCTGCAGGGAGGGCCAGGGACGGGTGGCTTGGCCAGGTGTCACCACATGTCTGGGAAGTCACTGCAAAGCCAGTGTGGTTTCTCACAGGGCAGAAAACATGGTGGGACAGGGTTGGAAGGGCTGATGAGCACCTGGATATCACTGCCACCCTTAAACAGGGCTGCTCCCACCCAGCAAAGGACACAGGCTGCATTCAGCCTCGCTGCAGGAGGGTTTGGGGCTGATGCGTGGGGGGCTTTGCTATAACACTACTGCTGGGGGGGGTGACAGGGACCAGAATTTCCCTGTGTTGAAAGGGACCTTCAAAGCCCATCCAGTGCCACCCCTGCCATGAGCAGGGACATCTTCACCAGCTCAGGTTGCTCAGAGTCCCATCCAGCCTGGCCTGGGATGTCTCCAGGGATGGTTCATCCACCGCCTCTCTGGGCAACCTGGGCCAGTGTTTCACCACCCTCATTGGAGAGGAAGGGAGCAGTGTATCCCCAAATGTTCCCCTTTATTTAATAGGCTGGTTGCCTAAAGAAACGCACTTTATCAGGTGTAGGTCTGTGTGCATGTGTCTGTCTCTCCGTCCCCCACCCCCAGAGATTTGAGGCTCTGGTGGGTGCCAGCCCAGCATGTCTGAGGGCCTCTGGGGGCAGAAAAAAGCTGAATTGTGGCTTTTCTGTAGTGCTGTGATGGCAGCAGAGCTGTCTGACCCCTCCTGAGCAACCCTTCTGCAATTTTCTTTATCCTGTGGTTTATGCAGGAGCCAACAAGGGGCATAAAATCTCACCCCGTTGGGCAGCATCCTTCAGCACCCCTATTTTGGGTTTTTTGGTTGTACGTGTTGCTCTCTGGGGCTCTGGTCTGGGAAAAGGGCATCCAACCCCTCTGGCTTCTCCCACGGGTGAGCTGGGTTTGTCCTGAGGCCATCGCTGCCATCAGGGGTTGCTTGTGGGGGGCTCATGGATCCTTTTCGTGCAGCATCCAAAACACTCAGTGTCATTGTGCTATTGCAAGGGGGGTGTCTCGTCCATTTGGGAACTGCAGCTCTGCTCAGAAAGCCCAAAGGTGCTGAGATTTGGAACTTTTCTGCCGTTCGGTAGTTGAGAGGATGTAAAAAAAATATAATATTATTATTTAAATAATAAATGTCTCTGAAAGGAGCCTGCTGAATTGTGTGTGAATTTGTGGTGAAGATGCATCTCAGGGTAGATCTGGCTCGCGGAGAAAAAACATCACCTGCCTGGAGCATCGGTGGGATGAAGCCTTGGGGATGGGGGGAGAGAGCAGGAGGGGAAACACGTGTCTACAGTTTCCTAAAATGTGAAAATAAACTGTGTTTTATAAATGTGTGATGATATTTTTACCTCTGCAACCCAGCCCTTGAGCTACAGAAATACCCCCACCTCTGAGCTCTTCCCTAAGACTTGTGCATCCCAAAGCCAGGGAGAGACAGGCCAAGCTCCTACCTGTTATCAAAATAAAATTAAAATAAAATCACCCTAAAAAAAGGCGGAATTTATGTCACTTTTGTCAGGCAGCCAAGATCCACAGGAAGTTTACTGGCCTCCGAAATGTGTGTGGGCAGATGTCAGGCATGGGCTGCTATTGCTCAAGTGCTGCTGCTGGCTTTCTGGCAGCATCCTGCAGCTGGGGGGGTCCAGGGGGGACATCACGGGAGGGGTGACATGTGTCTTGCACACAGGGCTGCAGCTGGGGTGCTCCCCACGACATCCCGTAACTTGTGCAATTAAGTCATTAACCTTCTTTCTGAGCCCTGGGTGTCCAGATTGGGCAGATTCCCACCCGCTGCTCAGGGGTGACCGTCACCCCCTCCCTAATTAAAAAATTGTCACCCTATCTGTGAACGCAGCAGCAGCAGCAAAGGCAATTTTGGGGTTCAGGGCTTGTGCACCCCATTGTGTGTCAGCAGCTGTTCGGCTTGAAAAGAAGCCAAAATCCTGGGAAGATCCGTCGGTCCGTGTGCTTTTTTTGTCATGATGGTCATGACCTGGTTGCTCACGGTGGAATTTTGGGACCAGTTGCCTAATTATCTTCTTAGCCAGAGGGAAAGGCTGCCTGGCATGCAAAAGATGGGAAAAATATATATCTATATATATATTTAAAAAAAAAAAAAAAAGGAAATGGCAAAGGGTCACATCCCACAGAAACCAGCCAAGGGGTGTGACAGTGGTGGGAAGGGGACCCAGGATCGCTCATGGGACTGCAGGGGACAACCCGAATGCGAGATGTTCCAGAGGCTCTTGCTCTGAGGATCTGCTTCTGCCAGCTTGGCCGCTGACCACTAATTGCCGGCTGCGTGGGTTTTTTTGGGAGGTTTATGGTTCCTCATCGGGAAACAACATCCCCATCCCACTGGGAGCTGCGTTTCACAGGGTGATGCTCCAGTGGAGTCACTCTCATGCAAACTGTCCTCTATAAGGGACAGCAAGCCTGGCAAGTGGGGTCAGGGAAATGATTTGGCTGAAATGTAATGCAATAAATAAAAAATAGTAATGGTTACAAGCCAGGGTCCCAACCTCTGAGCCTGCTGGTCACGGGCTACCCCAGCCGCTGCTGCTCCCCGACCCCAGGAAAACTTTAAAGAGGCAATCAGCCTTCCTGCTCCTTCTTTCAGATGAGAATAAGGCTTTAATTAGAGCTCTGCGAGGGCAGGGAGGACCATGGATCTCTCTGTATCCTGAGCCATAAACCTGCACAAAACGCTGCTTTTATTAGCATCGTGCAGGAGCCATTACAAAAGCTGAATTAATTTGACTCTCTTCAGCTCAATTGATGTCTGCTCAACTTAAATGCAAGATGCCAAAGTGTCATTTAGTTGTCTGTGCTGACCCTTAATGAGTTTTTATTGCCATACCGTGGACCAGAGCCGGAAACCTGCTGGTAGAGGAAAGCGACAGGCAGGTTTTTACGTCTGTATTTCCATCTGGAAATCAAGCTGATGAAGAGTGAGAGAGAAGCCACCCCTTGGGGACAAGGGACAGCATCAGCCACCCATCAGACTTCTTTAAAAATGGAGAGGGACCTTCTGAAGCTGCTGGAGGGAGTGGGGCATTGCGGGACCCGGGGGACCAGAGCAGCCCCAGGGTGGCTCAGAGTGGTACCCCATGGCAACAGGGAGGCCAGTGTCTGCCTGTCCTTCTGGGCTGAATCCCTTAAAAAAGAAGAAAAACCCAAAACCCTGAAGGGTCCAGGCAGTGGGACATGGTTTGAGTGGGAAATGATGATATGATGCAAGGTTTTTAGGAAAATGGGCATTTCTGGGGAGTGGAGAAGAAAGGAGAAGAGCTTCCCTCTTGCTCGCTCCTTTTCTGGCTTGTTTGGAACATCTCCTGTGCCAGGGCCTGTTGCACTAGGACAAGGTGTGATGGTTTTAAACTAAAGGAGGGAGATTCAGGCTGGACATGAGGAAGGAATTTTCCCCTGAGGGCGGTGAGAGCCTGGCCCAGGTTGGCCAGAGAGGTGGTGGATGAACCATCCCTGGAGACATCCCAGGCCAGGCTGGACGGGGCTCTGAGCAACCTGAGCTGGTGAAGATGTCCCTGCTCATGGCAGAGGTGGCACTGGATGAGCCTGGAAGGTTCCTTCCAACCCAAGTTAATCTATTGTTCTGTGATTCTGTGATCTGTGTGCTATCAGCAAGGAGCAAACCCTCATTTTTCAGCTGTTTTGACCGCAAAAGCCCCACAACCCCATTCATGGGGGGTCAGCAAACACGGGCAGCACTTGGGGACAGCCTGCAGAGGTGAGTGACATGATGTGCTGTGTGCCCAGGCCAAGGGCATCCCTGCGGAGCATCTCTGGGATGTGGTCCTTGGGGAGGCTGGGTGGGAGCAAAGCCCTGGGATGAAGCGGGGAGGCAGCTGCCCAGCCAAGACATCTCCGTTTCCAGGCAGGGGATGGGCAACAAGCCCATCTCCCCATTCTCCAGGAGGGCGTGCAGCACAATGGCAGTTAAACCAGCATAAATGAATTAGGCAAGGAAGTGATCGAAGGGAAGATGGTATGGCTGGGCTGCCAAACCAGCGCTGCAGGGCTGACATCGGATGTTGGAGCTGACAGCAATTCCCCATGGCTCAAGCGCAGGGAAAAGAGAAACGTTTGGCTTTACCATAGCTACCTTCTGCTTTTGCATCTGGTTTTGCATCTCTGCATCCCCATGTATTAACGTGAAATTTTTCCAGCTCCGCTGGGTCCCTCAGGTCACCCCCACATCTCTCATTTTTCTGGATTTACCAGGTCCCTTTTTGTCATCAGGGACTAATGCCAAGCACTGCCCACCCCCAGAGGGGAGAACTGCAGTTTAAATCAGGGTATATTTTACCTTACAGCCAGGTAAGCAAGAGCATCAGCCCTTTCCAGGAAGACTGCTGGGGTACCCCAAAATTCATAAGCATAAAATCAGAACCTGCCACCCAACACTGAGACCCAGAATGAGTAATTCATGGCCCGTCCCCTGTCATTATGAGGGGCTACGAGACCTTGAAAGCAGTAGGGCTGTGGCAGAATTACCCCTCTGCAGCCACATTTTCAAGCATGTTTTGCAATGTGTGAATAATAACAACTTTTTCATTCTGTTTTTTTCAGTTTAGCATTGCAGGAGGGTGAAGTTCTCATTGGAATTTACCCCCAAACCGGCTGAATTGCTGCTATTTTGGCTGCTTAGGGATTTTCTCTTTCCCATCACGCTCTCAGGTCTCTCTCCCTCCCCGATACCTGTATGCAGTTTCGTGAGCTGATGCATAAGGGAGGAATTTGGGGTGGAGGTGCAGCTGCTGACAGCTCCTGCAGGCTCACTTCTCCCCACAGCTGGATCCAGATGTTCCAGAAGGTGAGCTGGAGGATGCCAGGAATAGTGCTGGACCCTGTGATGTTGAGGGCAACCAGACATCCCGCTGGCCCCCGAGCCATAAGATACGTGCAGGAGAAGGGCTGGAGGGAGCAGAGACCCTGAGGGTCCTTCTTCTGCTGCGGGAAAACCAACCAAGGGAACAACTGAAGGGCTGGGAAAAATCTACCCGGAGCTCAGAGATGATCTACAACTGACTGAAAACACAAGGAAGGAAAGTTTTACAAACCCAACTGGGAGATGGAGCTAAAAATACAGCTGCCGCAGCTTGGCGAGGGAGTGAGATGTCCAAGGCCACCGCGTGTTTGTTTGCTGCAGCGACGTGCAATCTCAGCGGGGCTGGTGCTTGCCCCCAGAGAAAGTCCTGTCTCTTAAGAGCATCCAGATGAAGAACACAAAAACATATATTCTCACTTGCTGCTCTTGATACATGATGAAGACTTGTCATCTTTCCCTGAGCTGGTGGTGAGGGCTGGACCACACGTCCCCGATGCTCGCGGGCTTTGCTGTGGGGACAAGGTCACCACAAGAGGTTTGGAAGGGGCACATCAGGTCCCTGTTCAAAAGTCCGAGGTGGGCAGCGTGTTTTGGGAGGTTCCTGGGAGTCACAAGGCTTTCTCAAGCCAAGCTGCTTTTTTTAACCGGATTTCCCTGAAATATGGAAACATCCGTGCCCATCAAATCCGCAGGGAAACGCCGACGATCTGCCAGCGCTGGTGCGCTTCCCAAAGCGATCCATATCTTCAAAAACAAGAGACTAAACAGTGTCAAACTCATGTCAAGCATCTGGCTTTTTAAAAGGCCATAAAAGTTATGAGGCATCGCTGAGCATGATGGATTACTTGTCACCCTGCCCTGCACGCTCCATGCTACAACCTCACCCGCAAACCCCATTTATTAGGTAAGTGAGACCCCCCCCTTAGCAGTCTCGTGAGCTGAGCTCATGCGAGGAGGACAGCAAAGGTCGCAGGGTTTCCGAGCAAGTCAGACTATAAATCTGGAGGGTTTTGGGTCTGAGCACTGCAGCCGAGAGCAACCACCGCCTGCTGTGGTTTCCATGCGGTCCCCGCTGAGCCACCCCAGCTGCACAAGGTGCCAGTTTGTGGCTGAAATAAAAACCCTCTAAAAAAAAAATAACACCTGAAAAAGCTCGTTTCTCTGAGCAGCCAGTTTGGGACCAAGGCTATGCCATGGTCAAAACATCATCTTTCCAGTGCGATGAGTCTGGCACGCTGCATTTCTTAGCCTCAGTTTCCCCCCCGTGCTCTGAGAGCATCTCTTCCCAGCGCAGAGCTGCATCCCTCCCGTGGCCATTCCCCCAGCACCCCACATTGATTGGGGAAACTTCAGGAAAATAATAAAGGGAGTAAAAAGAGGAAATAACAAAGGGGAAAGTGCCTGCGTGCTGGAGCTGGTGCTGTTCTCTGCTCTGGGGCGCAGTGCGCTGCCAGCTCCCTCCACCTCCCAGCTGCCACCGGCTTTGCTCCTGTTGACGTTGGCAGCTTTTGCGGTGACGAACAGTCCCTGCTCTGGCTCAGCTTTCCCTTCTTGCAGCCAACCCCATGCCGAGGAGCCCGGCCGAGCCGCCGTGCCGGCCCCGGCTCAGCAAGGTTCCCACAGGGCTGGGGGAGCCGTTCCTCATGCTGAGCAGCTGCAGATTTCTCTCTCTTTCTTCTCTAAAGAGCACCCACCAGATGCAGACTTCTCCAGCCGGGCTTTTCCCAGCAGGACCTACCTGGCTGCTGATTTTATGTGGGGTTTTTTTGCATGGCTCTTTGCTTAGCTGGGATGCTGAGGGGGCAGGATCAATGCATAGGTGCATGGGTGAAGGGCTCTGCTCCCACTGCCTCCTTGCCCTCTGCTCAGAGGCACTGAAATGGTGCTGGAAGAAACTCCCAGAGCTCATTGAATCCATCACCCTCCCAAAACTTGCTCCAGGATCATCATCCTCCCTGACCTCCTTCCTTTGCTGTCACCTGCGCTGTAATTTCAATCCTAGAAAGCACCTAGAAGATGCTGAATAAGCAGCATAGAACCAGAATTGATAAAAATCATTAAAGATGCCATTTATTGGGAGACAAATATTTCCAATACTGCTGCCACAACACGCTGGGGACAAGGTTTTATATCTCGATAAAAGGGAGGGCCAGAAGGAGGTGGTGTTGGCTGGGACAGATGTGAAATGTCAAAGCAGACAGCGTTTTGAACAGAGTTAAGAAGAACAGTGTTTACAAGAAGCCATTCCAGGGCTGTTTTGTTTGCCCATGTTTATCTCCAGACATTTCGTGCTACTAGAGTTTTGGCCATGCAGCTAATTGAGAGTGATGGAGTTTGTCATGCCTAGTGGATATATACACGAGAGAACATTTATTTGTCATAAGCAGCTGCTGTTTCCTCTGCTAAAGACCTTTTTTTCCATCCAATTGGGACTGGGAAATGCTCATTTACAGCTGGGAGGACTCTCAGAGGGCACTGCAGAGGTTGGACTGACTCGTAGCTCCGTGAGGATGAGTCCTCAGCAGTTCTCTTCAGCAAATCAGTGCCTGGGGACAGCAGGGACAGCCTGTGCCAAGGCGTCCATGGGGCTGCTGGAAGAAGCTGCTCAAACTAGACGTGAGGAAGAAATTGTTGCCCCTGAGGGTGGTGAGAGCCTGGCCCAGGTTGGCCAGAGAGGTGGTGGATGAACCATCCCTGGAGACATCCCAGGCCAGGCTGGACGGGGCTCTGAGCAACCTGAGCTGGTGAAGATGTCCCTGCTCACGGCAGGGGGGGCACTGGGTGAGCTTGGAAGGTCCCTTCCAACCCAAACCATCCTGTGATTCTAGGGTCTTGGAGTGATTGCACCAGGCATCAATTTTTGGAAACCTCTTGCATCCTGTGGGACTGCTCCTGCTTCCTCCAGTAATGGGTCATCGCTGTCCCCAGTGTCCCCTGGTCCGCTGAGGCAGCTGTTCCCAGCAAGGTCATCACTGTACCTCATTTCTGGTGCAGGACCATGTCCATGATGTGGATAAGGAGCACAAAGCCTCTGCAAACCAACAGGGATGGAGAGAAGGGATGAGGAAAGGAGAAAGGGGACAGGGGACAGAAGAAAGGCTTCCAGGCTCTGTCCTGGTGTATTTCGCCATTGGAAACTGCCGTGTTCAGGTGTCTCTGTGGGCAGCACTTTGTCATCAGCCCTCCTGTTCATTGCTTTTTGCCTTCCTAAGCTTTGGCAGCTACATTAGTCAAGAAACCCGAGTGCTCCCTGCAAGATGCTCCAGGAACTGGAGGTTTCCCACTGCCGTGGAGATTGGACACATCCCAGGACAGTAAAACACAGAGCCCCTGATGTGCCTGAGAGGGGTTCAGGGCTCAAAAACACAAATACCAGGAAATCCAGGGCAGGATATCCGCTGGTTCAAGAGGCTGGTTACCCCCTTGGAGAGGTCCTTCAACTCTGAGTATTCTTCCCAGGAGGGTTTGCTCAGCATTCTCCTCCTTGGTGGAGCCGCTTGTACAAACTGGGGCACCAGGGCCGGTTCTTCCTTCCCACACATGGAATTTTCCTACCAGTACTTCCCACCAGCACCAGTTACAGCTGCACTGTGGAGCAACTGGGCTCAGCTTCAAAGAGCCGGTGCTCCCGTGATGCCAAACGCTTCTCGAATAGCTACGCAAGAGGCTCTTGATTCTCTTAATTATTTATCATTGTGAGTAATGTGCTGTAATGACTAGAACAAACCAGGAAGATTTGCAAAGTTTATAATCAATAATCTCTCTTTGAGAAGGAGCTGAAGGGCCATGGTGCAGCACATCCCTTTTGCAGGATGTCTGGGAGCATTTAAGTGAATAATCAGCATCAGACAACTTTTTTAAGGGAGATCAGCTTTTCCTGGGCATTGCAGTGATGCTCTCAGGAGTACCTGCTGCCGATGACCCCATATGTCCATCCAGCCCCCTCAAAAGACCATGGGAGTCCAGTCCCTGTCCCCTGCCAGGACAAGGACACAGGTCTGGTCAGCAAACACCATCACGTCGCTGCTTTGCTCTATTTTTTCCCTCTCAAGGGGGAACAGTTCATGTTTTCTCACATTTTTCTGAAGTCATTCTGTGTTTTCAGGACACGCTAAGCTGGGAAGGATTTCTTCTTGCAGGCGTGTTTGCTTTGAGCCTTGCTTTTGCACAGCAGTGCCTGGTGTGTTTTTAAAATCATGTTTAATTGCCCTTTTCCCCTGCTGGGACTCACTGGTGCCTTTCTGGGAGTGGAAGGGCACTGGCAGCCCATGGGCTCATAAGGGACATCTTTGGGGTTCCCACCCTTGTAGAGCAGATCCTTCCCTCCTAGGAGGTCCCTGTCCTTGCAGGGGGCCCCTATAGAGTCCTTGTCCTTTTAGGACATTATTGTGGGGTCCTTCTCCTGGTATAGGGGTCCCTGTTCTCATAGAGGGTGTCTCAGTCCTTGCAGGGTGTCATTGTGGGGTCCTCAACCTTGCAGAAGCTCTAAGGCCCTTGCATGGTACCACTGTACTTGTAGAGGGTCCTTGTCCTTTCAGGAGGGTCCTGTGGTGTCCCTGTCCTCATAGGGAGTCATTGTAATGTCTTCATCCTTGCAGAGGCTATAGGCCGCTTGTACGATGTCCTTTTTCTTGTAGGGTGTCCCTGTCCTTGTAAGGGGGCATCCCAGTTCCTGGTAGGGGGTCCATAGGGGACTGCAGCAGCCAAGGGGGACAGGACTGCGTTCCATGGGGAGCCACATCCCAGGGCCTGGCATGCCGGGGACAGCCAGGATGGAGGGGGACAAGAAGTTGTCCAAAAGCTCCCCATCATCCCCCAACTCCAAGGCATGGTTTGTGGGACTTTCAGCTGCCCCCAACACAGACCAACGGCCACCACAGTTTGGAAAATCCCCACACAGGGGGATGCGAAAGGCATTGGAGCAACATGGGGCAGGCGGAGGTCACCATGAAAAGGCAACGGCCAGGAGAGCAAAGAATAATTAGCAAGAGCGGAGATTTGCAGAGAGAAAAACTATGACAGCAGCATTGTCAGCCCGCTGACAGATGGATTTTCCAGGCTGCGAGGAACGAAAAAAATGACTTTTCTCTATTTGGGAAAAGAAATGGAAGGGGCCTATCTGTTAAGTCCAAGAAAAATACCTCCTATCCTCGATATCAAGCAGGAGATGGAGGGGCTTGGGCAAAGAGCTGAGGCAACTGGGTCTCGATAACTTCATGCTGGTGCAGGGACCAGGGACATTAATGTGCCCATGGCATTGGGACAACACTAGTGAGCCCAGACTGAGGGACTGGGCTGGGTAAAAATTAGACATTTCACTGTATGAAGACTGGCCCCATGCCCTGCTGAGGCTGCGTGGCAAGGACCCCATCCCCAGGACTGTCACCAGGGCTGGCAGGATCCTTCCCAGACCTCTGGAGTACTTGTTTCTCCTGGAAATCCCTGATCCACCACGGCGTCAGAAGGGAAAAGTCCTGTGTATTGAGTCATCGGCAGCGAGGACCACTTAGACCTGTGGCGTGAGAGAGAGGAGAGCAGGACTAAGTGGTCCTTGCTGCTGATGACTCAATTTTTAACCATCCTCGGGAATCTTGAAGGGAAGCTGCTCAAAAAAAACAGTCACGGAAAGACAAGGAGGTCCAAAGGAAATGAAGAGCAGGAGGGTTGTGATTAAGTGGCTTTAACTCATATCCTTAAAAACAAAGATCTGCTTTGGGAGCTGTTTGGGCAGAGGAATGTCAGGCTGGCCCTCCTGGCTCACACTGAAGGTCTCTCAAGCTTCAGAACTTGTCTCCACCAGCAGACACGAGCTGGGATTTAGGGAATGAGTCCAAGGACGGGGCAAGTCAGAGCAACCTCAGCTGGCAATGGTCAGGAGTCACCAAGAGCCGACCCAGCCCCTCTGAATTCAACTACTCCCTTTCTGAAGGCACCACCACCTTGCAGCAAGAAAACTGGGGTCTAGCCAGGGATTTACCCATGGATAAGAAACGCACCTCACAGGGACAGGGTGTTCTCCCAGGGCCTCCACAGGATTGCTGGACCCACCAGCATGGGGAAAAGGCTGGGGAGAGCAGCCAGCTGGCCCCACTTCCCCAGTACCGCAGGACAGGGCTTGCCAGGGGAATAGTTGAAGCTCTGCCATGGGGACAGCTGGGCTGGGCTGTGAAGCCCTTCCTTTCCCTGGGAATTGGACCACAAGAGATAAAGTAAAATATCCAAGACCTCGTTCCCAGCTGGAGTCCTTAAAACGGAGCGTGCTGTGCTCTTGGCTGCGGTAAAGGAAGAGAGAAATCCCTCCTGGTGAAAAACCCCGGCTTTCTCTTACTCAGCCCAATTTTGGGGACCTGTGTGTCACTGCTGGCATCTCACTGCCTTGCTGCATCCCCTGTGAGCCAGGGAGTGATGCTGGCGTCTGGCTGTGCCTCGTCACCCAGAGTCCCCTCTGCTGTGTGGTGGCATTGCTGGGTCACTGTGGTCCCCATAAGCCACAGGACTTCCCAAGCTGTGAATCAAGAGGGGTTTCCTCCAGCCCTGAGGTGGCACAGTCTGATTCATGCCCCTGCCCTCCTGTTTCACGTTCTACAGCTTGTCCTGAACTGTTTTGCTCCCAGGGACAACCCCGTTTGCCCAGTCCAAGCACTGGGGAGAGTCCCTGCTGCATGTCCCAGCCCCACTACAACCAGGCACAGGGAGCGAGGGACCCATCTGCCATCGATGCAGGGACATCTTCACCAGCTCAGGTTGCTCAGAGCCCCGTCCAGCCTGGCCTGGGATGTCTCCAGGGATGGTTCATCCACCACCTCTCTGGCCAACCTGGGCCAGGCTCTCACCACCCTCAGGGGCAACAATTTCTTCTTCATGTCCAGAAAATAAAATACAGCCCAGATGTCCCCAAGCAGGCTGTGCCCAGATCTCCAGCTTGGGGTCCTGGCTCCTTGCTGGGGGGGTCTCACCCCAGAGGGGTCTCTGCCAGTGGAGCTGGTGGCAGAGGACCTGTGACAGTCACTGTCAGTGCTTCTTGCGTGTTCCATCCCAAGGTTGCCTCGCTGGGATGCTGCAGGGGATGACAGGTGGACTGGGGACTTGGGGACAAAATTTGAGACCACCTGGGTTCTTGTCAAGGATGGGGCTGAAGCTCAGTTGAAGCCTGTGGTTGTCACACTGCCTCTCCAGTGGAAATACTCCACCAGGGGACATCTCCATGTCCCTATGAGCCACGCCGGCACACTCCTGTCCCTGGCGTTGATTCCCAGGGCAGCTCAGTCCCCGGGGAAACAGGCTGCCCAAGCATGGGGAGGGGACATTCTCCTCCCTGCCATCCCCAAGCTCAGACAGTTCCCAAGTGACCCGGACACCAGGCTGATGTCTCACGATGGGGCTGAAATATCTGCACCTGGCTGGGTGACTCACACACCCCAGGGCCTGTAAAAAGGAGTTGGACTTGATGATCCTTGTGGGTCCCTTCCAACTTAGGACATTTGATGGTTCTGGGAAACATCGGGGGAGTGAGCAGGCTGTCCTGCATTGCAAAGATGCAATTTGCTGCCTGGTGCTAATTTCTGGGAGTGAATGAGTAGACTGGCTGGATGCTGGCACCCACATTTCAGCATCCATGTACCCACAGGGAGAAGAAGCTATTTCTCACCTCCTCAGCTGTCAGGTCCATGGGGATGGGGTGTCTCCAAAAAGCTCAGCCAAGAGAAGTCCTATAGAATCACAGAGTGGTTGGGGTTGAAGGGACCTCTGGAGATCATCCAGTCCAACCCACCTGCTAACACAGAGTCACCAGAACAGATCACACAGGATCACATCCAGGTGGGTTTGAAGGTCTCAGAGAAGGAGACTCCACACCTGCTCTGGGCAGCCTGGGCCAGGCTCTGGCACCTCACAGCAAAGAAGTTTCTCCTCATGTTCAGATGGAACCTCCTGTGTTTCAGTCTATGCCCATTGCCCATCATCCTGTCGCTGGGCACCACTGAACAGAGTCTGGTCCATCCTCTTGACACCCACCCTGGAGATACTGATCAGCATCATAAGATCCCTCTTGGCTTCCCTTTTCCAGCTGAACAGCCCCAGTTCTCTCAGTGTCTCCTCATCAGAAAGATGCTCCAGACACCTGATCATCTTCACAGCCCTCTGCTGGACTCCCTCCAGTAATTCCTTATCCTTCTTAAACTGGGGAGCCCATAAAACAAAGACCACACGCTGCCACAGGAAGGGTAATGAATGTCCCCCTGGGCCAGGGGACTCTGGCCACTGCCCATGGACACTGTTTCAGCTTTGGTCCTGAAAGCATTTGCAGTTAATTTTGGGCAGGAACTACCTTTCCAAATATTTGCCTTGGTGTTAGCACCTGGCCCTGCTGGCAGCTGGGGCTCCCTCCCCTGCTCACTGCTGCGCAAAGCTGAACTCTCCCAGCTGCAGCATCCTTCTTGCAGCCCTGTGGTAGCCCCATGTCCAGCTTCCCACCTCTCTTCACAGGTAACTTCTCTCACCCACCTCCCCACAGTAGGTCCAAGGTGCACAGACAGTCACCCACAGCATCTCTCCAGGGTAACCCAGCCTTCCAAAGCTCCCACAAGCCAACATAGGTCACTCACAAGCCCAGCTGTGGGAGAGAAGACTTAAAACTCAAAAGTGGCCTGAGGAGCTGCTCCATGCATTGCATCAAAAGGCTCTGTACATAGAATCATAGAATCACAGAATAGTTTGGGTTGAAGGGACCTTCAAAGCTCACTCAGTGCCCCCCCTGCCATGAGCAGGGACATCTTCACCAGCTCAGGTTGCTCAGAGCCCCGTCCAGCCTGGCCTGGGATGTCTCCAGGGATGGTTCATCCACCACCTCTCTGGCCAACCTGGGCCAGGCTCTCACCACCCTCAGGGGCAACAATTTCTTCCTCATGTCTGGCCTGAATCTCCCCTCCTCTAGTTTAAAACCATCACACCTTGTTCTATGGCAACAGGCCATGATAAAAAATCTGTCCCCATTTTTCTTACATATATGTTGTCCAGTCGCCCAGGTAGGACCAGTGATGGAGCAAGTCTGGGCCAGGGACACCAGGGCTTTCATGGGTGCAAGGAGCTACTGGTCCATGGCTTTGTCCTCACTGGGGATCCTGATTTTTTACTCTTTGTGGGTGCATGTGCAGAATGAGTCCAGCCCATGAACTTGGGCAGCTGCCAGTGTAGAGGAACAACACCAAGTTTAGCGATACCGACTATTTGTGTTGCAAGCAAGCCAAGAAATCCCCAGCTGATGGAGCAAAGGCCCTTCCCCACCTCCCAACCCCACCGGAGAGCTGACCGTCGCCCTCCGGCACTGGAGCGAACCTGGGAACCTTCCCAGTATGGTCGCACAGAGGAACTGGCCCATGTGTTACCACCAGGGGCTGAATCATGGTATTGCAGCCACCGCAGCTCTTTCAACACACAGAAGGGATTTGGTAACCCCATGGGCTATTAATAGAGCCGAGCTGTTTTCCATGGGCCCCATGCTGCGCCGGATGAGTGCGGGAGAGCAAAGCAAACTCTGAGGGAGGCAAAGTGCTGAGTTTACCTAAGGAGAGGTCGGGTGAGTGGGGAAATAACATGCTGGAGAGCAGGAACCGCAGCAGTGCCCTCTGCCCTGTTATCGCTTCCCGTCCCCAAAGCGGCTCCGCCGAGCCAAGAGGGAACAATGAATAATGGAGCCAGCAACGTGGCGCTGGAGGGACATGTCACCTCCTGCTCCCTTCCCAGCCCTGTGGAACCCCAGGGGCACCTGCTTTCCAGGATATGGGAAGACATTTTTGGGGGACAGACTTTTTAGCAGGGCCTGTTGCAATAGGACAAGGTTTGAAACTGAAAGAGGGGAGATTCAGGCTGGACATGAGGAAGAAATTGTTGCCCCTGAGGGTGGTGAGAGCCTGGCCCAGGTTGCCCAGAGAGGTGGTGGATGAACCATCGCTGGAGACATCCCAGGCCAGGCTGGACGGGGCTCTGAGCAACCTGAGCTGGTGGAGATGTCCCTGCTCATGGCAGAGGTGGCACTGGATGAGCTTTGAAGGTCTCTGCCAACCCAAACTATTCTATGGTTCTAAGAAACTCTGAAAAGATTACCATTGGATGGTCCATTGTGGTTGATGTTCTTCCAGCCTGGTCTTTGACTTCACCCATTGGGTGCGAGAGTCACCCTGACCAGCCAGTGAGCACCCTGCGTGGACACCCACGTCACCCAGCTTGGGGACAGAGCGGGACACCACAGCCATGAGTGTAATCCCAGAAGGAGATGCTGGAGGTGGAGCACCCCTCTGTTGGGAGAGGAAAATACAGACAGAAGGTGTTTGGGGAGGAGGTGGTTTTGGCTGCTCGTTCTGGCTCCATCACGAACCCTGGCTCCAGGAGGATGGAGCCAGTGGTGCCCTTGAGACCCAGTCCCTGCCCGTGCTGAGTATGAAAGAACCACAGAATTACAGAACCATTTTGGTTGGAAGAGACCCTCAAGATCATCAAGTCTAACCGTTAAACCAACACAGAGAAGGGATGAAGGCCCCATCACAGCCACCCCACCAGCTACAGCGGGTGCTGTGGGTACCTCCCCTGGGCCCACACCAGGAGCATGGCTGTGTTTTTAGCAATAGGAGCACCAGGAGGAAGAGCCACCCAACGCAAAAAGGAAACCCACCCTGCCCAGCCACCACCCCTTATCTCACATCCCAGCTCCATCCTGCCCCTGCCCCTGCACCCTCCCTTCCCCAGCACGACTCCTCTGCCACCTTCTGCCATGCCAATCCGACACCAACAGCTTCCCATCCCACCCCTGGACCAACTGTCTGTTCTGTCTGTGTGTCTGTCTCCAGATTTCCCCCAGATTGCTCCCCACCACTGTGCTTCAGCCACCGGTCCTGTCTCATATCAGAAGGCAGCAAGGGCATCGTGGAGGCTTGGGGAGCTGGTTTGGGTCTGGGCAGGGGGACCCACTGGCAATGATGGATCATCCCAGGCACTGCAGAGCCATGGGATCTTCTCCTGTCCCCTCAGGCAATGACATGGGGATCACATCCCCAGGGTACCATGCTTTGCATTGCCCTTGTAAAATTGGATGCATCCAAGTGTGGGCTGAGGTCTGTTCATCTGTCTGCCCAAGGCAATTCCAGAAAGCCTCAGCAGGAGACCAGCCTTACCCAGCAATCCGGACAAACAGCCCCAGCTCGGTTACTGCTGGTAGGGCCCTGTGTCAGGGGAGGGTGATCCATGGCAACTCAGAGAAGGGAACGGAGCTGGGGAAGGGGCTGGAGCACAAGTGTGATGGGACCAGCTGAGGGACCTGGGGGGTTCAGCTGGAGAACAGGAGCTGAGGGGAGACCTCCTGATCTCTGAACTGCCTGAAAGTAGCTTGGAGCTGGGGGAGCGGTCGGGCTCTGCTCCCAAGGAACAAGCGACAGGACGAGACGAAACGGCCTCAAGTTGTACCAGGGGAGCTTGAGGTTGGATCTTGGGAACCATTTCTTCCTGGAAAGGGCTGTTGGGCATTGGAACAGGCTGCCCAGGGCAGTGGTGGAGTCACCATCCCTGGAGGGGTTGGACAGATGCGGAGATGAGGTTCTCAGGGACATGGGTTAAGTGCGAGGGCTGAGTTAACGGTTGGAGTTGATGATCTTGAGGGTTTTTTCCAAAACAATTCTGTGATTCTACGGCAGGGATTATGGCCAGGCTGTTCTGGAGGGGAGCCTGCTGTACAGGAAAAGCATCTCTGCCAGACAGGATGGAGTGACTGGTCCCCACCGTCCCCCACCCCTGCCAGACCCCCTGTCCCCACGCAGCACCAGACACCGACAAGTCCCGGAGGCAGCAGCCAGCTCACCTCTGTGCTGCTGCACATCCTGGCAGCGCTGACAGGCAACGCTGCCTGCGCACAGGCAGATGTGTCCTTCCCGTGCCCCCACTGCTGCCTGTCAGCATCTCCCTCCTGGGACAATGTCCTCTCCTTGTCACAGACTTGTCTTCTGCTGTCCTGCAGCTGTATCCCTGTGGCAAAGCCAGATCACAGAATCACAGAACAGTTTGGGTTGGAATGGACCTTCCAAGCTCATCCAGTGCCACCCCTGCCATGAGCAGGGACTTCTTCACCAGCTCAGGTTGCTCAGAGCCCCGTCCAGCCTGGCCTGGGATGTCTCCAGGGATGGGGCATCTACCTTAGAAACAACTGTTGAGTTTAATTTCCAGTTCTTTTTCAGTTTTTATTTTTCTTTGTATGTTACAATTCGGACTAATTGATTTTAAGTCTTCACTGAGTGCTAAAACATGATTAATGGAGCTGCAGAATCCCAAACAGATAAATATAAAAAGAAATATATTCACAGTTGTGAAGGTAGATCGGCTTAGATGACGGCCTGGCCACGGACTGAGGCTTACTGGAAGGGACAGTGGCTGTCACTGGTCCAGGCTTGGGACTGTGATCATCAGTGGTCCAGGATGGGTGAGAACGGCCAACTTGGACAATTCACCTTCCACCACAAGGACTTTGTTATTTTGCCATCCTTGTTTTGCTCAAGCTGGGAGAAACACTGTGATTGCTTCCTGATGTTCCACAGCTTGGAGAGCATCTGCGGAGATGTCCATGTGAGCAGGTCCCGAGTCAGATGGCACCGAGCATCCGAGGGCAGCAGATGGCACAGAAACATCTACCCCACAGTCAGGTCCCCGGGGCTTTCATGCTGTTCAGTTCACTGACTTCCCTAACCCATCCTCTAAAAGCTCTTTAAGCATGGAAAATACAACGAGCATCCTTCATGTTCCCCCACACTGCTGCTGCAAGCCTTCCTCCCTCCTCACCAATGGTGATGGCCCTGCAGGGCTCACCAAGGACACGGAAGACCAGTCAGAACACAGCACTTGGAGAATTTAGCATTGTTTTGGACAATAATTTAAATTGGTTTGCTCTCTAGGACAAGCACATCATCTTTTTTTTTTTTCCCCTTGCATGTGTCATCATTTTATCTTCTGATCAACCACTGACATTCAAACAACCCCTGAAAAGCTCCCAAAGCACACAAAGTGCACGCAAACGTCCACCTTTTGTGTGTCACCATCAAAAGAAGAATTTGGTCTTCTGTGAATAGTTAATGCCATATTGGTCAGGAAATCTCTGTGTTCTCCAGCTCAGCATGCATGTCATCTAGGGAAACAGATCTGTGGTTTCGCCAAACAGACGTGTCTTTTGGCATTAATTGGTTGAAAAAGGTCTCCTTCCACTGACTTGCTTTTTACTCAAGGCCGTAAACACCCACTGCAGAATATTGAGTTCCACACCAGTTTGTTCCCAGAGCCACAGCTCTTAAGAAAAAGTAGCACACAAATGAGTGTGCTGTGGGTTGCAGACCACAATCAACTGTCCCCAATACCCCTAATACTTTCTCTATGTACATATCCTGGCACATATGTATTTCCCTAAGTACCTGCTTGTGCTGCACAAGGAAAAAGACATTTTATATTTAAAAACAAACAAACCAAAAAAATCAAAGCCAGGCAATGTGGTCCAGGACCCCAACCTGCTCCCCTGTTCACTGTCAGCAGCTCCAGCCAATGCAGCTGCAGCCCCAGTTTGATGCCAGTGGTGGGACAGGAACAAACACAACCCTTCCCTGTGTCACCGCTGGCACCTGCACTGGCAGCTGCAGGGACCCGCTGGCTGGGCTCAGCTTGGGGTTCCTGCACCTCTAAATGACCCCACTGCTGATGCAGGGGACGCCCCAGCCCTTCAGCTTGTCACAGCTACCGCCCCTGGGTGCAAAGAATCCCTCAGCCACCAGCGTCCCACCAGGACACCACCAGGTAGTGGTCACTAACCCCTCATCACTTGGGTGGAAATGCTCCAGCATTAATTGAAGCAACACTTGGAAAGGCAGCAATTTTTGCAGCTATAACTGAGATGTGGCACTGACCTCTAGTGACAGGATCCTGTCCTGGTGCTGCACAGCCAAGGGATGTGTTGGTCTCCTCCCAAGTGACAAGTGACAGGACGAGAGGAAATGGCCAGTTGTGCCAGGGGAGGTTGAGGTTGGATCTCGGGAACAATTTCTTCCCCAAAGGGCTGTCGGGCATTGGAACAGGTTGCCCAGGGCAGTGCTGGAGTCACCATCCCTGGAGGGGCTGAGCAGAGATGAGGTTCTCAGGGACATGGGTTAGTGCCAGGGGTGGGTTAATGGTTGGACCTGATGATCTTGAGGGTCTTTTCCAACCCAAATGACTCTGTGATTCTATGATGTGATTAAAAAAGGATGCACGACCAAGAAGAGGAAGGATGCATGAACACCCCTGGTGTTGCACAAACCCTGCTGGAGGGGATCCCTCAGGGCTCAGGGGGCTCATAGAGCCTTCTCATAGGGGTGCCCCCAGCCCAGGATACCAGCCCCTCGACTCATCATGCTGTACCCAGGACAGATGCGGATGGACTGTCCTTAAGGTGGGAGCTTATTTAAGATATCAACCACAAGGCCAAATATCGTACTTCACCTGCACCAAGTGAGAGAGCAATGTGGTACCAGCAGCATCACTGGGGACAGGATGGGGAAGGGCCCAACACTCAGTTTGTAGAGCCCAGCAGTGTCACTTAAAGTACTTAAAAGGGGATTATAAGAAAGATGGGGACAGACTTTCTAGGATGGCCTGGTGCGATAGGACAAGGGGTGGTGCTTTTAAACTAAAGGAGGGAGATTCAGGCTGGACATGTGGAAGAAATTTTTGACACTGAGGGTGGTGAGAGCCTGGCCCAGGTTGCCCAGAGAGGTGGTGGATGAACCATCCCTGGAGACATCCCAGGCCAGGCTGGACGGGGCTCTGAGCAACCTGAGCTGGTGAAGATGTCCCTGCTCATGGCAGGGGGGGCACTGGATGAGCTTGGAAGGCCCCTTCAACCCAAACCATTCTGTGATTCTATGTGTCTATGACCTTATAGAGCAGAGGAATGACAGGAATTCACAGAAGATCCATTTGTGCCCAGACCTGCTCCTTCCCTTGGGAATAGTTGGCTGCATGGCTGGGTCCCATCCGCATACTACACTTTAGTACTTTGAGTATATACATTTTTGGCTCCAAGCCTGTTATCAAGTCCAAAAATAGACTGTTTCAATTAAGGGTTTCAAGGAAAGCCCTAGATTAATGTCTATTTCTGGGCATTTCAAAATATTCCCAACCATGTGGATGAGAATTACGGACTTTACAAGGCTCTCAGCGGGTTCTCACCATCAATTTTTCCCCTCCACAGTAACTTCAGAGCCATAAGGAGGAGGAGGATCTGACCCTCCCGTGACATCTCAATGGTGCTATGGAAAGGAGCAGATATTTATTCAAGGGGGTGGGAAGATGGTCATGGTATGACTGGCATTAGACAAAGCTTCCCACGCTGGTCCGCAGGCTCAGGTCCTCTAACAAAGGACAGACCCAGGAGATGAGCAGAGGCTGGAAAAGCAGCTCCATCCTACCTTGGAAAGGTTTATCCCCTTCATCTCCCTCCCCTGGTTTCCAACGCGCTGTTTTTTCTGTGGAACTCACTCCCTGTATTTTCCCCGGCTCAGAAAGCACCAACCTCGCTGCTGTCACCGAGAGCAAAGAAATATTGAGGCTGCAAATAACCCCCCTGGGCTTGCACCCAAGAAAATGCCAGCGCTGAGCAAAGCCATCTTCCAACCTGCCTGCCCTCAGGATTTGCTGGCAGATTTTTGCCCTGGCTATTCATGGCTGTTGTGATGACCTGAGCTCTGGCCTTTGTAATAAAACCAGATGCTCCTTTTTTACCCCCCGAGGATGAAGATGCTCACAAATTCGCTTGCCAAGACAGGTGTAAACACAAGCAGGTGCCAGTTTTAGCAGTGCTGGAGCGGGTGCCACACTTGCCCTCCCAGCTCCACACACTCACAGTGCAGATGTAAATGCTTTTTGAGAGCAAAGCTTTGCAACACAGATCACTAGAGCTGCTACTGCACGTGGGGGAGAGAGAGAAATGTGCTTTATATCCTGGAATCACTCACTCCTTCCTGCTCGGGGGCAACCGAAGTGTTTATGTGACACAGAAACTATATAGAGCAAGGCTGTGCTGATTCGACATTTCCAGCATAGTTTGTTGTGCGAGTGAGCATTCAGTGAGCATCCAGTGAGCAGTGAGCTGCCCCCATCGCTCCCCCAGCCACAGGGCGGGCTGAGCTCCCTTGCTGCAGCCTCCCTGATCTGCTCCCGTCCCTTGGTGTGAAATGCAATCCCAACAGTGGAGGGACCAAGGTGTGGGGTGTACGGACACATTTCTGGCATCAGAAACCACAGCCACTGCAGAATCGCAGAATCAGAGAACAGTTTGGGTTGGAAGGGACCTTCAAAGCTTATCCAGTGCCACCCCTGCCATGAGCAGGGACTTCTTCACCAGCTCAGGTTGCTCAGAGCCCCGTCCAGCCTGGCCTGGGATGTCTCCAGGGATGGTTCACCCACCACCTCTCTGGCCAACCTGGGCCAGGCTCTCACCACCCTCAGGGGCAACAATTTCTTCCTCATGTCCAGCCTCATTCTCCCTCCTTTAGTTTAAAACCATCACCCCTTGTCCTATTGCAACAGGCCCCTTTTAAGTACGGAAAAGCCACAATAAGGTCTTGCAGAATCGTAGAATCATTTTGGTTGGAAGAGACCCTTGAGATCATTGAGTCTAGCCATAATCTAAATCTAGCACTAAACCATGTCCCCAGAACAACTGACACGCTGTGGCAGGGAACTCACTGAGACTTAAGGGCTGGTTTGACCCTTCACTGTTAATTTACTGCTGAAAGAGCTCCTCTCCTTGGTGCAAAGGCTCATGGAGGGGTGGGGAAATGATAAAGTTTTCTGGGCATCGTCCCACATCATTCACTGCCTGGGCTCTCAGAGCTCGCTGTGTCTCTTGCCCTGTTTCTCCCTTGCCGCCAGCCTCGGGGCTGTCCCCCGCAGGTCCCTCCCAGGGGACACAACTTTCTCTGCTTTGTTCTCCTGCGATGGCTCCTTGGGGACAGCAGTGTCCCCTCCTGGGCTTTTGGGCGGGTGCTGCTCCGGCATGTCCCCAGGGTGGTGGGAGGTGTGGAGGGAGAGCTCAGGCATGGTGGTCTCCATCATCCGGAGGAAGTCATAAGCAGGGAGAGGTGGTTTCCAGTCTTCCTCAGACAGGGTACCTGAGAAGCAAAGACATTCCCCTGTTAACAAGTTAAGAGTTATGCAGCCACCACCCCACGGACGAGAGGAAAATTATAGGACAAGAGCAAATGGCCTCAGTTGCACCAGGGGAGGTTTAAGTTGGATATTGGGAACCATTTCTTCCTGAAAAGAGTTTTTGGGCATTGAAACAGGCTGCCCAGGGCAGTGGTGGAGTCATCATCACTGTTGGCTTGTCACTTGTTACTTGGGAAAAGAGACCACCACCCTCTATGCTACAGTTTCCTTTTGGGTAGTTGTGGAGAGCGAGAAGGTCTCCCTGTGGCACCCTACGTCTATGTGTAACAGATGAGGAAGACCCATCTCACTGCCGTCCTCCAAAGCTTCAATGGGACGATCAAAGCGGGAGGGAGGCAGTGAAAATCTTCACAGTACAAGCCAACCCTTTATGTCCCAAAGACCACAGCAAAGCACCAGCTTCCTTATCCTCTCCTGTCCAAAATAATGCTGGAAGGCACCTAAAGAGCAGCTATTACAACTTGGAGTCAGGGGATTTTTTATTAGCGGGCTGTGTTTCAGAAGGTCTGTTTGCAGCAGCCAGAGAGGACAGCCAGGTTTGGGGATTATCGTGGGGAAGAGATGTCGATACAGAACTATTCACACTTGGCTCTGAACATTAAACAGCCCCAAAGCAAACTCATGAGGGCGGGTATTCTCTTCTGGCCGGACTATTTGTACTGCTCCAGCTCAAATTAGCATAGCTACTTTTTCCATCATTAAATTCCAGGGCAGACAATTTATTGCACGGAGCATCTTCTCATAAACAGAGTGGAGCTAACGGCTTGAGCTGAGGAAAATTACAAACGCGTCTCCACTTACTGCTGGGAATCTCCAGTCCTGCTTTGAGCTTCTCCAGCCAAGACAAGATGTTCATTTCGGTGATGGACTGCTCCGGTGGGAACTTGAATACCTGACCCCCGGCATGAAGGTTCACCCAGACGAGAACAGGCAAGGAAGGAACAGTGGCAAAATACGCCTTCAGGATCCCACGTCCCACTGGAGTCTTCCTCCTGTGGGGAAAAGGAGATTCAATTTGCTCACCGGTGGTTTGGCAGCACAAGAGGACTAAGATGCTGAGGGGTCTAGAGCATCTTTCTGGTGAGGAAAGACTGAGGGAGCTGGGGCTGTTCAGCCTGGAGAAGAGAAGCTGAGAGGGATCTGATCAATGCTGATCAATATCTCCAGGGTGGGTGTCAAGAGGATGGACCAGACTCTGTTCAGTGGTGCCCAATGACAGGATGAGGGGCAATGGGCACAGAATGAAACACAGGAGGGTCCATCTGAACATGAGGAGAAACTTGTTTGCTGGGAGGTGCCAGAGCCTGGCCCAGGCTGCCCAGAGCGGGTGTGGAGTCTCCTTCTCTGAGACATTCAAACCCGCCTGGACCCACCTGTGTGATCTGCTCTGTGACCCTGCGTGAGCAGCGGGGTTGGACTGGGGGATCTCCAGAGGTCCCTTCAGCCCCAATCACTGTGATTCTGTGACTCTGTGGATCTGAAAGGCAGGAGCTGATGCAGACAATTGTGCTCAGCTGGTCCAGCCCCTGGGCAGCTGTTTGGTGCTTCCCCACAGCCCCAGAAGCAGGACAGGCAACTCCCCCAAGTGACACAGAGCCCCATAAAAAGTACATGGAGGTGGAGGGACAGCAAGCACACGAAAATGCTGAGTTCTTCCCACACTATTTTCCGGCTAAGAGCGATGCGCAAGGTCTGAGCTGGCTCTCGCCATGAGAATGAGCTCCTCTTTCGAGGACTGTGCTACTTTTTCCGAGCCCGTGACCATATTTTGCCCCTTTTTTGTGGCAAAGCCCTTTCACTCTGACAAAAGGCAGCTCGCTCTTTCTCAAGAAAGGCAGATGTGTAGGTGGGGAAGTTCCAAGGGCTCTCGTTTCTTGCTCCTTTACTGGCAAACAAATTGACTTCTCTTTGAAAAAACATGCATTCCCCCTTAGCTCAACTTCAGCCCACGCTGCAAGGCGCTTCCCAGACTTCAAAGCACATTATGATTAAGACACTGAGGTATCTCTGGGCTTGGGCAAAGCAAACAGAGACTAAAAATTGAAAACGCAACTAGGGAGGGGAGGATTAAAAAAAAAATCCCCTCTCCTACAGTGTTCTATTTCTTACCTCCTGGAATAATTTTGTTTCTTGAATATTTTTTAAGTTTGCTTTGTGGGACTTCTGTCTCTCCCTTCTGCTGAAAACTTTATTTGCCCCAGTCAACAATCAATAATCACCCTGTTGTCCTTCTCTCTAATTGCTGGTGGTAAATTCACCATAAGACACTACAGGACAGCAAATTTACTGTTTTCTCCCACACCTAACAAAAATACAAATAACACCAGAGCCTGAGCCAAGCTACCATGAAATATCTTTGAGAACATTTTACTCTACTGAAAATTACTCCTGCAATCTATTAAACATTTACTAATTTTGCTTCATCACACAAATTTGCAGCTGTCCAGAACACAATCTGAATCATTGCTAAATGATTTGACCTCCCAGCTCATGACTTCAGACCAGATAATCACATTAACAGCTAGATAGTGTTTGCAGTAATTGCAGGCTCAGTTTTTTCTTGCCCTGAAATGCTAAGAGTGAGCTAACAGAAAGAAGAAAATAGGTTTCTGCACACTCACAAGTTTAACCAACAAGCCACAAACACTTGGTGGGGTCTTCTTTTTGCCACCTTCAGCATTTCCTCGCTTTCCATTTGACCGATGTCACCATCGCTGAACAAGATGAGGAAGGGCTTTCCGAGCTGCAAGTAGGGGGGTAGATTTTGCACAGTGATTTCTGGCTGCAAGACATCAAAACAAGAAGTTGGGGGTTACAGGGAGGAGAGAACAGGACAAAATTAGACTTTCTGTCCTTACATGAGGGGTGTGGGGGCTAAGCAAGGCTGTAGGGTTCGTGCTGAACGCAAGGAGCTTGTTTGTCCTGGAGAACAGGAGGCTGAGGAGAGACCTTCTTGCTCTCTACAGCTACCTGAAAGGAGGTTGTAGCATGGAGGGTGTCGGGCTGTTCTCCCAAGGAACAAGTGATAGGATGAGAGGAAACGGCCTCAAGTTGCACCGGGGAGGTTTAGATTGGACATTGGAAACAGTTTCTTCCCGGAAAGGGCTGTCGGGCATTGAAACAGGCTGCCCAGGGCAGTGGTGAAGTCACCATCCCTGGAGGGGTTGAACAGACGTGGAGATGAGGTTCTCAGGGACATGAGTTAGTGCCAGGGTTGGGTTAATGGTTGGACTCGATGATCTTAAAGGTCTTTTCCAACCAAAATGATTCTGTGATTATAAGCAGTCTCTGAAAGGCACGTGCAAGGGCCAGGGAGCAGCCCATGCAAGAGGACAAGCCACCACAGCAGTAGGTCTGTGACCATGGGCACTAGCCAGATCCTGGACTCCCAGGGTCCCCTCCCAGGAGACCACACAGCAAACAGCAGATTTCCGTCCAGACTGTCTGGTCCAAGCCATAAAATTTAAAAACAAATGTAACTCAGCATGACAGAAATAATGAGTAAACATATTTAATTTGCACAGCTCTACACTATAATCAGGGCAAATGATTGCAATGGAAAAGAAGATGCCTTTTTGTTTGTTTTTACTTACAAAAATGTCCAGCAATTCATATCTGATCATCTGCACCATGTCCTGCGCGCTCTGCTTGGACAAAGCGATGCCTTCCACGCTCCGACCTCCACTCCTGGCGAGAAGAAGGGCTGGGGGAGACACGGCATATTGATGGGACCTGCACAAGAGGGATGGTGGCAAGAAGTGGATGAGGGATTTGTCATGGACCAAATCTGCTGCACGGAGAACTGACATCGCCATGGTGAAAAGTGGGGATGGGGTGTCTTAGACTCCATCCGAGGGACACCAATCTACACAAAATAAGCTCCAGGAGATCTGATTTCTGTCTTGGTGGGCACAGACCATTTTGCTAAAGCCCAACAGACAGAGCCTGCACACGTACTCTTAGTGAAGAAACCAGCTTGCCCTTTGTTCCCCAATGTTAAGAAAGTCAAGGATATTTAAAGAAAAGCTGAGAAGGTGGAAAGAGCAAAAATAGGAGAAGTCCGAGCAATGAAAGGGCAGGAGCTACACCAAGATGAGACAGTAATTCTCTGGAAGTTTGAGGAACTTCAGTCCTGAAGGTTCCAGATGTCAGAGGCAGAGGAAGGGTGCGACGCAGGAAGTCAGCTGCATCAACAGGTTTTTTTGGGGGGGTGTCTGTAGTTTTATTTTTCTAAGGCTGTTGGAAATTTTTCAAAGGCTGTGACACCAGAATTGCTGGGGAAGTGAGCGAGGTGTAAGGACATTCTGGGTTGTGGGTGTAGGGAGGTGGAAAGCTTTTGATTTCCTTTTCAAAAGTAATCTGGCCTATCTTTTGTTTTTTTCTCATATGAGAAAGATGCGACATAGACCTTATAGCTGTCTACAACTACCTGAAAGGAGGTTGCATCATGGAGGGTGTTGGTCTATTCTCCCAAGTAACAAGTGATAGGATGAGAGGAAATGGCCTCAGGTTGCACCAGGGGAGGTTTAGATTGGATATGAGGAAAAAAATTATTCCCAGAAAGGTTGTCAGGCATTGGAACAGGCTGCCCAGGGCAGTGGTGGAGTCACCATCCCTGAAGGGGTTGAACAGACACATAGATGAGGTTCCTAGGGACACAGTTTCGTACTAGAGTTAGGTTATGGTTGGACTCGATGAACCTGAGGGTCTCCTCCAACTGAAATTATTTCCATGATTCTATGACTCAGCTTACTGCACAACAAGCTACTTATTTTTAAGAAATGGCAGCTCATAGAAAAGTCACGTTACAAGCTATTGCACTTCCCTCCATGGTTTGCTTGGGCAAGTTCAGTTTGGACACTTATTTTAGCAGTTCTGAATGGGACGGAGGTTTGTTCAAATTTGCTGTAAAAATCACAGTATGCTGGTTTAGGTCATCAGTGACAAAGCAAGTGGATGGAACTGCAGATAACACATTTCCATGGTATTCAGCTCCTACATGGGCCTTTCACTTGCCCCATGACAACACTTATCTGTCTGGAAATAATACACCCATCGCACTTTTCTAAGGAGCACCCCAAGATCTGCACTGCCATCTTGATAAAGAGCAGTAGTAATGAATGACTGTGGACTTTCCCAAAGGCCTCAAATGCTGTGAATCTGTTGCTAAACGGTTCTTGGATTCACCTGATACTTTTCAGCTTTTTAAACTCATCTTTAGCCCTGAGCTAAGCTTTCCCCTTTCTGCCTGGACTCCCAAGCTCTGCTTCTCAAAGAAGTTGAATCTCACACCCCTGGTCATGGCTGGGAGTCCTTTGATCAATAGATCATAGAATCATGGAATCATTTTGGTTGGAAAAGACCCTCAAGATCATCAAATCCAACCACCAACCCAACCTTGGCACTAACCCATGTCCCTGAGAACCTCATCTCCGTGTCTGTTCAACCCCTCCAGGGATGGTGACTCCAGCACTGCCCTGGTCAGCCTGTTCCAGTGCCTGACAGCCCTTTCCAGGTAGAAATTGTTCCAAGATCCAACCTCAACTTCCCCTGGAGCAACTTGGGGCCGTTTCATCTGGTCCTGGTACTTGTTCCTTGGGAGAAGAGACCAACGCCTTCCATGCTCCAACCTTCTTTCTTCTCTGTTGTTTTCCAAATTAATCTGTATTCCCCTTTAATTAAGAACAGTAAAACCCTAGTAAATTTTTAAATTCGGGGGTTTTGAGCTTCTCTAACTTGCACAGGTCACAAAGAGACTCTGAAGACTTCTCAGAGGAGGGGAGGACTCTTGCTTTGTATGTCTAAATACATTAATTTAATCGGCAGCTTTTGATAAGGAAGTCTATTATATACTGACAGAAAAATCATCAAATTCCCCAACTAATAACTAGAGTCTACCCTGAAATCACTTCTCAACTGACTGGTTGTATTGTTGCTTATGACAGCTTTCTATTTATATAGCAGGGGCATTCGATGGGTAATATGAGACTTGCATTTAAATCAAAAACATCTGCAAACAAATACTTGGCAGGAATCTATCGTATCTAATTATCTGAGAAATAAATAAAGACTTCATTCAAAGCATTTCTTCCTTAACGCTTTTTTTGTTTTTTCATTAGCTACCAAGCGAGCAGGTGCTTGCTGAGCAAACAGGTTTTGTCACCAACATTCTTTGTGCATTTTGTACACCTTTTGCTCTGGGAAGGGGGACTCAGCTTTCCGTGACCTGAGAGCTACAAACATTTCCTCCTCAAACATTTAGCAGAAGAATAGCTTTTATTTTCTTAAGGGAAGTGAGCCTGGCTCTTGCATAAGGAATTCCTGTAAGTGTTTACTTTCTATTACAGTTGAGAAGACGACCATCTACAGTAGCTTCACCCACAAATCACAGCCCAAATCCAAACTTGGCAGAATGAATATCTGTATAAACTGTATTAACTATTCCAACACACTGCTTACCGTGGTTGGAGCAGGAGGATGAAGTTGTATTCTCCTATGTGTCATTGCTGAGAGAACACAGATTTTTTTCTATTGGTATCTTTTGTAAGATCACCCTGCCTTCCTTGCTTTTTTGTTTTTTCCTTATATCAGCAGGGGAATCAGGTTTTACACCCTGATGCTGCTGGTTGTGACTCCAGTACCTGTCATCACCCACTGGTTTCCCACTGAACAAGTCTGGCACTGCCTTGCATTAAAGACCCAACCACGGCTGGTTCTTTGAGCACAGATTGGTTAATAAAGATGTACGACCAAGATATTTGCATTTTTATTCTCCGTGCATACCACAAAAACACCCATGTCTCATCACACACACTCGAGGTGCATTGCATCTGTAAGAAACTAAAGAAAATAACTCACTGATGCATTAAATCCACACCTGGAAAACAGGCCAAGGATCTGCTGGGATTTTTAACTCTGCCTTGATAGTTAAATCCTGATGGAAATGAAATGCCAGGACAAGCTGAAGATTCCCCCTGCATCTAGCTGCATTTACAGGCACTGAAGCATCTCTCACAGTTTAATTCAAAGCACTTTGCCCCTTGCTGGAGTGAGCCTTAATGACATGGTTAAGTGCACGGACAGCTCAAATCCCCTTAGATCCTATTTGGTTTAAAGTTAGGGCTGCAACTGATGCTCTTATTTAATCAGGAACTGACCAAAAAAGTCTTGGCTTTGCCTTTATCATATCTGCAGGAGCAAGGCTGCGATATTCTTCCCCCAGGAGGGTGCACCCACCCCAAAGCTCTGTCTAGAAATGGTGGAAACATCTTGGTTTTGCCAAGGGGAAAGAAACGGGTGGGTACGTCTTTCAAGAAAAAAAGATCCATGGTAAGATTAGCTGCTGAAAAGATTGAGGTAGGTTCTTCCACAACCTTAGCAGTTGCAAACATCTTGCAGCCAGATGTTTGGGTCCACCAGGAAGCTGGATGAGACCAAAGGAGCTCAACGCCTTTCCCAGGGCTGCAGAAAGGCCATCTGCTCCACACCAAGACAGCTCCATAGAATCATTTGGGTTGGAAAAGATCTTTAAGATTATCAAGTCCAAACATTAACCCAACACTGCCAAGTCTATCACTAAAACATGTCCCTAAGAACCTAATCTATGTGTCTTTTAAACCCCTCCAGGGATGGTGACTCCAGGTGAGAAGGTGAAAGGACTGCAGAAAGAGGAAAACCAGTAACAATTCGTCACTTTTCCCTGATGGCAAGAGAAGATCTGTTTTTGCTTCCTTACGCATTGATCCTAGCTAGAGGGCATCATTTTTCCAGCCTGATTGTTTCCCCATATGAGTTTAGTTCTGTTTGTATGGGGAACCCAACAGATGCATGGGGGGGCTGGCACAGCTGGAGGACTGAAAATACCCAGAGTGAACTCGAACAGCAGGAAGGGAGATGACCGTTCATTTCATGGGGTTAAATGAGTTGCCCATGGACGGATTAATAAATCAGTGGCAGAGCCAGGGCTGTATCTCCCTTTGGCTGAGTCTTGACCAGCCTATCTACAGGACCAAATCACTTGTAGCTGTTTGGGGCTGCTGTTAAACACTCAGCATGTGACACTTTCACTAAATGCCAATCAGCTTGAATTCTCATCAAAAAAAAAGAGGAACAACTTACAAAGCCAAGGCATCATCTTCAAAATACATCCCCATCGTTACATGGCCACTTAAGATGTTTCCTGCCTCTTCAAAAGCTTCCTTGGCTGTAAAAACGACATAGACACAAAAATAAACGATAGAAAGAGAAGTGTCAGCTTCCACCTGGAAACCACATCACTGTCTGTACACACAACACCCACAGCAAACTGTCAGTGGGGAACAAAACTGCGATTAGAGGCTCATGAGAAGTGGAAGCGTCTCATGGCTGCAGGCTATGGGAGGAGGAGTTGGCAGCGGCCAAAAGATCGGAAGGAAAGTTCCTATTATGAGAACAGTATTTGTACTTTAGCCACCAGAACTGAGTTTCCAGGATCTGCACGACAGAGGCACTGATGGAAAATGAAATGTCTTCAAGTACTTAAAGCCCATAAGTGTTCTTAGAAACAGGAGACCAATTATAACTCTAAATAGAAGTCGTATAAATCCCAGTGACCTTTTGGAAATGACTGATGATGACTTAACTGGAGTAGCACTAAGAGCCCAGCAGATAAACCAACCTCTCCCCCAAGTGTCTGTTGGTTTTATCCAGTTCCCCAGAGCAGTCAGGATCTGTTACAGGCATCCAGCTCTGACAGGGAGGATCAAAAAGCTAAATGCCTTCCGGACACAGCACGTTGCACTGCTTTGTGCAGCTGTAAAGAGATGGCAGCACCTCTGCCGTCTTGTCCCAGCATAAACTCATCCAGTGCCACCCCTGCCATGAGCAGGGACATCTTCACCAGCTCAGGTTGCTCAGAGCCCCATCCAGCCTGGCCTGGGATGTCTCCAGGATGGTTCATCCACCACCTCTCTGGCCAACCTGGGTCAGGCTCTCACCACCCGCCTTATGGAGATGGTAAGGTCTGTAAGAGGATGGGGAGGAAAGGACCAGATTTGGGGTTCACTTGATCCATCACAATCTATCCATGCTCAGATACTGAGAGCAGAGCCCCAGAATGAAGCTGACTCCAAAGCTGGTTTACGCCCTTATGAAAAACAGCCTTAGTTTTACGCAGCTGGATCCACGGGAGAGGCAAAGCTTTGTGTGAACATGAAAACCATAATGTGTGGGCTTGGAAAACCGAGTTATAGATTAGAGATCAAAACCACTGCTGCTAAAGGTAGCATGATTTCAAGAGCAGATTTCAACACCACCTCCCTTCCCCCTTTGTATTGAGCAATAAAAAAGGCTCTTCCGACTTATGGAGAATGAGGAATCACACTCTTTGGAGAAGTCAGGTTTTCCCAAGCATTAAGATTACAGTTCAGATATAGCCATAATATATGTTGCTTTATAACCTAAAGAAGATCTCACTCAGATACTATTTAGTGTTTCTCATAATGTTCACCATCACATCACAACTGGCCAGCCCAAGCTCTTGGGATGGGTGACTCAGACCTCCATAGACCGAGACTGGCTCACGACTGGTCACTTCCTGGTTCTTTGCCTCCTGCTCTCCAGCTACACTCAAAGCTGTATTTTCCATTGTGTTTCCCCGGATCCACAGGAACCAGAAACGTTCCTTTATACTATTTTCCATTCTGAATGGAAGCGTAGATCCTTAAAGAAGCGGCTCGCTGAGGGTTCAGATGTTGTAGGAAATGACATATGTACAACATGGCTGATGACACAGCTTGGCTGTTTCATCTTGTGATATAGAGCAACCACTGTTGGATGTGTTTGACATTAGTTTCCAGCTTTTTGGTCTTTGATTACTTGATTTTATCACCGTTGACAGAAAAGCTGACAAGGATCACTGAGAACTTTACCAACAAAACCATTCTCCAGTGACTGGAGAAGGGGCCATGGGGCAGAACATCGCAAGGCACAAAAGGACAAAGCCTGACGTGGAAAGAGCAGGCTCCCATCCAAAATTCCTCAGGAGAGCACTTCTATGGGCATTTAACTTTAAACACCCCCTTGAGACGTAAGCCTGTGTTGAAACGCTGCCCTGCAGTGTCCCCAGCTGCAGGAATTATCTCCTAAATCAGGACAACCTTCAGCAGAATCCAGGCTTAGTCTTTTAAACAGGATTGTTCCTGATGAGATTTTCCCGCCTTATGAGACTAACAAAATTTGCTGCATTTTGGGGACTGTGCCAGACCCAGAGCCACGTACCAGCCTTCATTTCTCAACAGCTCACAGCAACTGTCTCTGCAAGAAACCCTCCAAATTCACACAGCTCCCCTACGGACATGCAGCACTTCCAAAGAAGCTATTCAAATATTTCCTAGAAAATTACCCCCCACCCCTGAAAGCATGGTTTTAATTCCCCACAGGGCTTGATCGTGCACAGCAGCACATACCTTGAGCTGGAATCCCAGCTGCTGTGCATTGCACAAGCCCGGCTTAGCAGCAGGATTTGGGACTATGGAGGAACAAAACTGCCCGATGAGGAAGGGTCTACAGATCGCGCAGAGTTTTCGGAGGCAGGATCTGAGCACAACCCCTTATCCCTCTAGCAGAAGGCATCTCATATTCTCCGGCAGCACCTGGAGTACCTTTGCAGGCCTTATTCTCTTGGTTGACACCGATGCTGGCAAGTCCTGTGATGGTACCAGAGCTTTGCAGAACACAGCCGTATTTTTAAACATTTGCTGCACTGATTAGGACAGTTTTACTTCCAAAAATGCTTGCACTTTCTTCAGAGCAAACAAATTTCTCTCCTATAAGTTCCTCAAGTTTCCAGAGAAATGCTCACTCATTACCTAGTAACACCACTCATCTCTTTGTAGTAAATTTTAATTATGATTTTTCTGACAAGCCTCATTTAGCTCATACCCACTGAAGGGCTTCTTAACATAGCTCTGATGCTAAGAGTCGGAAAAAATCCCAAGCTTTGTTTAACTGGCCATCTCATTAGTCTGTTTCAGTTAACTAGAAATGGCAACGACATGGCGCATTGCTGGTTCAGGTTAAAGCAGGAATTCTTGCCGTGAGAATATACTTGGAAATTCCAGATAAGTCTTCAGGCTGATAAGAGCAGCTATGTGGTTTCCCTAACTCTGGACTGGGTTTGATGCCAGAACAGCTGGCTCCAGTTTTCGGCTCCCTCAGGTCATCCTGCATGACGCTCAAGCATCCCGCAGGTTACGGGCGGTGGAAGCATCACGTATTTCATCTCCCTTGGCATCTGCGGCTGAGTTACCCCAGACTGCGGATGTTGTGCCAGATTGCAGATGGAGTGTGCCCTGAGGGAAGAGGCAATCCTGCTGGCTCTGCATAGAGCTGTCTGGAAACCTCCAAGAGGAAAATGAAAGAGTTCTACAGAGGAAAGAGTCTGAGCTCAGACATCCAGCCAGATCCAGGAAGGTTTCTTCCATTAGCCTTTCTCACCATCCCCACGTTGTTTAAGGTCCTACCATGGGGCTAATCCAGGCTCCACAACTTCAGAAAGTGGAAGATGTGGAACAGAGGGAAGATTTTGGAGCTCAGCAGATGAAAAACAAGAAGAAACGGACTAAAGTTTTTTTGAGATGAGTAACATTTTCTGCTATATTTAGGGACATGGTTTAGTGCTAGAGTTAGGCTATGGTTAGACTCAATGATCTTGAGGGTCTTTTCCAACCAAAATGATTCTATGATTCTATGATTTAACAGACTTAGATTGTCCAGAAGAAGGGAAGTGTAGTAGCTTCCAGCTGGCTCAGTGGACACAACCCAAGTGTTTTCTAGTCGGTTACAGAGATTTTATTTTGTTCTTTACCCCTGAGCACAGTAGATTCCCCCTGGACCTCATCGTGTGAGAAAGTAGCTTGGTTTGTACTTGACCAAAGTTTACAGGCACAATGGAGCTTCAAAATGAAAAACAGGCCAAAATTCTCAAGACAGATGAAAAAATTCTCCTTTTTTTTAAAAAAAATGCAGTAATTCCCAGGGGTAGCTGGCAACTGAGAGGCCACAGGATTGTTTGTCTGTTTATTTGTTTGGTTTTTTTAAAGGTTTCAGGTTGTGCATTGGTTGCAAGGACTGGGACTACCACATTTGCTGGAGGAATCGTCACCAAGATAATTATCAATCCAATAGTAGAAAGGGCTTTCTTTCAGAAAGAATATGTTGTGACCTGTTCTACATGGACAACAAGAAGAGGCTTGTTCAGTCAGAGGCTAAGAGGGGACTTACTGGAAGCCTACGGATACATTGAAGGGGACTTAGAAAGAGGACAGAGCCAAAGTCTTCATGGTAAGAGGCAGGAGATACAACACAAACAAACTGTGGCATTTTAAGTCCAGATTGGACATCTGCAAAAATTTCTTTGCAGAGACAGGTCACCCAGGGCATTGTTGTCTTTCTACTGCACGAGCATGATGTCTCAATCACTGTCGGGGTTGTCACATGCTGTCACACTGGGTGCAGTAAATATCTGAATGTCCTCTGAGCCAGGATATAGACTTCAGGTCCCCTATATGGAATCACCCGTGGTCTTCTAATTACCAAAATAAAAAGGGTGGTGCCAGGTAGGCTGTGATGTGAACAAACATGCTTAGAGAAAATGAAACATGGAGGAACTTCCAAGCACCCAGAATCATCCCTCTCCCATCAGGAACGAAGCTGAGTGCTGAACCCACAAATACCACACGAACCTTCACTGGTGGCTGTGCTAAAGACTCCTAGAACCGAAGTGTGGCGAAAGGATGACAGCTCAGGTGGAAACTCTCCTCTTAAATATCCTTCTGCTTCCTCAATCGTGGTCAGCTTCAGAGGGCAGGAAATTCGGCTCCTATGGAAAGGCAGAGAAACGACATGGGCTGGCTTCTCCTTCATTTTTGGGATGAAGAGACAAAAGGGCAACCTCAATCCCATGATGCTCCAAGCCAATACGACAACCGCTATGTCTCATTAGAGAGAAAAATCAGTTGCTCCTGGGAAGGAAAGGCAATGCCTAGTCACAGAATCATGGAATCGCAGGTTGGAAAGGGCCTCGAGGATCATCTGGTCCGACCTTTCTTGGCAAAGCACGGTCTAGACAAGATGGCCCAACACCCTGTGCAGCTGCATCTTAAAAGTATTCAGTGCTGGGGAATCCACCACTTTCCTTGGGAGATTATCCCAGTTGCTGGTTGTTCTCACAGTGAAAAACTTCCCTCTTGTGTCCACAGAAAGGCACTGGTGCTGCTTACGGGGAAATGAGACCAGCCCTGAGTCAAACTGGTTGCTCTGAAGATCCTTGAGATACCCATTAAAAATAACAGGGAAGGAATTCCAGCAAAGAGAGAGGGATGGTGACAAGAGATGGATGCACTGTCCAAGAATAGATGTTCCCTGGCATTGAAAAGCACAAAAAGTTATGAAGCTAATTTCCAAACCAGGTCTACAATCAGATCTGACATTATTTTTCCAAAAAGGATTTCCATTACACAGGCCGTGAAGTATCCGGGACATCATCTAGCAGATGTGCCAATCTCACTGCATGGGGACTCATTAACACTTACAGCATGATGAAGTTGGTCAGTTCTTCGGTTCCCCACATGCCATTGTACATCACTGATCGCTCTCCCTTCTCGTAAATCTTGATGGTAGGAAACTGAGTGACGTTCTCCTTTGTGCAAACGCCAGGCCAGTCCCAGCAGTTTACCCGAGAGAGCAGAACCCCCTGAGTTCCTAGAATGGAAAACAAATATGTAAATAATATGAGGAAAAAAAAAAAAGAAGAAAAATTTTTAAAAATATTGAAAAAGAGAGCTTTTTGCGGGCTTTTTGGATATTATCACATATATTTGTATTAACACTGCCAAAACTCCTACTTGCTTTGGCTACAGGGCTGGATCCTAATATGTAGGTGCTCTTGGAGCAAGACCAGGTGGGTCACCACTGAGAAGTTACTGGACCATTCCTGGAGCCAAACGCTGCTTTGTGTGGGCAGGACATCAAAATCCAGCCCTAAATACACAGCCCCTTTGAGTACATGCTATCTCCCTCCTGAAATTATCCATGGATATGTCTTACACTTTTGAGCATAACAGTAACTATTTCCAGCCTGCGAATATATTCCTGGCCACAAGGGCACAGTGCTGGCTCATGGTCATCCTGTTGTCCACCAGGACCCCCAGGTCCCTTTCCTCTACACTGCTCTCTAATATGTAATTTCCCAACCTATACTGGAACCTGGGGTTGTTCCTGCCCAGATGCAGGACTCTACACTTTCCCTTGTTAAATTTCATTAGGTTACTCAAAGGGACACCATGAAACCTTGAGGCAACCATCCAGGAGCATAAAAAGCATAAGAAAGGGTACTGGAAATTCTTTAGAAATAAGGCCAAGACAAAGAAACAAGGCAGGCCCTCACTTACAGGAAAGAGGGAAGATACAGCTTGGCACGGAGGAGACTAATGCACTCAAGGCTTTTTCAACCGGTACTGCAAAGTGTCTGTTTCATCTAAAATGTGGAGCTGTTAAAGGTGATGTAAGCAAGAGCAATGTAATACAGGGTGGCAGTCTGATGGTATTCACCCTGTCCTACTGTGCTCTCTACAACTACCTGAAAGGAGGTTGTAGCATGGAGGGTGTTAGTCTCTTCTCCCAAATAACAAGCGACAGGACAAGAGGAAATGTCCTCAGGTTGTGCCAGGGGAAGTTTAGATTGGATATTAGGGGAAATTTCTTCATGGAAAGAGTTTTCAGGCATTGGAACAGGCTGTCCAGGGAAGACGTGGAGTTGCCATCCCTGGAGGGGTTGGTGATGAGGTTCATATGGATATGGGTTAGTGCCAGGGTTGGGTTAATGGTTGGACTCAATGATCCTGAGGGTCTCTTCCAACCAAAATGATTCTATGACTCTATGCCAGCTGCTCATCTCCCAGGCACTAGCAGGTACCTTTAGGAACTTAAGAAAGAGCCTGAGGTCCCACAGGCAAGCGAGAGGGAAAGGAAGAGCACTGGGAATCACAGAGCAGTAAGTCCAGCTTTGGTTCCTGAGACGAGTACTAAAAAAGCTTTTTATGGGTCCTACCAAAGTGATAAACTCAAGGGATTCATAAGCAGTGAACCAAATGAGGGCAGGTTCTCTGCATGCTCTCCATGAGCCCAAGACACAGGTGTCTGCAACTCCAGCCTGTCTTATCAGTCTTTCATCTGCAGGATGGGCAAAGACCAGCACATCTGCTGCCGGTCCATGGCTGGGCCTGAGTTGGCAGGAGAACCATCACCAGCTTCACAAGCCACCAGACCTTGGTTGCCAGACTCACCTAACCTGCCTCCTACCTACTCACAGGCTTGACCAAAGACAACAAGGCTGTATACAATCCTCAGGCCATACAATGTCCATGCCCACTGCAGGAATGCCATATCTCAGACACCTTCATGCCTTCCCTAAATTTGCTTAAACAGGATTCAAGGGTTACATGGGGGAGATGGGATGAAACCTAGAGACAAGTAGGCACGTGGAGGCAAACCATTGCAAAGTGTCCTTCAAAAACCAGGGTCAGCGGAGGTGATGTGGATTTCTCAAGAGTACGGCAGATCAAAACAGACATGCTTTCTTCTCTGTCTGTCCTGGGTTTGATTCTGACCACTGTTTTCATTAAAGGCCTGGCTGATGAAATAAAACACACACATTCAACCTGCAATCAGTCCCAAGCCCGGAGGGACGGAAAGCAACTTGAAGGGCAAAGGATAAAACCAGCAGTATTCTGTAATGAGAAGCAGGATGCACAGATACCATCAGTGCTGCAGAAAAGGGCAAAGCTCGTTCTGGGATGAACTCTCAACAGCGTCTGCAAGATATGGGAGGAAAATGACGCTTTTCTGTCCTCGTGAGACCTCTGCAGAGCCCAGCAAGTCAGGCTGGGAAACATGCTTTTGGAAAGGTGTAAGCAGATCAATCTGGAGATGGGAGAAGTTTGGAAGACACGCCTCCTGAATTAAAAACAGGTATTAATACAAGCTTATGAGAACCAAGTACAGCTGAGTCTTTTTGGCAGAGAAGTTGTGGAAGGATTTTAATCACAGGTTAGAAACGTGCATGCCAGGGATCCCCACAGACAAAGGTGAAGGCAGAGGTGACTTTAGCATCGGCTCCTACCCTATGTCCTTGGCATCCCACCGGACCATTATCTGCAGCTCTCATTTGAGGTTGTGCTTTGCAGATCTTTCACATGAGAAGTCTGCTGCTGGTCTGCCTTGTGTCAAATGCAGGTACAAGAAAAAGCAAGCGGCAGGATGGAGCTAAGGGTCTGCAGTTGCACTCAGACAGTCAGGAGTTGTCAAAACACTCGAACGAGAACAGAAATGGTTTGTGTCACTCTCCAGGCTCTGAAATAACATCTCAGATTAAAAGCTCGTCCCTGGATTTATTTCACACCTTGGATCCAGCATGGCTGGTTCTCATCATCTGTTACCACATAATCTTGTGTCTTGCCCAAGTCTGAAAAATAATGCCATGGAAATAAGGCTTTGATGTATTGTTAAAATTGAGTTGCAAGGCTGCTCTAAGGTCCCTAAAATATGAGTTTTAGTATTTGGATACTACCTTGAGGGCTTACATACCAAAAGTGACCATGATTTCCAAAGGAGCCCCAGTTGGCCTGAGGAACGCTTTGTCCAGGACGATCACTCTCCCACCCTAATCTGCACCACATTATCAATTACTGAACAAGCAGCAGTTTCAGGAGTTGAGTAACTCAGCAACAAGCTGTTCAGCCCTGTGGTCACTGTCGAGCTGCTGGATGGGAAAAAACGTAAAAGAGGAACACAAGAACCTTCTGTTCTGTGATTTTAGCTGCTACCAAAACTGGCAACAGCGAGAACCTCTGTCCTAGGGGTCTTATAAAACTAGGACAAGACAAATCACCAAGGTTACAGGTGAAGGTGAAAAATCAATAATCTCTTAAACATCTAATTCTTCAAAGGGCAGGACTGGCATTAGAAACAGTTCGCTTGAAGAGCTGATCCAAAGGCTATAAGATGAAAGAGAAGTAAGTTATGTGTGAAGTGCTGCACTTCAAGGGGAGGAATCCAATGCGGAATGGGAAATGATACCCGGACAGCATCACACAATGGACTCCTAAATCCTCACTTCAGATTTAGGTTCCATGAATATACATTTCTAAATCACACAGGTGATTTTCATGCCTTTGAATTACAATTTCAGACCCCTGTCTTTGGAACTCATTGGTCTAGAAGACTCCGGAAGAAAACAAGAGGGAAGTAGAACTGGTTTGCAGCACAGTATATTGCTCTTCTTAGATATTGGTTTCCTCTCTTCTTTGCAAAAAAGGCCCGTTCAGCAAGACAGAAATGCTTCTCCTGATGTCTTGATAGATTTGACCTCTCAACAATGGAAAAACACTTGGGGGGCTATAAACTTAATTTTGTGATGATCTGCTGAACATCTGTTACAGGGTGATTCACAGGGTCATTCCAGCCTCCAGCCTCCTTCATTCCTTTGCATTTGATCTCACGTGGCCTATTCTCAGGGCCATTTTGCACAGAGAACGGGCAATAAAAGTGGGACCCGGTTCTGCAACCAAAATGTGCTTTCTAAAGCAGATGATTCATGGCTTAGACAGCTTGTCTGGGCTTCTCAGACCTTAGGAAGAAAGCTCCACCCCAAAGAGCAGACAGGAATACCAGCATTGCTGGGGGATCTGAGGGAGTGCCCCAAAAACATCACCATGTTTTATTTTCAGTCCTGCACAACTCAAGCTCTTCTTCTTGATCCAGATTTCTGTCCCTTGCTCTGGTGTATCTTCCTTCTCCCATAACTGAGGACCCTCCTAGGATGAGAGGAAATGGCCTCAAGTTGCACCAGGGGAGGTTCAGATTGGATATTGGGAAGAACTTCTTCCCAGAAAGGGCTGTTGGGCATTGGAACAGGTTGCCCAGGGCAGTGGTGGAGTCACCATCCCTGGAGGGGTTTAAAAGACATGGAAATGAGGTTCTTAGGGACATGGGTTAGTGCCAGGGTTGGGTTAATGGTTGGACTCAATGATCTTGGGGGGTCTCTTCCAACTAAAATGATTCTATGATTTTAGGTCTTCCAGCTCCTCTGGTAGCTCTGCCCGGGACTGAGGCTCCCTCAGCAGCAGAGGCAAAGGATCTCCACATCTCCAAATCCACTAACACAGCCGTTCCCCGTCCTTTCTAAGGCCACAGCAGGGAAAGCAGACTGGAGTCATTCCACAGGTCACATCTGGCCTGGGAGTCTTTGGTGGGACATCACTGATCACAGAGAAAAGGCTCTGACCCCAATCAGTTCCTAATCTCTGTTGAGAATCTGCCTGTGGCTACTTCCATATACCGAGATTGTGTACAGATGATTCAAAAAACACATGGTGAAGCTCAGGAAGAGGCAGGGTTTCATCCACTGACCCTCCCAGGTTGCTCCTCAGACTGCCAGGGAGTCTAAAACAAACTCCAAGCCATCAACAACCATAATGTCTCTAACAACAACCCTCCCTGAGCTTTCCTGTTTATTCCCAGGATTTCAGTCCAGATCAAAGCTGCTGGTGACTCTGCTTCATGCAAACTATGAATGCAAAACCACTTTCATCCAAACCACAGCACAGTCCGCAGCGTTCCCAGGAGGGTTTCTCATAAGAAACTCCCACTGTATCTTCTTCCCAGAAAGCTGGCTGGGTCCTCTGCAGGCTCTGTATCACAGGGTCACAGAATGGTTGGGGTTGGAAGGGACCTCTGCAGATCATCCAGTCCAACCCACCTGCTAAAGCGGGATTTCTGTGGCTGCCTGTGAGACTGCCCATGTAATTAAGCCAGTCTCCAGGTCCTGAAGGCGCAGTCACTGTAAATTCTTTCTCTGACACACCATGCTGTTCTGGTGGATCTGGGCCTGCCCACACCTGTCCATCACACTTCCCACCAAAGCCAGAGCCAATTTCTGCTCCTTTCCAGAATGAGTACTTTCAAGGACAGGAGATCCGATGTGCTACCCAGCACTTTGATTTGCTGTTCAGTGTGTAGTGAATCTCCTTGCCCTGTGCAGGACCTAGCACTCAGGGACACAAACAGCACCCTGTTCCTGTGATGCACCCTACAGTGCCTGCTGTTTGCCCACCCCCCTGGTTCAAAGCCCACCCTGTGTCACCCACTGCTGCTGGTGCTCTGCCCTGGGCCTCCCTTTGCTCTACCACCATCATCATCACCATCACCCATCACGCAGACACTGTGCCCACCAACATCATCATCACCGCCACCACCATCATCCATCGCGCTGTCGCTGTGCCCACCAACATCACCATCACCACCACCACAATCATCCATCACGCTGTTGCTGTGCCCATCATCATCACCATCATACATCACACAGTCACCGTGCCCACCAGTTTGACCATCATCATCCCTATCATCCATCACTCTGTCACTGTGCCCACCAACATCACCACCACCATCACCATTATCCACCACACTGTCATAGTGCCCACCAGCATCACCACCTCAGCTGCACGGCAATTTGGGCAGCTGGTGTGTACCAATTTACACCAACAACACGAGGCGATGGCAGCAGGCCGCATTCCCAGTCCCGTGACCTTATAGAGGCACAAATGGACTGCAAAAATCCCCAAATAAGAACCAAAGGACTCTTCACAAGCAACCTGATGCGGGTGTGCCTTCCTTAAGAGTTTGGGAAATCAAAACTAGGATATTCTGGGTGAGGCAGTGAGGTACCACCAATATACTCAGCCTTCTGGTTCCTGCTGCCAGGGCAGGTGCATGCCAGGTGTCAAGCATTCAGACCTGTGGCTCCTTACCTTTCAGGTGATCAGCCACCTCGGCGTAAGACCGCAGCACTGCCAGGGACACTGCTTCCCCTGAAACACAGGAGAGACACAGCCCTGAGGGACACAGAGGTGACAGACCAGACCCACCTTGCTCTCTGACAAAGTCACGTTATGATTCTCTGCACACTGAGCTGCTTCCAGCTCTGAAAGACCTAAAAAAAATACAGAAAATTGGACTTTATGCTTCTGTGCAGCAGACAGCAACCGGGTTGTCTAGGCTAACACATGAGCCCATGCTACCACCATTTCCCCTCTTGTTCTACATTCGGTACCTGTAAAATGAAGGTTAAAAACCTATGCACACTGATTTCTTCTGTACTGAAAGATATTGTCTTCACACTGCATCACTCAATGAGAAAGGCTGATTTAATCTGATTGCTAACATTGGGTGGAGGCACATGGGGCAGGAAACAGCGTTTATTTATAGTTAAAACTTGTCTACAGGATCACCATATTACAGAAAGCATGGTGAGCAGCGCAAGCTTAGAGAAGGGACCGCCAGGCCACATTTCATACTCACAGCTGGCATAAAACATCACCACCGTGCGGGCAGTCTCCAAGAGGGCAGAGTGGAAAGTCTCTTCCGTTAGAGCAAGGATCTGCTCCAGGGGCAGCTCTCGCTTCTTGTCCCTGGAAACTGCTTCCACCACTTGATCATCTTGAATATCTGCAAGGGACCCACAGCTGAGCATGAGTATGGGTATGTGCACAGGACAGAGGGATCTGCAGCCCCTAGTTCCAGCACATCGGCATGTTTTAGTGAGGCAGCACCCCCCAGCAGAGAGGTGGTGACTGTAAGCAGTGGATAATTGCCTGATATGGAGGAGTGAAACCACAGGCACAGACACACACACAAACTCATCAAAACACACTCAGAATCACAGAATGGTTTGGGTTGAAGGGACCTTCAAAGCTCATCCAGCTCATCCATGAGCAGGGACATTTTCGCCAGCTCAGGTTGCTCAGAGCCCCGTCCAGCCTGGTCTGGGATGTCTCCAGGGATGGTCCATCCACCACCTCTCTGGGCAACCTGTCCCAGTGCCTCACCACCCTCACTACAAAAAATGTCTTCCTCATGTCTGGCCTGAATTTCCCTCCTTTAGTTAAAAACCATCACCCCTTGTCCTGTCGCAACAGGCCCTGCTAAAAAGTCTGTCCCCATCTTTCTTATCAGCCCCTTTTAAGTACAGAAAGGCTGTAATAAGGTCTCCCCAGAGCTCCTCTTCTCCAGGCTTAACACCTCAATGCGCTCAGCCTGTTCTCACAGCAGAGGTTATCCCATCCTATCCACTTACCACATCTCACACCGGTTGTACCCTCTGATTTGAACCTTATTCTTTAAGCATGTTGGCTCCTCTAGGATCTTGCATCACTTTTCTTGGGAAAACAAAACCAATTTTGTTTGGAAAACAAATGTATTTTCAAGGAAACATTGCAAAGGCCAGTGTTTTCTCCCTGGGGAAGGCAAGTCTGGAACAGCTCTTAGACAAACACATCTCAAACCTTTCCAAAGGGACTGATAATTCTGAGACGCTTCATCTGACGCTTAAAGAGGAGCCAGCATTGGGTGCACTTTAAACCCTCACGCCTCTGAAGCTGGATTCACTCAGCATAATCATCCCTCTGCCTCATGCAGCACTTCTGCAACTGTTCCTCTAACAACTGCTGATTTTCTTTCCTCATGTTTCCCCTAAAAATTACGCCTGTCACCAACGCCCAGTGTTCTGCAGAGAATACAAGAGCCACTTTGTATGGTGTGATGTGACTGTGATGGTTTGCCTGGGATTTGCAAAAGTGTTCTCTGATGTTTTAACAAATGCTTGCTGCCTCTAGCAGATGCTGATTGCATGTCCTATCAGATGACAATCAGCTTTTCCCTGTTCAGTTGTGCACCTTGATTGTTATTCTCTTTTTCATCCTCATCCTCCTCGTCCTCCTCCTCATCCTCTTGGATTTGTTTGACCTTGCTCTTGTCTTCCACCAGGGTAATAACTTCATCAGTGTCTTCCAAGACCAGGTATTTGATTGGCACTCCCTAAAGAAAACAGAATGAATCAGTGAGAGCAAAACATCACCCTCTGCCTATTCTGTCTGCAAACCAAACTCAAGACTGATGGGGAACCATCACCCAATTCCTTATTTTTGGGCATATTTCAAAGCTGCTAAACAGGGGAGCTTCTGGGGCATGTTTCTTTGACCCCATTTCACCTGGGCTTAAGTTTTTCTCACTGCAGGTTGACTTTTTCTTGCCAGGAAGAAATTGTGGCTATGTGGGATCCTGGGGTGAAGGTGAACACCCACTCCACCTCCCAGTATCTTCATATAGATCCATCATTGCAAGATAAAGCCCAGTGGCCAAACAGTGAAAGAGAATGAGGAGGTACAGGGTCCTCTTGGCTGTCCCCAGTCTAGAGGGGGGAGCCTGGGTCAGAGCAGCCTATCGCAGTCTGGGAAACTGGCACAAAAAATCCTGTATCTCATGGAGCTCAACCCAGGAGAAGTGGTCCCAAGCGTACATGGGCTGCCAACCCATGGACAGAAAAGAGCAAAAAATGTATTTCTCAGAAACGAGACCTTGTCGGCTTAAAACAAGTTCTGGCACTGTCTCAGTGAAAGGCATTTCGGAGAAAATGAATTTGATAATGAACTGAGAGGAATGACAAACTGCTGCTACCTCCCATTGGCTCTAAGAGGAGAAACACAACACACACATCTCTCACCAGGGCAAGGGAAGCCCTCAGTGGACACCCAGTTTCAGGTCTGATCCTGTATCTCTGCAAATGTGACAGTGCAGGTAATCTGGGGCAACATGTGCTCCCTGGCATTTGTCGGCACCAAATTCCATCTTGCCTCACAAGCTGGGTCAGGTCCCTCCAGGGTTGAGCTCATCTTGATCAACCTCATTTAACTCACACCCTGCCCTTTTCCCAGATCGCTGCCAAAGGCATTCGCTTACATCAGTTCAGCACAGACCTTTGGTTGTTTGCTCTTAGTTTCAGCCTCATTTCCTCTCCCATCTTTTCAATGCCTTTCCTAAGGGGCCAATGGCCTTTAGAAGTCCAGATCTCTGGGGAATTTGCACTTGAGCTCCTACCTTCAGTAGTCTGCAACCTTGCGTTGCCTTAAGATATAATGGAGGTGTCACTCTACATTTTGAACCCAAGATAAACACTTTGTCTCCTGTAAGCAGGCACAGTTGCTCTGCAGCACCAAACTCAGGCAGTTCCAAATACATGTGGGCATCTTGGGAAAGACATTCTCCATGCGCTTCTGGGAAGGCTGTCAAGTAACAACAGAGGTGAGCAACACGCCAACACCTCTCAAGAGCAACACTCCCAGATAGGGAAATAAGACTTGTACAATAAAGAAATCCAGTGTCTAACCTCATCTGGTGTCTTGAGAGCAACGTTTGACCGGAGCAGAACGTTCGAATCTACGAGGTCCCTTCCAAAACACAAAGTGAACATTAGATGGTGTGACGTGTGTTCATTCAGCGTGCCTGGCTGACAAGCCCACCTCTCCCAGCAGCACCATGTCCTCATGGAGTTGTGCTTCAGTGCCCCAGAGAACCCACAGGAACCCAGAATCAGCATCAGTGGTGGAGAAATACGCTCCAAGAGACCTTCTGGTGGGGCTGACACCACGTGTGCTGTATAACGTTACAGGCTTGAGGAAGACCGGTCAGGTCAAACCTCAAATCCCGAGGTCAGTTTTGGACCCCACATGCCAAGAAAGGCCTTGAGGTGCTGGAGCAAGTTCAAAGAAGGGAACAGAGCTGGGGAAGGGGCTGGAGCACAAGTCTGATGGGAGCAGCTGAGGGACCTGGGGGGTTCAGCTGGAGAACAGGAGTTGAGGGGAGACCTTCTGATCTCTGAACTGCCTGAAAGGAACTTGGAGCATGGAGGGGGTTGGTCTCTTATCCCAAGAAACAAGTGATAGGACAAGAGGAAATGGCTTCAAGTTGTGCCAGGGGAAGTTCAGATTGGATCTGGGGAACAATTTCTTCCTGGAAAGGGCTGTTGGGCATTGGAACAGGTTGCCCAGGGCAGTGGTGGAGTCACCATCCCTGAAGGGTTGAACAGACATAGAGATGAGGTTCTTAGGGACATGGGTTAGAGTTGGCCTTGGCAGTGTTGGGTTAATGGTGGGTCTTGATGATCTTAAAGGTCTTTTCCAATCAAAATGATTCTATGATTGTATATTTATTTTGCAAGAGATTTGGATGCCCTTTCTGTGATCTGGGTCTTTGCCCATGAGCTGGTAGCCACATCCCAGTACAGCTGATCTGCTGATGGACTTCAGCTCATGGGCAAACACAGTGATAAAGTGTTTCCATACAGGGAGGCACCATGACAGCAGAAAGCTGGAAGAAGACAGCCCAAACTCATCCTTCCTCCACCTCCTCCTATTTTCACATCTTCCAGCAGACACTCCCAAAGGCCAGGTAACCATGTCCCCAGGGGCTGCACACCTCCTTCAGCCAGACACCATGGAAGCATTTGCAAACACAAGCCAGTCTGGTGTACACAGGCTGCTCCAGAGCCCATGGAGTAGACACAAGGGACCAGTGGTCAGCTGCAGAGGAAGCCAACAGATCTCCACCGCACAGCTGCCCCATGGCCACCCACAAGCGTGTCTCCTGTCCTGGGGATCAAGCATGCTGGTCTAACCCAGAGAGCCCTTGTTGACTGAGGAGGCACTACTAACTGAGCAGAGAACCCTGCCAAGTCCCAGCACCCACAGTCCACCTTCTTTACTGGATCTCCTTCTGCTCTTAAATCGAGGGCTAAACACAAAACCTTCCATCTGTGCTGTTTCTTTTCCAAAAATCTCTCTTAGACTGACTGTTTTCCACTTCTAAGTCAGTAAGAGACTCAAGCATTTCTACACCTTCAGCCAGTCTGAAACCAACCTAATCTGATTCTAGACGAGTCCTTAAATGTGTCATCCTCTCACAGGATATAACCTAGTTTTACTGCTTCTCATACAAATGTGAATAAGCCCACTGATTATTGTCCTGGCGGTGGGGTAACCAAGCTTAGAGATATCGCAAAAACCAAGGAGAACCCCCAAAACACCTGAGAGCAAATACCTGGACAAAAGGGCAACTCCTGCTTTCCCCAAGAGCTGCCAGGCCACAAACTCTGCTGTTCTCCTGTCAGCCTCATAGGTCTCTTTCTGGCTGAGGATGAACACAAGTGGTAGCCCAAGCTGCAAGTGAACGGTGGAAACCTTCTCTGGATCCTCAGCAACCTCTGTCTGGAGAAAAGACATGGTTATACTGAAGCATATCTCCACACAGTTGAAGGTACCTGAGCTCTTCTCTTGCACAGCCCAAGCCACCACGCGTTCCCCAGCCACAGAAATAACGACACCCTCAAGAAAAAAACCTCCAACCCCAATTCTAAAACATCCATCAAAGCAGAACCCACACAACCCTGATTAAACTGTTCCAACCTGTCATGACCTTCCCTGCTAAAAACCTGAGCTTTATTATGTGTGTTTTTGGTGACTTAGCAACTCCAGATGTCAAAACCCCATTAATTTTTATTTACCTGGAATCCAATTCCCAAAGCAGTTTGAAAACCCCAGCCCCAACATGCAAGAGCTCCCTTCCTGCCTTGGACATGCTGCTTCATGACAGCAAGGAGCTGCTTAATGAGGTTCCTTCCTGCCATGGGCCTCACCCAGAAGGATGGCACAGAAGGAATGATAGAATAGTTTGGGTTGGAAGGGACCTTTCAAGGTCATCTAGTCCAATTCCCCTGCAATAAGCAAGGACATCTTCAACTAGAGCAGGTTGCTCAGAGCCCCATCACTTCCTGGCTCACCTATCCACCCTTTCACGTGGGCAGACGTCATCAGTGGGAGAGGTGGTCGATGCCTCAAGTCTGCCAGTGCTTAACAGACATTTGGACAATGCCCTTAATAATTTGCTTTAACTTGTGGTCAGCTCTGAAATGGTCAAGCAGTTGGACCAGATGATCATTGTAGGTCCCTTCCAACCAAACCATTCCATTCTATTCTATACTGTTCCATTCCAGATGTCCCAGTGAAGTCCAAGGGGCACCTCCACCCCATCCCCACTCATGGTGCTCACAGACAACTGGAGGAGCACACACTGGTGCCAGGCTCTCCCTAGAAAGCTCTAAGCAAGCTGAGCAGTGCAATGGAGTGTCGCTCCCACCCAGCTCCATGCCTGGTCCTTGCTTGGACCCAACCTGGGAGCTTTGTCACGACCTTCATGGAGAAGGGGCAGATTCTCACCCTCAGCTCACACCTCCCTCATCCTCACACCCACCCCAGCTGCCCTCACGCCCACCAGCCCTGGTGGCTCCTCTTCCCCAGACCTACCACCAGAGGAGCCCCCATGAGCTTGAGGTGCCTGTGGATGTTGAGCAAGGTCAGCGGCTGCTCCATGGCTGTCCTCCTGCAGGGCTGTGCCAGGTCTGTGGCCTGCTGGCAGTGGCAGAACAAGAGCTGGGCAGACAACACATCAGGCTCATCATTGCTGGGAGAGAGAAAACAAAACCCATGCTGAGCTAGGCATCCACTGTGGGGTTTTAATACACCCTGAAAGAATGACCATGTTTGTTGACGTCTTTTACAGGGCAGATGATCCTCAACTTCAGGGTTTGGCAGGCTCGTGAAACATGTCCAAGAGATGACAGGTAAAATTCTGTTCAAGCACCTTTCAAAACTGTGCTGAATATCTACTGAAAACCCTGGTTCACAAGGTATAAAAGAGTCCCAGAATATTTGGTTTAAGAAGGGCACAAATTGAGCTTTTCTCAGTAGCACCAGCCATACCACTCCAGCAGAGATCCTGGCAGGAGGACAGCTGAAGTACAGCTTTGCTCATGTCTTTTACCTCACTGACGACATCTTACAGACTGTATAAGGAATATTGCACCTTTTGAACAGCATTGCTTTTGGCTGCACCAAAGGAAGCAGTGAGATCAAGTTCCCTGGGCGGTTCCCTGGTTAGTGGTTCCTGCTCTTGATACCATCTTTGGTGTTAGCCTGGAGGCCAGATTTGGGAGGTCACATCTCTTTTCTTACACATCCATTCCCCACCTCTAAAATAGGGATCACCTTCTTCACAAAGGACTGTAGGATCTCCCTATGGAAGAGCAGTGTGTAGTATTAAGACCCCAAAGCTTGACGCGCTGGTTGGCTGAAAGCTGTTCATGTTGTGTGAAGCTGCCACCATTTAATCAGCTAAGGTCTGTTGGTGTCTTCTTTCAGGCGAACGAAGCAAATTCCTGTCCAAATGACAATCGCGCCATCTAGTGGCAACCACGAAATGCTATCCCCGATCAAAACCCTGCGAGGACATGATGGCATCTCGGGAAGAGGCTGCTTTGATGTTTACCCTGGTGTTATCTGTGAAAGCAGGCAGATGGTTGGACAAATGCTTTGCTGAAGACGCAACATGCTATGTGGTATTCCCACCTTTCTCCATTTCTGGACTGCAGTAGGTCACGTCAGCAGCAAGCGGCATTGAAGGACCTGTCCTTCTAATGCAGCTCCTCCTGCACCAGCTCCAGTGAAGCCATTAGGTGACATGTCCCAAATGAAACACTCCAGGGAGCAGAGTCTCATGCAGCTGAACTGCAGAACTCACCGCTGCCAGAAGTTGCACAGATGAAAACTAATAATGTGTTTTTAAAAATCTGGTGGCTGTTAACACCATGACACAGGTTCCGTTCCCACCTCTGAGAGTCCCAAAACCTCTGAGGGCCAGAAGATGGGAGGCTGACGGCAACACACATCCACGTCTTCAGACCCTTTGGGAAACACCTATGGAGCTGGATGTGCTTTGCTACGACCTACTACAGCAGTTCTTACCCTTCTCAGCTGGCCAGGCTTGATCATCAAAGCACAAACCTGAGCATTTTAAGACTATAACATCAGCCACATCAGCCTGGCTGAGGTTTGATCAGTCAGCTATGGAAAGGAGAGAGTAGGTTCTTCTATAAAATCTCACTCAATGAACAGTCACAAACAGTATGGCTAGACCAAGTCCAGGAAGACAAGCAGCAGCTGGTTTTGGAAAAACAAAACAGATCTGATTGTCCACCCTTGGCATCATATCCTAACACCATCCCAGATTTGATCTCTGAAGCTGAGAAACCACAAATAGAGCAAATGGTGCAAGGAAGCAGCTCTGCCTGGTTTATGTGGGTATCTGGGTGTGTTCAGACATACCCAGTGTCTTTCAACAGCGTCGCCTCAGTTGTCAGAACAAACTGGTGGACAGTCCCATAGACAAAAGCGGCCTCCATCACAGCTCTGTGCTCTGGAAAGAGAAAAGCAAGAGAAACTCATCACAGCTCCTTTCAGCTCTCACTCTTCATCCTCCCCAGTTGCAAATATCAATGCCCAGGCTTTCAGAAACTCTTGATAAAAAGCCACAGCTGTCTGAAGAAACACTATGATGGTAACCGAGTAACTGAAGCTCAAACCAGTTGCTGACCCCAGTAACACACAGATGGTGTAAATGAACCCATTTCACTGCATAACCAGAGATATGCCAATGGGTTTATTTATTTATTAAGACAGCAACCACTGGCTTGCTTTGCCTCTCATGTCCTTCTCTGAATCATATAGTCATTTTGGTTGGAAGAGAACCTCAAGATCATCAAGTCCAACCATCAACCCACCCCTGGCACTAATCCATGTCCCTGAGAATCTCATTTCTGCATCTTTTAAACCCCTCCAGGGATGGTGACTCCAGCACTGCCCTGGGCAGCCTGTTCCAATGCCTGACAACCCTTTCCAGGAAGAAATTGTTCCCAGGATCCAACCTCAACCTCCCCTGGTGCAACTTGAGGCCATTTCCTCTCATCCTGTCACTTGTTACCTGGAATAAGAGACCAACACTCCCCATGCTGCAACCTCCTTTCAGGTAGTTGCAGAGATCAGAAGGTCTCCCCTCGGCTCCTGTTTTCCAGCTGAACCCCCCAGGTCCCTCAGCCGCTCCCATCGCACTTGTGCTCCAGCCCCTTCACCACGTTTGCCTGTTTGTGTACTCCCAGCAAATGTTTGCAACATTTCTGAATGTTTGTGTGCTCCCAGGAGAACTTTTTTGGTGTAACTGGTCCCTTTGAAAACATAGCAAGAGGTGGACAACTTATGTCTAGGTGGCCCTTTCAGGTTTCCTTGATCCTCCATTTGCAGGATTTTGGGTCAGAGACTCAGTTCCCTTTCACTTTGGTAGGAAAAACTCTGGGAGGAGACCAAAGATGAAAAGCTCAGTGTTAATACCTGCTGTCCCTGTAGCTGGTACATAGGCAAAGACCATGTTCGACCTCCCTTTCAACATATTTTCAATGTTCTGAAGATCCGCCAATGTTTCAACGTATTTAACTTCATTAAAGAGCAAGGCGCTGAGGAGTCAGAAGAAACTCATTAGCAACTGCTTTCTTTCAAGAGCAAATTTACAGCCACATAACAGTGATGGCAAAAACAAGGTAAAATTCCAGCTTCTTGCTGGTAGATTGAAGATTCACAGGCAAATGCAGCTGTCCAGATGTGCGTTGGTCAGTCATCTCAAGGACACAGGTTTAACAGGGTCAAACCATACCAAAGCGAGAAGGAGCCTTCTGCTTGGCTGGGAGCAGCCCCTGCAATACGTGAGGTTTGTATTTATGCAAAACTTTCTATCAAGAAGTGAAAATGGAAAGTAAATGATTTCACAGAGATTAATCTGGTTTGTACTTACAATAAAACATTTGCGACAATGGAGTTCACATCAAACAAGGCATCGGTGGGGAACACTCTGATCAGCACATTACCTCTGGAGAGGGAAAAAAGAGTATCAGCAGAGAAACTATGAAAAATTAACTACATGTACTCAATTTTCACTCTGATTAATACCTCCAGATATCTGCTGGCAGGTAGGGATAGAAAGAAAATGCCAGGACTAAATTTGGGAATTTTGTAGGAATAGGTGTTCAGGCAATGCTGTTTTGGTCAAGTCACCTCTGTCGTTGCCATTTCACTAGCACAGACTGACAGAAGATCTCTATATACCAACATCACCCTATAGACCCTCACCACCAGAGGAAATGTTTCTGTGGGTCATGTACAGGTCAGTGAGAACAGAGCTGATACATGGAGAAGCTTCCATCCAACATCCCATGGATAATTCAAGAGCTAAACCTTCTCATCCAAGGCAGATCATAGTATCATAGAATTGCTTTGGTTGGAAAAGATCTTTAAGATAATCAAGTCCAACCCACCACTACCAAGTCCATCACTAACCCATGGCCCTGAGAACCTCATCTCCAAACCTGTTCAACCCCTCCAGGGATGGTGACTCCGGCACTGCCCTGGGCAGCCTGTTCCAATGCCCGACAGACCTTTCTGGGAAGAAATTTGTTCCCAAGATCCAATGTAAACTTCCAGTGGTGCAACTTGAGGCCATTTCCTCTGGTCCTGGCGCTTGTTCCTGGGGAGCAGAGCCCGACCCCCCTGGCTCCAAGCTCCTTTCAGGCAGTTCAGAGATCAGAAGGTCTCCCCTCAGCTCCTGTTCTCCAGCTGAACCCACCAGGTCACTCAGCCGCTCCCATCACACTTGTGCTCCAGCCCCTTCCCCAGCTCCATTCCCTCCTCTCAACTCGCTCCAGCACCTCAGGGTCCTGAGGGGCCCAAAACTGACCCCAGGATTCGAGATTTGGCTTCACCAGTGTCCAGTCGAGGGGGACGGTCACTGCCCTGGGCCTGCTGGCCACACCAGTGCTGATACAAACCAGGATGCTATTCATCACACCAATGGGAAGAGGACCCAAGAGTGTTTCTTTCTAGGAGAAGATCCAAAGCCAAGTGGGCTGATTGCAAGTTTGGAACCCTGGTGGTGGAACGGACAGAAGAACACTGACGGAGGATTTCTCTTGTGGTTTCATGCAGCAGCACAACCCTCTGCAGCTCAAGAGGAACATGGGGCAGGATGGGAGGTTTCGCAATGAGGAAAAAGCATCTATTTTATGTGTGTTGGACCTTTTGGGGGTGCTTTTCACTAAACTATATGTCACTGACGTGCTCATGGCTCCTCTTTTCCTACACAGATATCTCTGATCACTGACAGCATTCCTTTCAAACATTCACACTGGAAATCAATCCCAGTGTGGTGCCCAGAAAATCTTCCTCACCTGAACAGATAGGCTTTCCTTAATGTGTTTTCTTTTCCACAGTATCTCGAAACATCCTCTTTGGGACAATTAACCTAGACATTGAAAACATGGAATTAGACATTCAGCTCCACAAATGACTACAAACATACAGCACTACAGCTTTCTTCCATTCAAAAGTGTAAATAAAGCTTTTCCAAACATGCTGGGAGAGAAAATACAATAAAACGGAGTTCAGAGCTTGGGACTGGATTTTGTACTTCAGGCCTCCAGTTCGGCCTGCCTTGAATTAGGTCAGATGGGATCAAGAGATCTTATGATCTGCCCAGAACATTTAAAGCAACAGATCGCTGCTTGCTTAATAAACTCAGCCTGTACCTGGAGGAAATTAAATACATACACACACATCTATAAGCACTTCTCATCCTCTAGTTATGCTTGCCTGAATTTGTAACTCCCTCACCTAAATCAGCATAAAGTTTCATCTAAAAAATCCCTTTATAGGAAATATTTATTGCACTGAATTAAAAAGAAGTGAAGCGACCACATCCATCATTCCTTGCAGGCTGAGGCAGCAAGAGGGAGCTGTGCAGGGGTTGGGCAAGTCCCAGTTTCTGACTAAGACTCCATCCAGGAGTTCCTTTAGTTCCACGTTTGGGTGTTCTGCCATTTTGCACTGGGTCTTGGGGCCTTTCTGCCCTTTTGGCCTTTTCTCTCTTTCCCCAGATGGGCTGTTCAGGACCAAGGTACTCTCTTCCCACGACTGACTGCTCGGTGTGGACAGAACTCGTGAGGAATTGCACTGAGTATCACTTATTTTTTTGGTATGTATTTAAATATATTATCAGTATAAGTACATTACTGTTACTTAGTTATTTTATTAAACTGTTTTTTATCTCAATCCATGAGTTTGTCCCTTCCCTTTTGACTCTCTCCCCTACTTGGGAGTGGGGTGGGGGGAGTGAGTGAGCGGCTGTCATGGTTTTGATTGCTGGCTGGGGCTAAACCTCTGCTTCGCTCACTGTGTTTGGAGACATGGGCACAGCATTGACCACTCTGGGATACAGGAACCTGCCCATGTCCCACGGGCAGAAGGTGTGACACAACCCACAAGAGCAGATGGAAGGCCAGGGGAAGGGATAAAATGGGATGTCCTGCGCAGCCAACACCTGTTTTCTTAGAAGTGTAGAATCATAGAATGGTTTATGTGGGAAGGGATCTTCCCAGCTCCCTCAGTGCCACCCCTGCCATGAGCAGGGACATCTTCACCAGATCAGGTTGCTCAGAGCCCCGTCCAGCCTGGCCTGGGATGTCTCCAGGGATGGTTCATCCACCACCTCTCTGGGCAACCTGGGCCAGGCTCTCACCACCCTCACTGCAAAAAATGTCTTCCTCATGTCCAGCCTAAATCTCCCCTCCTTTAGTTTAAAACCATCACCCCTTGTCCTATCGCAACAGGCCCTGCTAAAAAGTCTGTCCCCATCGTTCTTATTGGCCCCTTTTAAGTACAAAAAGACCACAATAAGGTCTCCCTGGAGCTTCTCTTCTCCAGCTGAACACCCCAACTCTCTCAGCCTGTCCTCCCAGCAGAGCTGTTCCAGCCTTGGATCATTTCTGTGGCCCTTCTTATGGGATCCCACTGCTGTCAGTCCCCAAGGTGGGCTGAGAGAAGCTCTGGTCACCCTGCAGGAAACCCTGCAGAAATAATCTGCAGAAATAGCCGGTCCCACTCCTCGTCCCCCATTTACCTTCACCACTGAAATACCATAGTCCTGAAGAGCCTCGACTGAGTTCTCAATCTGCTCCAAGAAGGGCTGGGCACCAGGAGAAACTAAAACAACAAATAAAGAGATGGTTTCCACCCCTTTCCCTTATGGAAGAAGCCAAGGAGAGTACCTGAAGGTACTCACTGTCCATGCTCTGGAGTGGTAACATGCTGAAGTCCCCATGAGAACATCCCTGAGACAACGTCCACAGGACATCCCAGCAGACCTGAGCAGAGCAAACAGGGAGCTGTGGTGTGCTACTGGTGGAGGTGCTGGGAGCTGGCTGGGGAAGGCAGAGGGACTGGGATTGGTTTTGTCAGGTGGGTGCTGCTGTACTGGGCTGCAGGTCCTCAGAGTTAAGAGCATCCTCCTGCCATGCACTGAGACAGTGCTTGATACAATGTGGTCTTGCTCAAAGAGTAAGGCATTTACTGAAAAAAAACTAATTACAGGCAACAACATGAATGCCTGAAGTCTCCCCTCCTTCCTTCCTAACACACCCAGCCCCTCTGTGTCAGTGCCTCAGCCCACACCGATGTCTCTGGAGAACACATCTGGGGTCACAAAGAAGCAGAACAAGAGGAGCAAAGCCAAGGATCATCTTGTAATTCTGGACAGCCCTCAGTTCCCCTGCTTGTAAGGGATCCCCCTTTTTCTGGAAGGTACAATGGAAGAGAAACCCAGCCCCTTGGAGGGGACAACTCCTTAGGAGCCTGGGTTTCTCTTCCAAGGCCACCTCCAGAAAATAATCCAGAAAATGAATGAAGAGGTTTGAAGAAGCATGTCTGGGGACACAGCCAGGGAAGATCCCACCCCAAGAGATGCCAGTCAGCAGCACTCGGGACTGTGCAAACTCAGATTTACCAGCTGAGCTTCACCAGCTCTTCCAAATCACTTTGGGTTTAAAAATGTCAAGAACTGCCTCTTCATTGTTCCACTTCCACACATACCCTCATATGAGCCTTTGCTGAAAAGCCAGGCTGATGTAAGTGCGTACTGTTAATTAAATACATACCGTTACGGCTGAAATAAGCCAAGGATGCTCTGCCAGCTTGTAAGCTACTGAAATACTCCTGGGGGCTCAGCTCCTGCAGCAGCCTTGCACTTCCCCGTGTTGGGATGGAGGAAACACAGAAGAGCAGGAAAGAGAACAAAGAAACCCAGCTGTCCTTCTGGGCTGACATGGCTCTTATCGGCTACAGGCACGGGAGAGTGATGACTGAGAAAAAAAAAAACAAAAACATATATATGTATAGCACATACATACATATACACATTCATATATGAGTATTTTCTGTTCAGGTAGTGCAGCATGACTGTAATTTCCAGATGTGACACAAACATCTTGAGCACATCATGAATTAGTCACTAGACCAGCAGGTGATTCACACAACCGTCAAGATGACAGCAAAGGCTATTCCCGTTCCTCTGAGTGGTATCTGTAAGTGCACAGACCCTCAGTGCTTTCAATTTAGCGTTATTTTTCTTCCATCTTTTATTTTATTTTGATTTAAACAGAAATTACATGTACAAGCAGAAAACAGCGACAGTCTCATACAAAAAAAAAAACACCACCACCCAAACTGCCTCAATTCATGTTAAAAAGCTTTGAGGATGCCACCAACACAATATATGCCACTGAAAGAGGTGTTCACAAAGGGATGGGCCACACTGGTCACTTTGGACCATGCCAAATGATGTGGGGAGATTCCAGATCCCTCTCCCAGCGCCTGCCCCATCTCTCCATCGTTTGAGGTTTCAGCTACACCAAATGGCAGAGGGGTTTGTGCAAACTCCTCCGGCTTGCCACACCTTCCTCCGTCCAGTCTTGTGTTATTCTGATGTTGGTGGCAGGGGAGCAAAAGCCAAGACCCACAGCAGGCTGTAGGGCAGTCGTAGAATCATAGAATGTCCTGAGTTGGAAGGGACCCACAAGGATCATCGGTTCCAACTCCTGTCCCTGCACAGGACAACCCACAGTTCATACCGTGTGTCTGAGGGTGTTGTCCAGTCTCTTCTTGAACACTGTCAGGCTTGGGGCCGTGACACCTCCCTGGGGAGCCTGTTCAGTGTCCAGCACCCTCTGGGTGAAGAACCTTTTCCTAATGTCCAACCTAAACCTCCCATGGCCCATCTTCCTGACATTCCCTCAGGTCCCAATGGTCTCCCTTCCATGCCAGGTCTCCATGTGGACCTGGTGAGGACAGAAGCCAAGGAAACTTGTGAGATGATTTGGAGAACAGGGCAAAGACCAAGTGTCTAAGTCTGCTGCCAGGGTTCAGTCCTGCCCAGGTTGCCCTTCCACAGCTGTTTGACTCTTCTTCCTCACATTAAAGGGCTCAGGAGATCTTCATGAGAACAACAGTTAAAGGGTGAGAAAACACCTTCACACTTCATTCCCGTTTACCACCAGGTTCCTTCACAGCCTGATCTTCAGGTATCAATCTTTGCCCTGAGCGTGCCAGAGCACGGCTGGTCCCTGGTCAACACAGATCCAAAGCTGGAACTGGAGCCACACAGAAGCTGTTTGCTTCACATCATGAGCCACAGCTGTTTTTGTGAACAAATGCCCCTGTGTCCATGGACTGTCATTCCCTCCAGCACCCTGTTGGATCCTGTCAGCTTTACTATCACTGCTCTGTGACGAAAACAAATTCAAATGCTCGAAAACATGCAGGCAAAGTCCCCCAGCTTTGCTCTGAGAGGGGATTTAGTGACAGCCAGGCAGGCTCAACCTTCACAGGTTCCCTCTCACATACGTCTGGTGTTTGAGTGGCACAAAGGAACAAGGAGAGAGCTGAGAAAGCCATTATTTTTAAATTTTCAATCCAAAAGTCTCCATTTCTCTCCTTTCCAGCTTTGGGAAGTGCCAGGCATCTCTGGTCCTTTGCCCTTCCATCTGCTCCTCTGGATTACAGAGGGGACAGGAATCAGGGCTGAGGGGGGTGATGTTTATTAAATGATGAACTTGGTTACAGCGAGATGGAAAAATAAACTCAGGCCTGGCACATGGGAACCAGCCCGGGTGAAATGGGAGAGTTTGTTATCCAGGAGGCAAGAGGAGCAACCTCTGATGACTCAAAGACTTCACGGCATTATACCTGGAGCAGTTTAAAACGCAACTCCAGCCTCTACCCAGCCCCGATCTCTGGGACTTTTTACAAGGGCATGTAGTGACAGGACAAAGGATAACGGGTTTAAACTGGAAGAGGGTAAATTTAGATTAGATATGAGAATTTCATCTCCGTGAGGGTGGTGAGAGCCTGGCCCAGATTGGCCAGAGCGGTGGTGGATGAACCATCCCTGGAGACATCCCAGGCCAGGCTGGACGGGGCTCTGAGCAACCTGAGCTGGTGAAGATGTCCCTGCTCGTGGCAAGTTTAGCTCCCTAGGTAGATGCTTCCAAAACAGGAACATTGAGGATGCTCCTAAATTGAGTGACTTTAGCCTCTCCTGTGATGATCAATCCAGATCAAGCCTTTTGTTGCAGCACAACATTCACCCCACTCCCAGCTGGTATCGTTTTTTGGCAGCCCTGCTCACTTGCCTTCCATGTCCCTTCGGCAGCAGTTAACCAGTGCGCTGCCCTCCCAAATTTGCCAGCAGAGAGGACACACACAGCCCCCAAATCCATGTGGGGCTGACTCAACCCCTTCTCTGCAGCAAGCAAAACAGGCTTAAGCATTATCCCCGGCCCAAATATGCCTGCGGAAAACATACCACTGGTAAAGAATGCAAGGGGAAGCATAACGCTGACAGCTCTTCTTGCACTTTGGACCATGCACAGAGGTTTTCTTTAGAGGATCAAAAAAAAAACCTCCCTGAAAAACTCTTTGTTCCAGCCTCCTGCTCTGTGGATCCACGTGAATCCCTCCAGCTGCACGTCACTGCCTGACCAACAAACCCTTCCCAAACGCATCCAACTCACTCGTAGCCAGCTCAACTGCAGATGGAAACTGTCCCAACAGGTGCACTGTCTGCAAACTTCCCCTGAAGATACAATAAATTGACTTTTCAGGGCAAAATAAAGCATCCCCGGGATCCCGCTCAAGCACATCTGGATGATGCTGACTCTCAGGTGACAACCCACTACCAGAAACTGTCACCCTGTGGTCACTTCACTGTCCTGAGGGTTTTTAGTTCTTCAGAAGACCCCACAACTCCAAGTCATGTGCCTGACAACTGCTGACATATCCTGCTGACAACTGCTGAAATATTGCTTATGTCAAGCAATATTTAAGTCTTTTTTTTTTTTCTGCATGAGGTTATGTGTTAATTTTACAGAATCCTAAGGCTGCCCAGCAATAATCTCACTTCCTTACTAGATATTGTAATATTTTACGTATTTTTCACTACACGCTCCCCCTCCCTGGTCACCTTTGAAAAAGTGGTCAGCACCAGCCTTCTCCTAATCAGCAGACAAGTCAGTTTAATTATCACTACCCGGTTTTGCTGGAACGGAGCTCAACCCAGCTCCTTTCACACATTCCAAAGGCAAGTTTTTTGACCCGCCTGACTTAAACAAGGTCAAGAAGCCGCAGTTCTCCAGTGCTTGAAGCTGGGACAGCGTCAAGATTGTTCTCCACCACTTTGGGATGGGTCTGTAATCGTAGGACTGAAATACCTGCCAGCCCTTCCCGCCTGGTCCTCCCCAGCAGCCTGCACAGGAGGCAGGGGTTGCAACCTGCAGCCACAAGGCCCCTACAACCATGTCCCCCCCATTGTGGCCTTGGCCCTGCCCCTGCGGGAAGATGTTTCCACCTGTGCTGGACGCCCCAACAAGACTCCCACCCCGGCTGCGATGCCGGGATCCACAGCAGACCGGTGCAACCGCTCCCATCCACAAACCAGAGCCCCGCTGCAGAGGGATTTATCCCGCATTTATCCACAAATGCTCTTTCAAGCCTGAGTGCTGCCAGAGCTTCTTTGCACAGGCGGGCATGCTTTTCAACCAGCAGCGTTTAAAGGACGTTGCAGATTGCTGCGTAATCAGCCCACGGCACAAATCCGAGCTGGGGCAGCTCCCGAGATATCTGGCACACTTTGTCGGATGATAACAAGCTCCGCTCAGCGGCGCCGCCTCTCCCCCAGCCTCTGGCACCAGACGTACCTGATTTTCAGTGAAAACACAAGATACAGGCCTGGAGGGTGCCTATAAAGCAGCCACTGAAATGCTGCGGGAGCAGCATCTTCCAGCGCAGGGACCCTTCTCAAGGATGATCAGAACTGGAAAACACATCGACGTCGAAGCGCATCCAGCCTGGTGCCCAGTGTGCTCTGCCTCGCTGGGTTTTTTACAGGGATGATCCCATGCTGCTCCATCTCCTGCGAGTTCCCGGACAGTTTCACTTTCATTTTCACTTCCAGGTCCCACTTCCCGGCACCCAGTAGCCCAGCTGGGTCTTGCTTGTCACCGGGGCTGCAGGAGGGACACTCTGCAGCCTTTCCCTCTACCCACACGGGGAGAGAAGCGCTTTGATGCCCACGCACAGCTGACAGCCTGCAGCATCACCCACTCCTGCTAGTCCCTGGGCACCCCAAAAATCCCTGGAAAACAGCTGGCACTGTGATGACGGCCTACAAGATGGCTTAGGGATGTCACCTACCTGGATGTCCTGAGCTGAAGTCCTTGTCCCTCCACCACGGCTGCTAGGACAGCGGCACACATCCAAGTCTCCTCGTGGCCTCAGCAGTTCCCTGCGGTTGGAGAGCCTGGCTGCACGGCTGGAGAATCTGCGAGGCGGCCTCGGGTGCCAAAAATAAAGCTGGGAGGTCTGTGCCAGCCCAGTGGTGGGATTTCTGAGACCCGAGATCTCCTGGTGGGGAGGGTCTCTCCACTGACTGTTAGGACCCCTGAGCTTTCCCCTCAGCCATAGGGATCGCTGCTCGTATAGAGGAGACAACACCAGAGACCCAACCCGCCCGTAGCTCAGTGCACAGCTCCAGGACACCCCTCTAGGAAATCTCCCCGCGTCCTCCAGGAACCCCAAACCCGCTTCCGGAGCCAGAGCGCTGCTAGAGCCGACCCCACAAAGCGGGGGGCTCCCTGCCACCCCCCGCTGCGGGGACTCTCAGCTGCTCGGAACTCCCTGGTGCCCCCCTGCAAGATGCTTGCATCCCTCTGCCCCGTGCACCCCTCTGCCCCGTGCACCCCGTTTGCACTGCGCACCCCCCGGCACCCCGCACCCCGTTTGCACCGCGCACCCGCGCACCCCCCGCGGCGCGAGCCCCTGCCCTGCCGCGCGCGCTCCGCCCCGCCCTCCGGGAGGGCGCGAGGGGGTGGGGCTTCCCGCCCGCCGCTCGAAGGTAGGCGGGGCGGGAGAGCTCGCGAAGGAGGGGGGAGGCGGGCGGCGGCGGCAACCTAAGAAGCCAAAAGAGGCGACCCGCGGGGGAAGGCGGTTGAGTGACAGGCGGCGGCGGCCACTCGTCTGGGCGGATGGGCGCGGTGGGGGCGGGCCGGCGGGGAGCCAATGGGGAGCGCGCGCTGTCAGGAGCGAGCGCCTCAAATAATCGGGCTCAGCTGATTGTCCCCGGCAGAGAGTTGTTTGGCGGCGGGCGGGCGGGCGGCGCAGGCGGGAGGGCGGGCGAGAGGAGGAGGGGTGGCGGAGGGGGGAATCTCCCCTTTGTTGCATGGGGGTGTCCAGCCGGGGCTGAGGGGAGGGGCGAGGCGGGCGGCGGCCGTTGGCGGGTCGTTGCCTCCCCCGCTGCCCCATGAGCTCGACGGCGGCCCTGGCTGAGGGGGCGGCCGAGGGGGCCGCCGTGCCCTACGCGGTGGAGCTGGGGCTGACCGTGCTCCACACGGCGCTCTACGCCGCCCTCTTCCTCTTCGCCTACCTGCAGCTCTGGCTGCTCCTCTACTACCGGGAGCGGCGGCTGAGTTACCACACGCTCTGCCTCTTCCTCTGCCTGCTCTGGGCAGCCCTCAGGACCACCCTCTTCTCCTTCTACCTGCAGAACTCCCTGCAGGCCCTCCGCCTCCAGCAGCCCTTCGCCCACTGGCTTCTGTACTGCCTGCCCGGCTGCCTGCTCTTCTCCAGCCTCTGCCTCCTCAACCTCTATTTCGCTGAGGTGAGTTTTTAATTTGAGGGGGGGAAAGGGACAGCGAACCTCCACGCTGCGAGCCGGCGGGGTTAAAGGCGGCTTTACAGCCAAACTTGGGGGCGCGCAGGGGTGCGCCCTGAGGGCAGGTTTGGGGTGAGATGGAGGGGGTTGTGTGTGTGGAGATGTGCCCTGAGGGTGCTGAGTGCTCTGCCCTCAGGCTGGGCTGTGGGGCAGGGTTGGGAGGTGCAGGGGTGTGCCCTGAATCCAGGGTTTTTTTCGGGGGGGGTGGGGGCGGTTACAGAGATGATGCCCTAAATCCAGGCTTGGGGATGGGGAGGGATGGGGGGGCGTCAGCAAAAAGTGTATCCTGGACCCCCAGCGTGGGGGTGTTGGGGTGCAGGGTGTGCCTTGGATGCAGACCCATGGTGGGGGGGACACAGGCACATGCTCTGAATTTGGGGCTGGGGGGTGCAGAGATGTGCCCTGCTCCCGGGTGGGGCTTTTCCCTTTTGCGGGGTGGTGGTGCCACCGAGATCTCTTGGAGGACTGTTTTGCATTTTTTTTTTTAATTGATTTCCCCTTCTCTAAAGGGGACCAGAAAGTGGCAGCAGCAGGGGCTGCTCTGGCCTGGAGTGATGCCAACCATTACGTCACCAGCTAGAGCCTCTTCTGCTATTGTTGCTGCGCTCGCTCCTTCTCTCCATCTCTCCGCTCTGAACTGAGCTTGTTGTTCTGCAGCTTGTTGTCAGACAAAAAAAACAACCAAACAAAAAACAAACCCCCAGATCCCTCTGCATCCCCAGACAACAGCCTGGGGCTGGAGAGGTGGGACCCTTCCTAGCACAATGATCGCTACTGGGACAGCACGGAGCTGCTTGTTATTGTTGCTGAGCTGTATTCCTCCTTTTCTGGGTTTCTCATTACTTGTTTTGCATTTATTTTTTTTTATATTCCTTTCTCTACTCCTTTCACTTATCTTTTAAAGCCTTAGCTCTCCCCTCCCCTTCCTCTTCTGAATATTTTGTTTCTGCTCCAGTTTCTCGTGAGCAGCCTTTTGCTTGCCTGCCTTCCAGTTTGGTGACTTGTTTCATAAATAGGCAGTACTTTCCTTCCAGCTTTGTTGTTGTTGTTCCTCAGATTCTTTGCTCTGCGGCTCTCAGCTGTTTGCCAGCCTCACAAAGGAATCGCTAACACACAGCGAAATCGCTCCATCGCTCCGATGTGTCACCGATGGGAGTTATGATTTCATTTTCCCGAGGACAGCAACATTCACATGATAATGTGAGACTTGGAGCAATTGGGTTGTTCAGCTGTTTTGGTTCTTTCCCCTCTGACACAAACACCTGGAAGCTGGGGGTAAACTGCTCATTGCAAAAGCTGTTGGTGTTAGGTAGGCTGCCGATCGAGCGGCAGCAAAATAACAAATGGTGCATAGTGTGCATAATCCATCTTGACTGTTAAAGGGAGCCTGACCTACCGATTGCTCCAACCCATAGGTGTTTGTGCCTTCCTTTGAAGGCAAGCTGAGGAAGAGATCCCATCTTCTGGTGCCACAAAGTGGCTGGATTGCTGTTTTCTCCAAGTCACTGAACTTGACAGCACATTTGCCTCTTTGCAGGGTTGTTGAAAGGCTCCTTTAAAGAACAGCAAAGTAAATTAAAATAGGTTCTCAGGCTTCACTTCCTCCCACGATATCTGTTTTTCAGTGGACTCTGGCTGAATATACCCCATTTCTTCCTCCTTGAAGACCTAGAATCAAGGGAAATTGTGGCTGAGGAAGTCAGAGCTCAGGATCTAGAGTGGAGTAGGATAAAATGAGTTATTAAAGTGGGTTTGCATGCATAGTTACGGATAAAGTCTGACACTTGGCTGTCACAAGCAGAGTGGGTGTCCAGCGCTTGTGGTGTTTGTGGGTGATCTCACGGGGTGGTAGACGATGAAGAGCTGCAGCTCCAGAGCTTTGAAGAAAGTGCAGCTAGGTGGATTGAAAGGCCTTGGTGTTTTTCTGGCTTCCATTTTAACAAAGTAAATGATGCTGAGTAGCAATATTTGGCCTCCTCCTTTAGCAACTGCTAAAACTAGCCTGTTCTCCAGACAGAAGGGTGCCATGTGCTGGGAGCTGAGATGTGCCTGGCTTGGCTGTGCTCAGTGCTTCTCTTAAAGCACCAGAGGAGTTGTGTTAAGGGGGCTTAGGGTGTAATTAAACAAGAATTGTCACTACCTGGAGGAAGAAGAGGAGCTTTGGTGGAGCCACAGCAGTTGAGCTGAAGTGGCTCAAGATCTAGAGATGTTTACAAGTGTGACCTCAAGCAGAACCTGCTGTGGATGGCCTGACCGTTCCCAGTTCTTCAGGGCCCATTGGCAGCAGCCTGCAGAAGGACACTGAGCTGCTGCTGCTCCAGGGATGGCATCTCAGCCTGAGATGTTCTCAGATGAAAGCATAGGCTGCTTCTGTGTGTAAGGCCTGGCTAATTGTCTTTGTACACGGTGCCTCCTTTATGGAGATGCTGGCATCTCTCTGAACAGTGGAAGAAAATCTGGCCTGGGCTATGTTATTTGAGCTAATCTTCCTTGATTTAAGGAGCTCCTCAGGCTATGTACAAGCTGAGGATGGAATGGTGCTGAGTGGGGAAAGAACTCCAGGAACAGCATGTACCCGTGGAGAACTAGCATTATTTTGCACTCCAGGCTGTTCTGCGGCTGAAATTCAAGCTCATGAAACTGTCTAGTGTACCTCCTTTCTGTGGGCAGAGATTATCCTCTTCCTATCCCCTTCTGGCCCCTGAAATTCTTGAGGAGATATGGAGGCATCACAAAACATGTGTAGGATTCTTGTTTGGTGGCGACAGTTTATTTTCATCACTGCCTTATTCCCACCTGGAACATCAAAAGGTGTTAATGCCTTTTGCTTGGTAGCATCTTTTCCTTTGTCCTTAAGTTTGTCCCAGAATTAGTTCCTTTTGAGGAAATTTGAAGTTTGAGGGAATTCTGATCTGATGTACCATAATCTGCTTCCAGTTTTGCCTCAAATGGGCAAAACAATGGCTCTGATATCCAACCTTTCTCTGCCTTGCTTGTGGAATAGCTCCTCTGCTGCCAGTTGGTTGTCTGCGTGAGTAACACTACCTTTCCCAAGAGTCTGCTAATTCCTGCTTTTCCCCCAGGTGATTGTCAGGAGTGCAGCATATGGAAATGTAGCCACAACAACCTACATTTTGACCCTCTCAGAGACCTTCTTGAGTACTTGGCATCCTTGCTGCACTTGGGAGCGTACAGTGATGAGTAAGGCCTTCTGCTGGAGTGGTGGCTTTGCTGGGCTGCTCTGTCAGACTGGTGTGGCCATAACCCTTAACCTGTCTGGGTTTCTTTAAGTGCTTCATCTCAGGAGATGACATCAGCCCATTTCATCCCTTGTTGCTCTAATTGCACTGGAGCAGACATGCATGGGAAGAGCATCCAGCCTGGGAGCTGTTTGTCCTTGCTATCCTGCATCTTCCTGCCTTCTGGAAAAGCTTCCCTCCGTTCTTGTGGTTTTCCACCTTCCTCATCCAGCAGACACCTAACACATGCTCTCTGCCTCAGAGGGACAGCTGGTAACGGGTCACTCGCACTCAAAACTGCTCCATCCCATAGCTGATGGTTCCCAAATGAACAGGTGGCTGTGGCAGCTATTCTAGGAAATCAGGGTACATGCAAGTTGCACCCTGTGTTTATGATGACATAGGATGATCCCGGTATTAGTAGGGATGGTGAGAGATCCTCCTCACAGTTCCAACTTTCCCTCCAAGGGGCGGGTGGGAGCTCAAACACTTGTTATGGGGTGTAATCCCAAAATAGTCTGTGCTCTGCTCTGGTGCTCAGTGGTGAGAGAAGGAATCTGTCTGTGGATGATCTTGCAACTGAGGGCTCTGTTTGTGCCAAGGCAGAACATGGTTATGTCTTATATCATGATTTCTCTATGGAGCGAAAAATACTTAGATTCCATCAGACAATGAGAAGTTTCTGTCTCTCCTGGATCTTTCAGATCTGTTGTGAATGGTTCTAGCAAAACCAAACTAAAGTGCTGTCTGAGGCTTAATGTTAGGGCTAAGGTCATGGCTTGTACAGTGGTCCTTGGAGAACATGAGAACAAGCCCTTAGCAAGTTTACTTTTCAGGCTCAGTGACGTGAGCAAGATATTTCATTTTGTGAAATGTATCCACTCTTGTCACAAAAACTGAAGCCTCCAGCACCACAGAGGACTTGGAGGTCTGTAGGTCTTCTTGGCCTCGCCTTCTTCCTGAGTCTCTGGTGATGTGAAGTGCTCAAAGGACTTGTGGCTTCAGAAAGACAACTGAGTGTTGTGTAATTGTTACAAAAAGCTTGCTTAGGAGTAAATGTTCTCAATCCTGCTGCTCTGGGCTAGCAGAGACCTCTGGTCATAGTTTTCAGCAGACAACTGCATGACTTTTGGGGCTGGCCTCAGCTAGGAGGAGCTGAAGGAACTCAGTTTGCAAAGGTTGATCCTAGCAGCTTGGCATAATGCACCTGTTTGAGGACAGGGCTACTCCTGAGCTCTCTGTGCTGGTTTCTTCACATCGGAACCCTCTACATCAGCTGTGCTTGGGTTTTGAAAGCAGCAGAGCTAGTCCAGTGCTGAAAACCTTGCAAGGTTGTCTCATGGTTAAGAAGAACCCAAAGGTGCTTTGTGAACACTGCTGGTGTCACCTACTGACCCAACTCCTATGAAGAAAATGCAGCCTGCAGATGAGTTACCATGTCTTAATAACTAAAACCACTGCAAACTGAGCGATGCTTTTTTTTAATCTGATAACTACAGGACTAAATAGCTGGGGGCTAATAAAAGTGAAAGACTGGTGCTGTGGTCTCACTGTGCTTTTCATGGCAGCAGCCCAAACGTGAGTCTCAGGTTGCTGTTGTACTCTTAACCCTGAGATGGCATTGTGTGCCTGAGTCCTCAGAGCTCAGGGCTTTATGGGAGAGTTTTGGGACACTGTTTTGCCCGTGGCCACTGCAGCTGTGGAGGTCAGCACCTTATTTCTGTTTGCCAGCAGCATTTCCCTGCTTGACTGAGGGCCTGTTCTCACCCAGGGTAGAATACAAGCCAGGGACTCTGCAGGGCTGTAGTTAAGGGCTGCTCTTCTGGGAGTTGGAGCAGCAGTACAAATACATCAAATGGGTTTCCATGGGTGCTGAACCAAGAGGTTTCCCAGCTGGATGTCCTTGATGCTCCCAAAGTGTGTGAATGTAGCCTAAAGGCAAACTAAGGGCAGAGGAGGATTGGAGGATTTTTGTTTTGAAGTCATGGTCATTCCAAGGCCCAGGTTTCCTGTAATTCACATGAGCTTTGGGCCTCAGGGTGCATCATTCTGTGCTTCTCTGGGCTGGCACAGGCCAGGACAACAGGATAGAGGGCTTCAGCAACTGCTTGTAGTGCCTCTCTGGATACCTTCCTCTGCTGAGTTACCACATCTTATTCCCTGCTTGTGCTTCATGAGTTCATCCTCCCTCGTCCTGGGGAATAGGACCTAACAGTGTAACTGGCTCTCAGAACAGGTTTGCTGAAGCTGTCTGATGCCCTGTAGGAGGGCTTTCCAATGCTTGAAACTACTGTAATAGATTGACCCTCAAATCCTGAAATGCCTGTGGAAAGCCCTTGAGGTGCTGGAGTGAGTTGAGAGAAGGGAACAAGGCTGGAGCACAAGTGTGATGGGAGCAGCTGAGGGACCTGGGGGTTCAACCTGGAGAACAGGAGGCTTAGGGGGAGACCTTCTTGCTCTCTGCAACTACCTGAAAGGATGTTGTAGCATGGAGGGGCTGGTCTCTTCTCCTAAATAACAAGTAATAGGATGAGAAAAAATGGCTTCAAGTTGTGCTGGGGAGGTTTAGGTAGGATACTGGAAACAATTTCTTTCTGGAAAGGGTTTTCAGGCATTGGAACAGGCTGCCCAGGGCAGTGGTGGAGTCACCATCCCTGGAGGGGTTGAACAGATATGGAGATGAGGTTCTTAGTGACACTGTTTAGTGCTAGTGTTGGGTTAACAGTTGGTCTTGATCTTGAGGGTCTCTTCCAACCAAAATGATGCTATGATTCTAGGAAATCCTGTTAGTAGGAGCCTGACTTTTGGAAGCTTTGGAGCTTCATCACTACCTCAGTGCTGACTGGAAGGCAGGAGCCAAGAAATCCCACCGGACCAAAAAAAGCTGACTAAGGTGCCTTGTAAGAGATGAGTGATCCTTCACTGCAGCCATGGTCTGGAAGCTGGCAGGGAGGGCTCCTTGCAGAAGTGGTGAAACTAAACCTCCATACCACAGTGGTCTTGTGCTGACCCCACAAGTAGATCTCTGCTGGATCTGGCTAGCTGGCTCTCTACCTCTCCCCAAGTTCCTTCCAAGTCTCCAGTCAGGATGTGAGCTTTGTCCAAGGCTGTGACCTCAGCTCTGGCATCCTTCCTGGTGGGGTCTGTACTGGGATCTGTATTTCTCCCAGGGCAAAACCCAGTTCCATCTGTGATTGTGCTGAAGTGTGTGACAAGTGAGCTCCATGTTTTTCTTGCTGCTTGTCCTGACCAGGTGTGGGCACCACTTATCTGTCCCCTTGCAGCAGGACCGCAGTGCCTGTGTTTGAGCTGTGGCTTGGGAGTATGTCCACACCTCCCTAAACTGTCCACACCTCCTTAGCCCTGAAGTCCTGCCCTTGGATGCTTCAGCAGGAGCTGCCCTCCAGCCCAAAGGGACATGGAGGGTTTGCTGGTATACTGGACAAAGAGCACTGTAGGGCTGCCTGAGCATGAGCTGATGGTTTTCCAGCCTTCCCAACCCAAATAACTGGGGATGCAGACATGGCTTCAGTGCCCCATGGTCTGAGCAAGAAGCCTGTGAGCCTTTGCTTTGAAGCGCTTCCTTCTTGAGCAACTTTCAGCTTAAGTCTTCTAATCCCTTGTGTGGTGAGAAAATTCACAGAACCCAGATCTGCTCTTGGACAGAGTGTGTTTCTTTGAAGAGTGAAACAGTCTCAAAGTGACTGACTGTTGTCTGTTTATCTGTCAAATGTGCTATGCAGCTTGGTTTGCTGGCACTCCCATCTCTGGAGGACTTCCTACCATCTGAGTTACTTTTCAGGTGTGTTTGGCCTACAAACATCAGGGTGGAGGAGCTCTGAGCTCCAAAGGCTTGTTATAGCCTGCAGGTCCATAATCTAATACGGGAGGGCTATTTTAAATCAGCTATTTGTCTTGCTGAAGCTGCCTTCTCTAACAGGGAAGCAGAGCGTGAGGTCCTAAAATACGCAGCACAGAACACTGGGCAAAGTAGATGTATTTTTGTATTAACTTAGTGACTACTGCGTGCTGAACTCCCTGGTTTTTCTTCGAGTCCATAGGTGTGGTGTTAAAGTCCTTGTCACATATGGGATATTAAATATGTTTATGCCTATTGGACACCTATGTTTGGGTGCGTTTCTTGCTAGAAAAATAATACCAGTTTTTCTTGCAAGTGGGTCCAGTGCCGGACTTGGTACTAATAGATAATATGGAGCCCTTCAAGATGTCCAACTGGATGCTGGCTTCCCTGTTGTGTGTATATCTTTACTAAGCTTAAAAGAGAATGGTAGGCCGTGTTAAGTAATACTGTGCAAATCTTTCCACTAGGTCATATTCAAAGTGAAATGTGCAGCTGAATTCAACAAGTACAAGTAAGTGAATCTTTTCTAATGTTCCTCTCAAAGCTGGTTTAAGGCAGGCTTGTGCTGCAGTGCTGGAAATGGGAGCTTCAGGCCCCAAAGTGTGAGCAGAACTTCTGCCATACCTGGTGTTGTGCCTTGGAGCAGGACAGAGAGCTCCAAGGGCACCAAGGAAGCTAAAGCCTGTGCTGCATAGCCCCACACCTGTCCTCAGCATCCCAATACTGCTGTTAGCAAGCTAGATGAGCTCTTGGTCATTCTGAGCTGTCCCACCCTCAGGGTAAGATCTGCAGGGTAGGGCTTGAGCAATAGGTGGGACCTGTGTTTGTGCAGCCCAGGTGCTCCCTAGACATTCCCAGGGAAACCCAGGATGGAAAATGCAGGTGCCAGTGGCTTTCAATAAAGAAGTTGCAGTGATTGTGATGACTCACAGCTTATTGACTGAAGTTAATGCAGAGCTGGAGCAACACTTAAAATCTGCAAGATAAGAACCTGACTGTCAGAAAATGAGTCTTGTAACTCATGATGACTTACACTGCTTATGCATTATGAGAACAGCTCAAACAAATACTCTGCAGACTTGGGCTGTCAATACAACCCCTGAAACTTGCTGGAATGTCTGGTCTTTGTAGCAAGCAGATCACTGGGCATGCAGGGACATCCTCTTGCCTGATGAGACAGAGTGGTGGAGAATGACCCCAGAAATGTTTGACTTGAACTCCATTATTTCCATCCCCCATCTCTCCAGGGTCCTGTTGTATCTGGGCTCCATATTTACCAGCCTCCTCTACTTAGTTGTGAACTTAACTTGTGCAATGTTAATCCATGGTGAGGTCCCGGAGAACCAGCTGAGATGGACAGTCCTTGCCCGCGCTCTTGTCAACGACAGCCTCTTCATCCTCTGTGCCATCTCACTGGCTTTCTGCATGTGCAAACTGGGAAAGATGTCTTCAGCAAACGTCTACCTCGAGTCTAAGGTACGTAAATGCTTTGTCAGCTACACTGGAACTGCACAGTTACCAGCTGGATTCACAGCTGGATCTGTGTATACTTACTGGTGATACCCAAGCTACTCTTGCTTGAATACTCCTTCCAGTGTGGAGATGGCAGCTCTTGGACTCCTCTGTCCAGGAGGTTCACACTCCTGCTTTAGGAATGAAGCATCCTGTGTGTTTCAGAATACATTGTCTGCAGCTTCGGTGACACAATAGGAGACTGAAGAGCTGCTTATGCTTTTCTAGTTTAGAAGTATAATTAAATTCTGACTGGAAGAGAGGGTTCTCTAAGAGTAGCAGATTGGTTTTTCTGTAGTAAATTGTCATAAGGACAGTAGAGTCTGCAGCATATTATCTCTAGCAAATGCCCAACACAATTCTCTGTGGAGGGGATCCCCTCAGCACTCCAGCTTTAGCTGCCTGCTTGCTTGAGCTGGAGGCAGTGCTCACCTGTCCTGGATGAGATGAGCATCTTGGAGGGGAAGGAGAGGTTGCTGAAGGTCCTGCCCCAAGGCAGAAGGACAGCTGGGGGCCTGAACACACACAACTCATCTCAAGCAGGTAGTAAAGTGGATAAGCCACCAGCAGTCTTATCTTAGTGCGGCAGCAGCTTGCAATTAAGTGTGCACTTGAGCTGCCTCATCTTCCTCTGGGAAGCCACATCACTCCTGCCAAAGGCAGTGACTCCAGGATGTGTCCCCGGCCTGTTGAGAAGGGCAGACAGCAGTTTCTTGATAAGCCTGAAAATATTTGCAGGAAAACTTGAGCACCTGAGCGTAGTCAGGCTAAGGGAAGCCAGCTACCTGGCTCTGGTAATTCTGAGCTGCTGCCTTTCCCTAGTAACAGAGTTCCTCACCTCATCTGCTCTGTATTGCCACCTTCCAGATGTCAGAAGGTGGGACTCAGGCCTCATTTCCAATGTGCCCTCAGGTGAATTTCTGTGGGCTTAAAGCACTGCCATGCCTGGCTCAGGTGAGAGGCTGCCAGGAGTGTATAGCTCCTGGATGCTGTTGGATGGCTCTGTCCCATCTCAGGAAGAGGGTGACAAGCCACCTCGCAGTAGACACTGCTAGAAAGATATTCTGGAGCCAGGTAACTGCCTTGCCCTGGCTGGAGACATCTCCTTGCTCCTTAGCAGACCATCTTATGAGGAGCAGGGGTTAAGCCAGGAGAAGAGGAGGCTGAGGAGACCTTTTTGCTCTCTACAGCTACCTGAAAGGAGGTTGTAGCATAAAGTGGGGGTTGATTTCTTCTCTCAAGTAACAAGTGAATAAGATGAGAGAAAATGGCCTCAAGTTGCACCAGGGGAGGTTGAGGTTGGATCTTGGGAACAATTTCTTCCCAGAAAGGGTTGTCAGACATTGGAACAGCCTGCCCAGGGCAGTGGTGGAGTCACCATCCCTGGAGGGGTTGAACAGACACAGAGATGAGGTTGTCAGGGACATGGGGTAGTGCCAGGGGTGGGGGAATGGTCGGTCTCTATGACCTTGCAGGTCTCTTCTAACCAAAATGATACTATGATTGGCGTGACTGCTTACAGTGGCTGTGGTCCACTGCTCTTTCTTTAGAGTGGACAGCTGAGTGCAAGCTGAGAGGGAGGCCAGAGCTGTGCTGTCAAGGTTAAAGCTGAGCCTTTCTGTGTGAGAAGTCTGGATCTCTTAAACAGCAGAGAGCATGGGCAGCTGCCCAGAACCTGGGGGGTGTGGGCTGTAGGTGGCTGGGACCAGCTGCCTGCCTGACTCTTGTGACAAGTGTCCACAGAGGCTGCAGATTGTGGCCAGGTGATCTGAAGGGGGAGACACAGGAGCCATGACTAAGCTGAGAGCCTTCTCAAATCCCTGCTTACATGGGCCAGCTCTGACTGGCTCTGGATATTAATTAACTTATCAAGTTCACCCAGCAGTGGTTTATGAATGCAGTAACTTCCTCTAGTTACAAGCCTGAGGCTGCCTGTGGGGCCTCACTCTTGTACAAGCTCACCCTGAATATTCAACCTGACTGTCTGGTAAAGGTCTCTTGTATTTAAGTGCTGTCTCCCTTCCCTGCCTTGAAGGCGTCCCCTGACTTTGTCTTGTGGAGGAGCTGCAAAAATAGGGTGGGGATGAGCAGAAGTGTTACACAACTACCTGTAAAGGTTGTCCTGCCTCCTGAACTCCAGCTGTGAACGTGCTGACTCAAAGTAGGAGGTGCCTGGTGAGGCTGCTGCCTCTACCACTGAGGGCAGGAAGGTTGGAGTCATTTGATGCTTGAGAAGGAGGCTGTGCTGTTGGACTGCTGCCAGATCATGTACCATGGTCCTTGTCACCTGGAGACTTGTTTCATGAGCTTTTCTGCCTCTTATTCTGCTGTCCTAACAGTGCGGTGCTTTTGGTGGTGTTACAGGGTCATGTCTATTAGCAGCACTTTCACACTGACTCTTCCAAGACACTGTCTTGAGCAAGTGCTATAAAGCAAGGAAAATAGAGCTAGCACATACCTGTAGCTTGGATGTGGAGCAGGTCAATGAGATGAGTTTCCTGAGCAGATTGTTTGCCTAAATACAAAAGCAAGTCAGCTCCTGAGATGTTTGTCTGCCCACTTACCAGCTTCTGCTGTTTGGTGACTTGATGGCTACCAGTAGCTATTAAAAGGCTTCATGGGTGTATTTTGCAAAGAAATGGAGACACTTGCAGATCTTAAAGTAGCTTCTTCTCCCTTAGCTAGTTCTCTAGGAGAGGTAGGTTACTGTGACCTTTGTGTACCTTGTGCAACTGTCCCTCCGAGAGCTCAGTGTCTGTAACACTGGAGAGAGCTCTGTAGCAGCACAGGACAGCTTGCAGGAGGCAGAGACCTGCAGGATCTTGCCACTTTTTAGCTTAGTGCTCTCTGTTTGTTCCAACAGTGCTGGAGTTCATGTGCTAGGTCTTTCTGCCTGTTCTCAGAGTTGCCCACCCTGAATATTTGAGCTGCTTTTCTACACAAATGTGTTCAATGTCAGAAGTGCCAGACTGCTGTAGAGGGAATGAGCTGGGTTGGACATCCCTGCTGTAGGGTCTGATCAGGGAGGAGAAGCAGCAAGTTGGTGCTGCAGCAGCAAGTTGAAGGAAGAGAATGAAGCTGGTGAGGGGTTGGAGCACAAGTGTGATGGGAGTGGCTGAGGGACCTGGGGGTTCAGCTGGAGAACAGGAGCTGAGGGGAGACCTTCTGATCTCTGAACTGTCTGAAAGGAGCTTGGAGCATGGAGGGTGTTGGTCTTTTCCAAGTAACAACAGCATGAGAGGAAATGGCCTCAAGTTGCACCAGGGGAGGTTTAGATTGGATTTTGGGAATGATTCCTTAAAGGGCTGCCAGGCATTGGAACAGGCTGCCCAGGGTGGTGGTGGAGTCACCATCCCTGGAGGGGTTGGACAGACACAGAGATGAGGTTCTTAGTGCCAGGGTTGGATTAATGGTTGGACTCTATCTTGAGGATCTCTTCCAATCCAGATTATTCTATAAAGTTGATTTTTCTTAATGGTAGTTGGTTGGTCTTCTGGAAAGTACCACAGAATGGCAGTGGGTGGGATGGCATCTCTCTGGGCCACCAGTTTGAAGCTGACTGTTAAGATCCTGAGAATGATGCTCCTGTGTCTCAAGTCTTCCCTGCTCCCAGGCAATACCGGCTGTGTAGCTCTGCTACTGCAGTGAACTCTTCACACACAACTTTAACCAGCTCTGAATGTTTTAGTAACAACATACAAATGTTCTAGGTCATTCTTGCCTGCACAACTTCTTGTGCATTTGTTGGGGGGTGGGGAGGCCAGTTCTGTAGGAGGGTCTGTATTAAAGCTGTTTTTCTTCTTGCTCTAGGGAACATCTGTCTGCCAGGCTATTCTTGTGGGATCTGTAGTCGCTCTTCTCTATTCCTCAAGGGCTTGCTATAACCTGGTAGCTGTGGCCATATCTCCAGACAATGTTCCTGGTCCTTTTAACTATGGCTGGGACAACCTTTCAGACAAGGTAAGTGTCTGTGACCCCCAAGCCAGAGCTGGGAAAGTGAAAGGCAGTCACTTTACCATCCTGTGAGGGCATGTGTAGGGGAAAAGGGAGCTATGAGGAGGTGTCTGTTCCTCTAAATCCCCAGATGAGCTGGCTTCTTGCCTTCAGAAGCCCTGTGTGCTCTCTCTACCAGAGTAAACCTGAGTCTTCCTCTATCTGGCTACTTCTTCAGGAGGGATTCCTTGTTGTACCCTTCAGTTTTAGCCTGCCAGCTCTTCTTTTGGGGGAGAGGAGGAACAAGTCAACTGGAGCAGAAAAGCAATGCTTAATAAGGTGTGGCTGTGTGCAAGGAGAGTCCTTGGTGTGGGGAGGGAGCTAACAGTACCTTGGTAGCACCCTGAACTAGAACCTCACTAGAACCAGTAGCAGTAGTCAGGTGAGGGTTGCTATTCTGGTTTAAGGACTCCTGCCTTTGTAAGGATTTCTCTGTGTTCCTAATCCTAAGCTGTGTGCTATGTCCAGCTTTGGGAGCTGTGTAGCTCTGCTAATGGCTAGGATTATGCAGAGACCTTGAACTTCTGTCCACAGGTGCACGTGAGCAGTGAAGAGTATGTGGTGTTTGGAGTTGTCCTCTTCCTCTGGGAGCTGGTGCCAACGACGTTCGTGGTGCTTTTCTTCCGGGCTCAGAGACTAAGCCAGAACTTGGTAGGCCTGAGTAAACTGCTCTAGCTTGAGGAACTTTTAGGAAAGACAGAAATATTTCACTTCTGGCCTAACTGCTTTCTCTTTAACAGACTCCAGCAGGGATGGTCAATAGTCACAGCTACAGCTCCAGAGCCTACTTCTTTGACAATCCAAGGCGCTATGACAGCGATGATGACTTGTCACGGCTTGGGGCCAGAGAAGGAGGGTAAGTGTGGTGTTTGGGTGGGGGAAAGCACAGCTGCTGTTCTGCTGCCCTGGGTGGAAACAACAGAGCTCTTGGCTTCTGTGCTTAGGAGGAAATTTTGGTATAAGAAGCAGCTTGGGCAATGTAGATGAGGCAAGAAGCCTTCTGACTGAGCTTGGTTTTGTTCACAAGGAGCTATTTTTATCAGAAGCAACCAGCTCTGAGAAGTGGATATCACACTGGGTGCTCCCAGGTAGAAATATGCAGAGGGTACAGACAGGAGGCCTCACCCAGGAGGGCTGATCTTGTGGGGATCCTTCCTCAGCTGTGGGGATCCTTCCTCAGCTGTGGGGATCCTTCCTCAGCTGTGGGGATCCTTCCTCAGCTGTGGGGCAGAGAGCTTTTAAATAACCTCCAGAGGAGTTTCTCCACTGGCAAGTGAGAGCTGGTGAAGTTCTGGTGGGGGAGACAAGGTCCCTGGGAGCTGTCTGGGACAAAGCTCTGCAGGAACACGTGGTGTGGGGGGAATGGTCACGTATCCCCTGCAAAACTGTAAGGGGAAACCTGAGAGCCCTGTCCCTGCCTGGGGTGTAGTGAGGGGTTCAGAGGTTCTGGCTCTTCTTGGCCAGTGTTGTAGGGCCTGGAGCTATTCTCCTTGTACCCATTTCATCAAAACCAGGTTCCTCAGAGATGCTGCATGGATACCCTAATCTGTGCTAGTCTTTCCTAGCAGTGGGGACTAACTGCAGCCAAATTACTCCTCTCTAAGAGTCCGTGTCTGGTTTTTGTCTCTCCTCCCAGCTTGGCCACCCCTCAGTGCTCTGGCTGCTACGGGTCCCTGGCTGGGAATGACAGTTACGCGGTGGGTCCCCATCTCAGCGGAACCGCTACAGACGGTGCCCCCTTGCTCTTTGCCGCAGGCGGCTCGGAGATGAATAACCACCATAGCTCATACCCTGCACCGCAGAACTGAAGAGGCTGCGAGGTCCCTCTCTTCCCTGAAGTGGCATTCATGTATAGGATTGTAACCTGGTTTTCTCTTTCCTTCTTCCCTGAAGCATCTAACTCATCAACACAAACATTCCACTGCCTGCCGCAGCTGTAAGCAGGACTGAGCCTATGGCTGCAGGCAGTAAGCAAGAGAACTGTGACTTTAAGGTACCATGTAGCAAAGTGAAGCTGAACTCTCTGGAAGCTTTTTTTTTTTTGGTCTGGTCTTCAAGATGTTGGCAGCTAAATGCACCAGAGCTTCCTCACTAGAAAAGAAACATCAAATGCATATTTGCACTTTTATCTGCACACTTGGAAGGAACGAATCTTGCTCAGACTGTGCTTGGTCTGAGACTGTTCTAGTTACTCTTTTAATTGCACATCCATAGCTGGGAGAGGCACTGTCTTCCTGCAAAGACGTGTTCCGTGAAGTACTCTGCATCCTGACTCACTTGGGAGCGTGCAGCTCTGCTAACCGAGTGCGTTATGGGGAACGTTACAGCATTCTGTGCCATATTCACACCCTGCAGGGCTGAGGCCTCTGGCCTGAGTGTGGTCTTGCTCTGCTCGTCCTTGTTTCACAGGTTCCTGAACTGTCCTACCCAGGACTGTGGGTTCAAAGCTGAGCTCAAAGTGTGTCCTAGCAGAGTCCTCTGAGGGTGAGATCAAGTGTTCCTACTGGCATTAAGCTTGTGAAATTGTAAACAGCCCACTAGCTTCTGGTGGAGGAAGAGGGCTGGCTTGGGGGTACCTGCTGTTGAGTTGGGAGCAAGGCTTTTAGAGGCTGCTGCCTTCTGGGAAAGCTTTGAGCTGGAGCTGTCTCAGCAAGAGCGTGGGGGCAGCAACACATGTGGCCCAAAGCACATGGAAAACTGGGGCTGCTTTAATTGGGGGGTGGTGAAAGGCAGTCCTGCTCCCCCCTCCTCCTCACCCACGGTGGGGCTCCTGTTTCCCCCTCAGTATTAAATTGTGTTTAGCAGATAACCAAGAGTTTTAACCTGAATGAATGTGAACCAGTGGGATCTCTGCTGAGGTGCAGGAGGTGTCTGTCTGTTCCTGGAGACAAAGAGGGAAGTGGCAGATGCTGTGGAGATCTGCTCTCTGTGTTCCTCTCCCCTGCTGTGGGGCAAGACCGTGGGCCTGGAGATCCCCCCACCATGGTGGTGGCTGTGTCAGCAGGGCTGGGTGGTACATGCAGGGTTTGAGGGGGACAGGTCAGTCTGGAAGGATGTTTTTCTGTCTCTCTGTAACCAAAATAGCTAAGTTTTGCCTGCCCTATAGGTCCATTGGACTCTTGGAGATGAGGCTTGATGTTATTCCTGGCTTTGGCTGCAGGCTGGGATGGAGGCACTGGTCCAGGAAGGGCAGCTGCTCCCTGCTCTAGTGCCAACCTGAACTGGAACTGCTTTTAACCCCCCTAGAGCTGCTCCTGCTGCTCAAACCCACATCTGACAGTGAAGGACCTGGCTGGGTTGATGGAATTACCTGCATGTCGAGCTGTGCAGTGCTGCCTGGCCCTGGCTGTGGGACACTGGGCTGAGGTCTGGTGCTGGAGAGACCCTGAAGCCACCTCGGGTGTGAGAGAAACTCCAAACCCTGGGACAGCCCCGGCCTTTCCTCACTTGCTGTGTGCTCACTAGTATGGCCTGGTCACCTGCTCACCCCCCTTGCTTATGCTGAGCTAGATGTCACTTGTCACACAGAGACCACCCTGTCCTGGCTTGGGAGCCCCCTCCCCGCTCACCTGTGTCACTCTTGCTGCCCCCCCAAAAAAGGAGCAACCCCTGCTGCTTTTTGGAGAAGACTCCGAGATGACAACTTTCAGCACATCCCTCTTGCTCTAGCACTTGAACCTGAGTGTGCTGCTGTGGCGCTTCTGGCTGCTCCTGCCTTATGTGGTGTGAGGGACCTGTCCCTGTCCCTTGGCTGGGGTGCAGAAACAGGTTGTTCCATCTCAATCACTGCTTGACTTATGGCAAAGCTAATGAAGGACCTGGGCTCGGTGTGTTTGCCCTTCTTTCTTCTCCCATAAGTCACCAAAGACGTGAAGTGATGCTAGTGGCCCCTGTTCTTGCTTAAATTCCAAAGCACTAGGAGCACTTTAAGTTTTTTCTTTGGAGGGAAAGGAGTGTAGTGCAAAAAAAAAAAAAAAAAAAAGGAAGAAAATTTAAAAATAAAAACTAAAGGGCTACAGGCTCATTGTTCATATTGCACTGAAGCACACAACAACAATATGATCTTCCTGGCATTAGGATGGCAGGTCGGGGCAGTGAGTGTCGTTGCTAATGTACTCGTGAGTGACTGGCACAGTGGTTTGGTTTTATTCATTTGTATGGATGGCTGTTAATTTCAAAACTGACCGCTCCTCTTGGGGCTGGTCCCGTGTTTTACTGAAGTAATTTATAGCTGAGAAGTACAATGACTTTTTTAATGCATAGTTGCCTTTCATTAAACTTTTTTTTTTCTTTTGGTATGTTTTAACAGTGTTTTGGCTCTGCAGTCAGGCAGCAGCTGGCTGCAACAGGAAGCTGTGGCCAATGAATGTACCTATTTGTTCTTCACTAAACTGTAACCAAGCACTACTATGTTGAAATAATAAAATAATTAAAAAAATACTACTTTCTGTGCTAGGCTGCCAGAGGCCTGGCTGCATCTTGCTCATGGTGTGACCCAGCTCCAGATGTGGTCCTGCTCTCCCCCTAGTCCTGGCCAGGGATATGGTGGCTGTGCCAGTGCAGGAGCCCTGAACACCTGATTGTTCTGCTGGTTTTTGTTGGGCTGTGTTCTCCAGTGTGGCTGCAGCATCCCCGTGAGTCCCGTTCCAGTCCAGCTGGGTGCAGAGCACCCAGAGGTTTATGCGGGGGGTCCTGCAGTTCTCCTTGGCAGCATTCCTTCCCCTGCTCTCCCATGGTGTATTATCCTCTGATGTTTCTGAGGGCCCAGAGGGACACAGGGCTTCATCTTGTTCCCCAGCTCGTGAGGTACAATGTGCTTGAACCGTGTCCTCTCCACCTCCCTGCCGCTTCCCTTTCAGTGCTTAAAAGAGGCCCATAAGAAACACAGGGACAGACTTTTTAGCAAGGGCTGCTATGATAGGATGATGGTTGATGGGTATAAACTAAAAACAAGGAGATTCAGGCTGGACATGAGGAAGAAATTGTTGTCCCTGAGGGTGGTGAGAGCCTGGCCCAGGTTGTCCAGAGAGGTGGTGGATGAACCATCCCTGGAGACATCCCAGGCCAGGCTGGACGGGGCTCTGAGCAACCTGAGCTGGTGAAGATGTCCCTGCTCATGGCAGGGGTGGCACTGGGTGACCTTTGAGGGTCCCTTCCAACTCAAGCTGTTCTGTGATTCTATGATTCCTCACATACTGCTCCAGGAGAGCTGTCATCCTTCAACTGCTGCAACATAGAGCTGTAGAGGAGCTGAAAACCCTTCCCAGTAACTTGGTGCTTCCCTTATTTCCGTGCACAGATTTATCTGTGTGGCCTCGAGCTTGCTGCAAACAGCAGCAGCTGCTCTGGAGTGCATGGTGCATCTTCCTGCGCAGCAGCACCTGCCCCCACATGCATTTTGGGGGCTCTGGGGAAAAAAGCTGGGCTGGGCTATGGGTGTCTTCTATGGCAGTGCTGACCACATTTGAGCCTGTTTCCTTTGCCCCGGTTGCAAAGGCGGATGGTGCAATCAGGGCTGGCTCTGTCCCTGTGGCACCCAGCTGGCAGCACGGATGGGGTGTCACTCCTTTGCTATGGAGGTGCGGGGGCTGTACATGGCCCAGGAGGGCCCCCCTACCCTGCCACAGCCATTCCCTGTCCTACTTCCCTGGCTGCCTGTCCTCGGAGTGGCAAAATTCAACTTCAGCAGCTGAGCAGCTCTGTGCTGCCCCTGAGGAGCAGCAGCCCTGCGGTGGGCATGTCCTTTTCCCTTCTTAGCCCCAGCGTGAGACAAGCAGGTCCCTAAAGAGGCCAAATGTCAAGTAGCAGAGTTCCTCCAGCATGCTGCTGCTTGGGACATCTCTTGCAATCAACAAGGAAGCAATGACCAAAGGTTACAACACTGCATCAGTGCAGCAGAAACCATCACAAGCAACCTGTTGCCACAAGAAAGTTGTGCGAGGAAAAGGAAGGCGTCTTTGTACAACAGCAGCTCTGAAGCTCCTATAATCCTTTGCAGGTTTTTCTTATGCAGCAGAAAGTTCACATTGAGACAAGTGAGGAGCTGGTTGGAATCATGGAGCAGACAAGGAGTTTTCCTCACATTTATTCAGTCTCACAATTCCTTCCCTACCTCCAGCTTCTGAAGGCAAAATATTACACCACTATTTGAAAGTTATTCAGAATGATCTTTCAGTATATAAAATAAACTTTACATATAGTCTCCACTTTTATACAAAAAGAAAATAGCTTTTTTTTTTCCCTCTTGTACAAAATATTTGTCATCAGCAGGTTACAGATTATCAGCCAGGAACAGCAAGTGGTCTTCACCATGGAGTGGCTGGCAGTGTGATGGAACCATGGTGTCTGTCCATTTTTAGAGAGTAAAAGCAGTAATACTTTAAGTCTCTCTTTCCTCCAATGAATTCACCGCATATTTCGTAACATGTTCCTGAAGTTTTCCAGTTCTTTAACGCTTGTTGAAATCCTGCGTGTAAAGAAAGCAAAAGGGAAACATTAGAGCAATGAATGCATCACACCTTATTTAAAATTCAAGAGAAAGGGACTGCTATCAAGTGAAGCTTCAAGGAGCTTTGAGGAAGAGAAAATTTGGAATTTCAGCTAAATTAGGCTGTGGTTACAACCAGACCCTTCACTGATTTCACAGATTTTTTAAAGTAAACACTGAGGAACACAGCAGAACAGGATGGTACAGAGAGCTCAGCAGTGATCAGGCAAACCCATTAACTAGAGGTCCAGAAACACACCATAATATTACCAGCTGTGTGGCAAACCGCAGAGTCTCTGTGCAATATAAGCTCGTTGCTTCTGAAGGATTTTTTTGGTTGTTTGGGTTTTTTCGATTGGTTGTTTTGATTGTTTTATCTCCTGCCTCATGCGTAGATGAGGCTCTTAGGGACACGGGTTAGAGCTGGACTTGGCAGCGTGAGGTTAATGGTTGGACTTGATCTTAAAGGTCTTTTCCAACCAAAATGATCATAAGATTTTCCTGCTGAATGTCTCCAGGGTAGAGTTTTAGCTGGGCAGCAGAAAATCCTTTGTAAAAACAGTTTGCAGAAACTCCAGGGTCTGTCAACACCACGGAGCAGTAATGTATAACCAAAGGGTCTCGCAGTCTCCTCTCCCCGCTAAAGGCCTCATTAGCCTCTTTTTCTGCCCAAAACTCCACATCCAGTGCTCTGCAAGGGCTGGACAGATGGATTCCTGTTCAACCAACCGCTGCAAACAGATCTGGGTAGAAAATGCTGGAAGTGTGAAGCCTAAAGGAGAGCTCTGAAGTGAGAAGCGAACAAGAACAGCAACTCTTGTCTGGGGACAATATGCTCTGAGGACAGAGTCACAGTTTCTTAAAAAAAATTTTTTAAAAAAACCACCAAATTCTTTGTATCTTAATACAAAAGCTTCCTTGAATCCCTCACGGAAATGTCAAGTATAAAGAAGTTGTTTAATATTGTTCCAGCTGTTGCACTCAACATCATCTGACATTTGAAAGCCTCTTTATGAGCCACTATGATCAGAGCAGGAGTTAATAACACTGGTTTGCTGATAAGAACTGCCTGTTTAACCTTAAATAGGATGTAACAACAGCAACTTGTGTAAAAATAGAGGGAAAGAGTGTCAAACTAACCTTCCAAAAGCATTAAATAAGGCAACGATTTCTTGTCTTGTCAGCTGGAATCCATAGGAGGGGCCGCTTTCAGGTATATTTTCTATCAGTTTTTCAGAGAAGAGGATCTTGAGCGCCGTACCCAAGCCCTGCGTCTATGCGTGACAAACAAGATCATTTAGTAGCGGGGAGACATCCAGGGCCTGACTCACACGTTTAACTTGACTTCCCTTCATCTTTGCAAGGATTCCTGTTGACATCATCTTAACAAAGCCAGGCTTGGATTTCACTTAGCACAGCCCAGAGAAGGGAGCAGAACAGCATCAGGACACTTTAGTGTCACTGCAGAACTACCCAGCAGAGGCTTACCACGTGTAAAATTCAGTGCAGATCTCACACTCCCAATTTTAGGGCACCCAGATGCTCTGCGCCCCCTCCCCTCTCTTTGGGAGCAGCTGTAGAAGGTTTAACCCAGTTTTCAACTGCAAAAGCAACTGCTGCCAGCCCCGGCAAGCTGGAATCAACACGCTGCATCCTGCTGACCGGACCAGGAAGCGATCCCAGCAGCACCGATCTGTATTTAGGAGCTGACCAGTATGTAAGAACCACATCTGCACACCAGAGTCCCATCAGACGAGGTGCTGCAGACACGTCCCCAGCTCCCGACAAAGCTTACCTGCAACTTCCCCCACAGGCGACATTTGAAGCAGCCAACACAGTCCATTATCTTAGAAATATTCTTAAAGTGTAGCTTAAATTCCTCCTAGGGGAAAAGACATTAGAGTTGATCGTGATTATGCGCTAATTGTGACTTCTTCTGTGTCTTAATCCAAATCCAATAATGGATTGAGGTTCTTAGAGACGTGCGTTAGTGCCAGTTAGGTTATAGTTGCACTCGATGATCTTATGGGTCTCTTCCAACCAAAATTATTCTATGATTCTATGATTAATCCTGGACTTCAGGCTAAATTCAGTGGGACTGAGGGAAATGCTTCCTAAAGCGGAAACCCCCACTCTCCTTCAGGCACACCCTGTGATCTGTGGTTACCCACCAGCACCCCAACCATTCAGAAAGCAAAATTAATTGGAAATACCTGATACCTTGCACACACTGGGGTCCCTTTCAGATCTCCTATTATCCCAGATGCACACCTGAAAACACCCTTCAGGTACCAAATGCCCCAAAGGGAGGGACTGGCCAGTTACCTTTAGTTTAGCAGCTTCTTTTTTATTCCCTGCAAACAATGAGTTTTCATCGAAATGCAGTGGGAAAGACCTGAAATAGAATGAAAAGAGTTTTATCTCTGCACAGCTGATTTGTACAGCTGAAGCATCTGGTTAAGTGAGCAGATGAAACTACGAGGTGTTAGGCATTGGACATCTCTAGATGTATTTTAAGTCAAGCTGCTTGTTTCTTAAATCTCTTGGAGACTTTCAATTTTAGCTTGCATCTCACTTTAGAGACATTTTCAGCAATCACTCTGTGGTTTCTAAGCAATTGTAGCCTGTTTTCTAACAGACATAAGCACTGAGAGCATGGGAGCGTGACAAGATAAATTCAAACATCCATCACATTAGGAGACACTCATTTCTATCTGGTTCCAGTATCTCCCATTCCTATTACTCCAAACTCTGCCCAATAGCCCAAACCTCTGTTACAAACAGGTTTAAGATTTTTTTCTAGTTTAAAAGACACTGGTATTCCACAGATGAGTCAAACAGGTAACCAATTTCGGGGCTGACACAGCGGCAGTTATTAAATTCAACTCTGCCAAATTCAAATGGCTGCCTAGACTATTAAACCATGGGTTTAATTACCCTGGTTTGCAACTTGAATACAGATACCAGTGTGTTCCCAGCAATATTACCCTACTGCATAAATCACACTATTTCACTATAGGAACAAACCCAGAACCCGCCTTTCTGGGTGCTTTAAGTCAAAGGTTAAGCACACTCAAGGGTTGGAAGAGGTTAATTACTTGGCCAAATGAAGAATTTCCAGCAATTGGTTTTTCATTTCTGCGTCGTGACTTTTATTCCCCGTGTAGAGCTGGAAACCTGGGCGCTCGAAGAAGGGCAGCACTTTGGAAAGTGCCCGCAGCTCGATCAGGTAGAGAAAATACAGGTTCTTGAGTCTTCGGGGACCTTCTCCTCTGGTGATGACTTCATCAAACCTCTGCTGGAACTCGGTAACGTTGGGGCCCCATTTCTTCTCTGACCAGGTATCTGAGACAATTTAAAAAAACAACAGCAAAAAAACTCTGAGCAGGGAGATCCAAGCTGTATAATAGTCACAGCCCTTTCACGAACCACAAATTGTTCAGGAGTCAAAAGACCGAAGATTTGTCTAAACTCAAACCCCAACAAATGCAGAATTCCTGCAGACCTTTGTCAGTTGGTTTAAGACACCACCCAGGCTTACAAGCAAAAGCTAAAAGTGGAGGCTGCTCATTTTAAATTTTAAAATTAGATCAGTTGAAGAGTTTCTCATCAGTCAGGCTCAGTGTTCCTGAGAGCAGATAGTGCAGGTTTCCCGATGTCATCACCCTGGGATGCAGCGTGGGGACAACAGGCTCAGAATCTCCCTAATGACCAGGGACATCTTAAGAGAATTAATTCCTTCTGTTGTGGAAATGCAAGAGAACAGCAGCAGCCAAGGATCACAGAGACTGACCTCTATTTTCCATTAGCAAGCCCACAAGTTTCACAAAGAATGTTTGCTCATCCCATCGGGTACTTAATATTATATAAAGTATGTAGCGGAAGATGTAACACAGTCACATGAAGCCGGTGTATAAAAATGAAAAACCAAATGGGAGAAGCTTTATCTTCTAAATCACCAGTGGATAACAAGCCCAGCAGGAATGGGCTCCCGTCCAGCTCCCAGCTGAGGTCAACTCTGCACGATGTGCTCACAGCAACTGGAGATGGGAAGCCCTGCATGGATGCAGCTGAGGAACATCATCTCACAGCAGGGATCATCTGGAGATGATCCTGTTCAGCTGGAGAACAGGAGCTGAGGGGAGACCTTCTGATCTCTGAACTACCTGAAAGGAGCTTGGAGCCAGGGGGGGTCGGGCTCTGCTCCCCAGGAACAAGTGCCAGGAGCAGAGGAAACGGCCTCAAGTTGTACCAGGGGAGGCTGAGGTTGGATCTGGGGAACAATTTCTTCCTGAAAAGTGTTCTTGGGCATTGGAACGGGCTGCCCAGGGCAGTGGTGGACTCACCATCCCTGGAGGGGTTAAATAGATGCAGAGATGAGGTTCTCAGGGACATGGGTTAGTGCCAGGGCTGGGTTAATGGTTGGACTCGATACTGAGAGGCTTTTCCAACCAAAATGATTCCATGATTCTGTGATTCTTCAGCCTTTCACCAGTAGAACGTGTCCCTTTCTACACAAGCCAAGCAAAGACACTCACTTGGCTGTCTGTAACCAACTGTGTTTTCCTAATCCTCTCTGCAATCCCAACTCATCTCTTGCCTTTGATGTTTCTCTTGTTATTCTATCTCCCAGCTCTAACATGGACTAACTCACATTGAGGTGAGGCCTACATGGGCTATAGAGACTCAAACACAATTACTAGGTTAAATCTAAATTACTTACCCAAACAGCTCTCTCTAAATCTGTACTTGATTTTTGTAAGCTTTAGCAGAATAAAGGTGGTAGATTCAGTCCATAGGTACCACTCAAAAGTACCACAACTAAATCCTTGAGGAAATCAGTCAGAATCTGCATCCCACGGCCCTTGGCCACACAAGATGCTCAAATCATGTTTTTACATCACCCTAGATTTTCAACCCCAGGGCTGAAATTTAGATTCTTCAGATAGCTACTTATTGACAAAGGGACACAAAGGAAATGGAATATGGAAATGGATCAAGCATCTTGGAAAAGCACCGCTGAGCACTTCACAGTCTGGGTGAGATTGTTGCTAAACTGATCATCCTAATGCCAGGATAGGAAGGGATCTTCTCAATATGCAGTTAGAAACCCATTCCAAAATAACCTCAGAGCAAGAACAGAAGGAATACGCACTGGAAGTCTTGGTGCAGAGCACCAACCAGCCATTTTCAGACCTGAAGGCACATGGTAGCTGCACTCCCGATTCTGTTACACAACCTGTGTGCTGGGGGGGGGGAGCGAAAAGCACAGAAACAGGCCTGGATGCTGCTGGAACCGGAGTTTAGTGGAACCACAGAAGTGCCAATTTAGGGCAGACGCAGAGGAACTAAGGCAGAAAAGCAGCATTTACCTTGTAAAAGGTACCTGGCGCTCAGATGGATGTTGATGCTTGCATGCAGACCAGAAATGAGCTTGTAGAAAGCTCTTTTCTCTACACAGACACCTGAAAAAGAAATGAGCACTTCAAGATACTGAAAGCATGCATTGAATTCTCCTCTCCTGGCTGTCAAATCTAATCCCACCTGAGCACGGCCAGTAACTCCCACCCACTCCCCAGCCTTTCAGCCTTCACCCCAGGAAGAGCAACCGAGTTTCAGGAAAAATAATTACCTTTCAGCCACTTGTAAAACGTCTGCCCTGGGAAGAAAAGGCAAACAAACAAGCACATCAGTTTGAGATGCCTTACAGCCCCAGGAGGGCCTTAACACACCATGTCGTGTTTCATGCCACTTCTTTTGGAGCAAAACAGGATGATACACCAATGAGACTGGGTGGCACTTGATGCCACCTCCAAGGAGCCCCCAGAGAACCTCTGCCCGCTCCCGTTCACAGAAGCAGGGAGAGCAGCCTTAGAAGAGCATGAAAATAGTTCTCCTCCCGCACCCTTCTGACTGATGCTTCTGTGACACGGTGTGGCAGCAGCTAAACATATTCGTGGTCGTTCCCACCCACCTCAGCAAGGGCTGCAGAACCACATAGTGTAGGGGGAAACAAGGATCATGGATGGGTTGCTTTTCTCCTCTGGCCAGGGTGGGGAGATTGGTATTTTTATTAAAAATTGAAGAGTGCAAGCGAGCGTGTACAATCACAAAAGTCAGTGTTTCACCTACCCCCTACTACTTGAAAGTAATCTGAGGAATACAAATATGGATTTGGAGATAATCTGGAGACACGGCCGTGCCATGTACACAGCCCTCCCCAGCTCTTACCAGCTGCCAGAGTCTTCTCAAAGCTCCAGCCTGAGAGCTGCTTTCTCAGTAACAACAAGCCATGAAAAAACACACACAGAAGCCCCGTTCCCTGAAGGCTTAGGACACTTCAGTGATGGCCTTCAAATAGGACTTATACTCCTAAAAACCTGTTGGTGCTTTTTAAGAGCTCCACACAAGGATGGGACAGGGAGCTCAGAAGGGCCTCCCCAAAGGAAACACAGCAGAATTTCAAGACAACTTCTGATTTTGCCCAACCAGGTGCGTTATCTAATGGTACAGCTTGTGACAGCAAGATAAAGACACTACATTTGTTTCTGTTACCAGTAAAAACAGAGTGCCACTTACCTCCATCATCTCCTGGTCAAAACAAAGCACGAGTGGTGAAGGGAGAGAAAAGATGAGATTAAAAATTACACATGACCAGAATTAAACTCCAAACCACAAACATTAAGATCGCCCTGTTAATGGGCTCTGACAAGAGAACGAGCCTCTCCAGCGTGCTCCAAACACAGAAAACATAATCTGACTGCAGCAGTGGACACAGCAGATGAGCAACGCTCCTGAATAACCTGACCAGTGCAGGAGGGACCAGTATTTGCAAAGGGAGCAAAGCCACTACGGAGCTGAAGCAGAAAACAAGGGACACGAGTGTCCACCTCTGCCAGAGATCTCCTGTGTGACCTCTGACAGGACACTCAAACACCCCAGCCCTCATTCCTGCAGTTTATTATTTGCTTGCAGCAACTCCGGCAGGTTTCAGGTCAGATTCTCTATTTTCACGTTCTCCTGCTTCCTCACCGGCAAACAGCAATCCCTCCCTCTCCCCGCAGCATCCCTGGATTATTTCAGTCAGATCTTGCCCTAAAGAACTGAGGTGGTCAGGGAAAGCACCAATATTTTAAAGGACACTGCTGTTATTTTAAAGCACACTGTACATTTCCTACACCAGTGCTGCTCCTGAAGTGCCAATGCTTTGCACCAGGGTCAAAGGCGGGGGGAAAGCATCTCCACAGTTTAGGGAAAACCAAGAGACAGCCCTGGATGGCGCTCAGGTCAAATGAAGAGAGATTGATGATGCTCTAGACAAGACAGCAGGAGACATGGGGTCTCTTAACAGCCGTGGGCAAGAAGCTCTTACGTTTCCAAAACCCTTCCCTAGTTTTATTTACATACTTAGCCTTAGTCTCTAGGGCAGAGTTTCTCTTACTGGATGGTTTCCCCAGAGGATCCCAGCCAGGTTCTTATTTCAGTCCATACGGATGGTTTGGCATTGCCAAGCACAGAAACCAGCGACCAAAGAAGAGCTCAGGGTTCAGACCTGCTCCCTCCAAAGCTCACATTTCTTCCAGGAACGGAGGATCAGCCTTAATTTCTCCATGCTGGATGCTAGAAAGTCACACTTCCAGGTGCCTTTGCATCAGCCATAAAATTCTACACTTAATCAAAGAGCTACAACATATTTCTCATTCAGTAGCAGTAGCTCAGAGAACATTTACTGTTCCTGGAGCTAGGATCATAACACTGCTAAACCACTTAGCGAGATAAAGAAATGTCTTACCTCTACCAGATGCCAAAGGTCTTTTTACATTCTGAGGCCTACAAGAAAAAAAGAATCATTTAAATAAGATATGTAAATAAGCGAGTGTCTCCTTGCTGTGCAGAAACACAGCACAGCAGAAGTAGTTACTGTGTAATAGTAATGCTTCTCTGCAGTCAAATAGCCTAAGGAGATCTAAGAACCCCTTCCGTGCTCAGCTTTGCTTAGACAGGAAAGGCATAGAACAAAATGTGGCCGCTCTTTTTTTTATTGTTATTTTTTTAATTATTTCTTTAGAAAGAACAGTCAGGAAAACTCAAGTGTCTACTGAGGTGCTAGTGGACATTATCCCGTGGCCTTGGCACAATATGGTATGCTAGGTTGAACAGGGAGGAAATCACTAGAATTGTAGAATCATTTTGGTTGGAAAAGACCTTTAAGACCATCGAGCCCAACCATTAACCCAACACTGCCAAGTCCATCACTAGCCCATGGCCCTGAGAACCTCATTTATGTGTCTGTTCAACCCTCCAGGGACGGTGACTCCAGCACTGCCCTGGGCAGCCTGTTCCAATGCCCGACAGCCCTTTGGGGAAGAAATTGTTCCCACATCCAACCTCAACCTCCCCTGGCACAACTTGAGGCCGTTTCCTCTGCTCCTGGCGCTTGTTCCTGGGGAGCAGAGCCCGACCCCCCCGGCTCCAAGCTCCTTTCAGGCAGTTCAGAGATCAGGTCTCCCCTCAGCTCCTGTTCTCCAGCTGAACCCCCCAGGTCCCTCAGCCGCTCCATCACACTTGTGCTCCAGCCCCTCACCAGCTCCGTTCCCTTCTCTCAACTCGCTCCAGGAAGCTCAGAGCAGGCAGGACTACAGACCAGCGCCCACCAGCACTGTGCCTCAGGGGTACCCCCAGCCGAGTTCACACTGCACAGACTGGGCTGAGCTCCCCTCGCCAGTGCATTGCCCAGGGGGACAGGACCGCGTGCCCAGGACCACGTCACACAGAGATGCGCAGTCCCTGCCAGGCTGCTGTCTCACCACATCGGGAGCCTGCAGCGGGACAAGCTGTGGGACAAAGAACAGCTGGGGGGGCTCAGGGGGCAGCCACACAGCCCATCCCCTCCCGTCACAGCCCACACTGTACCAGCATCACAGCACAGACAGGGGGACGGGGACTAACAGAACAGTTAAAGCACATGCAGCTCCTCTGCAAAAAAAAATTCAGCACCTTCAGGCTGGTGGAATCTGTCTCCCAAAGCACCTACTTGAAGCAGTTTTCTTCGTAAATACTGTTCCAAATTTTCCAGGCATCCGGTCCTTTGTAGCCAGTATAGCGCTCAGGATTCAGGAGTAAATCCACGTACTCCGCATCAGGAGAATAGATGTCTGCGAAGCAGAGTGCTGGGTCAGTGACACAAAACACTTCTGAAGGAAAAAGTCATCCTCCAAGGCTGATCCAGCCACCCCTTCGCATACCAAACAGTCTTCCCAGCAGAGAGACGGGCTCATCCCTCTCCAGAGAGGCAGGTGCATAATATTTGCTGCACATCAACCCACTGCAGCAGGGTGCAGCTCAGCGGCCTTCAGAGCTATCGGAGCGCGAGGCCGCTGGTGGCAAAGCAAATTCCGAGCACGCTCCATCCAAACTGCTAACTTGCTAAACACGGCAAGAGCCTGACCAGCAATGAAGCTTCATCAGAAATACTATATTTGCATTGTATTTTCAAAATATCGAGGGCAGGGGTGTGGAAAAGAGGAAAAAAAATGCTAGATATGCTCCAGGCTTGCTGAAATATTACACATTGGCCTTGAAGTTCTGCAGAGGTGCTTAAAATCCCATTAGAAGGCTTGTCAGATCAAACAGGTCCCCATACCATCAGCTTCGCAGAAGCTGTCTGAAGAGTCGTCGTGCCGTGTCCACTGGAGCACTGCCTGCTGGGTTTCCTCGCTGCGAACAAAGTGGAAAAGGACCATCAGAAAGAGGCGCTAATGCTGGTATCCTTCGAGGCAAGTAAGGTTTATGGATAAAGAAGTCAAACCTCAAAGAGCCATCAACAGCTCCAAGTCTCTTGGCTTCTTCACATTCTTCAGCAAGGTTATTGGCCTCTTCTGAATACTGGGTTGAAAAACAAAGGGTTGGGGAGAGAGGAAGATTAAAAAGCGGTTTTTCTACTGTTATAATCCTGCCTTTAATGCACTAGCCAGTTGAAGTCAGAAACGCTTTTATGATTCATCCCGCCCTGTATTTCCGCAGGGTGCCTGCAGATACCCAGAGGTTCAGGCAATTGTGGTGATTGTTGAGGGACTGGCAGCAGCCTCTGGCACTGCTGCAGGGGCAATTTGTGCCTGAGGACATTTGCTTTTGGAGACCTTGTGGCAGTTGCACATCCCCCTGAGATCCAGAGCCTTCAATGGGGCACTTGATGGCTCCTTAGCACCTTTTGTGCCCCACTGTGCCTGTCCCCACCTACATATCTAGGGTGGCACCAAGGTGCTGACAGTCACATCCTCCCCTACCCGGGGGCAGGGTGACTTCACCTCCACCAGCTGGTGGGGCAGGACCCTTGGTCAGTTGACAGGTTCCTCAACAAAGGAGGTTCCCAGAGAAGCTGAGAAGCTTCTGGACCGTGTTGTAATGCCCACAGCCAGATCTGACCAGGCTATAAAATGGGGTCCCTGTCAAAATCCCCCTTTAAGTGACCTTCTTGGAGCATTGGGTCTGTCAATGGGAGCCCTCCTCTTAGACTGGGACGCTGTCTAAGGAGACTTTCCATGATTGAGAGCACCTCACCTCCTCACTTGGGTGAGTGGTTATTTACTGGATATATCCTTGAATGAGTCCTCGCCTAACCCAGGTGAGTGATTATTTCTTGTGGGTCCCCTGGAGTCAGAGGGCTCTGTTTTTGTTTCTTGTGAGTGTGTGCATGCACACTGTGGATCCTCATTATTCTCATTTTGTTGTACCCCAATAATCTCCTCAACTGATAACCAAACCTGTATTTTATGTTCTCGGAGTGCTAAATAATTGTATAAACCCCGTTTCTAGTTGGTTTATTGGCTATAATTTCCAGCTAGAATAAAATCTGTTTCGGAACTTGTTGTCCACCTAAAGTCGACTTTTGGGGTGTCTCTGTGACAGAGTCTCCTAATGCTCTACATTAGTGGACGGGAATACCTGACCTCAGGGCAGCCACCTCTTTAGCACACGCCAAACACTTGAAGGGGCTAAAACTTCATCTTGACAAATGCTGCCTATCTGATTAACACGGCTTTTTGGCTTTTATCAGCTGCAGTGACACAAACTGGTCCGTAAGCAGCGTCATTTGCACCCCAGCACACCCACCTTGTAACTTGCAGATCTGATTCCATCAGGGACTTTGTCCTGAAAGACAAAATTGAGCATCTGCTACATCTGGGGCTGACGTGGCCTGATCTTGGAGAAAGATTAGGAAGGTTACGGCAGTTTCTAGAAGTTAGAAAGCAAGCAAAGCCCTCAGCTTAGCTTACAACACATCCAATTTCTGGCTCCTCCGCAGCCTAAGGTTAAGCAATATTCTTGGGTGCTTTAACCTGATTTTTCGCAAGACTCTTCTGCAAAGGTCAGCACAGCCTTCCAGGTTCTGTTTTGCTTACCCAAGCCTGAGGTTGGGGAGGCCAATATAAACTTCAGAGGAGCTGGAGCTGCCTCCGATCAGCTGATGTCTGTCTGCCGGCGATGCCAGCGCTCCATTTAAAACCTTTAACTTAAAACTTCACTTTTACCACTCAATAGCGTAATGTCAGGCTTGCCAGCCCCACACACAAAGTAATCAGGTCCTAAATACTCCTCAACTTCCATTTCCTCCGTCAGTAGGAAGGCAATAAAACCACTTCTGCGCTGCAGGAGCAAATGCTATGATGGCCAACAGCACAGGAAGAGAAATATTAAGCAGTGAAAATGAATTATTGTTGTTACTTTCAGAATGAAACGGACCCAAATCAAAATAATTAAAACCAGCAGCAATGCAGTCAGTTCCTAAAATAAGGACAACTTCTAACTACTATTAATGTAATTGTAACATTACTCCTTCGCATTGGTCATAATCATTACCAGAAACGTCCTTTTTGAAGAAAAAAAGTATTTAAACAAAATGTAGGGTTATTTTAGCTGGGAATTAAAAAAATCATCACCCTATTTTGAGTCCACAATAGGTGATATTTGAAGACCAGGGAAGGAAAGGACACTTGTGTGACAAGTAGGGTAGCTGATGGGAGAGAAGACAAAGAAGTTCAACATACATATCAGAATTGATATAACAAGTGATGCCCACGCACACCCCCATACCAGATCATGTCATGGTACCATATCAGCTTTGATATTTACATCAGGTTACCACGGAGTTACCAGGTGAGGGGGACAGACACCTGCTTCATCACAGCCCATTTGGAATTATATGTGAAAATAAACCGAGTCCTCGTTCACTCCCTTTCTGTTCCCCTTCTTTTCAGGCAGACACCTGCACTCAAGGCATTTTAGCTCAGCGAACAAAACCCTTTTGTCCGGGATACAGGGACAAGAGTGTTTGCTTTTGTACTGGGAAAGAGAGGAAAGAGCCTATTCAGGTAAAGAGAGAGGGCTGGAAGGGGCCTGGTTGGATTTAACAGCCAAACCAGCAAATCACATGGGCCAACAGTTTGAATATCCTGGCAACTAACACAAGAGGCACCTCTTGTAACAACGGATTTGCCCCAAAAATATGTCACAGATACCAAAAATGAAAGAGGGACCGTGAGAAGTTTTTGGTCATTCACAGAGGGTCAGGTATTAAAAGCCTAGCTTTTAATTATTTAACATTCCTTTAATGTTCAGAATTTAGCATTTTTGTCTCTCTCGCAGATACCAGAAAGCTCCATCACAGCCACAGTTTTGCTATAGTTACAATAACGAGAAAAGTCAGTCACTTGCCTGCTTCTTCCTCTTGGTCTGCAAAAGCCAAATGTAGAAAAGAGGCAAAAGAATGAATTTGGTACTTACAGATGGGCAGGGCTTTACGGCGCAGTCTCTGACTCCACAGTGACTGTTGTCATTCCAAAAAGGACAAGGTTTCTGCAGGTTTACCTACAAATAATACATTATCCTATTAGACGTTTCCTCCACGTGATGAAGCCAACCTTCCGCACCGCAGTTCACCAAGACTCATCTTCAGCGCCTCAGTGCAAGACTTGAGATAACAACAAAACTTAGAGCAAGGCTGAGCGCAGGGAGAGTGGAAACAGATGGTGTTATTTATCGTAAACAAAGTTGATCACACTCATTCAATCGTCTCTCGTACGAGATGTGCGCACCCATGGAATATTGCTCACTTCATGAACCTCGGGGATGGTTTGCTCCCCGTTTATTGAATTTCTACCATCCTCCTGTGGCCAGAGCCCAGGTCTTCTGCTGTCAAGTCACCTTTTGGGCTTGATGGGAACAAATAATCGCTTGGGGTTTACCAGGCTACCACTCACGTCCTTGTTACCAATACAGGTTATTCTTGTAATCTTTGCTTGGTTTCTTCTTTCACACAGACATCTCCATTCATGCTTCATTCAGATCAACCTTAACATTTCTGTTATAAATCCCAGTACTGGAAAGGGAGACAACATTAACTTCTGCAACAAATCCTGGTCTTGCTTTTCTGTGAGTTGGTATCAAGTATCCTTTTTCCAAAACAACAGTTAACAAGACTTTGTGGGTTTGGTGGAGATGGGGAGCACAGAGAGGCAGCTCTACCCCAGTAATCTTATATATGGATCTGTTCTAATTTGCAGTGAGGTTTGAAACTTTCTAAACTGTTCTTGCAGAAGAAGAAATACTTGTTTTTGTCTGCAGAAACAATCAGGCAACAGTCGCTCTTCAGAATCCACCTAATGACAATGGTCTGGCAGCCACCAATTCACCTGAACGTCTGGTGACTAAACCCCCTTTCCATGTCAATGGGAAGACACCAAGAACACTCAAGTTACAAACTGTGGACCTCCAGCCATCAACATTTTGGAGCAACAGCTGAACAAAAGAAGTCATTTCATTGGTCTACCACCTAAGGTCTTAAGAGGGAAAAACGCATTTAAAAATAAATTAAAATTGTGCATCTTCTAAGTATGTTGTGCCACATTAAGAATCTCCTGATAACAGAGGAGTCCCACTTACCGACTACATCCTTGACGGATCAGGATTAAAATGCGGGTGTCTGATTTTTAAAGATTCACAATCACATCAAGGGAAATTTAAAAAAAAACAACAGCAGCACACGAAATAAATACAATTTTTGCATGAGAAAATTACCTTGTAGTATCTAAAATAGTCACTTCCCAGAAGTTCATTCAGTCTAGGAAAGAGTTTGTAGTTGTTGAAGGCATCAATGGTTTCTACATCACAGGTGCAGTCATCTAAGTGACCAGTAACCTGTTGGATAGAAAAGGACAACCGGATGTGAACAATTTAGCAGTACTTTTTAACATTGCAGACAATAAAACAACCCACAGTTTTATTTCATTTTACCAGTGAGTCCACTAGTTAAGTTTAATTGGAATTAAACAACATTAAATCAGGCTGTGCTGAACTGGCAAAGAACTTTCAATGCATCCTTTAGGATGTGTCCTGTACTTGTGGCTTGGGAGCAGGTGGTTTTATTTGGCAACACTTTTCCCAAATAAACACACATTGATATATCAGAATTCACTGATGTCAGAATGACAGGCAACAGATGGACACTTCCATCTCTTTAAAAAGCAGAGATGGCAGATACATCCAACTACACCGTGTCATATACATACACAAAAAACACATGGCCCTTGTCCACATATCAGACACAATCATGTTATATATATTATATGGATATGGGTGGCTGTAACAGCTGTGAGCCTCAGGGTCTCTTCCAACCCAAATTATTCTATGATTCCATGAAGAAGCCCATCCGTCCTGCAGGATGGCACACAGGTGAGAGCTGCCCTTTGCAAAAGGGCCCAGTTCAGCAATAATAACGCGACTGACAGATTAGAGCACTCACAGAAAGCCCTTGTTAACCAACCGCGCTGCAGCCACGTGTTTGATTTAATCAGAGCCACAGCAACCGCCACGGCCTCTCGCCTGGCAGAGCCATTTGGCAAGAAAACATCTGTTCCGAATCTGATGTAGGAAGCCAATACTTCTTGCATCATCCCAAACAACTCAACAAGCTGTGTGCGAGCCCTGAAGACAAAAAACAAAGCAGCAGCACAAACCCAGCTCTGGCTTCCTGACACGTAGATGACTGTCTGGATGACAAAGCTGCACAGCACACAAGTAGTTTTGCTTCCCCCACACCCCCTGATGAGTACTTGGGGAAATCGCCCTGGCCAAAATCAAGTGTTACTACTCATTCACTCCCAACAGCACGCCAGGGATTTTTCCTGGATGTTGATATAACAACACAACACGTGGCAAGCTGCCATTCCCCAGTATAGGATAAATCTGGGTTTTAAGATCAGAGAGTTGTTTTAAATCAATATTATTGATTCATGAAGCAAAGAACAGGATGGTTGCCACAGCTTGTGATAAGAAACCCTCTTGCCGCTTCTGTCCCAGAAAGCCTACAAAATCCTGGTAGCAGACAGGACAGAAATTATTATTATTACATACAAACACAAAAGAAAGAGGCATGTGAGAAATATGAGCCACGTGCATTTCCAGAGAGCCCTCAGATAATTCAGGAAGAGCTACACATCAGCTTAAATAAACCCGCGATAATTAGTGCTGTAGAAACGAAGCTCCCTGCCCTCCTTCCGAGAAGGAAGGCAGAGATGGAGCACTTGCCCTCAGAGCACAGAGTCACACACAACGGGGAAGGGAGGAGAAAAATAGCTTGGATTAAGCATAAGAGCACCTTAAAGCCAAGTGCAAGTCTTTTCCCACCCCCCTGCACAGAGGAGGGAGGAATCCAGGCTCTCAAACCCGACCGCTCCATACCAGGAATCGGTATTTTGCAAACAGCGTTTTTCGAAAGGCCTTTGGTAATTTGGACTTGGCCACACTGATCTAAGGGGGAGCGAGGGGAAAGCTATCAAACCACGTCAGAACGCCCTATTCCACAATTTGTTAAAACACTTTATTTGGAGGCTCGCTTCTATTTCTTCTGGTCGCATTGAGGCCCACTGCCCCATCCTCACGTATGCGCCATATTCTGTCAGGCACTTTGCATAGTAATGAAGATTAACAGCATAGCAATTAAGCTTTCCACTAGCCTGAATCATCCTCGTAAAAAACAGACGCAATTTCCTAATCCAGTTACCCAATTTAAAGCTGTTTCAAAATTTTAAAAACAACCAACCCACAAAAAAAAAAAACAACCTAAAACCAGTACTTGGTTGTTTCTATTTCCTGGAAACATGGCATCTTCTGAGGCACGCAGCTTATAGACCAGGTCTAAAAGTGGCCTACAAAAAGGATAATTTGTGGATAACCTTCAGCTGCTCTCTGTGTCCACACTGGACAGACATGTCACTGGAAGGGAATGACATCCCTGGAAGGGGGAACGTCCAGCTAGGCCTCAAGTGAACCATTTGCACCGGGCCCGTCTTTGCTACATCCAGCAATCAGGTCAAGACAGAACCGATCCAGCGAAACGTTATTCTGAAAATGATCCAGGGTGAAGCACTGCACGTGCTCCCACAATATTCAGGAGTAGATAAAGGTCCTATTTTGGAGATCTCCAAATATCCACTGCTCGGTTTAGAAAAGACACAATGCCACCGTAAACACGCGTATGGGAGCAGCACAAAGGGGAAGCTCTGGGGACAACTCAAGTGCTGCTTAAGCCAGAGGGAAAACTTTCTCCAAGGATTTCAGTCAGACTGTGCAGAAATGGGCAATTTTCCTGGGCTGCACGTGGCTGATAAGGTATCTCTGGCCTGCTGCCCTTCTGGCTCGGCCTCCTAGGCCACCGAGCTGCTGAGAACAGCTCAGCCAGGCCCAGTGGCATCACCCGTATGTGCCCAGCCTAGAAGAGCTCACAGCCAAAGGCGTATAGATGACAGCACCAAGGGCCAAGTCCCTCAGAGAGCCAGATCTAAGCCCCAGTGATGCCACCACCAAATGGCACCAACCCACTTTGAGACACAGAGAAGCGGGCAGGACAGGGTGAGGGGCAACGGGCACAGACTGAAATGCGGGAGGTTCCATCTGAACATGAGGAGAAACTTGTTTGCTGTGAGGTGCCAGAGCCTGGCCCAGGCTGCCCAGAGCGGGTGTGGAGTCTCCTTCTCTGAGACCTTCAAACCCCCTGGACCCACCTGTGTGATCTGCTCTGTGACCCTGCGTGAGCCCCTGGACTGGGGGATCTGCAGAGGTCCCTTCAACCACAACCACTCTGTGATTCTATATCAGATCACTTGGCAGATCTTCAACACAGAAGTTCTCTCTTGCTCCATGACCACGTGCCACCCCAGAATCTGTTCTTTCAGCCCTATATCCAGCCAGAGACTCTCTTGTTTTGAACTTCAATTCCTGCTGTCGCAGCAGTTGAGCTACAGCCCGAGTCAAACACACCTTGCAATGGGTGGTGCCATAAAACACTTCCCCCCGCTCCTCCCTGAAGTATTTATCTACATCTTCACCCTGTAAAAACTGGAACAGTTGTTTAAGATGGAACATAAATTGATCTGGTCCCAAACATGCGCCATGTGCTTTGCTGGCACCGGTGAATCACCGAGCCGCGCGATGGGCCGCGCTCCACCCAGCCGGGGTGTGAGACCCACGGGCAGGGCTGGGGACAAGATGCAACGGAGCCGCCGGGACAGACGTGACACAAGCGGCTCCGGCTGCTGAGCCAGCACGGGGAAGGCGTTCGGCTGGCACTCTGCAACAGCCACTCTCAGTTCCTTAGTGCCAATGTACCCACCTTGTGTACATAACACAGGCTGAAACACCAGCACACATGGACTCTGCAACAAAACCCCTTGGGTTCAGCCTTCACTTCGTCTTCCTTCAGAAGCACAGAATCATTTTGGTTGGAAGAGACCCTCAAGATCATAAAATCCAATTATCATCTAACTCTAGCACTACTCCACGTCCTTGAGAACCTCATCTCCGTGTCTGCTCAACCCCTCCAGGGACGGTGACTCCACCACTGCCCTGGGCAGCCTGTTCCAATGCCCAACAGCCCTCTCCGGAAAGAAATTGTTCCCAAGATCCAATCTAAACCTCCCCTGGTGCAATTTGACGCCATTTTCTCTTGTCCTGTCACTTGTCACCTGGGAGAACAGAGCAACCCCCTCCATGCTCCAACCTCCTTTCAGGCAGTTGCAGAGAGCAGCAAGGTCTCCCCTCAGCCTCCTTTACCTCCATCCCAGCTCCTGCCAGTCTGCTCCCCCTGTACCGCTGCTCTGTCTCTTTTCACCTCCTTCGGCTTCCCCCAGTGTCACAGAAATGTCCTCAAGTAGTGAATTTAGGGCTTTCTTCTCTTGCTTTGGGCTCTATCCCGGACTCGTACACCATCTACTGCCCAGCTGGGCGGGAAAGAATCATAGAATGATTTGGCTTGGAAGGGACCTTCCAAACTCATCCAGTGCCCCCCCTGCCATGAGCAGGGACATCTTCACCAGCTCAGGTTGCTCAGAGCCCCGTCCAGCCTGGCCTGGGATGTCTCCAGGGATGGTTCAGCCACCACCTCTCTGGCCAACCTGGGCCAGGCTCTCACCACCCTCAGGACCAACAACTTCTCCCTCATGTGTAGCCCAAACGTGTGGCTCTGACTGCCTGCAGCACTCAGTCCAGGTCTCCTGTTCATCCCTACCAGCACACGTGGAGCAAGCAGCTGGCAGCCAGGTGAGGACAGTCATGCCCGTCATCTGCCCTGGCAGCAGTACATGCTGGCCTAGATGCTTTTTCCCTCTCTATCTTTTGCCCAGAAAACAAGGACTGGGGCTTCTGGAGCTCACACAGAAGTGAACTCCACACAGGAGCCTCAGGACGGGGTTAAACCAAGTGCTGTCAGATGGCACCTGCAAGCATCTGCCAGCCAAGAAGGATCTGCAGCTGCTCTGCCCTTGGAAGCCACCTCCTGAGCCACCCCGCAGAGATGGGGAGCTGCACGAGCTATGAATCCCTGCCCCGAAGGCTGTGGGGTGAACACCAGTTCTACAAGAACGCAAGAAAGTCTGTTGAGGTAACAAGGAGGTAACTCTCAGTGCCCAGACTGGCCACAGAAACACCCCCGAGGGAAACCAGCCCTCAAACCTCCTCAAAATCCCAGCCTGCCAAACACCTGCAGCACATCCTTAACGCAGCGACATCAGTCTGTAAATAGAAAACGAGCAATAACTACTAGGAATATGGAGAATTGATTCATAGCTGATTAAAGTGTTAATGCAAACAGGAGTATCTGGGTGGGGGACGAGCTGTCTGTAAAGTTTGAGGGAACTCTGATACTGAAATGTTATTCAGCGCTAATGAGACAGATTGGAAAGCAGAAACATTATGTGAAACTTCAGTGTTTTTTAGTAACAGATGGAGGTTTCTAATAAAAGTTTCAGGAGTGGTTAGCAACCTCTCCAAGCAAATTAAGAGCTAAAATAATAGTCAAAAAAACCCAGTAGGTGAGGCATTGCTCTAATAGTGCAGACAGACAAGAGCACAACGCCCATTCCGGAATTATGGCCTGATAAGTTAGTGCTTGAAATAGTGTTACAGCAAGTGTTCTCAAAAGCAGCCCTTGTCAACTGTCCCAACACGGGCTGATGGAGAAACCAAAGCTCTTCATTCACCCTGTGTCAAGGCTTCCTCATCAGACAAGCCCATGAGATGGCAAGGGATGGTTCACAGAAGGAAACCAAAAGCTACACCCAGGCTTTCAAGTATAGAAACAAATGAAGGTAAAACATACCATTTAAGGCTTGCCCTGTATTTTATCTGGTGATAAATAAAAACCACCATACCAGCTCCACACAAGATGATCAGCAGGTTATTTTTCCATAAGAAAAGATGAGGCAGCCCTCCAGTGTGTTTTTAAAAGGGTTAAAAGGTAAGTTTGGCTGAGAAATGCTGCCCTACATAACACACTTTCCCAAATGCAATAAAGCCTGGAAGAAGTCCTGAAGGTGAACATTTGTACTGAAAACCAAAGCAAAGCATACGCCACCACATAAACAAGAATCGCGTTGCAACAAACCAACAGTGTACAAAGTACAATGCCAGTTCCACGTACCCAAGGAAAAAAGCTTGCGAGCCATTAATGTGCCAGAATGTCAGTTCATTTAGCAGTTAAGGCTTCTTACCCCACACCACACTCCTGGCTCAGGCTTCAGTCCTCAGGAGACAAGCTTCGCTGTTAAGTGTGAAGCATATAAACAAAAACACTACAGAGATATATAATAAAAATCTGTGCTTTTCAATTCTTTATCGGCACAGCTTGTGTATATCATCTCCACACGAAAATGAAGCATCAAGAGCCACCCAGAAGGCAAAGCCAAAGCCCAGCACACAATTACGTTTTCTTTCTCCACTCTCAATTTCTGACTCGCATTTAAGCACTAGAATTTTAATTCAGCGAGAGTAGGCTCTGCAATAGCTTCCTTTTTAAAAAAAACAACAGAAATAAGCACTGAATAAATTCTACCATCTTCATTCCTTGATCTTGCCAATGTGCTTGTGCAATGCCAAGTCAAAAGGAATCTGCATGGTGACCATTCCCCCAAATCCAGCTGCTTGGTGTGATCTCTCAGTCGACTATAGCTGGTGCTCTCATTGCTGTACACCAACAGAAGCTGCACCAAGTGCGTCAGGACTGCGTGGTGTATCAGCAAGGAGAATTAACCCTGGAAGAGCTTTAATGAGCAAGGCAGCCCAGCTCAGCCCTGGGCATGGCAGGGTGGCTGGTGCTGTTGCAGCCACTCTGTCCAGACAGCGGAGTCAGGATGAACAGCACGGCAGCGCTGCAGGAGCACAGAGGAGGCAGCTCCCGGACGTTTTTGTAACACACATCCCTGCAACATCACATGAGACACACCTGGGTGCTTCGAGAAGAACTGTTCCTGCAGCTGCAAGACCTTTCCTGCCAGGGGCAGGGAGTGAATATGGGTAAGAAGGCAAGGAAGAGGGGATGCTCAGCAGGCATAGAATCACAGAATGGTTTCGGTTGGAAGGGACCTTCCCAGCTCCCCCAGTGCCCCCCCTGCCATGAGCAGGGACATCTTCACCAGCTCAGGTTGCTCAGAGCCCCGTCCAGCCTGGCCTGGGATGTCTCCAGGGATGGTTCAGCCACCACCTCTCTGGCCAACCTGGGCCAGGCTCTCACCACCCTCAGGGCCAACAATTTCTTCCTCATGTCCAGCCTGAATCTCCCCTCCTTTAGTTTAGAACCATCACCCCTTGTCCCATCCCAGCAGGCTCTGCTAAAAGTCTGCCCCCATCTTTCTTATCGGCCCCTTTTAAGCACTGAAAGGCCGCAATAAGGTCTCGCCGGAGCTTCTCTTCTCCAGCTGCACACCCCAGCTCTCTCAGCCTGTGGAAGGGCAGAAGTCTCCCTTTGCTCCACGCACCTCCCAGCAGCCTCGCTGAGGCACCTGCACCCCGCGGTGCTCACAGGAGGGTCCCCAGCGCCACGCACAGAAGCCGCCGCCCGCCCTGCCCCGTCCCCCCTGTCCCGTTCCCCGCAGACCCCACCTGGCAGAAGCAGCGTCTCTCGGCCGCGCCGGGCGGCCCGCGGGGCAGCACGGGCAGCAGCAGCACGGCGAGTGCCAGCGCCCGCAGCCCCAGCCCGCTGCCCGCCGCCATCTCCCCGGGCCGGCACCGCCGCCGCCGGCTGAAGAAGCCCCGTCCCGAACCGCCCCTCGCCGCGGGGGAGGCGCGGCCGCCGCCGGGTACGCTCCGCTCCGCACGCAGCCCGCCCGGAAGAGCGGCCCGTTCCCCGCAGGGTGACTCACCCGAGCCGGGACGCGGTGGCTCTGCCGGGGGTGGGGGAGCCCGTGTACCTGCGGCGCGGCGTTCTGCTCTGGGTCCTCAGCACAGGACACACAGGGACCTGCTGGAGAGGGTCCAGAGGAGCCACAGGAATGACCCGAGGCTGGAACAGCTCTGCTGGGAGGACAGGCTGAGAGAGCTGGGGTGTTCAGCCGGAGAAGAGAAGCTCCAGGGAGACCTTATTGTGACCTGTCTGTGACTAAAAGGGGCTGATAAGAAAGATGGGGACAGACTTTTTAACAGGGCCTCTTGCAACAGGACAAGGGGTGATGGTTTTAGACTAAAGGAGGGGAGATTTGCTCTCTAAAACCACATGAAAGTGCATTGTAGCATAGAGGGTGTTGTTCTCATCTCCCAAGTAACAAGCGACAGGACAAGAGGAAACGGCCTCAAGTTGCACCAGGGGAGGTTGAGGTTGGATCTGGGGAACAATTTCCTCCCAGAAAGGGCTGTGGGGCATTGGAACAGGCTGCCCAGGGCAGTGCTGGAGCCACCACCGCTGGGGGTTGGACAGACGCGGAGATGAGGCTCTCAGGACATGGGTCAGTGCCAGCGCTGGGCTAACGGGTGGACTCGATGATCTTGAGGGTCTTTTCCAACCCAAATGATTCCGTGATAAACATCCGACTCGTATTTGTACACGGGGCAGGCGGCCTGTTCGCCCCGTGCCAATGCGCATGCGCGCCGCATCGTGCCCGCCCCTCCCGCCCCAATCCCTCCGGGACGGCAGGGGGCGCCGCGGAGCGCGGGCCGGGCGGGCGCGGGCGCGCGCGGGGGGCGGGGCGGGCGCGCGGCCCTGCCCCCGGCGGCCATGGCCCTTCCCGGCATTCCCTATGAGCGGCGGCTGCTCATCATGGCGGACCCGAGAGACAAGGCGCTGCAGGATTACCGCAAGAAGCTGCTGGAGCACAAGGAGATCGACGGCCGCCTTAAGGAGTGTGAGCGCCGTCCCGGGGGCCGCCGTCTTGGGGGATCGGCGCTGCTGAGCGCCCGGGGAGCCCTGAGGGAAGGCGGCAGCTGCCGCGCCGCTGCCCGCGCTTCGTCACGGGCCTTGCCGGGCCCCGCGGGCAGCGCCGGCGGCCGCGCTGAGGGGAGGGCGGGCGACGCAGGGCCGGGCTGGAGCGCTGCCGGCCGCGGGGTCAGGGCGTCGTGTGGCGGCTCCAGCACTGTGGCTGTTTTGCTGTCCCCTTGGAGAGCCCCGCGGGGCGCCCCGGGCCCTGAGGACTCTTGTGCGCTGGGGCCTCCGGGGGGGTCAGGCCGGGCCGCTCTTTCCTCAGCCTTTTCCCCCGCGAGGATGTTCTGTCAGCCCTTTTCTCTTATAAGCGTTTTCTGTAATATCGTTCAGGCAGTAGCACGAATGACAGAACCCGAGGGAATGGCAGGAAATGGGCCAGGGGAGGTTTAGGTTGGACATGAGGAAAAGGTGGGTGCTGGACACTGAACAGGCTCCCCAGGGAGGTGTCACAGCCCCAAGCCTGACAGTGTTCAAGAAGAGACTGGACAACACCCTCAGACACACGGTGTGACCTGTGGGGTTGTCCTGTGCAGGGACAGGAGTTGGAACCGATGATCCTTGTGGGTCCCTTCCAGCTCAGGACATCCTATGATTCTATAAGTATCAGTGCTGTACAGAGGCAGTGGTACATTGAATTTAAGCTTTTTAAATTCTGGATTAGCTTTTTATAATCCTTCTGTAGAGTGTTTTCACTAATAAGAGATGCTGCTGTGCTGAGGGTGTGCAGGCCCTGGAGCTGCTGAGTTCCTGGTACTAAAAAACTGTCATAAGACCTTTTTTTTTTTTAATAAGATCAATAGTTTCTCTGGTGGTTTAGATAGAGACAGAATGGAAACTTAAGCTATAACGTAGTAGATACTGGTGTCTAATTATATCTCTCTATTTTATCTTGGCAAAAAGAATAGTCAGCTGCCCCTAGTGTAAATATTTACTACATAAAACACTATCAAGAATTCAACTTTTACTAAATATCTTTAGTTCTCCATTATTTGTACAAGTACTTTACAGCAACACACAGGAGAGTGTGATGGGGTGGACTGTAAACAACATGGTTATTGACATAAATTACTAGTACCTCATTACAGTCAGATGTATTGTGGTTGTGGGGATTTTGTGCTTGCAGGAGGGTGACTCACTGGGGGTGCAGCTCTCCCACTGCCTGCCTCTACCTGCTGCTTTTTTGCTGGTAAGAGTCCTGGTCCTGACTTCTTGCTGGATTGAAAGTTAGCAAAATTCTTTGTTTCTTTCCTTTTCTAGTAAGGGAACAGCTGAAAGAGCTCACCAAGCAATATGAAAAATCAGAAAATGATCTCAAGGCCTTGCAGAGTGTTGGGCAGGTATGTCACAGAAACGAAGTCATAGCAACCTGTGGTGCTGGTTGGCAGTGAACCTGCCTGGAAGCAGCATTTAAGTCCATTTTTTATATGGAGAAGGAGTAAGCGGGAATAGTACAGCGAACAGAAATGGGGGCCTTACCTTCACGAGCAGACACGCCAAGCAAATGGGCTGGAGAGGTTTTCTGTGTTTGTCCTGCTTGACAGAAATGTGTTAAAGAAATAAAAGTGCTGGCAAACAGCATGAAGCAGGAGAAAACCATCAAGCTTGAATTTCTATCTTCCATGTCCTGAAACATGTTAAATGTTGTTTTGCAATGGTAATTTTATCTGTAGGCTAATACTGCATTTATTCGTTTGCAGATTGTTGGTGAGGTTCTTAAGCAGCTAACAGAAGAGAAATGTAAGTACGCTGGGCTGTTACATTCCTTAAAATCTTAAACATAAGCTTTTGTAGTTATAATCTGGCTAAAGATTTGGGGGGGGAAGAATTAGAGTATCACTGACTGAGTATTGGCAGAAAAATATAGTGGCTGTTTCAGCAGCATCATTCAGACCAGTGAATCAAGTAAATTGGATTTTTTTTTCTTTGATCTTCTCTCTCCAGTCATTGTGAAGGCTACAAATGGACCGAGATACGTGGTTGGCTGTCGGCGCCAGGTAGCTGATCTATGTGAATGGTCATTAACATTTTGCTTTAGTCTTAAATATTAGAATTGCTTTTGGTAAAACTGGGTTCTTAATGGGATTAAGTGTTTTCTTTAAGGTTTATATGGCTGTTTTATACTGGTATCTGCTTGCCCTCTCCCTTTGTAGCCAGTAGTTGTGGAACTTCCTTGTAAAGACAAAGCAGTCCAGAACATTCTGGGAACCTTGCGTGTGTTTTATTCGTTTCATTAATTTGAAGTTCTATCTGATTTTGAACTCTCCGAAGATTAATCATGACTGTAAAAATAAATCAACTGTGTAAAGTCTCCGTTGCTGTGTTGTGAACACGGCATGTGACCGCTGCTGTCATAGTGCTGAGCTTTAGATTTAATGTTATATAACCATGTACTTTTATGTATTTTTTTCTAATGCTTTTGCACTCCAATAAATAATTATGGTAGGTAAAGCCCCTGTTCTAAACACTCTGAGGGGTTTTTATTTGTTCTTAATGATCTTAAAAAAAGTCTTGTAACTTCTAGTCCACAAGACAACAACTTTTTTACCTACACTAAATTCTATACAAGTTAGGCACTTTAATGCAGGACCTTGCTCACAGCATGATCCATCTTTTGCTGTAGTCAGCAAGAACCACTAAGAGGTACTCTTTGCTTTTTATTTTTATACAAAAATATAAGGGATCTAGCAAACATGGTTTAAAAACTGCTTGTTGGTTAATTGAGTGCTGAATGTGACGCACTTACAGTAATTGAAACCCGTAGATCGGCTGTTTCTTACCAAAGCTGCCTATTAAGTAGGAATCACAATGCTGAGTGAATGTGTTCTGCAACTGCAGAGCCACTGGGGAGCGAAAGTGAATCTCTGGTTAGGTTTTATTATGCTCATCCCTGACTTTGACAAGTGGAAGCAAAGGAGAATATGTATGAAACGTGAAATCTTAAGGTGTCTCTGAACAGAGAATAGTGACCCCAGGAAAGGATTGTGTATCCTGAGGAGGCAACAGCATATTATGTAGTTGTTTTAATGCACAAGTGTAAGATATTTTAACAGCTGTCACCTCTCAGTGCATCTTGAACTGATTCCTTTATGGTGGAGAAACGTAACTGCAATTGAGCTTTAAACACATCATGATTGTAGCATGTTCTCCTGTGTGAAATATAGGAATTCCTGCAGTTGAAGGAGCACAGGTGTAGTATTGATGTTAGAGGTGCTTTTCTTTGTCTTTCCGAAGAGAAATATGTTCTTTACAGAATTTTGAACTGTTACTGGTTCTGTGTAAAGAAAAAATATTTACAAGACTAACATGCAAATGTTTTGCATATTCTAAGCTTAAGGCTTGTATGTGGAAGTTCAGTTGAAGAGCAACATAATGGAACTCCAACATCCAAAAGTTAACCAGCTCTAGTTAGATGATTCATTCATAATAGTGTTGTTGTGGCTGCAGGAGCCAAGAGGCATTGAGCAAGGGGCAGAGCGAGGAGCGTGCTATAATTTAAAAAGAGAGGCGCGGGGGGTTTCTAGCTGTCAGGAATTCCTGGTGAAGCCCACAATTAACAATACTGAGCAGTGAGCAGAGCTCAGGCAACAAGTATTTTCCTCTGCTGTTGTCTCTCTCAATGGATTGAATATTTTTCAGTAAGCGTTACCTTATCTCCTCCTTTTAGAGACAAAGTATTTGGGGAATAGGGTACTAGTGTGTTAGTTCATGCTGTGTATATACAGATACCCATGACTTTCCTCAAGCATGCTGGTGTGGTATGTTTTACTTGCTTAAAAAATCTGCAAGAATTGCTAGTATTTCAATAGTCCTTAAATGCATAATTTTAAGCTTTATCCCTTTCAAGATATTAGAGTGAAAACTCACTATTTTCTTTCCCCAGAATGAACAAAATATTTTTCTGGTACCTGAGCGTGCATAATTCCACATCAGGGCATGTGAGGTGGTCTTGAGGTTCTGTGTTGGAACAGAGATAAATGCTAAGGAATAAGTTGTGCTTGGATGAGTCAGGTATTGCAGCACTTACTTTTGAGTTTATTCTTGAGTAAAAACACTCACGGATCTTTTAAGATCAAAGATTTGATACCAAAGACAAGAAAAGACAGTATCCATGATTGTTTTCAAAGTGTCAAAATATCAAGGAAAATAATTTCCCATGGAATATTTCAGAAACTAGAAGAACTAGTTTTTGATTGTAGTCCTTGTGGCTGTGCTGTGCTGCTGAGGAAGGGGAGCAATGCTGTGTACATTGAAACAAAATTGTGCATTTCCTAAGGAATTCGAAGTCAAGTGGTTTCTCTTTATTTTCTTCTTGCTGCAGAATAACTTAAATCTACTGGGCAATGATGAATCTGATAGAATTTCAAGCTTTTACAGATTTGTTAAGATTAGGCAGCTAGAAAGAGGTCTTGTTAGTGACCCCAGTGAGGGAGGAATGACAGTTTGATCCTAAACGCTGCTGGAGACTAAAAAAGCCACGTGGGCAGGGGACCTTCTAAATCCCCCAGTGGGGTGATGGAAAGGTTCATGCAGTGCTTGAAAACAGTTGTTGAAATCCCTGTTGCTCAGATGCCATGTCAGTAAAGCTCGGAATAAATAGGCTTCATATTCTTCAAATGTGGATCGAGTATCTCTTTTAAAAAAAGAAAAGAAAATAGAGAAGAAATTAGAGTGGTGCGGTAATCTCTATGATCGTTGTTCAAGGTTGTGTTGCGCAAGCGGTAAGACTGCGCTCCTAGAGCAGATTCCTTAAAAACAAAGCGAGAAATGCAAATTAGTAGTTTTATCCCAGCAGAAGTTAGCAGAATGTACTGGAACAGGATTGCTAATGTGTTCAAAAATCTCATAAAAACGGAGTAAGCAGACAAAAACTGCAGAGGCAGATGATGAGGGCATCTGAGGTAAATGGTAGCAAAAGAATAACAGCAACTGGAACTGGCTGACTTTGAAGATGGGAGGATACAACTTGGTATGTGAAGATGTGCAAATTATAGAAGGCTTGGAAAAAATAGGTTAGGAACATCTATTCGGCCTTTCTGGCAGTGCAAAAATGAGAAGGCCACTGAGTAAAAGGGTGGGAAGTGCAGACTCAAACAGGCAGGCTGCTCTGGGTGTCCTTAAAGGAGGATTGTGCACTTGTTCTGAAACAGCTGGTTCTGTCTGCCTTCGAGCAGGGGGGAGGATTAGATCTCTCAATAATCCGGTTGGATTGACAGCAGAAAAAAAAGAAACAACCAAAAAACACAACACCAAAACAACAACAGCAAAAAAACAACCAAGAAAAAAAAAAATACACAAAAAAACCCCAAACACCCCAAAAATCCCCCAAACAAACAACACCAAACAAAAACCAAAGAAACAACCAAAAATCTCTAGAAAATAGTATTTAATTTCAAATAGTGAGCCAGCTTTTTCCCAGTTTAAATATTCCTAAAAATGGTGTTGAGGGGGACACAGTGCTTGGCATGTAGGTCAGCAGCCTTATTTTTTCTCATGTGTGATTGAGCAAAGAGTGCAAACTCCAGTAAACACCTTGGCTAAAACCAGATGTCATTGTGGAGTGTGGTTCTAATAGAAATACCTTCTTTGTGACTAGCTCGACAAAAGTAAGCTGAAGCCGGGGACAAGAGTTGCTCTGGATATGACCACTCTGACAATCATGAGGTAGGTTTCTGGTCTACAGCTGCTCTTCTGCTCTTCATGTAAAGGGGGAAAAATAGTGATCTGAGTAGCTCACACAAAGGTTTGAGTAATGGGTTCTGTAGTATTTTGTAAATGTGTTCTGTGAGGAGAATAACTTGATGGGAAGAATTATATGTCTATTACATGTGGTTTAAAAATAAATCAGTTGTTCTTTAAAAACATAATTCAGTTGCAACTCAGCACTTGCAGCAGGTTTTTTAAGCTTTTGTTTGTTTGGTTTAGAACTTGAGTCAAGTTTTCTAGGCTTGGAGTTTATTTCACTTTTTCAAAAAACACACTTGCCTTGTTATCAAGGTGGGAGGAGAAGAAACCATTTTCATACTTGCCCTAAAATTTATTGTAATAACTTTGTAAGTGTGTCCTCATGATGACAAATGCCTACTCTTAATTCTTTATTCCAGATATTTGCCAAGGGAAGTGGATCCTTTGGTTTATAATATGTCTCACGAAGATCCAGGGGATGTTTCCTATTCTGAGATTGGAGGGTTGTCAGAACAAATCAGAGAGCTGCGAGAGGTATCCAGTATCTCAAAAACACTTTATTGAATTATGGGATGTGTTCTGACTGTAGTTTTTCAGTGCAAAAATATCTTATTGATGCTTGTCATGAACTATCATGAGACAAGCTGTTTGAGGATTCTATCAGATTAGTGCTTTCTGTGCTTCATTATCTTAGACTACATTTCCTGTCCTGGAAGATAACTTTTAAAGCATTAAAATGCTTTCTGACTTTGCAGTTGTCTTTGTGGCAAACAGTGACGTGATTACAGGGTGCTGGTGTGTTCACACTGAAATAATCCTGTTAGTTTGGGCATCGCTGCTGCGGGCTGTGTGAGCCTGCCCAGGAATGCGGGCGTTTGGAGATGAGCTCGTGCTGCTGCGAGCCAGCTGACTGTAACAGAGCTTGTTTGTGTGCTGTGCATGCACCTTGTAGCAGCAGAGAAAAGCTATTCTATCACCAAAGCCCATTTTTCAAACTGGTTATATCTTATCTTGACTGTTATGGAAGTTTGGATTGAGATTCAAATGAAGAAAAACCCCTAAATAAAAGGAGCCTTTAGGCTAAGGGAGTGCCATAAAGTCAAGTGGGAGGGCGTAGTTAGGATTGACAACCAACAAACCAAACTTTAATTTTGCACAAAAACTGCTAGAATCGCTCTGCATGGCGGTATTAGGACAACAGCAAAATGTGGTTTGAGCAAAGAGTGTCAAGAGAAATGAGTCACTGTGGAACTGAAGTCTGAACAACAAGGGCAGGATTGTGGATCAATCCGTTGGATCAATCTGACATCTTCTTACTTAGCTGTGTCTCATACAAAATATGCTGCACAGATAAATAAGAATACAGGTATCTGGAAAACAGGTTGGCAAGTGTACCATGAGCTTCCTGTCTCTTCACAGGTAATAGAATTGCCACTTACAAACCCCGAATTATTCCAGCGTGTGGGAATTATACCTCCAAAAGGCTGCTTGCTCTATGGCCCCCCTGGTGAGTCTTGTGAAATGGTAACAAATGCGTAGTTGTCACTCTCAGACCTTGTTTGTTCCTTTTCTTTTGTTTTTTTTTGAAGTCACTAGCATGCAGTGTTGGGTTACTTGTTCAACAGCTCGTCTCTTGTCTGTCCAGGTACAGGGAAAACCCTTTTGGCGAGAGCTGTTGCCAGCCAGCTTGACTGCAACTTCCTAAAGGTACTGGAACTTTACTCTTGCACTCGTGCACATGTGCTCTTATCTGTTTGCACTGCTGTCTCTTCACTTGTGTCTTTTTGTCTTTCCAAAGGTGGTGTCAAGTTCGATAGTGGATAAGTACATTGGAGAAAGTGCTCGACTGATCCGAGAGATGTTCAATTATGCCAGAGATCATCAGCCGTGTATCATTTTCATGGATGAGATAGATGCCATCGGTAAGACTCACAGCCTGGAGGATGGCAGAGGCTCCTTTTAACACTGAAATTAGTTATAAGCGACCGTTTGTCTTCTCAAAGGAGAGTGTGCATGCGTGTTTGTTCAGAAAGAACATAATGGGACAGATAGTTCAGCTTCCTCCTGGAGCTGTTAGAGCTGGCGTAGAACCATACCTCTTTGTATCAAAAATATTTATATGAAAAAGCATTCTAAAATGTCTGCATTTAACTCTTTAAACACACCCCTTTTCCCCCATTTTTAAAGGGGTACCTAATTGTCTTTAGACTTAGTATTATATAAAGTATGATAACTGAAGAGTTTGGTTTGCTGCAGGTGGTCGGCGTTTTTCTGAAGGCACCTCAGCTGATAGAGAAATTCAGAGGACTCTGATGGAGGTGAGTGGCTAAATCCTGACTGTGCACTGTACAGTCCACATTAAATGATGATGCAGATGTGAATCTTTACACTATGATCTGCTTGGTAGAACTTTTTCTGAGTTAATAATCTTAGGCTAAAAATAAACCAGATGGTGCTTTTACAAAAGTCAGCTGCACATCCGGATAACTCAGCCATGAATTCAACTTAAAGACTAATTGAAAGAATCTTGAAGATCGCTAATATTATTTGGGATATTTTTCTCACTGTCACTTGACTTTGCTGCTGCTTACTGAATTTTCTTGAGGGTTTGGAGGGCCCCCTCTTTCTTAAGAAAGTGGAGCTTGTTTCTTTTAGTCCCAAAGAGACTTACTCTAGAAACCTTTAGAACAGTTAGAGTTCAATTTTTCAAAACTAGGAGAAATCATTGTGTTTCTTAGTTTCTGTACTAATTGCTCTGGTAAACCAGGTTGCATGTTGAGAATTTTAAAACCGGTGACAATTAAGAATTCCAAAGCTAATGGGAAGCTTCATTGGCCTATGTTTGCAAACAGTTTGCCGTGTTCAAAAGAGTGTGTCTGCCTTACATAAAGAATTAAATCATTGTGATCAAAGAGCAAGTACTTTGAATCTTCACAATGAAACGTCTTCCTATGTGTGTATTAGTATTCTGGAGGCTGCTCTGCAAGTCTAATTTGAATGTCCTGGACTTAGTGCAGTACAATCAAAATGTGTCAGCCAACTGTGGGCTCCTTTAGTACTCGCACTGTTTTCATTGCCTTGTTGTTTTAGCCAAATCTTTCACATTGGAGCTCTGCTTTGCTCAATAACTTTTTCTCTGGGCAAAGCATTTTCAGTGTCTCTCTTAAGCTCTCTTTCATTGCTTATAGAATATGCAGGGCGCTATGGTTTTTCATTAGAAGGCCTGTAGCATTTTTTTCTGATTTCTGTACTGCTTTTTACATCTTGGTGAAAATACGCAGAAAATAAGTACAGTAGATTGCGTGAGGAAGGTTTTGGGTTGTTTAAAAAACACACTTCTGTTTTCTATTAGTTATTGAATCAGATGGATGGATTTGATACTCTGCACAGAGTTAAAATGATCATGGCGACTAACAGACCAGACACGCTGGATCCTGCGCTTCTGCGGCCTGGAAGACTGGATAGAAAAATCCGTGAGTTACTGCTTCACAGTAGCTGGAAGGAGGAGGAAATTATCAATATGAATTGAATTGTGATTTTCTGATTTTATTAAAGCTGTAATTTTTTCTAGATATTGATCTACCAAATGAACAAGCCAGACTAGACATTTTGAAGATTCATGCAGGTCCTATCACTAAACATGGTGAAATAGGTAAGTAGGAAGCTACCTGGATATCCTTCCTACTTCTGTTTGTGAAGTTGGGAAGAGTGTGAGTTGTTATGATGACTCTGCCATTCGAACCCTTACACTGGCCACACAACTTCCTCTCTCTCAGAATTCTGCTCTTTTCTTTTTAATGCGTCCTGAATGAGTTGTTGCCAAGTCTTCCTTTGCAAAGGAAAACACAATATAAACTGTTGTAGCACAGTTGTAAACTGGAAAATCAATGTGATTCTGATCAGGTAGTTTCCTGTTTCTAAAGGAATAGCTTGATCCAAGTAAATGGCATTTTCATTAGCTTCCCCCAAAGAAAGAAATTGTTACTGCAGAAGTCTGAAGACAATAGAGAGTCTTTAAAAGTCATGGAGAGACTTACTGTGGAGTTCGGAGATGGTGTAATGTCAGGGATTGGCTCAAGGAGCATGGACATGAGTCCACCAAGCAACTGTACGAGCAGAGCCCATTTTAGATGACATAAGTAGGCCTTAGTTAGCTTGTCTGTTAGGCCATGGGAAAGGGGGAAAGGAAAAGTACTAACTAAGGCAGGGTCAGGATATCCTTGAAGAGATAAGAGTCAGAAGAATGCGGGATGCGCATAGCTAGCTAAACCCAAGTAGGTGGAGTAAGTAAATGTAACCTTTTAGTGCTTAGCCTATTAGATAGAGACAAGTATGCATAATTATGGTATTTGGTATAAATGCACGCTATCTCAGGCAATAAAGTTGAATCATGCTTTATCACTCACATTGAGTCGGCCTGCATGTTTTCCTCAGCTGCGTACTCGCAGTGTAATGAAAATCTCATTGCCCGAAACAACACTTGTTTTTCGTTAGTGGTGTAGAGGGCTCTCTCCAGAGCATAAGGGGGAGAAGTATCTACCAGATAAAATGAGGAAGGTTTATTTAATGGCAGTGTTACTCCAAGCTCACCAGAGGCTTAGTTGCACAGAGACACTTCACAGCTTTCCTCAAGAAAACTTATTGTGATTTTCCTTTAAAATGACGTTGGCTGCCTTTTATTTCAGTAAGGCCCCACAGTTCCCAGCCCCGTGCCGCCCACCCCCGCCTCTTTGCTGACACAAGCTATTCACGCAGTACAATCTGGATGGTGGAACTGATCTCGTTCACCATCTGGCTGCATAAACAGCTGCAGCTCAGGAGCAGGAATGAGCTGGGGGAGGGCCGGAGGGATGAGGATTGCCTTTCTTAGCAGCAGCCTTGGCTTAAACATACATGCACGCGACTATAGTCTAAGATAGAGAAGCTCCAAAGCAAATCATGAACCTGGGGTAAAGCATGTCATCCTTTCCCTCATATCATCGGGCACTGAAGGGGAGGCAGGGTAGGATCATCTTTATATCATTTAGCAAGGTGAGCTGTCAGATGGGTACTTGCTAAATTTCTGAACGTGTTGTGGGAAGACTGTGATGCTCAGCTTTGAGACTGACAGGAATTCCCGAACTTATTGGCAAGATGGGGTGTGAATTGCATTAAAATCCTGAGATACTGACCTATGCCAGCTTCCAACATGAGATTCTCCAGCTCTGGTACTGGAGCCAACTGAAGACTTTAAATTTACCAAACTTTGTGATGTTTGACATTACTTTGTCCCCTCACTACTCTCTAATTACGGGGAGACTTGTTTGTAGCACGTTGTGCTACCTGGAATTAAAATACAGTTAAAGAATTTCTAGTCTCTAGGGCTTTTTGGATTCTTAAGATAAAAACTAGCAGTTCAAATGTTTTGAATTTCATACAGAAGGTAAACTGTTTTGAAAAGTTTTGCTGAAAGTTGATAATTTCTTTTAATAAGCAGCCTTGCATAAAATCAGAAATTGCTTGGAGGCTCAACAGACACAGCATTTAGGAGCTCTGACTATAGCCACTTTTTTAGTAAATATATGTGCATAAAAAATCAAGCTCGATATATCAAGACATTAAATGCCTTTAGTAGATGCATTTGTTGTAAGTGGAAAGGGACTGAGTTACGATCACTTGGAGATAAGTTTTCTGGTTTTTTCACGTCATTTAAATGATAAGAACATCGCCTTGCTGGAGCTTTTCTTACATTTCACGTTGATGCTTGTAACCACAAGTTAGTAACTTTGGGATTTAATTATATAATATGAACTTTTGGCTGCAATATGTTTCTGTTTTAATGAAAGGGGTAATAACAGCTGAAGATTTCAGTTAATTTAATTTAGCAGTCTAGTGGACAGCTATCTATTTGCACTGAAATTAAATTCTTTCTTTGTTAGGTGGGTACATATTTCATTGGCATCCGTAACGGGAAGTGTGAATTTATTTCTAATTGGCATTTGTGTTTTACGACTAGATTATGAAGCAATTGTGAAGCTTTCAGATGGCTTTAATGGAGCAGACTTGAGAAACGTCTGTACCGAAGCAGGTATTTTCTTAACTCTTAATTTTGACATGCTAAGTCTTGGTAAATGCTAAACACTTGAGCTGTTTTCTAATACTTCTGTCAGTGGATTAAAACCACAAGGTCAAAATTGTTCTGCTGGAACACAGCACTTGTTCACTGCTGCTCAATTTTTCATGTTCCTTAAGGGCTGGATAGCATTTAATGAATGGAAATGTTAGGAGCAAAATGCCAGAACAGTTGTGTATTTCACAGTGTGTCACATCTGTCCAGCAGCAGCGTGGTGATAAGCCCTGAAGCTTAGACAGAACAACTTGAACAAAATCTCTTTTATTTCTTCCCAGTATCCTTATGACCTTTAGAGTCATGCAGAGCTTGATTCTTGACATCCTCCCTCTGAGGTTACAGACAAGTCTCTTAGGAAGTCCATAGATAAATGGGTTCAGCACCATGAGAGGAAAAACTAGCCATACTATTTCTGAGCTAGAGCTGGCCCCAACCACTTACTGGCTGAGTATCGTGACATGTCATGCTATCTCTGAAGAAATACATTCCAGAAACAGCAATGATTTTGCAGAGAATCCAATTCTCCTAGTACCAGGATGACTGGAGAGCTAATACTTTTTTATGCTTTTTCCATATGATAAATTCATTGCATGCTTAGAGTTTGCCTACATGGAAAGGCTGAGTAACACAGTAATGACACACTTGGAGTTTAAAACAAGGTATACATTTCTTAGTGATCACCTAGTTCAGGAAGACGTTTGGATTCTTCACTCCTCTTCCCAACATCCAGGAGTTGCATGTAACAGTCTACATGCAGACAGCCTAAGGTGGATCTGTTTTCACTTTAATTTGAGTGAATCTTTGTATCAGTCTTCTCAGTATTGTTGCTGCAAGGAGCACCAGTTGATTCTTGCTGTTGAATTATTCTTTGCAGGTATGTTTGCAATCCGTGCCGATCATGACTTTGTAGTTCAGGAAGACTTCATGAAGGCTGTTAGAAAAGTGGCCGATTCTAAGAAGCTGGAGTCCAAGCTTGACTACAAACCTGTTTAAATTAATGATATAATTTGTGATTGACTCTACACCTCATACTGGGTTAATGTATAAAAAAAAAGAGAGAGAAATAATGTACCTCTTGATTATTATTGTAAGGTGTTTGTGTAACATGTAGCTAGTAATTTGGTAACACTAGTTGCAAGTTGGCTACAGAAGTGCATTTTCTGTACAATTCTGAAATAACAATATTCATTGCAGTCCAGACTAAGTAAAATGTGTGGAGATGCGTTCTCTTAGCAGTTCTGGTGTGAAGTTATAAATGTGCCTGAATGGGTTAGCAGACTTCAAGAAAGTCGGTTTGTTTCTTGACTTTTTTTATATCAGTAAATTGCCCTACCCCAAACAGTTTATGAATAAAACTTGTTTAAATCTGCTTATCCTGGTGTACCTTCTCTGTAACTCTTGAAAAGAGATGAATTACGTGTCTGCAGTATTTGAGGAGCAACTTTTCTCTGGTGTAAGGATTGCACTGGAGTCCTTTGCTTTTCATACTAATTGGAGACAACCTTTCCCTCAGAAGAGGGCAAGTGGTATTTATTCCTTCGCTGTTGAAGTCCAGGAAGAGCCTTCAGCTGAACTAGCCTTTAATTATTGCAAGAAGTAAACAAGCCTTTTAAAATGTTTGCTGTCTTCCCGTGTGCTAGGACAACTCCTATCCTGAATGCCACTTATAAACAAATGCATCTAAGTGGAGGTGGAGAAACTGATAGCAGTTTGGTATGTAAGAGTTTTGATTACAACTTTTGGGGTGGTGAGGGAGATGGGCAAGATGGATTTCCTTTCCAAGTTGCCATTTCACCTGCTCTATAGAGACAGGAACTGTGCAATGTATTATACTTTGAACCTGTGCCGCTTTAGACAGGCAAAGTGATTTACCTAATACTTGTGGAGCTCGGAACGGGGCTTACAAGGCTGGAATTTGGTTACTGTTGTGCTCCCTGGGAGTTGACTGCTGCAGCTGCTGGAGTAATCACTGAAACAAATAAAAACAGAGGCAAAGGTGTTGGTGCTTTTGGGGGCATCTGTCACTATGCCTTATTTTATTTTCTAATTGGTTCCACTCCCTCGCAGATTGACTGCACTGCGCAGCTTACCTAAATGTCCAACTGGCACAGCAGACTTCTGGCTACTTCTAATTATCCTAATTGGATTACTCTAGGCATGCTCAGCTGACAGACAAGTACATTAGATTAACTCTACATCTGCCAGGAAACACACCGCTAAACAGCACCTTCCTGGCAGTTTCAATAGCCATGATTGTTGTTTCTTTACCTGTTTTGTCTCATAGTTATGGGGAATGCGAGGTGTAAAACAGTTACAACAGGACAGACAACAATATTTTGATGTTTATATGGCTAATAGTTGTTGCAGACCTTTTTACTGTACAAAAGCTTCCTATTGTGACTGTGTCAGGAGTGTAAAGGTGCAAACCTCAGATTTAGTTTACGGTAACACCCTTTTGAGTGCAGCTCGTACAGAGCTGCTCGGTCTGGGTGCTACAGCCTGTGCGCTTAGAACAATTAGAAAACTTAGTGAAAAGACAGTTTCTGAGCACTACAGTGAACAGTGAACTGAACTGCTGCCTTTACTTACCTTGGAGAAGGGTAAAAGGTGGCAAACTGTTTCCTGTAGCCCTGGGGGTGGTTAAAACTCATTTTTGAAGTTTGGGCTATAAGCGAAGGCTACTGAAAGTTGTCCCTCTTCCTATTCTTGATGCCAGCTGGACGTGGAAGCTGCAGTTTTACTGTTGCTTTCTCCTTTGCTGTTTAATTTTCCATCTTTCACTGAAAGGAAATGGCAGTGCTGAAAGGATGGTTGCTGAAATGTGATTGTCAAAGATTTCTCAAGAGGGAAATGAGCAAATGAGCCAAGTGTTTAAATAGTTTGGGGTGATGTCCAGCAGAGCATGGGACCGGGGAACCTGAAAAAGCAGAAAAATAGGTTCCTGCTGCAAGACTGGTGTGTCAGAGGGTGTCTCCCATGTGCAAAGAGGAGCTGCTTGAAAATGGTTGAGAGATTCTCCTCCCCTTCTACTCTGTCCTGGTGAGACCACACCTGGAATATTGTGTCCAGTTGTGGCCCCTCAGTTCCAGCAGGACAGGGAACTGCTGCAGAGAGTCCAGCGCAGCCACCAAGATGCTGAAGGGAGTGGAGCATCTCCCGTGTGAGGAAAGGCTGAGGGAGCTGGGGCTCTGGAGCTGGACAAGAGGAGACTGAGGGGTGACCTCATTAATGTTTACAGATATATAAAGGGTGAGTGTCAGGAGGATGGAGCCAGGCTCTTCTCAGTGACAACCAATGATAGGACAAGGGGTAATGGGTACAAACTGGAACACAAGAGGTTCCACTTAAATTTGAGAAGAAACTTGTTCCTGGTGAGGGTGGCAGAGCCTGGCCCAGGCTGCCCAGGGGGTTGTGGAGTCTCCTTCTGTGCAGACATTCCAACCCACCTGGACACCTTCCTGTGTAACCTCATCTGGGTGTTCCTGCTCCATGGGGGGATTGCACTGGATGAGCTTTCCAGGTCCCTTCAACCCCTGACATTCTGGGATTCTGTGACCCCATTTGTGGCATCAGCCAAAATTTGAGGCAGGCAACGTCTTTCTGATTTCTGCTTGCCAAAATGGAAGCTGTTTGATCTGCGTGTGAAAAGAAAGAGACTACAAGCAATGGCAGGCTGCGGGGAGGAAGAACATCTTCGGAAGCGCTAATGGCTGAGGCTCGGCGGGGAGCGCTGTGGTGGCTGGGGCGTGAGGCGCTTCGGGCCGGAGAAGCTGGACCTGCGGCGGGAGAAGGGCCCGCTGAAGAGGTTCCAAGCGGGGACGTGAGGGGTTAGCGAACGGAGCCGGGGACCAACCAGCGCTTCCTGCGCTCCGCCGGGGGCGCCGCTGTGAGGGGGCAGCGCGCGCGCGCGGCCGTTGGCGGCACCGCCCCCGCGCGCGGCGGCCGTTGAGGGCGGGGCGGTTGGGGCGGGGCGGGGGCGCCGCCGGAGCGGAGCCGGGGGCGGGCGGAAGGGCGGGGGAGCGGCGGCGGGAGGAGGAGGAGGAGGGAAGAGGCAGCAGCAGCAGCAGCAGCATGGCGGCCGGGCGCGAGCGGCTGAGCGCGCCGCCGCCTCCTCCGCCTCCTCCTGCCGCCGCTCCCGAGCCGGAGCCTGCGGGCCCGCTGCCCAAATAGCCGCCCCTGCCTGGTCCTGCCCCGCCCGGAGAGCGCCCGGCCATGGAGCTCGCCAAGCCGGCCTTCCCCGCGCTGCCGCAGGCCAAAGAGGACTCTGAGGTGAGCTTCTCGGGGCCGCCGCTCGGCCCCGCCTGAGAAGAACCGCGGGGACAGCTGCCGCGCCGGCCTCCAGCGCGGATGATCCCGGTGTCCCGGGCCGGGGGACCGTGACCCCCCGCGGGCAGGTCCCTACTGCCAGCCCTCCTCACCGTGAGGTGTCTCCCGCTCCCCTTGGGCCCGGCTATCGCCCCCACGGGTCCCCAACCGAGGCGCCGGTCCGCCCGCTCCCCCCTGTACCGGGGACACCGCAGGCCCTGGGACCACCCACCGCATCCTCCGGCCCTGCCCGCTGCTCCCCGCCGGCTCCATTGGCCTCACCCCCCGCCCCGTGCCCGCCCTACCGGGATCCCCCCCGTTCCTCTCTCCTCACTAATGGTGGCCCCGCTCAGCCTGTTGTCTCTCATGTCCCCTCTCCTGTGTTTCGCCGTATCCTGGCCTTCCCCTTGCTTTCCCTTGCGTGTTCACTCTCCCTTTGTATGGTCATTAGTCGTGTCCTCCATCTGCCGCCTGCCTGCTTGCCCCTTTTTTTTGTACGTGCAGAAAGGTGATGAGCTGCTAGCATTGAGTACCTGCGTGTCCCCTTACACACAGTTGCCGCCTGCTAACTCTTAGATACTCACGAAACAATTTGGCATTCTGGTGAGTCTATCGGGGAGGCATTTTTATGATGTTCCAGAGCCAAGACTTCTCGGCAAACTAAGACAGGTGGCAATATCTGCCAAGGCTGAACTGCACCCCGCGTGGTGTCAGAGAAGCCGGGTCGGTTTGGTGTCTGATTTCTGAACTTGGCGTAACCTCTCTGTTGTGACCCTGGACACTGCTGGTGTGTGTCATGTGTCACAAACAGCCCCGAGTGTCCCACTTTGATAGCGTCAGATATTTAATGCAAAAATGTCACCGTGTTTGTGCGGGAAGTTGATAGTATCTGAGCTCCTCAGAGGTCCATAGATTGTTGTATATTTCGTAAGCACCAGCATTATTTTTTTCTGTTTTAATGGAGTTATTGTTGAATGTTGTAATTGTGGTAAATTGCCTGAAACATAGACGTTACTATATGTTTATCTGTTTTGGTTTTCTTGTCAAGATTTAATACCCTCTTCACTTGAAAGCTATGGAGGCATTTACAAGTAATCTCATTGCTTTCATAAAGTTGTAATCAGTTTGTATCTGAACGCGAATTATATATTATACCATCCTAAGGCTTATAACTTATTTGTTTTTAAAATCCTTTATGAAGAAACTAGATTAGGCTGGATGGCTTTTCAAACCCGTTTATAGCAAGAATAGCTAAAAAGAAGTATGAGGTTAAAATAGGTTTGAAAACAGAGGTCACTGTCAGTCTAACAACTCTTAGCTAAGGAAAATTGAGATTATAATACAGTGTCCTTCAGAGTGGATTTTGTTTTGCTTTTTTCATGCTCCGTCTCTTAATAGTATAATGTATAGAATGTTAGAACTTAACGTTCTGTGAGACCATAGCTGAGAATTTCAAGGACTGTTTTTAAAAACTAAGTTAATTTATTTTCAACACCTTAGATTTGTGTCTGACTGGATCTAAATCTGCTGTAGTTGGAGTATTTGGGGGAAACAGCAAAGTTAGCTTGTGGAGCTAGCTTCTTAAACAAAGGGTAAGAGACTTTAGCCCAGTCCTTAAGAAGATGCCTTAGAAAAGCAAACCAAGGAAACTAAAATAATTCTCTCCACAATATGTAGTTATTAGTGGAAAGCTGAAGATGATATCTCGTGTCTTGTTGTGAGGAGGCTCTTTGATGAGGAGTACTCCTTAATAGCATTTCAGGAAGTTGGTTAGGTATGGTTTAGTGCCATCTTGGTAGACTGGACTTTAAGATATTGGAGGGGAAGTGGAGGAGAGAGGACTTGGAGTCCCAGCTTTGCTTCCTGGTGTAGGCTGCTCGAGAGTAACCACAACTTTGCAGTCGTTTTAACGCAATCCAACTGCCACCCCCCAGCTCCATTCTCAATAATAACCATGTGATAGGTTAAATAATAATTAAAAAAAAAAGCCAAATCAGTGAGCCGATCTGGCTGATTGCACAACTTCACCCTCCCCAGGGCTGGCCCAAGGAGAAATCAGGCACTGGGCAAGGCTCTCTGCAGAGGAGGTGACAGCGGCTGGTGGTTGGGTTCACTTTGGCAGGCTACAGAAATGTGCTTTAGGTAAACAGGTCATTTTTCTGGTCTGTAGATGGTTTGTGATGTCCTTAATCCATTCATAGCATTAAAAATTGCTGGGTTTTTAAACAGCTGGCCTTAGCTTATTGTACTTTTTGGAGCTTGTGAAATGCCGCGTTAAGAAGCGCTGGTGGTATTTACCTGCTGAAGAGAGTTCTGCTGCCTTTGCATTCCTCATCTGACATAATCTCAGGAACTGACAGACCAGAAATTAATTCTTCTGCTTACTTAGTGACATGCGTCACTTTTTTTTATCCTGTAGTTTTGTGTACTCAAAGTTCATTCAGGTGGTGAAACCGTGTTTGTTACAGGTCGAGCACAGACAGGATTGAGTTTGTGTCAGTGCTCCCTCCCACCCACTCTTGTGTGCTGGCTGCAGGCTGGGCAAATTGTTCAGTTCTGCAAGGTGAGCTAATGAAGTCTGGGGTAAACTAGATTTTTGGATATTTAACACATAACTCATTGTTCTCGCAAAGCTTTTCTGTCATATGCCATGAATGTCTGTAAACTCTACATGTTCTTTTATGGATTGGTGGTAGTGAATATGGGAAAGTCGTGTGAGTAATAGTGATTGAACGTGGCATGGTGACCATTTCTAAGCTTAGACTTGTATGTCTTTTTCTAAAATTGGCACATTTCCCAAGATGAGGTCTCAAACTTTCTTAAATTTCAGAAGTGCTGTGTGTTTTTTGCTCCAGTATAAACGTGTATGGCTAAAGATGTGTTAAAAGAGGGTTGGGTTAATAACAGTTAATGCATGCTGGTATATTGGTACTGAGACATCTTAGCACTTTTGGAAATATGGTAAATAAAGACTGGAATAATTCAAGGAATTTACTGGAAATTATGTTTTTCCCATGAAATTTTAAACAAATAAGAATAGCACTAGGATATATGTAATGGGAATGCAGAATGATTACCACTTCATTTCTTCGTATTTGCTTGCAAGCAGGCTCAGTAAACTAGTGTTCATGATGTATTTAGAATTTTTTTAGGACTCTCCATGGTTTTTGTGATGGAATTATCAGCTTATTGACTAAGCAGTCATATTTGCCATTTTATCATGAGCTTTCTTTAGCACATGATTTTTGAAGAAATGTACATTTCTTGACAACTATGTTTAGTCTGAAATGCTAATGTATTTTTGATTGCTTTTTAAACTATGTAGTAGTGCAGCCCGTGTAAAAGTGGCACAAATTTCTTAAGCTTTTTTTACTCTTGCTTTTGATAGGAGACAAATAACCCCCTAAACAAATATAAATTGATTCCCCTCCTCTACAGACTCTTTAAAATAAATAGGAAGCCCGTGTTATAATATTTAATTTTGCCTGCCCACATAATAGAGCAAAAGAAATTTAAAACAGTCGTCGTGTCATGCTGGGAAATGTAAATCAGGTGACAGATTTTTGATCCCAGCTCTGTGGGATGCTATCAGAATACTCCGCATGTATCAGAATTGCACTGTGGCAGCTGAGGTTGAGCGGTTGTGTCAGTCGTGATCAACTTACAGCTTTTATCCACGAGCAGCCTGTTGAAGTGCAGAGGCATCTGCACAGATGGAAGGTAGTTCATAATGGGAGCAGTTTGTAGAACTGAGGACTTAAAATGTGTGGTTTGGGTTGTTTTTTTAATCTAAATGAGGATTGTAAGGAGACCTGTGTGGTCCTTGGCTGTCTCGATATAGCCCATCTCACGAGGCTGTCATATCCTTTTTCATGCCTTTTTTAATATATATTTACACCATTATAAAAAATAATTACCTGAATATAATTTTTCCTTTACTGGTTGCCACTAAAACCTTTTTATTAGTGCTCACTCCACAGGTATTTTGTAAAAAGCAAATTGATGAGACCTTTTATTTTAGCAGGTAGAAATGCTGTGGGATAAGTTGAGGAGAAATACTATTAGAAAAAAATCTGAGTCTCAGCATCTGTGCAAGTCTGTTTAAAAAGAAAATAATATGAAAGGTGTGGCAATCTTGCTACTTGGCTATGTGCTTCATGTAAGCTGAAGAATTCTGCCTTCATTGCTTTCTCCTGCTTTAATGAAACCAGTGCTGATCATCCTGGGTGCTAATTGGTATTTAAGAAGCCAGTAGAGATGTCTTTTTGGACCAATATTACAGAATGGGACAAATAGAAACATAAAGAAGAAACAAATGTTTTTTTACTTTCCATTTGGTTGCTTTAGTCTACTTTTTATCCTTTTCCATGGCTTGTGTTTCTCTTTGCCAAAATAACCTCTATTATCCTGTTGTGTGCTTCTTCCTTCCCCTGTGTGTTCTATCATTCCCACCTGCTCTTGTTGTTTCTTCCCCACCTTCCTGCTTTTGTATTCCTCTGGATTTCTAAAAGCGAAAATGTTGGCATGATGAGGACATCCCATTGTCCGAGTGCTTCACAAATACCCAGAAAACGCTCTTCAGCACCAGGTCCCATTGTCAAGGCTGGCCCAAGTGGAATCTGTGACTGCGGGGGTGCTTGCTGTTACAGTAAACCCCATCAAATAGCTGATTTTGCTGAAAAGTGGCCTTTCCCATCCTGCCAACCATCCAGTGTTGTCACCGGTTTTGTCCCGATACTCGTCTGACCTGTGGTGACCGGGAGCAGGGAGCTTACTCAGTACACAATGAGTTCTGCTAAAAAAAGCTGTTAGTTTGGGGTCGTTTTAGTCTCCTGAGTGTGGTGACTATGGGATTAGACAACTGTGCAAGGCTGGGGCTGTCACCTCACCCTTTAACCAGTGCTGGTTTGGGTTAGAAGCCCGGTCAAAGCCTGACTTAACCCTGCCTTAACCCTGCTAGTACAGCTTTGCTCTTGTTAGTTACATGCCCACATCTTGAGTGAACAAAAAGAGTGAGTTTAATTTGTTATATTTTATATACTTGCACTAGGACTTCTACATGAAATATATGTGTATATACACACACATATTAAAAAAAAAAAGCTGCTACCTGGAATAACTGTGTCCAAGAACATGAAGCATCAGCAAAACTGAAAACGCAGCCTTTCATTTGAGTCTTGTTTGTAGCTAATTTTGAGGCCCTTAGAGCAGCCTGCTTTACAAGGGGAGACATAACAGGTTGCAGTAACATTCAGGTATTTTTCTTGAATGTTTTTAGTGCTTCATTTGATTTTTCTGTTTTCTTATTAAAAGATGGCAAATGAGTATGCTCTGTTACTACTTTAATATTTCATTCTTTCTTTTGACAATAGTTTATTCCACTTTACAAAGTCTGTTGCTCTAAGTAGCTTTATTTTTGTGCAGGTCTTTAATGACACCCCTGGCTCCCTTTTGTTGGACTGTTTGAGCTGGGAGGCTTGTTTTTATTTTCCAATATATTGTCTAAAATACTTCCAAATTGAAGATATTATCTCATTTCATCATGTCAATTAGACTTAGAACTTCCTCAGAACATATCAGGACCCAACCACAATCCAGGCTGTAGCCTGGTAAGGGGAGGGGGGTGATGATAGTATTGGCAGTTAATATAATTCTGCTCTTTAACTGTTCTGATATAATACTATTTAGCTGTAATTTAATTTCCTATACAGAACGGTACAGAGTTATAGCCAAGAGAAGAGGAAGGAACTGAAGCAGGTCAGCAGAATGTGTGGCTGTCACTGCTGTAACAGTTGTCTTCAGCTTTGATTTCACCACTTGCAGAAGAATGTTATACCAGGTTTGGAGGAGAGATTTTTGAGTGTTAAAGCTTATATGAATATTCCACTAGACAGGGAAACAAATTTAGGCAAGAGGATTCTGACAGCCGTAGATTCTTGAGGTACATGAGGAGCGCTGTGATGAATTGTGATGGCAAGAGTAATCTGTACGGAGAGGTAAGCGATGCTATTAATCAAAAACAAAAGAGCTGTATTGGAAAAGGGTCAGAAACCTAGAGTGGTCAGGAAATTTTTACTGGGAGTTGTGTGTGGCTTTTCAAAAGGACTTGAGTAGTGGTCTTGAAAGCAGGGAAGGAGTCACTGTAGATGGTGGCTGGTGCCCTGTGATGTCAGCGGATCAGGAGCAGCGGCTGAAAGTCTAGAAAAGATACTTCTTGATGTTGGATTCTCCTCCTTTAAACTACTGATTTGATTTATTTTACTGGTGTTTTTTTCAGCACCTTTGAGAGCTTCTTCCTTCATCCAGGATAGCTGCGGTTTGCAAGATCTACTAATTATAAGGCAGCAGCAGTTTAACCATAATAATGCAAGTGCAGTACTGCAAATTGCCTTTCAAGCAAAGCTGAGCTTTGTCAAAGACTAACTAGGATATACTTTTGTATGTGAAAATTAGCTAGGTCATCAGACTTAAACTTGTGGTTAGGAACCAGTTAAGCGATGTCATGTATATGCGTTTCACTACATTCCTTCTGGTGAGGCATATGCAGGTTGCGTGAGGTATGTTGTGCTGCCACATTTAAGAAACACAGGCTTTATTTTTGTGCAGATCCTGAGCATAGACAAGTGTCAGGGCTGTTAAACTAATTAAAAAATTAATAATATGAATTCTCTATTAGGTCCTAGCCAAGGTCACTCTTTCAGGATAAAGTCCATGTGTACGTGCATTTGCGCATGTCAATGTGAGGTGTCAGGTTTTTTGCTATTAAACTCTTCTTCTAAAGAAGAACAGGTATAGCTATGGCGAAATATTAACAAAATAACCATAACTCTTGATGTCATTTGGATATTGGATATCAAGAAGCTGTTTGTAGCATAGACAGGTCTCACCTGTTCATTTGCATCCTCAATGTGTTTTGACTAGAGTCTGGCTGTAGGTAGGGAAGGGAGGGCTTTGTATTCCCTTTTCTCTTGCTAGTTGCTCCATTCTGGGGCAGTAGCTGAAGCACTTAGTCCCTGGCATTTCCTTTGTGCAAACACAAAATACAGCAGATATGTGCTGCGGACACCCTCAGCGAAACAGCGGAGATATCTTTTAAACTTGTCCATCAGTGAATCACAGTTGAGTTTGGGAAGATCTGTCGGGGTGAGTGGCTCCTCCTAAAGTTTCATTTAGGATTGGGAGGGTGTTTCGCCTTCCTTTCTCTTTGCTTTTTGTCTTGTGGGTATTGAAGAGCACTTATTCCAGTGAGTTGTCACTTAGTTGGTAGAATCTACCAAATACTGAGCAGCAAGCAGTGCTGTTAATCTATCCAACTTTAGCATCATCAGTCATTTTCTTAGCAAAATTCTTGTATTCGGTCTGATAAAAAGAGAAACTTTCAGCTATTATTTGACTGCTGGATGCTTCAAACAGTGTGGAAAATGTGGTTGGTGAATTAATTTCTTAAAACGAGACCTCTGCTTGGGTTCAGTCTACATTAATAGACTTTTTTACATAATTTTGCATAACATTTGAGCAATTTTAGTTTTAAAAGCCTTGAAGGGCTGTCAGGGAATCACCAAAATAATTTTTTCAGTAGTTTGTGTCCTTGTCTCAGATATAATGTTTTCTTTATACATCTTTCAGATATTTATTTTGCAAACCAGATCCCAGTGGAAACTGTACCTTTTTGGCTTCTTGAAGAACGTTGTAGACTGATGTCTGGAGCAAATACTGGTGGTTTTTTTCTTGTTCAGAACATCTGTGGCATCTGTTGTCTTTTGGGTTTTGCTTTCCTTTGGACTGTATATTGCTAAATTCTTGCCTACTTCTTTTGCACAGCTTACAGCTGTTGTTGGGACTAACATCATTTCCTGCTCCTAATGCATTTAAAAGGAATATTTGTAATGTATTATTAAGTCCCCTTGGCCAAAATACTGATGAATTTGTGTTTTCATTATACTCCAGATTAAGACTCTTAAATTCTACAAGTTGAGTAATAAACCCACTTAGGTGCTTGTATGCTCCTGGAGTATAACTTAAGCTTTTTCAGAGTTTATTACTCTCACTATTGCATTTATACTTGGACAAAACTGGGGTTTTCTTGCTTTTTGATGAGTGAATTATGCTTTTGTCGATGCAGTGAGACAGCAGGGTTATGCTAAAGGACTCTAAGGTCAACCTTCAAAGGATATAGTTCTGTAAAAAACATCCTTTTGTCACAGGATTTCTACTTTCTACTACCAGGAACTTTTATTATTACAGCTGGAACATGCAGAAATAATTTAGCTACCTCTCTGCCTCTTTAGCAAAGACCATTTCAGTGCATTTTATTTCCCCATTTGTACTACCTTTTTAGGCAGTATTCAAAGAATTGTTTGGAGTGGCTTAAGGTTTGTTTGCTTTCTCAGAAATGCTGTCCCAGACTCAATTCAAGTGGTTTCCAGGATAACTTTACTGATACTAAAATCCTTTGTAATTCCACTAACACAAGCTAGCAAAACCTCACTGTGTAGCTGTGTGTGTCTGAGGGAAGCACTGGATTTTTCGTGTATGCCTTAATAAAAAGGGAATTAATGTGAAATTGATGCTACTGGTGCAAAGGTGGACGGTGCTGCAGTTTAGGGTCCTGGAGCTTCCTTAGTGTAATCCTGATCTCACTTCAGAGGTTGAATATTTAGGAGTTGAACTTTCTCATAGTTTTGAGGAGATTGGAACATTAACAAGAACGACATATGGCAAAGCTTTTTCTTAGCTGCTGCTGTGTGTGGAGCAACCAACAAAGTTATGTAAATAAATATATGCAGTCTATTGGATTTGATATGTTTGACTATTTCCTTTTTTTTGTCTCTCCAGCTGGTAACTGTGATCTCAGATACAACTCCTTCGTGTGTGAGGGTCAAAGAATGAGTAAGAGCCTGTTAATAGAGGACAGTGGGAGTTGCAAAGAAGGGATGACAGGAATAGCGTCTGCCTGAGCATTTCTCTGTTCAGCTTCGACAGTTCTGTAAAATGGAGCAAAGGATGAAATTGCTGATCCTGGCATTTGCCCCAGACAGTTCCGATAGATCGAGTTGGATTATAGTGAATAGTCAGCTGGGAAGAGGTTGTTTTCAAGGGGTAAATCTTCGCAAACTCTGGGTCTGAGGTTTGTGGAGGGCTATAATACGCTTGCCGTAAATTAACTGACCAGGAGCGTCACATCCTTGTGGCTGAACACAAGTGTATGTGTTTGCTGCGAAAAGATCCTTTCAGTGTAACGGTCTGGGATGGAAAAAAGTGGAAACTCACTTGAAGGACTTGCTGTATTCATGGACAACAAAACTTTCTAGAATTATTTAAGCTAAATCCTGAATATTCAAAATCAAGTTAGTTTGAATGCATTAGGTGAGGCAGTGTGGGTTTTAAGGGAGTTACCTGCTGTACTTGCTATCTTCTGTTTTTCCAGTGGCTGCAGGAATGTACCAATCAAATGATTTTTTTCTTCTGTGGCTTGTACAGAATGTTCTAAAGCCTTTTTCCTTTTCCTTTTTTTATCTCCCCACTCTAGAGGGAAGTTTCTAAGCAGAAGGCTGAGGTGTGGATGTACAGCGCACTAGCTATTCTATACAGGCTTCATCACTGATGTAGAATACTTATGGTTTCTTCACATTAGCTTTCAAAATAATGTTCCTTGCACTTGAGTGTTAATGTGGAGAGTTAGCAGTAAGCATAAGCAACAGCCCTGGTGTGTAGCAGGTATTGTGTACAATCTGCAGAAAATAGATTTTTATTCTTTTACAGAATAATTTCTGCCTGAATTTGTTTTTCCCTTTATGTGCCTATATAGTAATTTTTTGTTTTATTTTAAGGATTGGACCTACCCCATGAGGAGAGAGATGCAGGTATGACACTTTCATTTACAGTTCGAGTCACAACCCATGGGTGGGTTCACTAAGAGAAAGAAAGTGCCCTACAAAAGAGCTGCTATCAAAGTCAGTTTTTAGGGGTAAAGTACAAACACTTTTCTTCAGAATCCCCCAAATACTTCATTTTAGTGATTGCTACTGCTTTGCGAATGTTTTTATATGATTGGTAAAAACATATTGGATCTTTGCTTTTTAACTTAAATTTGGTTGGAATTAAGTGTTCTCAAGTAGAATAGACAATGAAAATTTTCCTACTGCGGTGTCAGCCAAATCTTTGCACAATATAAAATCTGCAGACCTACATGTCTTTATTGGTGGGGAGGTAAATGGTTAAAAATATTTCCCTACTATTAGGACAAAGCTAGCAGACTTACCATGAGTATATCTTTTTCCATGAGAGCAAATTGGAATTGATTACAATGATTATATACAAAGTTAGAGTTCCCTTCATTTGATCTGGGGCTGGGGAAGATGCAGTAATCAAACTGGAACTCAGTCCAAATAAAGGACTTGATTCCTCTTCGAAAACAAGTTCTCCTGCACAAAGATCATGTTTCTTTTATTTTGCCAAACTGATTTTTATTTCCCTTGTCCTGTTATAAAATGACACTTGATAACACATCTCTCACTAGGACGTAAATTACTTGTTTCCATGGCCATAGTCTCAGTTGAGTGCAATGTATTATTTCAAATAATTTTGAGTTGGTATTAAATGTCTGTTCTTCTGCCTCCTAGGAAATTCTACCTGGGTTATTTTTAGGCCCATATTCTTCAGCTATGAAAAGCAAGGTACGATTTTCAGAATGGTGTCTCATACTGTGATGATTAGTTACTGTGACAATATGTTCAAGTGTTGTCTATATAGGGGTAAATTTGGTTGCAACCCTGAGCTGGAACATGAATGATGCTGGAGGATAAGTAATACATGGAGCATTTATAGGGTGGTGCTTTTATCCTGCAGGATTATCTCGCTGGGACTGGTGTCTCTGGGGCTCCCCTGAGTGAATCTGAAGTGCTGTGTCAGGGACACACTGGGGCAGTTGACACAAAACTGTGTTTTCTATAACAATCTTGTGAGATAAAGGGTTACCAAAAAAGAGCCCAGATTGTGGGGTTTTTTTATGTGACTTGAAGTCCTGCGTGTGTTTGTACACACACACATGCATGATCTCTCAATTGAGCTAGTCAGCTTTACCTGCTCCTTACAAACCACAGAAAAATGCAAGTTTGGAGTGACTTGCACACTAATTGCAATGAGCATTCATGTGTGAGCTTCTTGCATTAAAACGGAGTCTTATACTTAAGCTTATTATAATTTTTCTTAGAAAAAGGTATTATAAAACATTTGAGATTTACACATTACCAATCAGGCAATCTGTTTCCTTTGCAAAAGTGTTGTGATACAAATCAGAACTGGGAACTCGCACATACGTAGTAAAATAAATTGCACCTACAATAAAGTCAAGCACTGCTAAGACCAAGCTTGTGTCCCCAAGCTTACCTCATAGTCTAAATCTTCTTAATTTCAGTGGTCTGATTCCAGCAAGATTCCAGTGCTGGCTGAAAACCATGTAGGGACTTGAAATTTCAAGCCAAGTGAAAGGTGGGCAGAGACAAACAAGTTCATTGAATGCTGCCTCCACTGCCTGCTCTTTTATCATTGTTAGAAATGGCTTTTCTTGCAGCTCCTAATGGTTGCGTTTTGTCTTTTGAAAGACAAAGATTTTCATGCTGTGCTTTGAATATGAGAAAACTAGCTCCAGTTTTCCTTGAGGACATGATATAACACTGTTGTATATTTAAGTATAGCTTTTCTTTTTATTACTGTACAATGATGGATTCAGTAATTCTAAAAACCTTTCTTTTTCCACAGCTACCTATACTTCAGAAACATGGCATAACCCATGTAATATGCATACGGCAAAACATTGAAGCAAATTTTATCAAACCAAACTTCCAACAGTTATTTAGGTGAGAAATATTGCTAACATGCAGACCTACAAACAATGAAGGGTCTTACTTTTAAACCACTTATTCTGCTCTAACAAGATTTTTTTTGTCTTGGTGTTCTTTCCAAATATTTTCGTGTTGTCAAAACTATTTGAAAAATGTGCTGAAGAATAGAAAGACTCTTTGATCCAAACCATGAAGTTTATTCATCCTGCTAAACTCTAGATATAGGCAAGTCTGTGAATGAGAAGTATACATTAATTTGCAGTAACTGTCTTCATTTTTGTGGTTCTGAGTATAGTTTGTCCTGCTAATAAAACATTTGAAGTAACTTAATCAGGACGTGTGTACCTCTGAAAAAACTGTGTAAAGCCCCAGAAAAGAGCGCTGGTCCGTATTTACAAACCAATGGGGTGTGTGTTTGTAGTATGCTGCTTTTAAACAATGACAGTCACCTGTAGCATAGCAGGTGTGAATTTCTTCCACTGAGAGAGGTGATTTTGTCAGGGGGTGTTGGAGAGGGTTCCGCACAAAACGAGGTTGCTCGTTTGCAGATGTTCCGGAGCTCAGACCAGAGAATAAAGTCAGGAGGGTGGTGCTGGTGTCCTTCACATATTTGAGTGTGGTAGTGGGGTTGGATCAGCTGGATGTGTGCTGGTGGCAGCAATTTGGTGTTACTGTGTGCTCATAGCATCTGTTTTCCTTGTAGGTATTTAGTCTTGGATATTGCAGATAATCCAGTTGAGAATATAATACGATTTTTCCCTATGGTAAGTATTTGTGTGTTAATGGGAATGGAGATGCCCAGTAAGAGTTTTCTGAACTAACAGATACCAGTTGCAAATTTGGGATGCTCAGCCTGAGGCACCTAGAAGAGCTGAGAACTCTTAAGTGGCCTTATTGCCACTTTAGTGAGTGTGATTAACTCCTTTATACAAGTATAAAAGCTGAGACAGATTTTTAAGAGATGTACCTGATTCTGATCTCATAAAAAAAAGACAGGTCTCAAACCAAAAACAGGTAATGAGAGAATGATAGTTATTTTGGAAATCCTTGGCATGTAGGAAAGTTATTTTTTGAGCCCAAGATTATTTATATCTCTTGTGTCAAATACTAAACCAAATTAAACATGAAATAGTAATGAGTTGGTGTAACCAAGTTTTACAGCATCTTGTTTACTGTAGAGGAATTAGTACCTAAGTTAAAGATACTGACATTTGGAAATACAAGAAACGTAGAGTTTTGAGCCTTTTTGGTTTTTTTAATCCTTATTTAAGTTAGTATGCAACAGAGCAAAAGCATTTTATTCCTTCTCCCACCAAAAAAAAAGACCAACCCAAAAGCTCTTGTGGCTTCCCTGTCTATGGCAGAGGTGCTCGTGTTTTTGCAGAACACGAACGCAGAGCTTGCAGCTTTTCTGAATGTATCATTTGATCAAACAGCGTCCTTTGCACATCCCACAGTCACTGACATCTCAGTAGCTCCGTGGTGATGTATTTTAAGAGTCTAGCTTGAGTTCTCCCCGCCATAAGTCATTTAGCTTTTGCTTTTCATCTCATCAGCTGTTTCAACCTGGTAATATTCCACTGACCTCGCTACCTCATATCTCGCCTTATAGATTTATTAGAGCTGCTTTTGTAACTGGAAAACTTATAGGAAGAAACAAGTGTCTGTGGAGTGGTCCAGGCTACGTTGGTGTTGATGTGTGGGTTTCTGTTTGGTGTTTTCCCCCTCAACTCTTAAGCAAAGATGTGTGGAAGTTACTTTTTATTATAGTGGCATAACGTGGCATCATGACTGGATATTTATTTATTTTTGTTTCTGGCTTCTCACTGACAATTTTATGGGTCGATAAAAGTACGAAAGGAATATGAATGTCCAGTTGTAGATAAAAGTACGAAAGGAATATGAATGTCCAGTTGAAGTGATGTATGAACAGAATGCACTATTGTCATTGTATATAGAGACCGATACAAAAATTCTACCCAATCTAAACGCAAGTAGCAGCAATATCTAGAACAATCTGAAACTGAGTCTTGTATTTATTTTTATATTTAGACTAAAGAATTTATTGATGGAAGTTTACAAAGTGGAGGTAAGACCATATTAACATTTTTCCTTCATTTTCTAATACATTGTTGTTAAAGTTTTGAAACTAACTTAGTGATATGTATTAAAGGTTCTTATGTATGAGATTTTCTTAAATTTGGGGTTTTATTGTGCTTGACTTGAACCATATTATACAAGTTCAGAGCAAAGTGTCCTCCATTCCTTTGCCTCTGACTGCAAAACAAACCTCTCTGTGTATCTGTGGTGGTTTTGGTGTGTGTGTCTTTTTGGTTTTGTTTCAGTTTGGCTTGTTGGTTTTCTTTTCCACTTCAAACACAACTGTGTTCTGTTCATGAGGGGTTTTGCCCCCTCTCTAATGTGGGGCCTTAAATCTGCCTTGTGGTCCTGGAATGCCGGTGCTGTTACTCAAAATCCTGAGAGGAGCAGGAATTCATGTTTCTGTATCCTAGAGCAGTAATGGGTAGAGTGTAGTTAGTAATCTAGGGTGAAGTCAGACACACCTGTTATTCGTAGGATGCATCTTGCTATTGTATAGTTCTCCACAACATGGAAAAACTACATTTCAAAGCATTTTCTTCAGTCTATACAAATATGGTTTGTTTTGTTTTTTTCCTTCTCAGGAAAAGTTCTTGTCCATGGAAATGCAGGGATTTCTAGAAGGTAGGAAACTATCCATCCTGCTTATTACTTTTTTTACTAAATGAAAGTATATTTTCCCTAAGTTTTTGTTGTTTCTTTTCAGTGCTGCCTTAGTTATCGCGTACATAATGGAAACGTTTGGGGTGAAGTACAGGTAAGAGCAGAGCATGGTCATGGTGTTAAGCATTTGTCTGAAAAGGCTGAAGTGAGAGAGCACTTTAGTGCAGATGAAGAATCTGTACTGTCTGTAGATATTTATTTTTTTTAAATTCAAGTGCTGTAAGTAAATAATTTTGGAAGGAATGTAAACAGTTGTGTGTATACAATCCAGTTGTTACCTACTGAGTGAAGACTTTACACAGGGCAGATTTATTCCATTTCACTGCAGGTGTGTTTACATCCTTTATTTAAGAATTAGGTACCAGCCTATGTGAATTGATGCCTTGCTGTAAATCTATAGGAGAGGCCCAAGAGGCTGTTGTAGGTAGTATGGTGAAAACAGGCCAGAGAGCTGGCGGGTGGGCAAATAGGGTGTTAGAACTACTGCTCCCTGTTTTGCCCAAACAATTTCAGTCGTACAACCGGGTTCTGAGGAGCATTTAGAGATTGTGTGTTTTTGAAGAACTAATAATCGGAAGGAAGAGTCCTGAAACCACAGAGACTTTTGTCACAGTCTGTTTTCCACTGAAGTATTTTCTCTTCTCTTCATAAGGGATGCGTTTACTTATGTTCAAGAAAGAAGATTCTGTATTAATCCTAATGCTGGATTTGTCCATCAACTTCAGGTGACTTTTTTTCCCCCCCCGGTCATAACTCTAAAACCATTTGATGAATCATCTTCCTGCAAAACAGCTGTTTCTACTTAGGCTTAACATTTACTGTACAAGTATGATTCAAGTGAATCTCAGAAGCCGTAGTTGAGCTGGGGAGGAAGATGAATGTATATCCTGGTTCATTTGACTTGAGCTTTAGACAAAGCAAATCCTAAATTTATTTGGGATTTTAAGTAACTCCTCAAGGGATTGTCATGTAGCACTGAAAGTGCAACAGGTCACTGAAATGCAACTTCAAGGCCATGTGTGGTTTGTCTTGGTAACAAATTTCTGAGGCTGCTATATTCTAAGTTTGGTTTGTTTCTACTGCCTGAATTGCAACAGTGAGTTCTCTAAACAGTCTCACAGATTTCTTTTCTTTCATGAAAGTTTACTCTGTTTTTAAAAGCCATTTCTTGTCATCCTTTAAGTTTCTGTTTGTTCTGCCTTCCTGACAGTTCTTGTCATTCAAATCAAAGCAACAAAGATCTTCCCTTCTCTCAAATATCTGCCTTACTATAAGGTGCTCTCTTGGTCCGTCCTAATGAACTCTCTGAATTAGTCCTCCTTATCCATACAAAGCATTATGCCAAATTAATAACACTATGCATTATCAAACTGTTTCAGGAATATGAAGCCATCTATCTAGCAAAATTAACCATCCAGATGATGTCACCACTGCAGCTGGAGAGATCCCTCTCAGTCCCACCTGGCTCTACAGGTCAGAAGCCGCCTGTGTGTGATGCCCCTTAAGTAAAACCCCCAACAGCAGCAAATCTCAAACTTTTGGGAAGGAATTGGCTGCAGCTGCTGTGCAAGCTGCCTTCAAACTTTAGTATGTGGTAATTAAATATTCTGTTCTCCTACAGTTGAACTTCCCTGCGTTGTCTGCACTTCAGTGCTGTTCTGGAGCAGGGCCCTGTCACCCTATGTCCTTCAAAACCCCCGAGTTCCCTAGAGAAATTGAGAGCGACTGGTTGAAAGCAGCCAGTGTTCATCACATAGTTGCTGCTCTTAAAATGAAGGCAGTTGCTCTGAAAAAAGTTTTGGTGTGACTTTAAACAGATGACAGGGGATTAGGGCATGTAAAAAATGTTACCGTAATCATCTTGAGGTGTGACAGTAGCAACCTGGTAAAAGTCCCTGAAAATGGAGCCTGGGGGGAGATGTAACGGGAGTTTAAGAAGTGGTGTGTTCTAGGACATTTCTCTTCCATGTGAGGGAAGAAGAGTGCGGTCAGCACTGTCCAAAAGCTGAATGTCTTCAAAGAGTAGAGTCCCTGCAAGATGACAATGACAACTGCCCTGTAGCCCTGCGTGCAGCGGTGTGCGGGTATAACTGATCTTTTCAGGAGCGTCCTCCTTCCTCTTGCAGGGAGTTTAAAGCGAATGCACGAAGAGGATGAAGAACTCGGAACCATGCAAGTGGCAGCAGCACAGAACGGATGATATTGGAGGCCAAGCGCTGTTTGTACTGTGAATTCCTGCCAAGAAAGGTGAAGAAAACTGGGGAAAAAAAGAACTAATAATGCAAAGCGATGAACACACACACACACACACATAGCTTCTTTTCAATTACAAGTTGCTTTCAGATGTAAATCTGCCTCTGCAACACACTAAGCATCATTTTTAAGATGTTGGACTTCTTGAATGAATAGATGGCACTGATTGTTTTATTCCTTTTTTACACTTTACAGTTTTATTCTAAACCAAGATTTTTTGGACTTGCAAAGAGGTATTATTGCAATAATGCACTTTTCATACTTGAAATTTGTTTATTTGTATGATATAAAGTTATTACTTTAAACAAAATGCAAGCGGGGGGGATTTGTTTATAAAGTTATTTGTGTAATTTATAACAAGAGACTTTAGTAAAGAAAAAGTTTGCTAAAACTCACCTTGTTCTCAGTATGTATGACGGTCACGCTTGTAGAAATGCGCTTTATGAACAGCACTATGCACCTATACTGGCAGGTGAGGAACAGCAGTGATCTAACTGGTATTTAATTCTTCACCTTGTTATAAAACCCCATTATATACTGAATTATTTTGAGACTGACACTCTTGAGAGCAATTTAAGATAGAATATTGTTCTAAAAATCTCTACCTTGTTTTATACAAGTTTAACAGAATGCTGATTAATGTGCTGAATTAATACAGAGGGCAGCTACCAATGGTACACACATCAAGACTGAATTATTTTCTTATAGCTAGCCTTTAAAAGCTGTTTGTTAAATCAGTTATAGGTTGTTTTAAGCTGAACAAGCCAGCATGGTCCATCTGTCCACTAGAACAGTGCATCTTCAAACTGGTATTGGAGGAGTAGTTGCCTTTGTGAGACAATAGTTACATCATTTGAGGTAAAAATCACGTTGGTATCTGAAAACTAAGGCCTAAAGCGTTGACCATAAATCTTACCAAGACCTGAAGGACTCACCTTGGCTCTTCTAAAGCATTAGAGTGAATTAAGGCCACATGCTTATCAGCACTTTGAAGTTTTCAAATTGGGAATTACCAGAGTGGTTTGTGCAGCTTTAACGCTTCTCAGAAGCGCTGTGCAAACCCAACCACAGCTAGTCAGCGCTAGACTGACGGGTTTACGATGTGCTGTTAAGGTTCTTTAAAAGTCAGTTGGGAAATAAATTCTCCGCTGTTTCACTGCTGCCCCTGTGGCTGCACTGGGGTCTGCGGGTCTCTCTTGCACAGCTCACCAAGTGCTGCCAGTGACAACTGAAGAAACAAGGGTGGCAACCAGACTCGTGTGAAACTGTTCTCTATTTCGGCTCCTCTGGGAAGGGGCAGAGATGACACATGGGTGGAACACCAGTGATTCATGTAACTGGCCCCTGCCAGCGAGGCTTGTTCATGTGTCACTGGGGTGCTGGTGCTTCCCTGGGAAGATCATTTCACAGACAAACAAGCCTCGTGACTGAGGATTTTCCACCGAACTGGTGGGTTTTTTTGTGCTGTTACCCCCTGCTGCTGCCTTCTACAGCCACTCTGGTCTCTTGGCCTGCTGCCTTGCAGATAACAGCCTCAGATCCGAAGGGGTTTGAGATTAGTTCTCCTCACATCTATTATTAAGCCTTTTATTTAAAACTTCTTGACATCTGTCTCATTTAGCTTCCTGCCAGGAGGTATTTCAATTACTGTTTGATTTCTGTGGTTCCACCAAAGGTGTAACTGGCAGCAGGGGTCCCTCACTGTGCCCTTAGAGTAGCTGAATGAAGGAGCTGGAGTTTTCTTCCTCACAGGGTAGAGCTGTTACCCAAAAAATGAAATCCCAAGGAGGAGGTAACACTAAACCTCCAGAGAAGATGGTAGTTTTCTTATGGTTGATTTCTGACAAGGTCCTTAGTTCCCTGAGCGGGGCATCTTGCTTTTTCCAGCTGAGCCAATTGTACCGTAGATAAATTAACAGGGCTGCTTCAATTTAGGAGATGCATAATATATTTTAACACAAACTCTTGCTGTTCAGTGCTGTTATTTGTGACATTTTCCTGGTTCCTGTGACAGTTCAAAATATATAGACCTGTATATGAGGTGTTCATCCAGCTGGCTGGGCCATGCTGGGAACCAGTAGCATTTTTAAGTCCCCAGTCTAGGAAGTAACAGCTTTGCAGCATCTGCCTGAAATCTGCAGATATACCTGTTGAGTTTAACACATTTGTCAGTGGACTCTGCTACACCTACAACCTGATCTTCCTGAAGGGATTCCTGGTGACAGTCCCTTTCCTCACATCACTTCTGGGCCAGAACAAAGAGCCTTCAGCATTCAAGAGATGCTGATGAGCTGGATTCTGCCCAGCAGAGAGGGACATTGTCATGCAGCCACAAAACCCAGCTTTCCACTGAATTCATTTGTTTTACAATGATCTAAGCTGGGTACACAATCACCTGCTCCTCACTAGTACTAATCTTTTCATTAACTCTTAATGAGGGCTCCTGCAGCTATTTAGATGGTGTAGATATCCTGGAATTCAAATAATCCACTTTAAGTTAGTAGAAATTCAGAGTTAATTAAAACCCTGAAAGGCAAGAAAATCCACCTCAGTGAGTTTGGGCCAGTAGCTGATTTCATACAATTAGTTGACAATTGGGGCTCAAGCTGCTTGGATGTTCTGTCTGCAGAGCACATCTGGGAAAGGCCCAGCCCTCCCTTGGGACAAACACCCCTAAGAAAACAGAGGCATTAGAAACCCATGAAAGTGCCTCCTAGATGTGTTTTCTAGGTGGTCCTGGCAGCCCTGGGCTGGTGTCAGTAGCCATGAAGCTCTTTGGCTGCAGGGAAAGGCTCCACCAGCAGAAGAAGCTGAGACTTGCCTTTGGAGACTTGCTGCAGAGAAGCCAGACTTGAGAAGGTGCAAATGTGCATTGGACATACACTCAAAACCCATGTGGAGTCTCAAAAAGTGGTATTTTTCAGTCCAGGGAAAGGAAAAAAGGGTATTTGCAGCAGGGGCAACACCAGGCGCACACTTACTCTGGGTACAACACAGCAATACAAAAACCAGATACATTTGGCAGTCTTCATTTATTCAGCCTAAACAAAGATTTTTTTAAAAAAATAATCAATAAATAAACCAGACATCACTAAGGAAACACTATATTGAGTGGAGTACCATCAGGAACGTTAAATAGAAGCCCCACCACAGCTTTAAGTAGCTCTCCACACCACAATGAAAGGACATTGTGTAAGGCCCAACTGTTCACAGACGGGACTGGCTGTTCTGGCCGAACCTTCCTGCATTCATAATGCCCAAGTCACAGATGTAGGATTTGTCACTCTCTCCGCACAAAACACCACTGTTGAAAACCAGGGTTTTGTACGTTATTTGCTTGCCGTCGCTGGCAAAAGTGCTAAAATCATCCAATTTTATAGCAAGAGGGATGCTCCAAAACAGCAGCAAACTATTGGGTGTTTTTTTTTGTGTGTCAGAAAACAAGTAATTATCCTGAAAACAAAGTTATCAGCTAAAGTGCAGAACCCCTGCAGTGAGAAGTACGCATCCATTTTTAGACTCGGAACATCAGCTTTAGCATAGTAAATTCAGTTTTGGAAAATAGTGCCTATAAAATGTGAGGTACGCTAATACCGAAAGCACTTCTGTGGAAAGAGAACAAGCGCCCGTTCTGTATCGCTAACTCCGCACGAGAAGCATCCCTACCCAAGCTACGTCGTCCTTCTGTCAAGTACAGAACAATCCCACCAGCTGCACTTTGGCTACCGAGAAAAGAAGCACAAACCTTTAGAAAAATACAAGGCAAGAAAAAATTTGAGATAAAAATATATACCTTTGGTTAAAAACCATCCTTTTCACAAGAGTCCTTTGTAACTCAGCTAGAACAAAAAAGCTTCACTTGGACTGAACAGTAGTAAAAATTAGTTCTAAGCGCTTATTTTCTAACCCAAAGGACCCTTCTAAAGTGTCAGTAATGTTTTTTTCGCAGGATTTACACATTTCATGTTCATTATTTATAGGAATCGTTATATTTGCAGCAATAAACTATATCAATTTTTCACGAAGAGAATGTTTGTAGCACAAGCTCCTCCACCAAAAGTCTTTAAAAAAAAATTACTATAAGTTCTTAATTAAAGAACCGTTGAAACATGTAGTTTTCTTCAGATACCGAATAGCCAAACTTCTTATAGAAATCCACATTTTTTGGCAGACACTCAAGCGTAATTTTGTAACAGTTCAGTCTCTTACTTAGCAATGTCAAAGTGGACGTTAACCTGAAAAAGACACAAAACCAAGAGATAAATGAAAGGACCCTGAAGGGAGGATCAATTAGCATTTAATTAGCTACCGTTATCAGACCTACAATACTGAAGTTTTACAGCACTCTGCGTTTTTTTCACTAGACAATATAGTTGCTATCACAAGGAAAGAAAAAAAGAGCAAAGTACCAGCATCTTGCAGATAATTTTCTGTTCCTGTTCTAAGGACCTTGGCTTCGCTCTGCCAGCTGGTGACACCATCTGGTTAAACTCTTTTTAACTGGTCTGACTGGGAGGATCTGCCCAGCAACCCTGCGGGGCTGAACTGCCAGGTTCTGGGCTTGTGTGGTGCGGTGGGGGGACAGACACCAACCGTGTACCTGCCTGTTGTTGAACAAAGGTGGCGAAATAGAATACTTACAGTTTCCCAAGCTGCTTTCCTCTACACTCCCCGCTGACAACGACATCCTCTATCCTCCCTCGCTGTGAAAATACAGGAAAGTGTTAGTCAAACACTGTTGTGTGAGTTTCCCCACTGCTCTGCATTTTATGCTTGGATTTTCTTTGGTCGACGTGCTTGTGACGCCCCTTCCAGCACCCAAGAGGAGCTGTAGTGCCGCCACAGCCCTTCCCCGCAGGGAGATTTGTGTCCCTCTCCCTCCCTGTTGTCACACGTCCAGCTGGGACTCCAGCGAGATCCTCAGCCATCTGCTCCGGCAGAACCACCTCTTGAGTTCAAAAGCTGAATGGGACAGACACCAAATTGCTCTTGTTTCCCCCAAGAAAAGCCAAAGCTTCCTTTTTGTGTTTAGCTGAGCGCCCAAGGATGGGAGATATTTTTAAAGTGCCTCCGTCACTGACTCAGCAGAACGTACTTCATCACACCATAAAAATAACACGCGCGGAGTCTGGGGACGGGATCTTTATTCCTCACTTTACAGCTGCAGCGAGAGAATTTACCTTTGCACAGGAGTGAGTGAACTTATGTTCTATCACCAGCGTTGCCGTAGCAACAATCTGTCCGAGATTTGTGTCTTCTACGACAGTGACGTAGTAATCTCCAGATCTCTTCATGTGCTCAAAGGTTTCTGTGGGAGCAGACAGTGGAATGGTCACCGTTAATCTCAGATTAAATTACTGTGAAGTCTTAATGCTTGGAACAGATTGTGAATGTAAACCAGGAAGATGTGCCTAAAACCCCAGAACCTGAAAGCCCCAGAGTCTAACCCAGAGAGAGAACAAGGTAAAAAAAAGCAGAAATTAAACAAAAGTCTTCTCCTTAGCTGCCAAGGGAACCTTCCCTTCCCAGAGTCCCTGCAGATGGGTGCTACACCAGTGACAGTACTTCTAAGTCTTCTTACATCTCAGCATGAGCAGTGACGAAGCTCAGGACGCTGTGGAGCTGTGATCAAAGACGAGCCTCTGCCTCTCTACCGGCGCTGCAATAATTCAGCCAAAACAACCCAGCATCCAGTAGGCCCTTCTGCTGGCGATCTAAAGCGGGGTCTCAAAAGCACGATTACAATTTAGGCCTGTCCCAACCCTTTGAGATAGCTGCAACGCTGAGTGCCAAAGGGGACCTGAACTAATAAATCCCTCTGGCATCGGGCAGTTGGGAGCTTCACACCCGAGTAGATTTGCTGTCAGCATCACTATCCTTTGGTTCCCAGCAACCTCGATGGAAATGCCAAGAAATAATGATATACTCACTGATAAACTGCTCTGGGCTTGCAACTCCAGTTTCAGTCAGCTGACCCAGAACCTTAAAAAAGCCTGTCATAAAAAAAGGAGGGACAGAAAAACCTTCAGTGAGGGACAGAGACACACAATTAACACAGAACAACCCGACAGGGCTGTTTGGAGAGTTTACGTCCAGCCCCATGGCACCAGCCAGTTCAGGGGTATGTAAAGCTTGTGCTCTGTGGAGTGTAGAACTAGACTGTAATCTTCAAATCAAACTCCCGCCTTGAGCAATGCTGGAGGATCAGCTAATGCACCAGCAGGAAACTGCAGCTTGAGTGCAGGAGGCACATACGTGCAGAAAGAAAAGTATAAGCCTGAAATTAAGCAATATTAAGCTGTATGTTCAGAACAATCTTTTTGTCCAAGCTATAGAACTGAGGAAGTCTCTGTACATTAAGGATAACGTGCTGATTCACACTACTCTTATATTAACGGGAATAGTATGAACAACCACACTCCCTCCTAAAGCTGTGGTGAATAGGAAGCTGAGGATTATTTGAAAGTCTTGACTTGAATTTAACATTCTTTTTGAGGTTAAAACAGTAAAACCAATTTTGAGGGTCACTCAACACAGCACCAATCCACGGTGCCAATCACTCAAATTCCTTACTGATAAAAATAACACAAATCAGATAAAACGCCCAATCCTAATCTATGGAGGCATCATGGAGAAATACATATTATCTAATTCAGCACCCAGCTTTTATTTGTCGTTATCATTAAACAGGATTGTACCTCGATTTAAATCAGCCGTGCAAAGTGGTCTCAAAACTAGGCCATCTCCTGGATCTAACGGAGAAATAGCAGGAGAAAACGTCGTCGTATTCTCACTCCAGTCAAGTTCGTGCAGAATATTTGGGTCAAACATCGGCGTGTCGTCAGGCATCATGGTTGCAACAGGCATCATGGCTGCACCAGGTGTTCTGGAACGGAACACACAGAAATATTTGGTATCTCAGCCAAGAAGTGAACATACAGACGACACACCTGCTCACACGCGTTTCTCACGGAGCCGTGTTTGCTGCGTGTATTTACAAAACGAACGCCATCGCAGCTCTGAAGCCTCGTTGTGTATTAACAGGTAAAACGCAGAACTGCCAAGATGACGGTGAGACACCTGTTAATGATTAAAGAGAGATCCGGGAATTGTGTATTCTTTGGAATTAGGGAAAAGAGGAAGCAAAGAGTTCCCTAATTCCTAGATACAGCAAAAGAATTGTCATTTGTGCAATACCCGGTCAGGTTTCTGGTATGAACAGAGCGTACCATGGGAAGTTTTCACGACAGTAAGTTCTTTATATATCTTCGAATTAACTTTAAAAATACACTAGGCAAACACTGTTGGACAGGTCAAATAAACATCAGAAAGAAAAATGTATTTGGGATGAACACTTTTGAAAATAAGACATCTTACAGCCCTGTCAAGCTGCCCAGAGAAAGTACAGAGGTTAGTGATGAAGCATCTCAGTGTAACTGCAGCGTGCCAGCCTCAAAATAGAAGGTGGCTCTGGAAAACCAACTGAGAAAACTTCTCTAAAAACAAACAAAACACAAAATCAATTTTTATGCCACCTGCTGGTATACACTGGCCTTTAAATCCCCACTCTCATCTCAGTCTTGCACATGTAAGTAAAAACACTTGATGTTATAGCGATTAAACAGCAATACAAATTCTCATGCCACATGAATTTTCAAAATGAAACAGCAGGAAAAATTATGTGCAAAGAAAAACATTTCCATAGAGGGGTGAGTCAGAAGTGAGAATCCAGGTCTTCCAAGTCCCAGCCTGGAGCTTCAGTGATGAGATCACACTGATATCTGCAAGTCCGTCACTAGTGTATTAATTATGTCATTACTGAACAAAACTGAAGTCTCCCTGGTTCCAGCAATACGTTTGGTATCTCTGTTCCTAGGTATATTATTCTAATATTGCTGTCACCCAGCTCCATTTCAAAGCCTTCCTAGGATTCGTGTTTGTAACATTCAAATAGTGTCCTGTACAGAACAAAATTAATCTAATTAATTTCAGCTCGGGGTTACTGAATACCAAACACACACAGCAGTAGAAAAGCCCATGAAGGAAATAAAATTTTTGAAGTGATAGTGTGATAAACTAAGAGTTATTTTTCAAACTATCTCTGGCACAGTTGGAGCAGGAAGAAGTTTGAAGCTTCACGCATTTTCTGGAGTCAGGAATATGAATTAAAAGGCACCGGCCATTACAAAAAGGATTAAAAATCGAGGGGTAAGAGCTGCAGCTTTCTTCCGCGGGCCGCCGGTGTCCCCTCCAGCCCCGCTGAGCTCCCCCCCAGCGCAGGTGCTGGCCCTGAACCCCGCTCTGTTCCGGGAAGCGGCGGGGAGGAGCAAGGTATCCGGGGGGGCGAAACGATCCGCCCGCCCGAGGAGGGGGGACCCCAAATCGGTGGGTCCCGGGGGTGCTCGGCAAGGGCTCTACCGGCCTCAGAGCCCGGCCCTGCCCCGGGAGGCGAGACAGCCCCGCGCGGCTCCACACCTGAGCAACCGGGGGGGACCACACACCCCGAGCTCGGTCTCTAAGCGGGGTCCCCACAGCTCCCTCGGCTGGAGCGGCTCCTCGGGGGCGGGACACCCCCATGAGCCCTCCGGCGGTTCCCCACGCCCCTCACAGAGTCTTTTTTGGGGGGTTTCTTCGCCTCACACACAGCCCCTCAGCAGGAACTCCTCACCTCACACCCAGCCCCCCGGGGGTTCCCCACACCCAGACCCGTGCGGGGATCCTCTCACACCACATGCAGCCCCTCAGCGGGGACCCCTCACCTCACACCCGGCCCCCCGGCGGTGCCCCCAGCCTCACGCAGCCCCTCGGGGGGTGTCCCCGCACTCACCCGCACACGAAGCCGCGGCACCAACCCCCGCCCGCACCGGCTCCGCCGCAGGGACGTGGCGGGAGGGGGGCGGGGCCCGGCACGCACGCAAGCACGCTGAGCACGCAGCCAATCGCCAACCCCGCCTCGCCTCCACGCGCACGGAACTCCGCGCCGTCCTCGCGACTCTGGGGAACAGTCCCGCCCCCGCACGCGGATTGGGCGGTGTACTGCCAGACCACGCCCCGCTCTGATAGAAGACCCGCCCCTCTCGTCGGGTACTGCTCCAGCGCGCGCTCTGGGCAGTACGGTGGGGGTGCGGGGTGGTCGCTGATTTTGATCCGGCTCGTCCCTCCCGCCCAAGTGCGGAGGCCAATAGCGTTCAGGAAGCCAATGGTACCTGGGGTGGGTTAGAAGGGGGTGGTCAGTAGGTCAGAGAGGTTCTCCTGCCCCTCTGCTCTGCCCTGGGGAGACCACACCTGGAATATTGTGTCCAGTTGTGGCCCCTCAGTTCCAGCAGGACAGGGAACTGCTGGAGAGAGTCCAGCGCAGCCACCAAGATGCTGAAGGGAGTGGAGCATCTCCCGTGTGAGGAAAGGCTGAGGGAGCTGGGGCTCTGGAGCTGGACAAGAGGAGACTGAGGGGTGACCTCATTAATGTTTATAGATATATAAAGGGTGAGTGTCAAGCTCTTCTTGGTGACAACCAATGATAGGACAAGGGGTAATGGGTACAAACTGGAACACAAGAGGTTCCACTTAAATATGAGAAGAAACTTCTTCTCAGTGAGGGTGGCAGAGCCTGGCCCAGGCTGCCCAGGGGGTTGTGGAGTCTCCTTCTGTGCAGACATTCCAACCCGCCTGGACACCTTCCTGTGTAACCTCATCTGGGTGTTCCTGCTCCATGGGGGGATTGCACTGGATGAGCTTTCCAGGTCCCTTCCAATCCCTGACATTCTGGGATTCTATGATTCTGTTTCTATTCTGTTTATTGGCTACACATTCCAGCTATAATGTGATTCAAACACACCTTTTATTGGCAACTTTGCAGATGGTAAAGCTCCCAGAAGGAATGGAGTGTCTCACAGTCAGGGGTACAGTCACTGTCCGGTTGGTAACGGAGTCCCTGTCACAGGCCTCCTCATGCAGGACGACCTCTTTCAGTGTCCGTGGAGAACCTGTTTACGAAGCCAACATTGCAGCACCAGAAAATCAAGCCATGCCTCCTCATAGGCGTCAGGATTGTGCTCCAGGTGCTGGAAGAGATTGAGCCACTTAGCCGTTTGCAGTTCCAGGGGCAAGATGATCTCCTCAGGCACATTATCATTGCCGATGAAGAAGTGGTTGAGGCCTTTCTTGTTCAGGCACCTCTGCAGGTACAGCATGATGTCCTCCAGCCGCTCCGTGAAAGCGTCCTTGTGCCAGCGTGACAGGGGTATGATGGTCAGCAGGTGCATCACAACTGTCTTCAGCGTATAGATGTAAAAGTCTCTGCCCAGCAGGCTGCTGACACAGAGCTGCAGGCACCTGAGGTGGCAGATGTCAGGCTGTGCCTGGCTGGCAATATAGCTGAAGAACTTCCTCTCTGCCACAGCGTAGGTCTCTGGCCAGATCGTGCTTGGGGTGTAGGCAGCCTCTGCATACTGGCTGCTCAGGAAGATGTCCGAGTCACCTTCCTGCACCCCAAACATCAACTCAGTTAAGAGACTTTTCTCCCAGCCTTGTGTCACGCGGAATTTGCAGGAGCGATCCGAGGGCAGCACCATTAGGCGGTGTGTGGCTGACTCAGGCAGATCCTTCCAGAAACGCCTCACCATCTTCTGGAACCAGTGAGCAGTTTTCTGCACATCCAGGTAGGAGTCAGTGCAGAGGTCGTCTAGGATGTTGGGGCCCTCCTTCCTCCTCTGCTCCTCCTCGGGGTCGTGGAGGAAGCAACGTGTCTCTGCTGTTCGCTGCTGCTTCTCACAGGTACACTCCAATTCCACACGGATGCGAAAGTTCCTCACCGGCCACGAGGGGCCCGGCTCGAGCTGGAAGATGTGTCCACGGGGGGGCTTCAGAGACACAAGCAGGTGGTGGGTGATGTCTACTTCCTGGGGACTCCAACCTTCGAAGGCGGTGCCCACCTCGAGGGCTTTTTGCACCACAGGGTACCAAGTATTGGAGAACTCATACTTGAAGAGATCGATGAATTTTTGCACCAGGTTCTTCACAGCTTCGCAATCTCTGTCCTGGTTCTGAACTGGCCTCTAAACACCCCTGGAGCTGCTCTTCCTACAGTTACTTATCTGTGATGCCAGATACTGGGGGGTTTCACAGAGGTGAAAGAGAGTCCAGGGTGCAGGTGTGATTGTCTGGGATTAGAGAACTGAGAGCACTGTGTAACAGGCAGGATCCAGGAGAAGGCAAGCAAGGAAAGCTGAGCCACCCACTGCCCACATTAGAAGCAAGGCCACCAGGAAAGGGGCACAGGTGGGGCACGAGAATCCAGACCGATCAGTTAGAATATTGCGTGTCATTAGCATCACGCTTCATATTTAAGGTGAGTGGGGATCTTCTGGCTAGTGTCAGAGCTGGGACGGAGACCTGTTTGGAGGAGTTCTGTTCGGGAGTTTCTTTATTTCGGTCTTTTGCCATTCTGCCGTTTTGCAGAGGCCGCTGGGCCTTTCTGCCTTTTTCTGTCTTCTCTCTCTGGGATCGGTTCTTCTGGACGAGGGTGCTGCTTCCTGGGACGGGCTGCTCGGTGCAGGCAGAGTTCAAGAGGAATTGCACTGGGTACCTTTTGTGTTTTATTTCCATTTCATGTACATTATTTTTACTAGTGGTGTATTAGTGATATTTTGTTATTTTATGAAACTCTGTTTATGCCATTCCACGAGTTTCTCCCTTCCCTTTCCTATCTCTCCCCTATTGGGGGATGGGAGGACGGGGGAGTCAACAAGCGGCTCTGGCGGCTCTATTGCTGGCTGGAGTTACACCACGACATGGAGCTGCGAGATCGCTCACGAGACTGCTCATCGCCAGACAGGCTCTGAAAGAGCTCTTCATGCACAGAGCTGTGTTTGCGAGGCTCACAGCTGACTGCAGGCGACAACTTCATCCCACAGGGACACAGAGTGGAGACCAGGGTGGCTACAAAGATGATTTTTTCCCTGCTTTCCCGTCACACTCTCACAAATGTGGCGGCGATTTCACATGGGAAAAGAAACTCCTTGGCAGCTCCATCTGCACCGGGACCAAGCGATAGGCACCGCTGATGTGTCTCCGTGTGTTCGCTGGGGTCCAGGTGGAGACTCTGCTGATCCCAGACACATTCCGGGGAGCTGGTACCACAGAACTGAACGTGCTGGACGTGGAGAAACCAGTGCTCTATCGGCAGTGGGAGCTGCCCACTGGGAAAACTGCACCTGCACCCCCTCGTCACCCTTAGGAATTGTCTCTTTGGAATCAATGTCCTCTCGCAGTGGCACAGCAGGAACAGAGGTCCTGCCATGGAGAGGCCCCATCTTCCCAGCGCAATTTCCACCATCACCCACCCCAGAGGCAACAAGGGCCCAGCCGTGACCACCAGAGCAGCGGCCAGCAGCAAGGGAGCTGATCCCATCTCATGGGATAGGATGTCAGGGAGCAAAACATCCGTGGGTCACATCACCCATTTTTATAACTGGGAAGGGTGTGGGGGGCTTGTGTCTGCTTTGTAAACAGAACCTTGGGAGTGCTGTCAGGCTCGGTGGGTCCGTACATTGTCAGGGTTGGTGTTTGGTTGCCAGGGGCAGCTGCGAGTGGCTGGGCCGGGGTGGTCAGGACCAGGTAGGGCCGGCGGGCGTGCCTGTGACGTGCTCTGGCGCCTGTGACATCACAGGGGACGAGTCCCCACGGGGCGGTTATCAGGGGCGCCAGCAGCAGCGCTGCCCCAGTCCGGCCTGGGCCAGCGGTGAGTGCGCAGGCGGGGGGAGGCCGGGCTGGACGGGGCCGGGGCAGAAACGCGGCCCCCGGGGGTGGGTTCTCACCCTGCATGGAGGGCCCGGCCGCTCGCGGGAGCACCTTGGCCAGGGCACGGAGCCGCCGCCGCTGGGGCCGGGGCAGCCCTTGCTGCCTCCCAGCTGCCTCGGCCCCGCTCCTAACCTGCCCCCAGCTCCCTGTGGCCCCCAGCCCCGCTCCCCAGCCACCAGCCCCCTCCCTCTCGCACAGCCCCACTGAGCCCCTTCTCTCCCTTCTCGTGCAGGCCATGGCTCTCTTGGACGTTGCCTTCGGACTTTGGCAAATTCTTACGCTGAACGTGCAGCCGGTCGGCTATGAGCCGGATGAGGAGACGCGCGAGCGCATGGAGCAGCGTGCGCAGATGCTGAACCGGGAGATGACTCGGCTGTGGCAGGAGGTAGAGCGGATGAACCAGGAGCAGAGGAACCAGGAGCAGAGCGGCTTTGCTTGGGCATCCCTGCTCCTCTCCGCCTTGCAGTGCTGGCAGTTCTGGGCCATTGCTGCAGTCCTGGTCCTGCTCTTTGGGCTCTGCTGGTGGCTCAGGAAACGGAGCCATGAGCCAGAGAGAGAAGAGGAGAGCTCCGGTAACAACGTGGAGGAGGAGAGACATAGAGAAGAGAATAACGATGCAAATGAAGCCGAAGAAAGAAGTGATAATGCAAATGGAGCTGAAGAAGAGCATGACGATGCAAATGGAGCTGAAGAAGAGAATGATGATGCAAACGAAGCTGAAGAACAGAATGATGATGCAAATGAAGATCAAGAAGAGAATGATGATGACAATGAAGATGAAGAAGAGTATGATGATGCAAATGAAGGCGAAGAAGAAAATGGTGATGACGATGAAGATGAAGAAGAGTATGATGATGCAAATGAAGGCGAAGAAGAAAACGGTGATGACGATGAAGATGAAGAAGAGCATGATGATGCGAATGAAGGCGAAGGAGAAAATGGTGATGACGATGAAGATGAAGAAGAGCATGATGATGCAAATGACCCGGGAGTGTTTTTTGCGGAGGGCATACAGTGGCCAGTTCAGCACCTGGACAGAGATTGCACGTCTGTGCTGAGCCTTGTGGAAATCTTCATCCTTGTCTACCAGCGTTTATTCTCAAATACTAGTTTTCCAGTGCTGGAAAAAGCTATCGGGGTGGGCAGTGCCTTTGAAGGGTGGAGTCCCCGTGAGGAAGACATCACCTACCGCCTGCTTTTGCCCTTGAAGCCCCCCCGTGGACACACCTTCCACCTGGAGCCGGGCCCCGTGTGGCCAATGAGGAACTTCCGCGTCCGCGTGGAGTTGGTGTGCACCTGTGAGACGGAGCAGCCGGCAGGAGAGACACGTTTCTTCCTCCACGACCCCGAGCAAGAGCAGGGGAGGAATGCAAGCTTCAGCACCCTAGACGACCTCTGCACTGACTCCTACCTAGATGTGCAGAAAACTGCGCGCTATTTCCAGATGTTCGTGAGACGTTCCTGGAGGGCTCTGCCTCTTTCAGCCATTCGCCGCCTAACAATGCTGCCCTCCGACCGCTCCTGCAAATTCTGTGTGACAAATCGCCGGGGGAAAAGGCTTTCAATTGAGTTGATGTTCGGGGTGCAAGAAGGCGCCTCGGACATCTTTGTGAGCAGCCAGTATACAGAGGCTGCCTACACCCCTAGCACGATGTGGCCAGAGACCTACGCTGTGGCAGAGAGGAAGTTCTTCAGTCATATCGCCAAACATGCACAGCCTGACACCGGCTACCTCAGATGCCTGCAGCTCTGTGTCGGCTGCCTGCTGGGCAGAGACTTTTCCACCTATACAATGAAGACAGTTGTGATGCATCTGCTGAGCGCCATGCCGCTGTCAAACTGGCGCAGGGGGCATTTCTGGGAATGGCTGAACAGCATCATGCAGTACCTGCAGAGATGTCTGAAGAAGAAACACCTGAACCACTTCTTCATTGGCAATGAGAACGTGCCTGAGGAGATCAACTTGCCCCTGGAATTGCAATTGGCTCAACCAGTCAACCTCTTCCAGCACCTGACACAGAATCCTGACGCCTTTCTGCACGCACAGCTTGAGTTTGAGGAGCTGCTAAATCGGGTTCATATAATGCTTCTCCGCGGACGCTGAAGGAGGTCTTCCCGCACAGAGCTGTGTTTGCGCAGGTCACAGCTGCTGGCAGACGACCGCGTCTTCCAGGAGGAAAAAAGAGAGGAGAATGCAGGGCACGGAACGGAAAGGGAACACCCTGCGCAGCAGCCCTCCGCCAAAAGTGGCAGCGTTCCCCTCTCGATGGTCTCCCCAGCGCAGCAGCCGGTGAGGACAAAGAGGATTGTGACCCTGCTCTCCACTTTCACTGTCAGGGCCGTGGTGGCGATTTCACATTGGCCCAGATACTCTTGCTGGGAGCTCCGGCGGGGCAGGGACCAAGCGACAGGCACCGCTCCATGTGCCTCAGTGTGACCTCTGGGGCCTGGGGGACACTCTGCCCACCCCAGACACTCTCTTGGGAGCTGGTGCCACAGAACCGAGCGCGCTGGACACGAGGAACACGCTGATCAGTCGGCAGCGGGAAACGTTCCTGCCCAGCAAAAGCACGCGCTGGGGAGTGGGACCCGATGCAGCTGAAGAGGCCGTCGCGAGGAGGCTTGTGACAGGGACTCCGTTACCAACCGGACATTGACTGCACCCCTGACGTTGACACATTCCGTTTCTTCTGGGAGCTTTACCATGTGCAAAGCTGCCAATAAGTGTTGTGTTTGAATAAACATTGTGTTGTGAGTTTTTGCATCACTTTTGTGGGGATCGTGGGCATAGGGTGCTGACTGCTCAGCTGGCACAGAGTCAGGGAGCGTTTTGCGGAAGATCTGATGTGGTGGGCTGTGGTCTCTCTGATTCTGTAAATCTGGCTCCCCTTTGCGTCCATGCTTCCTCATCGGGGCAATGAGAATAACTCATCAGCCTCCAGAAGGTGGTTCATCCAGTGCAGCAGATGGAGGAGAGGATGCAGGAGCAGAGTGGCGTGGCCTTGGGAGCACTGTGCTTTTCTGCCTTGCAGCAGTGGCAGGTCTAGTCCTTCTCCTGCTCTTTGGGCTCTGCTGGTGGCTAGAGAAAAGGAGCTGTGCCTATGTGGGTATCAGTGAGGAGGAGAGATCCAGCAGCAGCACAGTGCAGGAGGAGGAAGAGGAGGCAGGGTTGAGAAACACGAGGAAGAGGAAAGTGAAGAAGATCGTTGTGATGATAGTGATTTGAGCATGGTTTTTGAAAAGCACATTCAGTATCCAGTGCAGAACATGGCCAGCAAGTGCCAGGTGGCAGAGGAAGTAGTGGTGACTTCCTCCATGTTTTCAGATTGCTCTTCTTCAAGAGTTTCTTCCTCCCAGTGCAGCCAGTCATTGATAAGGAGACCAAGGGAATGCCAAAGAAGCTCACGTGTAGATTTATTACTATGGTAGCCAAGAAGGACTGGTAAGTTTTCCCACGTTCCGTTGTGAAAGGGGCGTGTTTGAGGAGGGGTGGATGGAACAGATGATTTAAATTGACCAATTAAGTATTCCATCCCGTAACCGTCATACCCCCTATATTAAGATGGTGATCATGAGGTGTGGCAGAATGCAACCCCCCCTCTCTCCCCCTCCCTCCTTCAGTATGGAAGGAGTGGGCACATCTCCCTCTTTCTCTGCTAGTTGAGGCTAACAGCTTCTTTTGTTTGGCCCCAGAGCACCCTGGCCAGGGCCGTTAGGAGAAGGGAGTGCCGAGGCACACTGAGCCGCGCCCAGTGTGGGGGATGTTTGGAGGCTTCAGGGGCACCCGCAGACAGTGTGGGGGTGCAGAGAAGCTTCTAGAGTGCCTACAGTCAGATCTGATCAGATAGAAACGGGATTCTCGTCGACACGGCCCATTGTCGCGGGTCTCTCGAAGCACGAGCAAGATGCTGCCGCCGAGAGCCCCGCTCCCCGGGATGGGGACTCCGCTTGCCTCGCCACCACGGGTGTGAGTAAACCTTCTCGCAGGATTGAGAGTATCTTTATACTTTTAGTGCACACATGCACGTATAACTTTCCGTGCTCCATATGAGCGCGTGTAAAATTAATACTCGCACAATCGCGAGTGTATTTTCCTCCTGTGCTTCCACGTAAACACATGTAGGATTCCGTGCACACTTGCGCGTGTAAGTAAATTAACTCTCGCAGGATTGCGGGTGTATTGTAAATTTACCCTCGCACAATCGCAAGTGTACACTTCCCGTACTCACTACGAGCGCGTGTATCTCTTTAAAAACAATCCTGCACCGTGTTTAGGCAAGTGTGTACTTCTCCGGGACTCAGGGCCGGCTCCGGCATTGTTTTGGGTGATGCCACGTGCGTGCACACTGTGGACCGCCTGTTGTTTTAGGTGCTGCCTCAATAATTTTCCTCAACTGACATCTGAACCTTTATTTAAGTCACTTTTGGAGTGCTAAAACCCTGTTTCTCGCCGGTTTGATAAAAGTTGGTTTTGGACCTTGTTGTCCCTTAAATTAACCTACGGGGTGCCTCCGTGACACGAGGGTCACTCTCTCTTCGCCCATGGCCGGCATCCGGAGAGGACCCTGCCTGTCTGCCTGTGATCCACAGCCCTCAGGCCCTGCATCCCCGCAACCAGTTTCCAGTTTGCTGTGCAGTCCCGCCCGGGACTCGCGGGGCCTGAGCTGCAGCTGCTGGAGCCGCCAGCCCCGCAGCCCCAGCTCTGCTGCTGAGTGACGCCAACGGCACACTGAGCATTCGAGGTGGGCTTTTATATTTTGTGTATATATTCTCTGTCTATTAGTAACGTTAGTAAAAGCCTTTAAAACCTTCCAACTTGAAGTCTGAGTCTCTCTTCCTTCCTCCTTATCTTTCCTATCATCGCTCTGATGTACAGGACGTGGGTGGCGGGAGGTGAGGGGCTAACGGAGCGTCTGCCACGGTTTATTGCCGCCTTGCCTTAGAGCATGACACACTCCTGATGGGTTCACGTGTAGGAGGAAGGAACCGCTCTGCTGCCAGGTGGTTGTGCCTGTTACAGATGGAAGACCTGACTACTCTCAGCGGCAGTTGCCACCAACTTTGCTGCAAACCCTGCTCGTGATCCTGTTGCACGAGGGACAAGCTCAGACAGGCAGCAGAGCTCCTGTGGGCTTTCTGGGTTGGTGTCGATTTTTCTTAGCCCTCGAGGAGACTTAAAGGAACTGCCGTGTTTTGGGAGGGGGTTATTGACGGATATAGAGGAAAAGAATACATGGAATTGAAAGGTAGAAAGGAACTTAACAGCTGAGTCAATTATACTGTTAAGAAGGCATCTTTTATTTCATCAGTGCTGGGGAACACTGGGGATCATCCTCCATAAGTGCTCCAAAGACTGGACGCTCTTGTGTTGCTTATATTCCTATAATTAATACACATGCATTACAATTTTCGGGAATTTTGACACACAGTAGATCTGTACCAAAAAGAATTGATGATGTTAGTTATAATTGGTTAGTTTCGTACTTACAATAACTCGATTAATTATTAGCTAAATATAAGCTAAGCACTCTGCTTCTAAACAATTTATTACTTAATCTTCTGTCTCCCTCTTGTCGTGCAGAAGGATCTATAACTTGAAAAATATCCCCTGGTTTTGCAGGTGGTCGGAAAGCATTTATCATGTCAATTGGTTAATGATGGGTGTGTCTTTTGTAACTTAATTACAGTGTACATTAATTTAGCAGCTTCTCTTCAGAATCAGAAAACCAGTTTGGAAGGGACCACACAGATCATCTGGTCCAACCTGGGCCCGGAAGGGGCACACGAGGACCATGTAGGCCAATCCCTGACTCTGCACCGGGTAAGCTTCAAGTTGTATCACGCAATCATAGAATGATTTAAGTTGGGAAAGACCCTTAAGTTCATTGAGTCCAGCTGCAAACCTATCACTGCCAAAAACACCACCAAACCACATCCCTAAGTGCCATGTTTACACATCTTTTGGGTACCTCCAGCCACGGTGCCTCAAGCACTTCCCTGGGTACCTTCTTGGAATGCTCGTTAACCCTTTCAATATAGAACTTTTTCCTGATAGCCCATCTGCACCTCCTCTGGAGAAACTTGAGGCCATTTCCTCTCTTTCTATCAGTTGTTACCTGGCAAAAGAGACGAGCCCTCACCTCACCACAACCGCCTTTCAGGCAGTTGGACACAGTGATAAGGTCTCCCCTCAGCCTCCTTTTGCAACTGGCTGGCTACACTGTGCGTAATGCACCCCGGGAGACGGCTGGCTCTTTTGCCTGCCGGGGCACATTATCATAGTCTCCTCTTGAGCTTAACATCAAGCACAACCCCCAGATCCCTTTCCTAAGCCCATCCACTTCTGTTTGCTGCCTGAGTTCCTGAAAGAGAGCCCTGGCCAGACAAGCCAGCCTTCTGCTCCTCTTGTTTGATTTGCAACACATAGTAGCTACTCAGTCCTGCCTTCTGAAGGAACGGCTTTTAAAAGGTCACCAACGCTTAGGAACACCAATGCCCTCGAAAGCACATGCCCAGGTGTGACGCATGCACTTGACTCTTCCCAACCAAACCAGCAGCAGTATGGTACATGCCCCAAAGGAGGCAGAGGGCTGAGCTGTAGCTGAGCCCGGGGTCCCTTTTAGAAAACCCACAAGGAAGCAGAATGACTCACGGAACACCGACAAGCTGTGGGTGCAAGGAGGCTCTTGCAGACCTTCCCCACTCTATGCAGCTTGACCACGAGCCAAGCATTTCATTCCTTCAAGATGGCAGCCTGGTTGAGCCTACTTTGACCTGTCTCTGCTGTGCAAGCTCGGCTGTATGGTAATGGTCTTTTACTAATCACAGGTCACTGGCTGAGCCCAATGGAAGGTTTATATCAATCATTTAGCTTAAGTAAGTACGTTTGAAATAGAACCAATCACTTTGAATTAGAAGGTTGTATGAGTTTTAATACACTGTCTGTTTCACATTACTTAGTAAGCAAAATTTGTTGAAATCTTAAACCGCATGTTGAAAATTCTGCTCCGACTTACCAAACTTGTACCTGCTCAATGAACACAACGCAGCTGCAAACCATCAGCAGCTGCAAGATAAGGCCTGTGTCCCTGACACCCTTGGGCTGGGTGTGGAAGGGACTGGCCAGCAGGCCTTGGGAGAGTTGGGCGCTGCTGGCTGTCCTCGCGGTGTCTTCCTGCCATGGGAAGCATCAGGAAACCTTTTAAACGGGCCCGTGCCAGCCCAGGAGAGAGGCTGGGATGCAAGGATGCAAAGCCTAGAATTACAGGAGTAATTTTTTACTGGCACGCATGAGGTATTTCATTCAAACTGGAGCACCCCAATTGTGGTTTCACACGAGCATTCAGGTGCAACACGATTTGTCCAACCTCTACTTAACACACACATACTACTAAGTTGCAAAGCAGCTAGAATTCTGTGCCATCACCATCCACCTGCCTGATTCTTGATCTAAACACCCCTGGAGCTGCTCTTCCTACAGTTACTTATCTGTGATGCCAGATACTGGGGGGTTTCACAGAGGTGAAAGAGAGTCCAGGGTGCAGGTGTGATTGTCTGGGATTAGAGAACTGAGAGCACTGTGTAACAGGCAGGATCCAGGAGAAGGCAAGCAAGGAAAGCTGAGCCACCCACTGCCCACATTAGAAGCAAGGCCACCAGGAAAGGGGCACAGGTGGGGCACGAGAATCCAGACCGATCAGTTAGAATATTGCGTGTCATTAGCATCACGCTTCATATTTAAGGTGAGTGGGGATCTTCTGGCTAGTGTCAGAGCTGGGACGGAGACCTGTTTGGAGGAGTTCTGTTCGGGAGTTTCTTTATTTCGGTCTTTTGCCATTCTGCCGTTTTGCAGAGGCCGCTGGGCCTTTCTGCCTTTTTCTGTCTTCTCTCTCTGGGATCGGTTCTTCTGGACGAGGGTGCTGCTTCCTGGGACGGGCTGCTCGGTGCAGGCAGAGTTCAAGAGGAATTGCACTGGGTACCTTTTGTGTTTTATTTCCATTTCATGTACATTATTTTTACTAGTGGTGTATTAGTGATATTTTGTTATTTTATGAAACTCTGTTTATGCCATTCCACGAGTTTCTCCCTTCCCTTTCCTATCTCTCCCCTATTGGGGGATGGGAGGACGGGGGAGTCAACAAGCGGCTCTGGCGGCTCTATTGCTGGCTGGAGTTACACCACGACATGGAGCTGCGAGATCGCTCACGAGACTGCTCATCGCCAGACAGGCTCTGAAAGAGCTCTTCATGCACAGAGCTGTGTTTGCGAGGCTCACAGCTGACTGCAGGCGACAACTTCATCCCACAGGGACACAGAGTGGAGACCAGGGTGGCTACAAAGATGATTTTTTCCCTGCTTTCCCGTCACACTCTCACAAATGTGGCGGCGATTTCACATGGGAAAAGAAACTCCTTGGCAGCTCCATCTGCACCGGGACCAAGCGATAGGCACCGCTGATGTGTCTCCGTGTGTTCGCTGGGGTCCAGGTGGAGACTCTGCTGATCCCAGACACATTCCGGGGAGCTGGTACCACAGAACTGAACGTGCTGGACGTGGAGAAACCAGTGCTCTATCGGCAGTGGGAGCTGCCCACTGGGAAAACTGCACCTGCACCCCCTCGTCACCCTTAGGAATTGTCTCTTTGGAATCAATGTCCTCTCGCAGTGGCACAGCAGGAACAGAGGTCCTGCCATGGAGAGGCCCCATCTTCCCAGCGCAATTTCCACCATCACCCACCCCAGAGGCAACAAGGGCCCAGCCGTGACCACCAGAGCAGCGGCCAGCAGCAAGGGAGCTGATCCCATCTCATGGGATAGGATGTCAGGGAGCAAAACATCCGTGGGTCACATCACCCATTTTTATAACTGGGAAGGGTGTGGGGGGCTTGTGTCTGCTTTGTAAACAGAACCTTGGGAGTGCTGTCAGGCTCGGTGGGTCCGTACATTGTCAGGGTTGGTGTTTGGTTGCCAGGGGCAGCTGCGAGTGGCTGGGCCGGGGTGGTCAGGACCAGGTAGGGCCGGCGGGCGTGCCTGTGACGTGCTCTGGCGCCTGTGACATCACAGGGGACGAGTCCCCACGGGGCGGTTATCAGGGGCGCCAGCAGCAGCGCTGCCCCAGTCCGGCCTGGGCCAGCGGTGAGTGCGCAGGCGGGGGGAGGCCGGGCTGGACGGGGCCGGGGCAGAAACGCGGCCCCCGGGGGTGGGTTCTCACCCTGCATGGAGGGCCCGGCCGCTCGCGGGAGCACCTTGGCCAGGGCACGGAGCCGCCGCCGCTGGGGCCGGGGCAGCCCTTGCTGCCTCCCAGCTGCCTCGGCCCCGCTCCTAACCTGCCCCCAGCTCCCTGTGGCCCCCAGCCCCGCTCCCCAGCCACCAGCCCCCTCCCTCTCGCACAGCCCCACTGAGCCCCTTCTCTCCCTTCTCGTGCAGGCCATGGCTCTCTTGGACGTTGCCTTCGGACTTTGGCAAATTCTTACGCTGAACGTGCAGCCGGTCGGCTATGAGCCGGATGAGGAGACGCGCGAGCGCATGGAGCAGCGTGCGCAGATGCTGAACCGGGAGATGACTCGGCTGTGGCAGGAGGTAGAGCGGATGAACCAGGAGCAGAGGAACCAGGAGCAGAGCGGCTTTGCTTGGGCATCCCTGCTCCTCTCCGCCTTGCAGTGCTGGCAGTTCTGGGCCATTGCTGCAGTCCTGGTCCTGCTCTTTGGGCTCTGCTGGTGGCTCAGGAAACGGAGCCATGAGCCAGAGAGAGAAGAGGAGAGCTCCGGTAACAACGTGGAGGAGGAGAGACATGGAGAAGAGAATAACGATGCAAATGAAGCCGAAGAAAGAAGTGATAATGCAAATGGAGCTGAAGAAGAGCATGACGATGCAAATGGAGCTGAAGAAGAGAATGATGATGCAAACGAAGCTGAAGAACAGAATGATGATGCAAATGAAGATCAAGAAGAGAATGATGATGACAATGAAGATGAAGAAGAGTATGATGATGCAAATGAAGGCGAAGAAGAAAATGGTGATGACGATGAAGATGAAGAAGAGTATGATGATGCAAATGAAGGCGAAGAAGAAAACGGTGATGACGATGAAGATGAAGAAGAGCATGATGATGCGAATGAAGGCGAAGGAGAAAATGGTGATGACGATGAAGATGAAGAAGAGCATGATGATGCAAATGACCCGGGAGTGTTTTTTGCGGAGGGCATACAGTGGCCAGTTCAGCACCTGGACAGAGATTGCACGTCTGTGCTGAGCCTTGTGGAAATCTTCATCCTTGTCTACCAGCGTTTATTCTCAAATACTAGTTTTCCAGTGCTGGAAAAAGCTATCGGGGTGGGCAGTGCCTTTGAAGGGTGGAGTCCCCGTGAGGAAGACATCACCTACCGCCTGCTTTTGCCCTTGAAGCCCCCCCGTGGACACACCTTCCACCTGGAGCCGGGCCCCGTGTGGCCAATGAGGAACTTCCGCGTCCGCGTGGAGTTGGTGTGCACCTGTGAGACGGAGCAGCCGGCAGGAGAGACACGTTGCTTCCTCCACGACCCCGAGCAAGAGCAGGGGAGGAATGCAAGCTTCAGCACCCTAGACGACCTCTGCACTGACTCCTACCTAGATGTGCAGAAAACTGCGCGCTATTTCCAGATGTTCGTGAGACGTTCCTGGAGGGCTCTGCCTCTTTCAGCCATTCGCCGCCTAACAATGCTGCCCTCCGACCGCTCCTGCAAATTCTGTGTGACAAATCGCCGGGGGAAAAGGCTTTCAATTGAGTTGATGTTCGGGGTGCAAGAAGGCGCCTCGGACATCTTTGTGAGCAGCCAGTATACAGAGGCTGCCTACACCCCTAGCACGATGTGGCCAGAGACCTACGCTGTGGCAGAGAGGAAGTTCTTCAGTCATATCGCCAAACATGCACAGCCTGACACCGGCTACCTCAGATGCCTGCAGCTCTGTGTCCGCTGCCTGCTGGGCAGAGACTTTTCCACCTATACAATGAAGACAGTTGTGATGCATCTGCTGAGCGCCATGCCGCTGTCAAACTGGCGCAGGGGGCATTTCTGGGAATGGCTGAACAGCATCATGCAGTACCTGCAGAGATGTCTGAAGAAGAAACACCTGAACCACTTCTTCATTGGCAATGAGAACGTGCCTGAGGAGATCAACTTGCCCCTGGAATTGCAATTGGCTCAACCAGTCAACCTCTTCCAGCACCTGACACAGAATCCTGACGCCTTTCTGCACGCACAGCTTGAGTTTGAGGAGCTGCTAAATCGGGTTCATATAATGCTTCTCCGCGGACGCTGAAGGAGGTCTTCCCGCACAGAGCTGTGTTTGCGCAGGTCACAGCTGCTGGCAGACGACCGTGTCTTCCAGGAGGAAAAAAGAGAGGAGAATGCAGGGCACGGAACGGAAAGGGAACACCCTGCGCAGCAGCCCTCCGCCAAAAGTGGCAGCGTTCCCCTCTCGATGGTCTCCCCAGCGCAGCAGCCGGTGAGGACAAAGAGGATTGTGACCCTGCTCTCCACTTTCACTGTCAGGGCCGTGGTGGCGATTTCACATTGGCCCAGATACTCTTGCTGGGAGCTCCGGCGGGGCAGGGACCAAGCGACAGGCACCGCTCCATGTGCCTCAGTGTGACCTCTGGGGCCTGGGGGACACTCTGCCCACCCCAGACACTCTCTTGGGAGCTGGTGCCACAGAACCGAGCGCGCTGGACACGAGGAACACGCTGATCAGTCGGCAGCGGGAAACGTTCCTGCCCAGCAAAAGCACGCGCTGGGGAGTGGGACCCGATGCAGCTGAAGAGGCCGTCGCGAGGAGGCTTGTGACAGGGACTCCGTTACCAACCGGACATTGACTGCACCCCTGACATTGACACATTCCGTTTCTTCTGGGAGCTTTACCATGTGCAAAGCTGCCAATAAGTGTTGTGTTTGAATAAACATTGTGTTGTGAGTTTTTGCATCACTTTTGTGGGGATCGTGGGCATAGGGTGCTGACTGCTCAGCTGGCACAGAGTCAGGGAGCGTTTTGCGGAAGATCTGATGTGGTGGGCTGTGGTCTCTCTGATTCTGTAAATCTGGCTCCCCTTTGCGTCCATGCTTCCTCATCGGGGCAATGAGAATAACTCATCAGCCTCCAGAAGGTGGTTCATCCAGTGCAGCAGATGGAGGAGAGGATGCAGGAGCAGAGTGGCGTGGCCTTGGGAGCACTGTGCTTTTCTGCCTTGCAGCAGTGGCAGGTCTAGTCCTTCTCCTGCTCTTTGGGCTCTGCTGGTGGCTAGAGAAAAGGAGCTGTGCCTATGTGGGTATCAGTGAGGAGGAGAGATCCAGCAGCAGCACAGTGCAGGAGGAGGAAGAGGAGGCAGGGTTGAGAAACACGAGGAAGAGGAAAGTGAAGAAGATCGTTGTGATGATAGTGATTTGAGCATGGTTTTTGAAAAGCACATTCAGTATCCAGTGCAGAACATGGCCAGCAAGTGCCAGGTGGCAGAGGAAGTAGTGGTGACTTCCTCCATGTTTTCAGATTGCTCTTCTTCAAGAGTTTCTTCCTCCCAGTGCAGCCAGTCATTGATAAGGAGACCAAGGGAATGCCAAAGAAGCTCACGTGTAGATTTATTACTATGGTAGCCAAGAAGGACTGGTAAGTTTTCCCACGTTCCGTTGTGAAAGGGGCGTGTTTGAGGAGGGGTGGATGGAACAGATGATTTAAATTGACCAATTAAGTATTCCATCCCGTAACCGTCATACCCCCTATATTAAGATGGTGATCATGAGGTGTGGCAGAATGCAACCCCCCCTCTCTCCCCCTCCCTCCTTCAGTATGGAAGGAGTGGGCACATCTCCCTCTTTCTCTGCTAGTTGAGGCTAACAGCTTCTTTTGTTTGGCCCCAGAGCACCCTGGCCAGGGCCGTTAGGAGAAGGGAGTGCCGAGGCACACTGAGCCGCGCCCAGTGTGGGGGATGTTTGGAGGCTTCAGGGGCACCCGCAGACAGTGTGGGGGTGCAGAGAAGCTTCTAGAGTGCCTACAGTCAGATCTGATCAGATAGAAACGGGATTCTCGTCGACACGGCCCATTGTCGCGGGTCTCTCGAAGCACGAGCAAGATGCTGCCGCCGAGAGCCCCGCTCCCCGGGATGGGGACTCCGCTTGCCTCGCCACCACGGGTGTGAGTAAACCTTCTCGCAGGATTGAGAGTATCTTTATACTTTTAGTGCACACATGCACGTATAACTTTCCGTGCTCCATATGAGCGCGTGTAAAATTAATACTCGCACAATCGCGAGTGTATTTTCCTCCTGTGCTTCCACGTAAACACATGTAGGATTCCGTGCACACTTGCGCGTGTAAGTAAATTAACTCTCGCAGGATTGCGGGTGTATTGTAAATTTACCCTCGCACAATCGCAAGTGTACACTTCCCGTACTCACTACGAGCGCGTGTATCTCTTTAAAAACAATCCTGCACCGTGTTTAGGCAAGTGTGTACTTCTCCGGGACTCAGGGCCGGCTCCGGCATTGTTTTGGGTGATGCCACGTGCGTGCACACTGTGGACCGCCTGTTGTTTTAGGTGCTGCCTCAATAATTTTCCTCAACTGACATCTGAACCTTTATTTAAGTCACTTTTGGAGTGCTAAAACCCTGTTTCTCGCCGGTTTGATAAAAGTTGGTTTTGGACCTTGTTGTCCCTTAAATTAACCTACGGGGTGCCTCCGTGACACGAGGGTCACTCTCTCTTCGCCCATGGCCGGCATCCGGAGAGGACCCTGCCTGTCTGCCTGTGATCCACAGCCCTCAGGCCCTGCATCCCCGCAACCAGTTTCCAGTTTGCTGTGCAGTCCCGCCCGGGACTCGCGGGGCCTGAGCTGCAGCTGCTGGAGCCGCCAGCCCCGCAGCCCCAGCTCTGCTGCTGAGTGACGCCAACGGCACACTGAGCATTCGAGGTGGGCTTTTATATTTTGTGTATATATTCTCTGTCTATTGGTAACGTTAGTAAAAGCCTTTAAAACCTTCCAACTTGAAGTCAGAGTCTCTCTTCCTTCCTCCTTATCTTTCCTATCATCGCTCTGATGTACAGGACGTGGGTGGCGGGAGGTGAGGGGCTAACGGAGCGTCTGCCACGGTTTATTGCCGCCTTGCCTTAGAGCATGACACACTCCTGATGGGTTCACGTGTAGGAGGAAGGAACCGCTCTGCTGCCAGGTGGTTGTGCCTGTTACAGATGGAAGACCTGACTACTCTCAGCGGCAGTTGCCACCAACTTTGCTGCAAACCCTGCTCGTGATCCTGTTGCACGAGGGACAAGCTCAGACAGGCAGCAGAGCTCCTGTGGGCTTTCTGGGTTGGTGTCGATTTTTCTTAGCCCTCGAGGAGACTTAAAGGAACTGCCGTGTTTTGGGAGGGGGTTATTGACGGATATAGAGGAAAAGAATACATGGAATTGAAAGGGAGAAATGAACTTAACAGCTGAGTCAATTATACTGTTAAGCAGGCATCTTTTATTTCATCAGTGCTGGGGAACACTGGGGATCATCCTCCATAAGTGCTCCAAAGACTGGACGCTCTTGTGTTGCTTATATTCCTATAATTAATACACATGCATTACAATGTTCGGGAATTTTGACACACAGTAGATCTGTACCAAAAAGAATTGATGATGTTAGTTATAATTGGTTAGTTTCGTACTTACAATAACTCGATTAATTATTAGCTAAATATAAGCTAAGCACTCTGCTTCTAAACAATTTATTACTTAATCTTCTGTCTCCCTCTTGTCGTGCAGAAGGATCTATAACTTGAAAAATATCCCCTGGTTTTGCAGGTGGTCGGAAAGCATTTATCATGTCAATTGGTTAATGATGGGTGTGTCTTTTGTAACTTAATTACAGTGTACATTAATTTAGCAGCTTCTCTTCAGAATCAGAAAACCAGTTTGGAAGGGACCACACAGATCATCTGGTCCAACCTGGGCCCGGAAGGGGCACACGAGGACCATGTAGGCCAATCCCTGACTCTGCACCGGGTAAGCTTCAAGTTGTATCACGCAATCATAGAATGATTTAAGTTGGGAAAGACCCTTAAGTTCATTGAGTCCAGCTGCAAACCTATCACTGCCAAAAACACCACCAAACCACATCCCTAAGTGCCATGTTTACACATCTTTTGGGTACCTCCAGCCACGGTGCCTCAAGCACTTCCCTGGGTACCTTCTTGGAATGCTCGTTAACCCTTTCAATATAGAACTTTTTCCTGATAGCCCATCTGCACCTCCTCTGGAGAAACTTGAGGCCATTTCCTCTCTTTCTATCAGTTGTTACCTGGCAAAAGAGACGAGCCCTCACCTCACCACAACCGCCTTTCAGGCAGTTGGACACAGTGATAAGGTCTCCCCTCAGCCTCCTTTTGCAACTGGCTGGCTACACTGTGCGTAATGCACCCCGGGAGACGGCTGGCTCTTTTGCCTGCCGGGGCACATTATCGTAGTCTCCTCTTGAGCTTAACATCAAGCACAACCCCCAGATCCCTTTCCTAAGCCCATCCACTTCTGTTTGCTGCCTGAGTTCCTGAAAGAGAGCCCTGGCCAGACAAGCCAGCCTTCTGCTCCTCTTGTTTGATTTGCAACACATAGTAGCTACTCAGTCCTGCCTTCTGAAGGAACGGCTTTTAAAAAGTCACCAACGCTTAGGAACACCAATGCCCTCGAAAGCACATGCCCAGGTGTGACGCATGCACTTGACTCTTCCCAACCAAACCAGCAGCAGTATGGTACATGCCCCAAAGGAGGCAGAGGGCTGAGCTGTAGCTGAGCCCGGGGTCCCTTTTAGAAAACCCACAAGGAAGCAGAATGACTCACGGAACACCGACAAGCTGTGGGTGCAAGGAGGCTCTTGCAGACCTTCCCCACTCTATGCAGCTTGACCACGAGCCAAGCATTTCATTCCTTCAAGATGGCAGCCTGGTTGAGCCTACTTTGACCTGTCTCTGCTGTGCAAGCTCGGCTGTATGGTAATGGTCTTTTACTAATCACAGGTCACTGGCTGAGCCCAATGGAAGGTTTATATCAATCATTTAGCTTAAGTAAGTACGTTTGAAATAGAACCAATCACTTTGAATTAGAAGGTTGTATGAGTTTTAATACACTGTCTGTTTCACATTACTTAGTAAGCAAAATTTGTTGAAATCTTAAACCGCATGTTGAAAATTCTGCTCCGACTTACCAAACTTGTACCTGCTCAATGAACACAACGCAGCTGCAAACCATCAGCAGCTGCAAGATAAGGCCTGTGTCCCTGACACCCTTGGGCTGGGTGTGGAAGGGACTGGCCAGCAGGCCTTGGGAGAGTTGGGCGCTGCTGGCTGTCCTCACGGTGTCTTCCTGCCATGGGAAGCATCAGGAAACCTTTTAAACGGGCCCGTGCCAGCCCAGGAGAGAGGCTGGGATGCAAGGATGCAAAGCCTAGAATTACAGGAGTAATTTTTTACTGGCACGCATGAGGTATTTCATTCAAACTGGAGCACCCCAATTGTGGTTTCACACGAGCATTCAGGTGCAACACGATTTGTCCAACCTCTACTTAACACACACATACTACTAAGTTGCAAAGCAGCTAGAATTCTGTGCCAGCACCATCCACCTGCCTGATTCTTGATCTAAACACCCCTGGAGCTGCTCTTCCTACAGTTACTTATCTGTGATGCCAGATACTGGGGGGTTTCACAGAGGTGAAAGAGAGTCCAGGGTGCAGGTGTGATTGTCTGGGATTAGAGAACTGAGAGCACTGTGTAACAGGCAGGATCCAGGAGAAGGCAAGCAAGGAAAGCTGAGCCACCCACTGCCCACATTAGAAGCAAGGCCACCAGGAAAGGGGCACAGGTGGGGCACGAGAATCCAGACCGATCAGTTAGAATATTGCGTGTCATTAGCATCACGCTTCATATTTAAGGTGAGTGGGGATCTTCTGGCTAGTGTCAGAGCTGGGACGGAGACCTGTTTGGAGGAGTTCTGTTCGGGAGTTTCTTTATTTCGGTCTTTTGCCATTCTGCCGTTTTGCAGAGGCCGCTGGGCCTTTCTGCCTTTTTCTGTCTTCTCTCTCTGGGATCGGTTCTTCTGGACGAGGGTGCTGCTTCCTGGGACGGGCTGCTCGGTGCAGGCAGAGTTCAAGAGGAATTGCACTGGGTACCTTTTGTGTTTTATTTCCATTTCATGTACATTATTTTTACTAGTGGTGTATTAGTGATATTTTGTTATTTTATGAAACGCTGTTTATGCCATTCCACGAGTTTCTCCCTTCCCTTTCATGTCTCTCCCCTATTGGGGGATGGGAGGACGGGGGAGTCAACAAGCGGCTCTGGCGGCTCTATTGCTGGCTGGAGTTACACCACGACATGGAGCTGCGAGATCGCTCACGAGACTGCTCATCGCCAGACAGGCTCTGAAAGAGCTCTTCATGCACAGAGCTGTGTTTGCGAGGCTCACAGCTGACTGCAGGCGACAACTTCATCCCACAGGGACACAGAGTGGAGACCAGGGTGGCTACAAAGATGATTTTTTCCCTGCTTTCCCGTCACACTCTCACAAATGTGGCGGCGATTTCACATGGGAAAAGAAACTCCTTGGCAGCTCCACCTGCACCGGGACCAAGCGATAGGCACCGCTGATGTGTCTCCGTGTGTTCGCTGGGGTCCAGGTGGAGACTCTGCTGATCCCAGACACATTCCGGGGAGCTGGTACCACAGAACTGAACGTGCTGGACGTGGAGAAACCAGTGCTCTATCGGCAGTGGGAGCTGCCCACTGGGAAAACTGCACCTGCACCCCCTCGTCACCCTTAGGAATTGTCTCTTTGGAATCAATGTCCTCTCGCAGTGGCACAGCAGGAACAGAGGTCCTGCCATGGAGAGGCCCCATCTTCCCAGCGCAGTTTCCACCATCACCCACCCCAGAGGCAACAAGGGCCCAGCCATGACCACCAGAGCAGCGGCCAGCAGCAAGGGAGCTGATCCCATCTCATGGGATAGGATGTCAGGGAGCAAAACATCCGTGGGTCACATCACCCACTTTTATAACTGGGAAGGGTGTGGGGGGCTTGTGTCTGCTTTGTAAACAGAACCTTGGGAGTGCTGTCAGGCTCGGTGGGTCCGTACATTGTCAGGGTTGGTGTTTGGTTGCCAGGGGCAGCTGCGAGTGGCTGGGCCGGGGTGGTCAGGACCGGGCAGGGCCGGCGGGCGTGCCTGTGACGTGCTCTGGCGCCTGTGACATCACAGGGGACGAGTCCCCACGGGGCGGTTATCAGGGGCGCCAGCAGCAGCGCTGCCCCAGTCCGGCCTGGGCCAGCGGTGAGTGCGCAGGCGGGGGGAGGCCGGGCTGGACGGGGCCGGGGCAGAAACGCGGCCCCCGGGGGTGGGTTCTCACCCTGCATGGAGGGCCCGGCCGCTCGCGGGAGCACCTTGGCCAGGGCACGGAGCCGCCGCCGCTGGGGCCGGGGCAGCCCTTGCTGCCTCCCAGCTGCCTCGGCCCCGCTCCTAACCTGCCCCCAGCTCCCTGCGGCCCCCAGCCCCGCTCCCCCCACCACCAGCCCCCTCCCTCTCGCACAGCCCCACTGAGCCCCTTCTCTCCCTTCTCGTGCAGGCCATGGCTCTCTTGGACGTTGCCTTCGGACTTTGGCAAATTCTTACGCTGAACGTGCAGCCGGTCGGCTATGAGCCGGATGAGGAGACGCGCGAGCGCATGGAGCAGCGTGCGCAGATGCTGAACCGGGAGATGACTCGGCTGTGGCAGGAGGTAGAGCGGATGAACCAGGAGCAGAGGAACCAGGAGCAGAGCGGCTTTGCTTGGGCATCCCTGCTCCTCTCCGCCTTGCAGTGCTGGCAGTTCTGGGCCATTGCTGCAGTCCTGGTCCTGCTCTTTGGGCTCTGCTGGTGGCTCAGGAAACGGAGCCATGAGCCAGAGAGAGAAGAGGAGAGCTCCGGTAACAACGTGGAGGAGGAGAAACATGGAGAAGAGAATAACGATGCAAATGAAGCCGAAGAAAGAAGTGATAATGCAAATAGAGCTGAAGAAGAGCATGATGATGCAAATGGAGCTGAAGAAGAGAATGATGATGCAAACGAAGATCAAGAAGAGAATGATGATGACGATGAAGGTGAAGAAGAGTATGATGATGCAAATGAAGATCAAGAAGAGAATGATGATGACGATGAAGGTGAAGAAGAGTATGATGATGCAAATGAAGGCGAAGAAGAAAATGGTGATAACAATGAAGATGAAGAAGAGCATGATGATGCGAATGAAGGCGAAGAAGAAAATGGTGATGACAATGAAGATGAAGAAGAGCATGATGATGCGAATGAAGGCGAAGAAGAAAATGGTGATGACGATGAAGATGAAGAAGAGCATGATGATGCAAATGACCCGGGAATGTTTTTTGCGGAGGACATGCAGTGGCCAGTTCAGCACCTGGACAGAGATTGCACGTCTGTGCTGAGCCTTGTGGAAATCTTCATCCTTGTCTACCAGCGTTTATTCTCAAATACTAGTTTTCCAGTGCTGGAAAAAGCTATCGGGGTGGGCAGTGCCTTTGAAGGGTGGAGTCCCCGTGAGGAAGACATCACCTTCCGCCTGCTTTTGCCCTTGAAGCCCCCCCGTGGACACACCTTCCACCTGGAGCCGGGCCCCGTGTGGCCAATGAGGAACTTCCGCGTCCGCGTGGAGTTGGTGTGTACCTGTGAGACGGAGCAGCCGGCAGGAGAGACACGTTGCTTCCTCCACGACCCCGAGCAAGAGCAGGGGAGGAATGCAAGCTTCAGCACCCTAGACGACCTCTGCACTGACTCCTACCTAGATGTGCAGAAAACTGCGCGCTATTTCCAGATGTTCGTGAGACGTTCCTGGAGGGCTCTGCCTCTTTCAGCCATTCGCCGCCTAACAATGCTGCCCTCCGACCGCTCCTGCAAATTCTGTGTGACAAATCGGCGGGGGAAAAGGCTTTCAATTGAGTTGATGTTCGGGGTGCAAGAAGGCGCCTCGGACATCTTTGTGAGCAGCCAGTATACAGAGGCTGCCTACACCCCTAGCACGATGTGGCCAGAGACCTACGCTGTGGCAGAGAGGAAGTTCTTCAGTCATATCGCCAAACATGCACAGCCTGACACCGGCTACCTCAGATGCCTGCAGCTCTGTGTCCGCTGCCTGCTGGGCACAGACTTTTCCACCTATACAATGAAGACAGTTGTGATGCATCTGCTGAGCGCCATGCCGCTGTCAAACTGGCGCAGGGGGCATTTCTGGGAATGGCTGAACGGCATCATGCAGTACCTGCAGAGATGTCTGAAGAAGAAACACCTGAACCACTTCTTCATTGGCAATGAGAACGTGCCTGAGGAGATCAACTTGCCCCTGGAATTGCAATTGGCTCAACCAGTCAACCTCTTCCAGCACCTGACACAGAATCCTGACGCCTTTCTGCACGCACAGCTTGAGTTTGAGGAGCTGCTAAATCGGGTTCATATAATGCTTCTCCGCGGACGCTGAAGGAGGTCTTCCCGCACAGAGCTGTGTTTGCGCAGGTCACAGCTGCTGGCAGACGACCGCGTCTTCCAGGAGGAAAAAAGAGAGGAGAATGCAGGGCACGGAACGGAAAGGGAACACCCTGCGCAGCAGCCCTCCGCCAAAAGTGGCAGCGTTCCCCTCTCGATGGTCTCGCCAGCGCAGCAGCCGGTGAGGACAAAGAGGATTGTGACCCTGCTCTCCACTTTCACTGTCAGGGCCGTGGTGGCGATTTCACATTGGCCCAGATACTCTTGCTGGGAGCTGCGGCGGGGCAGGGACCAAGCGACAGGCACCGCTCCATGTGCCTCAGTGTGACCTCTGGGGCCTGGGGGACACTCTGCCCACCCCAGACACTCTCTTGGGAGCTGGTGCCACAGAACCGAGCGCGCTGGACACGAGGAACACGCTGATCAGTCGGCAGCGGGAAACGTTCCTGCCCAGCAAAAGCACACGCTGGGGAGTGGGACCCGATGCAGCTGAAGAGGCCGTCGCGAGGAGGCTTGTGACAGGGACTCCGTTACCAACCGGACATTGACTGCACCCCTGACGTTGACACATTCCGTTTCTTCTGGGAGCTTTACCATGTGCAAAGCTGCCAATAAGTGTTGTGTTTGAATAAACATTGTGTTGTGAGTTTTTGCATCACTTTTGTGGGGATCGTGGGCATAGGGTGCTGACTGCTCAGCTGGCACAGAGTCAGGGAGCATTTTGCGGAAGATCTGATGTGGTGGGCTGTGGTCTCTCTGATTCTGTAAATCTGGCTCCCCTTTGCGTCCATGCTTCCTCATCGGGGCAATGAGAATAACTCATCAGCCTCCAGAAGGTGGTTCATCCAGTGCAGCAGATGGAGGAGAGGATGCAGGAGCAGAGTGGCGTGGCCTTGGGAGCACTGTGCTTTTCTGCCTTGCAGCAGTGGCAGGTCTAGTCCTTCTCCTGCTCTTTGGGCTCTGCTGGTGGCTAGAGAAAAGGAGCTGTGCCTATGTGGGTATCAGTGAGGAGGAGAGATCCAGCAGCAGCACAGTGCAGGAGGAGGAAGAGGAGGCAGGGTTGAGAAACACGAGGAAGAGGAAAGTGAAGAAGATCGTTGTGATGATAGTGATTTGAGCATGGTTTTTGAAAAGCACATTCAGTATCCAGTGCAGAACATGGCCAGCAAGTGCCAGGTGGCAGAGGAAGTAGTGGTGACTTCCTCCATGTTTTCAGATTGCTCTTCTTCAAGAGTTTCTTCCTCCCAGTGCAGCCAGTCATTGATAAGAAGACCAAGGGAATGCCAAAGAAGCTCACGTGTAGATTTATTACTATGGTAGCCAAGAAGGACTGGTAAGATTTCCCACGTTCCGTTGTGAAAGGGGCGTGTTTGAGGAGGGGTGGATGGAACAGATGATTTAAATTGACCAATTAAGTATTCCATCCCGTAACCGTCATACCCCCTATATTAAGATGGTGATCATGAGGTGCGGCAGAATGCAACCCCCCCTCTCTCCCCCTCCCTCCTTCAGTATGGAAGGAGTGGGCACATCTCCCTCTTTCTCTGCTAGTTGAGGCTAACAGCTTCTTTTGTTTGGCCCCAGAGCACCCTGGCCAGGGCCGTTAGGAGAAGGGAGTGCCGAGGCACACTGAGCCGCGCCCAGTGTGGGGGATGTTTGGAGGCTTCAGGGGCACCCGCAGACAGTGTGGGGGTGCAGAGAAGCTTCTAGAGTGCCTACAGTCAGATCTGATCAGATAGAAACGGGATTCTCGTCGACACGGCCCATTGTCGCGGGTCTCTCGAAGCACGAGCAAGATGCTGCCGCCGAGAGCCCCGCTCCCCGGGATGGGGACTCCGCTTGCCTCGCCACCACGGGTGTGAGTAAACCTTCTCGCAGGATTGAGAGTATCTTTATACTTTTAGTGCACACATGCACGTATAACTTTCCGTGCTCCATATGAGCGCGTGTAAAATTAATACTCGCACAATCGCGAGTGTATTTTCCTCCTGTGCTTCCACGTAAACACATGTAGGATTCCGTGCACACTTGCGCGTGTAAGTAAATTAACTCTCGCAGGATTGCGGGTGTATTGTAAATTTACCCTCGCACAATCGCAAGTGTACACTTCCCGTACTCACTACGAGCGCGTGTATCTCTTTAAAAACAATCCTGCACCGTGTTTAGGCAAGTGTGTACTTCTCCGGGACTCAGGGCCGGCTCCGGCATTGTTTTGGGTGATGCCACGTGCGTGCACACTGTGGACCGCCTGTTGTTTTAGGTGCTGCCTCAATAATTTTCCTCAACTGACATCTGAACCTTTATTTAAGTCACTTTTGGAGTGCTAAAACCCTGTTTCTCGCCGGTTTGATAAAAGTTGGTTTTGGACCTTGTTGTCCCTTAAATTAACCTACGGGGTGCCTCCGTGACACGAGGGTCACTCTCTCTTCGCCCATGGCCGGCATCCGGAGAGGACCCTGCCTGTCTGCCTGTGATCCACAGCCCTCAGGCCCTGCATCCCCGCAACCAGTTTCCAGTTTGCTGTGCAGTCCCGCCCGGGACTCGCGGGGCCTGAGCTGCAGCTGCTGGAGCCGCCAGCCCCGCAGCCCCAGCTCTGCTGCTGAGTGACGCCAACGGCACACTGAGCATTCGAGGTGGGCTTTTATATTTTGTGTATATATTCTCTGTCTATTGGTAACGTTAGTAAAAGCCTTTAAAACCTTCCAACTTGAAGTCTGAGTCTCTCTTCCTTCCTCCTTATCTTTCCTATCATCGCTCTGATGTACAGGACGTGGGTGGCGGGAGGTGAGGGGCTAACGGAGCGTCTGCCACGGTTTATTGCCGCCTTGCCTTAGAGCATGACACACTCCTGATGGGTTCACGTGTAGGAGGAAGGAACCGCTCTGCTGCCAGGTGGTTGTGCCTGTTACAGATGGAAGACCTGACTACTCTCAGCGGCAGTTGCCACCAACTTTGCTGCAAACCCTGCTCGTGATCCTGTTGCACGAGGGACAAGCTCAGACAGGCAGCAGAGCTCCTGTGGGCTTTCTGGGTTGGTGTCGATTTTTCTTAGCCCTCGAGGAGACTTAAAGGAACTGCCGTGTTTTGGGAGGGGGTTATTGACGGATATAGAGGAAAAGAATACATGGAATTGAAAGGTAGAAATGAACTTAACAGCTGAGTCAATTATACTGTTAAGCAGGCATCTTTTATTTCATCAGTGCTGGGGAACACTGGGGATCATCCTCCATAAGTGCTCCAAAGACTGGACGCTCTTGTGTTGCTTATATTCCTATAATTAATACACATGCATTACAATGTTCGGGAATTTTGACACACAGTAGATCTGTACCAAAAAGAATTGATGATGTTAGTTATAATTGGTTAGTTTCGTACTCACAATAACTCGATTAATTATTAGCTAAATATAAGCTAAGCACTCTGCTTCTAAACAATTTATTACTTAATCTTCTGTCTCCCTCTTGTCGTGCAGAAGGATCTATAACTTGAAAAATATCCCCTGGTTTTGCAGGTGGTCGGAAAGCATTTATCATGTCAATTGGTTAATGATGGGTGTGTCTTTTGTAACTTAATTACAGTGTACATTAATTTAGCAGCTTCTCTTCAGAATCAGAAAACCAGTTTGGAAGGGACCACACAGATCATCTGGTCCAACCTGGGCCCGGAAGGGGCACACGAGGACCATGTAGGCCAATCCCTGACTCTGCACCGGGTAAGCTTCAAGTTGTATCACGCAATCATAGAATGATTTAAGTTGGGAAAGACCCTTAAGTTCATTGAGTCCAGCTGCAAACCTATCACTGCCAAAAACACCACCAAACCACATCCCTAAGTGCCATGTTTACACATCTTTTGGGTACCTCCAGCCACGGTGCCTCAAGCACTTCCCTGGGTACCTTCTTGGAATGCTCGTTAACCCTTTCAATATAGAACTTTTTCCTGATAGCCCATCTGCACCTCCTCTGGAGAAACTTGAGGCCATTTCCTCTCTTTCTATCAGTTGTTACCTGGCAAAAGAGACGAGCCCTCACCTCACCACAACCGCCTTTCAGGCAGTTGGACACAGTGATAAGGTCTCCCCTCAGCCTCCTTTTGCAACTGGCTGGCTACACTGTGCGTAATGCACCCCGGGAGACGGCTGGCTCTTTTGCCTGCCGGGGCACATTATCGTAGTCTCCTCTTGAGCTTAACATCAAGCACAACCCCCAGATCCCTTTCCTAAGCCCATCCACTTCTGTTTGCTGCCTGAGTTCCTGAAAGAGAGCCCTGGCCAGACAAGCCAGCCTTCTGCTCCTCTTGTTTGATTTGCAACACATAGTAGCTACTCAGTCCTGCCTTCTGAAGGAACGGCTTTTAAAAAGTCACCAACGCTTAGGAACACCAATGCCCTCGAAAGCACATGCCCAGGTGTGACGCATGCACTTGACTCTTCCCAACCAAACCAGCAGCAGTATGGTACATGCCCCAAAGGAGGCAGAGGGCTGAGCTGTAGCTGAGCCCGGGGTCCCTTTTAGAAAACCCACAAGGAAGCAGAATGACTCACGGAACACCGACAAGCTGTGGGTGCAAGGAGGCTCTTGCAGACCTTCCCCACTCTATGCAGCTTGACCACGAGCCAAGCATTTCATTCCTTCAAGATGGCAGCCTGGTTGAGCCTACTTTGACCTGTCTCTGCTGTGCAAGCTCGGCTGTATGGTAATGGTCTTTTACTAATCACAGGTCACTGGCTGAGCCCAATGGAAGGTTTATATCAATCATTTAGCTTAAGTAAGTACGTTTGAAATAGAACCAATCACTTTGAATTAGAAGGTTGTATGATTTTTAATACACTGTCTGTTTCCCATTACTTAGTAAGCAAAATTTGTTGAAATCTTAAACCGCATGTTGAAAATTCTGCTCCGACTTACCAAACTTGTACCTGCTCAATGAACACAACGCAGCTGCAAACCATCAGCAGCTGCAAGATAAGGCCTGTGTCCCTGACACCCTTGGGCTGGGTGTGGAAGGGACTGGCCAGCAGGCCTTGGGAGAGTTGGGCGCTGCTGGCTGTCCTCGCGGTGTCTTCCTGCCATGGGAAGCATCAGGAAACCTTTTAAACGGGCCCGTGCCAGCCCAGGAGAGAGGCTGGGATGCAAGGATGCAAAGCCTAGAATTACAGGAGTAATTTTTTACTGGCACGCATGAGGTATTTCATTCAAACTGGAGCACCCCAATTGTGGTTTCACACGAGCATTCAGGTGCAACACGATTTGTCCAACCTCTACTTAACACACACATACTACTAAGTTGCAAAGCAGCTAGAATTCTGTGCCATCACCATCCACCTGCCTGATTCTTGATCTAAACACCCCTGGAGCTGCTCTTCCTACAGTTACTTATCTGTGATGCCAGATACTGGGGGGTTTCACAGAGGTGAAAGAGAGTCCAGGGTGCAGGTGTGATTGTCTGGGATTAGAGAACTGAGAGCACTGTGTAACAGGCAGGATCCAGGAGAAGGCAAGCAAGGAAAGCTGAGCCACCCACTGCCCACATTAGAAGCAAGGCCACCAGGAAAGGGGCACAGGTGGGGCACGAGAATCCAGACCGATCAGTTAGAATATTGCGTGTCATTAGCATCACGCTTCATATTTAAGGTGAGTGGGGATCTTCTGGCTAGTGTCAGAGCTGGGACGGAGACCTGTTTGGAGGAGTTCTGTTCGGGAGTTTCTTTATTTCGGTCTTTTGCCATTCTGCCGTTTTGCAGAGGCCGCTGGGCCTTTCTGCCTTTTTCTGTCTTCTCTCTCTGGGATCGGTTCTTCTGGACGAGGGTGCTGCTTCCTGGGACGGGCTGCTCGGTGCAGGCAGAGTTCAAGAGGAATTGCACTGGGTACCTTTTGTGTTTTATTTCCATTTCATGTACATTATTTTTACTAGTGGTGTATTAGTGATATTTTGTTATTTTATGAAACGCTGTTTATGCCATTCCACGAGTTTCTCCCTTCCCTTTCATGTCTCTCCCCTATTGGGGGATGGGAGGACGGGGGAGTCAACAAGCGGCTCTGGCGGCTCTATTGCTGGCTGGAGTTCCACCACGACATGGAGCTGCGAGATCGCTCACGAGACTGCTCATCGCCAGACAGGCTCTGAAAGAGCTCTTCATGCACAGAGCTGTGTTTGCGAGGCTCACAGCTGACTGCAGGCGACAACTTCATCCCACAGGGACACAGAGTGGAGACCAGGGTGGCTACAAAGATGATTTTTTCCCTGCTTTCCCGTCACACTCTCACAAATGTGGCGGCGATTTCACATGGGAAAAGAAACTCCTTGGCAGCTCCACCTGCACCGGGACCAAGCGATAGGCACCGCTGATGTGTCTCCGTGTGTTCGCTGGGGTCCAGGTGGAGACTCTGCTGATCCCAGACACATTCCGGGGAGCTGGTACCACAGAACTGAACGTGCTGGACGTGGAGAAACCAGTGCTCTATCGGCAGTGGGAGCTGCCCACTGGGAAAACTGCACCTGCACCCCCTCGTCACCCTTAGGAATTGTCTCTTTGGAATCAATGTCCTCTCGCAGTGGCACAGCAGGAACAGAGGTCCTGCCATGGAGAGGCCCCATCTTCCCAGCGCAATTTCCACCATCACCCACCCCAGAGGCAACAAGGGCCCAGCCGTGACCACCAGAGCAGCGGCCAGCAGCAAGGGAGCTGATCCCATCTGACGAGATAGGATGTCAGGGAGCAAAACATCCGTGGGTCACATCACCCACTTTTATAACTGGGAAGGGTGTGGGGGGCTTGTGTCTGCTTTGTAAACAGAACCTTGGGAGTGCTGTCAGGCTCGGTGGGTCCGTACATTGTCAGGGTTGGTGTTTGGTTGCCAGGGGCAGCTGCGAGTGGCTGGGCCGGGGTGGTCAGGACCAGGTAGGGCCGGCGGGCGTGCCTGTGACGTGCTCTGGCGCCTGTGACATCACAGGGGACGAGTCCCCACGGGGCGGTTATCAGGGGCGCCAGCAGCAGCGCTGCCCCAGTCCGGCCTGGGCCAGCGGTGAGTGCGCAGGCGGGGGGAGGCCGGGCTGGACGGGGCCGGGGCAGAATCGCGGCCCCCGGGGGTGGGTTCTCACCCTGCATGGAGGGCCCGGCCGCTCGCGGGAGCACCTTGGCCAGGGCACGGAGCCGCCGCCGCTGGGGCCGGGGCAGCCCTTGCTGCCTCCCAGCTGCCTCGGCCCCGCTCCTAACCTGCCCCCAGCTCCCTGCGGCCCCCAGCCCCGCTCCCCAGCCACCAGCCCCCTCCCTCTCGCACAGCCCCACTGAGCCCCTTCTCTCCCTTCTCGTGCAGGCCATGGCTCTCTTGGACGTTGCCTTCGGACTTTGGCAAATTCTTACGCTGAACGTGCAGCCGGTCGGCTATGAGCCGGATGAGGAGACGCGCGAGCGCATGGAGCAGCGTGCGCAGATGCTGAACCGGGAGATGACTCGGCTGTGGCAGGAGGTAGAGCGGATGAACCAGGAGCAGAGGAACCAGGAGCAGAGCGGCTTTGCTTGGGCATCCCTGCTCCTCTCCGCCTTGCAGTGCTGGCAGTTCTGGGCCATTGCTGCAGTCCTGGTCCTGCTCTTTGGGCTCTGCTGGTGGCTCAGGAAACGGAGCCATGAGCCAGAGAGAGAAGAGGAGAGCTCCGGTAACAACGTGGAGGAGGAGAGACATGGAGAAGAGAATAACGATGCAAATGAAGCCGAAGAAAGAAGTGATAATGCAAATGGAGCTGAAGAAGAGCATGACGATGCAAATGGAGCTGAAGAAGAGAATGATGATGCAAACGAAGCTGAAGAACAGAATGATGATGCAAATGAAGATCAAGAAGAGAATGATGATGACAATGAAGATGAAGAAGAGTATGATGATGCAAATGAAGGCGAAGAAGAAAATGGTGATGACGATGAAGATGAAGAAGAGTATGATGATGCAAATGAAGGCGAAGAAGAAAACGGTGATGACGATGAAGATGAAGAAGAGCATGATGATGCGAATGAAGGCGAAGGAGAAAATGGTGATGACGATGAAGATGAAGAAGAGCATGATGATGCAAATGACCCGGGAGTGTTTTTTGCGGAGGGCATACAGTGGCCAGTTCAGCACCTGGACAGAGATTGCACGTCTGTGCTGAGCCTTGTGGAAATCTTCATCCTTGTCTACCAGCGTTTATTCTCAAATACTAGTTTTCCAGTGCTGGAAAAAGCTATCGGGGTGGGCAGTGCCTTTGAAGGGTGGAGTCCCCGTGAGGAAGACATCACCTTCCGCCTGCTTTTGCCCTTGAAGCCCCCCCGTGGACACACCTTCCACCTGGAGCCGGGCCCCGTGTGGCCAATGAGGAACTTCCGCGTCCGCGTGGAGTTGGTGTGTACCTGTGAGACGGAGCAGCCGGCAGGAGAGACACGTTGCTTCCTCCACAACCCCGAGCAAGAGCAGGGGAGGAATGCAAGCTTCAGCACCCTAGACGACCTCTGCACTGACTCCTACCTAGATGTGCAGAAAACTGCGCGCTATTTCCAGATGTTCGTGAGATGTTCCTGGAGGGCTCTGCCTCTTTCAGCCATTCGCCGCCTAACAATGCTGCCCTCCGACCGCTCCTGCAAATTCTGTGTGACAAATCGCCGGGGGAAAAGGCTTTCAATTGAGTTGATGTTCGGGGTGCAAGAAGGCGCCTCGGACATCTTTGTGAGCAGCCAGTATACAGAGGCTGCCTACACCCCTAGCACGATGTGGCCAGAGACCTACGCTGTGGCAGAGAGGAAGTTCTTCAGTCATATCGCCAAACATGCACAGCCTGACACCGGCTACCTCAGATGCCTGCAGCTCTGTGTCGGCTGCCTGCTGGGCAGAGACTTTTCCACCTATACAATGAAGACAGTTGTGATGCATCTGCTGAGCGCCATGCCGCTGTCAAACTGGCGCAGGGGGCATTTCTGGGAATGGCTGAACAGCATCATGCAGTACCTGCAGAGATGTCTGAAGAAGAAACATCTGAACCACTTCTTCATTGGCAATGAGAACGTGCCTGAGGAGATCAACTTGCCCCTGGAATTGCAATTGGCTCAACCAGTCAACCTCTTCCAGCACCTGACACAGAATCCTGACGCCTTTCTGCACGCACAGCTTGAGTTTGAGGAGCTGCTAAATCGGGTTCATATAATGCTTCTCCGCGGACGCTGAAGGAGGTCTTCCCGCACAGAGCTGTGTTTGCGCAGGTCACAGCTGCTGGCAGACGACCGCGTCTTCCAGGAGGAAAAAAGAGAGGAGAATGCAGGGCACGGAACGGAAAGGGAACACCCTGCGCAGCAGCCCTCCGCCCAAAGTGGCAGCGTTCCCCTCTCGATGGTCTCCCCAGCGCAGCAGCCAGTGAGGACAAAGAGGATTGTGACCCTGCTCTCCACTTTCACTGTCAGGGCCGTGGTGGCGATTTCACATTGGCCCAGATACTCTTGCTGGGAGCTCCGGCGGGGCAGGGACCAAGCGACAGGCACCGCTCCATGTGCCTCAGTGTGACCTCTGGGGCCTGGGGGACACTCTGCCCACCCCAGACACTCTCTTGGGAGCTGGTGCCACAGAACCGAGCGCGCTGGACACGAGGAACACGCTGATCAGTCGGCAGCGGGAAACGTTCCTCCCCAGCAAAAGCACGCGCTGGGGAGTGGGACCCGATGCAGCTGAAGAGGCCGTCGCGAGGAGGCTTGTGACAGGGACTCCGTTACCAACCGGACATTGACTGCACCCCTGACGTTGACACATTCCGTTTCTTCTGGGAGCTTTACCATGTGCAAAGCTGCCAATAAGTGTTGTGTTTGAATAAACATTGTGTTGTGAGTTTTTGCATCACTTTTGTGGGGATCGTGGGCATAGGGTGCTGACTGCTCAGCTGGCACAGAGTCAGGGAGCGTTTTGCGGAAGATCTGATGTGGTGGGCTGTGGTCTCTCTGATTCTGTAAATCTGGCTCCCCTTTGCGTCCATGCTTCCTCATCGGGGCAATGAGAATAACTCATCAGCCTCCAGAAGGTGGTTCATCCAGTGCAGCAGATGGAGGAGAGGATGCAGGAGCAGAGTGGCGTGGCCTTGGGAGCACTGTGCTTTTCTGCCTTGCAGCAGTGGCAGGTCTAGTCCTTCTCCTGCTCTTTGGGCTCTGCTGGTGGCTAGAGAAAAGGAGCTGTGCCTGTGTGGGTATCAGTGAGGAGGAGAGATCCAGCAGCAGCACAGTGCAGGAGGAGGAAGAGGAGGCAGGGTTGAGAAACACGAGGAAGAGGAAAGTGAAGAAGATCGTTGTGATGATAGTGATTTGAGCATGGTTTTTGAAAAGCACATTCAGTATCCAGTGTAGAACATGGCCAGCAAGTGCCAGGTGGCAGAGGAAGTAGTGGTGACTTCCTCCATGTTTTCAGATTGCTCTTCTTCAAGAGTTTCTTCCTCCCAGTGCAGCCAGTCATTGATAAGGAGACCAAGGGAATGCCAAAGAAGCTCACGTGTAGATTTATTACTATGGTAGCCAAGAAGGACTGGTAAGTTTTCCCACGTTCCGTTGTGAAAGGGGCGTGTTTGAGGAGGGGTGGATGGAACAGATGATTTAAATTGACCAATTAAGTATTCCATCCCGTAACCGTCATACCCCCTATATTAAGATGGTGATCATGAGGTGTGGCAGAATGCAACCCCCCCTCTCTCCCCCTCCCTCCTTCAGTATGGAAGGAGTGGGCACATCTCCCTCTTTCTCTGCTAGTTGAGGCTAACAGCTTCTTTTGTTTGGCCCCAGAGCACCCTGGCCAGGGCCGTTAGGAGAAGGGAGTGCCGAGGCACACTGAGCCGCGCCCAGTGTGGGGGATGTTTGGAGGCTTCAGGGGCACCCGCAGACAGTGTGGGGGTGCAGAGAAGCTTCTAGAGTGCCTACAGTCAGATCTGATCAGATAGAAACGGGATTCTCGTCGACACGGCCCACTGTCGCGGGTCTCTCGAAGCACGAGCAAGATGCTGCCGCCGAGAGCCCCGCTCCCCGGGATGGGGACTCCGCTTGCCTCGCCACCACGGGTGTGAGTAAACCTTCTCGCAGGATTGAGAGTATCTTTATACTTTTAGTGCACACATGCACGTATAACTTTCCATGCTCCATATGAGCGCGTGTAAAATTAATACTCGCACAATCGCGAGTGTATTTTCCTCCTGTGCTTCCACGTAAACACATGTAGGATTCCGTGCACACTTGCGCGTGTAAGTAAATTAACTCTCGCAGGATTGCGGGTGTATTGTAAATTTACCCTCGCACAATCGCAAGTGTACACTTCCCGTACTCACTACGAGCGCGTGTATCTCTTTAAAAACAATCCTGCACCGTGTTTAGGCAAGTGTGTACTTCTCCGGGACTCAGGGCCGGCTCCGGCATTGTTTTGGGTGATGCCACGTGCGTGCACACTGTGGACCGCCTGTTGTTTTAGGTGCTGCCTCAATAATTTTCCTCAACTGACATCTGAACCTTTATTTAAGTCACTTTTGGAGTGCTAAAACCCTGTTTCTCGCCGGTTTGATAAAAGTTGGTTTTGGACCTAGTTGTCCCTTAAATTAACCTACGGGGTGCCTCCGTGACACGAGGGTCACTCTCTCTTCGCCCATGGCCGGCATCCGGAGAGGACCCTGCCTGTCTGCCTGTGATCCACAGCCCTCAGGCCCTGCATCCCCGCAACCAGTTTCCAGTTTGCTGTGCAGTCCCGCCCGGGACTCGCGGGGCCTGAGCTGCAGCTGCTGGAGCCGCCAGCCCCGCAGCCCCAGCTCTGCTGCTGAGTGACGCCAACGGCACACTGAGCATTCGAGGTGGGCTTTTATATTTTGTGTATATATTCTCTGTCTATTGGTAACGTTAGTAAAAGCCTTTAAAACCTTCCAACTTGAAGTCTGAGTCTCTCTTCCTTCCTCCTTATCTTTCCTATCATCGCTCTGATGTACAGGACGTGGGTGGCGGGAGGTGAGGGGCTAACGGAGCGTCTGCCACGGTTTATTGCCGCCTTGCCTTAGAGCATGACACACTCCTGATGGGTTCACGTGTAGGAGGAAGGAACCGCTCTGCTGCCAGGTGGTTGTGCCTGTTACAGATGGAAGACCTGACTACTCTCAGCGGCAGTTGCCACCAACTTTGCTGCAAACCCTGCTCGTGATCCTGTTGCACGAGGGACAAGCTCAGACAGGCAGCAGAGCTCCTGTGGGCTTTCTGGGTTGGTGTCGATTTTTCTTAGCCCTCGAGGAGACTTAAAGGAACTGCCGTGTTTTGGGAGGGGCTTATTGACGGATATAGAGGAAAAGAATACATGGAATTGAAAGGGAGAAATGAACTTAACAGCTGAGTCAATTATACTGTTAAGCAGGCATCTTTTATTTCATCAGTGCTGGGGAACACTGGGGATCATCCTCCATAAGTGCTCCAAAGACTGGACGCTCTTGTGTTGCTTATATTCCTATAATTAATACACATGCATTACAATGTTCGGGAATTTTGACACACAGTAGATCTGTACCAAAAAGAATTGATGATGTTAGTTATAATTGGTTAGTTTCGTACTTACAATAACTCGATTAATTATTAGCTAAATATAAGCTAAGCACTCTGCTTCTAAACAATTTATTACTTAATCTTCTGTCTCCCTCTTGTCGTGCAGAAGGATCTATAACTTGAAAAATATCCCCTGGTTTTGCAGGTGGTCGGAAAGCATTTATCATGTCAATTGGTTAATGATGGGTGTGTCTTTTGTAACTTAATTACAGTGTACGTTAATTTAGCAGCTTCTCTTCAGAATCAGAAAACCAGTTTGGAAGGGACCACACAGATCATCTGGTCCAACCTGGGCCCGGAAGGGGCACACGAGGACCATGTAGGCCAATCCCTGACTCTGCATCGGGTAAGCTTCAAGTTGTATCACGCAATCATAGAATGATTTAAGTTGGGAAAGACCCTTAAGTTCATTGAGTCCAGCTGCAAACCTATCACTGCCAAAAACACCACCAAACCACATCCCTAAGTGCCATGTTTACACATCTTTTGGGTACCTCCAGCCACGGTGCCTCAAGCACTTCCCTGGGTACCTTCTTGGAATGCTCGTTAACCCTTTCAATATAGAACTTTTTCCTGATAGCCCATCTGCACCTCCTCTGGAGAAACTTGAGGCCATTTCCTCTCTTTCTATCAGTTGTTACCTGGCAAAAGAGACGAACCCTCACCTCACCACAACCGCCTTTCAGGCAGTTGGACACAGTGATAAGGTCTCCCCTCAGCCTCCTTTTGCAACTGGCTGGCTACACTGTGCGTAATGCACCCCGGGAGACGGCTGGCTCTTTTGCCTGCCGGGGCACATTATCGTAGTCTCCTCTTGAGCTTAACATCAAGCACAACCCCCAGATCCCTTTCCTAAGCCCATCCACTTCTGTTTGCTGCCTGAGTTCCTGAAAGAGAGCCCTGGCCAGACAAGCCAGCCTTCTGCTCCTCTTGTTTGATTTGCAACACATAGTAGCTACTCAGTCCTGCCTTCTGAAGGAACGGCTTTTAAAAAGTCACCAACGCTTAGGAACACCAATGCCCTCGAAAGCACATGCCCAGGTGTGACGCATGCACTTGACTCTTCCCAACCAAACCAGCAGCAGTATGGTACATGCCCCAAAGGAGGCAGAGGGCTGAGCTGTAGCTGAGCCCGGGGTCCCTTTTAGAAAACCCACAAGGAAGCAGAATGACTCACGGAACACCGACAAGCTGTGGGTGCAAGGAGGCTCTTGCAGACCTTCCCCACTCTATGCAGCTTGACCACGAGCCAAGCATTTCATTCCTTCAAGATGGCAGCCTGGTTGAGCCTACTTTGACCTGTCTCTGCTGTGCAAGCTCGGCTGTATGGTAATGGTCTTTTACTAATCACAGGTCACTGGCTGAGCCCAATGGAAGGTTTATATCAATCATTTAGCTTAAGTAAGTACGTTTGAAATAGAACCAATCACTTTGAATTAGAAGGTTGTATGATTTTTAATACACTGTCTGTTTCACATTACTTAGTAAGCAAAATTTGTTGAAATCTTAAACCGCATGTTGAAAATTCTGCTCCGACTTACCAAACTTGTACCTGCTCAATGAACACAACGCAGCTGCAAACCATCAGCAGCTGCAAGATAAGGCCTGTGTCCCTGACACCCTTGGGCTGGGTGTGGAAGGGACTGGCCAGCAGGCCTTGGGAGAGTTGGGCGCTGCTGGCTGTCCTCGCGGTGTCTTCCTGCCATGGGAAGCATCAGGAAACCTTTTAAACGGGCCCGTGCCAGCCCAGGAGAGAGGCTGGGATGCAAGGATGCAAAGCCTAGAATTACAGGAGTAATTTTTTACTGGCACGCATGAGGTATTTCATTCAAACTGGAGCACCCCAATTGTGGTTTCACACGAGCATTCAGGTGCAACACGATTTGTCCAACCTCTACTTAACACACACATACTACTAAGTTGCAAAGCAGCTAGAATTCTGTGCCATCACCATCCACCTGCCTGATTCTTGATCTAAACACCCCTGGAGCTGCTCTTCCTACAGTTACTTATCTGTGATGCCAGATACTGGGGGGTTTCACAGAGGTGAAAGAGAGTCCAGGGTGCAGGTGTGATTGTCTGGGATTAGAGAACTGAGAGCACTGTGTAACAGGCAGGATCCAGGAGAAGGCAAGCAAGGAAAGCTGAGCCACCCACTGCCCACATTAGAAGCAAGGCCACCAGGAAAGGGGCACAGGTGGGGCACGAGAATCCAGACCGATCAGTTAGAATATTGCGTGTCATTAGCATCACGCTTCATATTTAAGGTGAGTGGGGATCTTCTGGCTAGTGTCAGAGCTGGGACGGAGACCTGTTTGGAGGAGTTCTGTTCGGGAGTTTCTTTATTTCGGTCTTTTGCCATTCTGCCGTTTTGCAGAGGCCGCTGGGCCTTTCTGCCTTTTTCTGTCTTCTCTCTCTGGGATCGGTTCTTCTGGACGAGGGTGCTGCTTCCTGGGACGGGCTGCTCGGTGCAGGCAGAGTTCAAGAGGAATTGCACTGGGTACCTTTTGTGTTTTATTTCCATTTCATGTACATTATTTTTACTAGTGGTGTATTAGTGATATTTTGTTATTTTATGAAACTCTGTTTATGCCATTCCACGAGTTTCTCCCTTCCCTTTCCTGTCTCTCCCCTATTGGGGGATGGGAGGACGGGGGAGTCAACAAGCGGCTCTGGCGGCTCTATTGCTGGCTGGAGTTCCACCACGACATGGAGCTGCGAGATCGCTCTCGAGACTGCTCATCGCCAGACAGGCTCTGAAAGAGCTCTTCATGCACAGAGCTGTGTTTGCGAGGCTCACAGCTGACTGCAGGCGACAACTTCATCCCACAGGGACACAGAGTGGAGACCAGGGTGGCTACAAAGATGATTTTTTCCCTGCTTTCCCGTCACACTCTCACAAATGTGGCGGCGATTTCACATGGGAAAAGAAACTCCTTGGCAGCTCCACCTGCACCGGGACCAAGCGATAGGCACCGCTGATGTGTCTCCGTGTGTTCGCTGGGGTCCAGGTGGAGACTCTGCTGATCCCAGACACATTCCGGGGAGCTGGTACCACAGAACTGAACGTGCTGGACGTGGAGAAACCAGTGCTCTATCGGCAGTGGGAGCTGCCCACTGGGAAAACTGCACCTGCACCCCCTCGTCACCCTTAGGAATTGTCTCTTTGGAATCAATGTCCTCTCGCAGTGGCACAGCAGGAACAGAGGTCCTGCCATGGAGAGGCCCCATCTTCCCAGCGCAATTTCCACCATCACCCACCCCAGAGGCAACAAGGGCCCAGCCGTGACCACCAGAGCAGCGGCCAGCAGCAAGGGAGCTGATCCCATCTGACGAGATAGGATGTCAGGGAGCAAAACATCCGTGGGTCACATCACCCACTTTTATAACTGGGAAGGGTGTGGGGGGCTTGTGTCTGCTTTGTAAACAGAACCTTGGGAGTGCTGTCAGGCTCGGTGGGTCCGTACATTGTCAGGGTTGGTGTTTGGTTGCCAGGGGCAGCTGCGAGTGGCTGGGCCGGGGTGGTCAGGACCAGGTAGGGCCGGCGGGCGTGCCTGTGACGTGCTCTGGCGCCTGTGACATCACAGGGGACGAGTCCCCACGGGGCGGTTATCAGGGGCGCCAGCAGCAGCGCTGCCCCAGTCCGGCCTGGGCCAGCGGTGAGTGCGCAGGCGGGGGGAGGCCGGGCTGGACGGGGCCGGGGCAGAATCGCGGCCCCCGGGGGTGGGTTCTCACCCTGCATGGAGGGCCCGGCCGCTCGCGGGAGCACCTTGGCCAGGGCACGGAGCCGCCGCCGCTGGGGCCGGGGCAGCCCTTGCTGCCTCCCAGCTGCCTCGGCCCCGCTCCTAACCTGCCCCCAGCTCCCTGCGGCCCCCAGCCCCGCTCCCCAGCCACCAGCCCCCTCCCTCTCGCACAGCCCCACTGAGCCCCTTCTCTCCCTTCTCGTGCAGGCCATGGCTCTCTTGGACGTTGCCTTCGGACTTTGGCAAATTCTTACGCTGAACGTGCAGCCGGTCGGCTATGAGCCGGATGAGGAGACGCGCGAGCGCATGGAGCAGCGTGCGCAGATGCTGAACCGGGAGATGACTCGGCTGTGGCAGGAGGTAGAGCGGATGAACCAGGAGCAGAGGAACCAGGAGCAGAGCGGCTTTGCTTGGGCATCCCTGCTCCTCTCCGCCTTGCAGTGCTGGCAGTTCTGGGCCATTGCTGCAGTCCTGGTCCTGCTCTTTGGGCTCTGCTGGTGGCTCAGGAAACGGAGCCATGAGCCAGAGAGAGAAGAGGAGAGCTCCGGTAACAACGTGGAGGAGGAGAGACATAGAGAAGAGAATAACGATGCAAATGAAGCCGAAGAAAGAAGTGATAATGCAAATGGAGCTGAAGAAGAGCATGACGATGCAAATGGAGCTGAAGAAGAGAATGATGATGCAAACGAAGCTGAAGAACAGAATGATGATGCAAATGAAGATCAAGAAGAGAATGATGATGACAATGAAGATGAAGAAGAGTATGATGATGCAAATGAAGGCGAAGAAGAAAATGGTGATGACGATGAAGATGAAGAAGAGTATGATGATGCAAATGAAGGCGAAGAAGAAAACGGTGATGACGATGAAGATGAAGAAGAGCATGATGATGCGAATGAAGGCGAAGGAGAAAATGGTGATGACGATGAAGATGAAGAAGAGCATGATGATGCAAATGACCCGGGAGTGTTTTTTGCGGAGGGCATACAGTGGCCAGTTCAGCACCTGGACAGAGATTGCACGTCTGTGCTGAGCCTTGTGGAAATCTTCATCCTTGTCTACCAGCGTTTATTCTCAAATACTAGTTTTCCAGTGCTGGAAAAAGCTATCGGGGTGGGCAGTGCCTTTGAAGGGTGGAGTCCCCGTGAGGAAGACATCACCTTCCGCCTGCTTTTGCCCTTGAAGCCCCCCCGTGGACACACCTTCCACCTGGAGCCGGGCCCCGTGTGGCCAATGAGGAACTTCCGCGTCCGCGTGGAGTTGGTGTGCACCTGTGAGACGGAGCAGCCGGCAGGAGAGACACGTTGCCTCCTCCACGACCCCGAGCAAGAGCAGGGGAGGAATGCAAGCTTCAGCACCCTAGACGACCTCTGCACTGACTCCTACCTAGATGTGCAGAAAACTGCGCGCTATTTCCAGATGTTCGTGAGACGTTCCTGGAGGGCTCTGCCTCTTTCAGCCATTCGCCGCCTAACAATGCTGCCCTCCGACCGCTCCTGCAAATTCTGTGTGACAAATCGCCGGGGGAAAAGGCTTTCAATTGAGTTGATGTTCGGGGTGCAAGAAGGCGCCTCGGACATCTTTGTGAGCAGCCAGTATACAGAGGCTGCCTACACCCCTAGCACGATGTGGCCAGAGACCTACGCTGTGGCAGAGAGGAAGTTCTTCAGTCATATCGCCAAACATGCACAGCCTGACACCGGCTACCTCAGATGCCTGCAGCTCTGTGTCCGCTGCCTGCTGGGCAGAGACTTTTCCACCTATACAATGAAGACAGTTGTGATGCATCTGCTGAGCGCCATGCCGCTGTCAAACTGGCGCAGGGGGCATTTCTGGGAATGGCTGAACAGCATCATGCAGTACCTGCAGAGATGTCTGAAGAAGAAACACCTGAACCACTTCTTCATTGGCAATGAGAACGTGCCTGAGGAGATCAACTTGCCCCTGGAATTGCAATTGGCTCAACCAGTCAACCTCTTCCAGCACCTGACACAGAATCCTGACGCCTTTCTGCACGCACAGCTTGAGTTTGAGGAGCTGCTAAATCGGGTTCATATAATGCTTCTCCGCGGACGCTGAAGGAGGTCTTCCCGCACAGAGCTGTGTTTGCGCAGGTCACAGCTGCTGGCAGACGACCGTGTCTTCCAGGAGGAAAAAAGAGAGGAGAATGCAGGGCACGGAACGGAAAGGGAACACCCTGCGCAGCAGCCCTCCGCCAAAAGTGGCAGCGTTCCCCTCTCGATGGTCTCCCCAGCGCAGCAGCCGGTGAGGACAAAGAGGATTGTGACCCTGCTCTCCACTTTCACTGTCAGGGCCGTGGTGGCGATTTCACATTGGCCCAGATACTCTTGCTGGGAGCTCCGGCGGGGCAGGGACCAAGCGACAGGCACCGCTCCATGTGCCTCAGTGTGACCTCTGGGGCCTGGGGGACACTCTGCCCACCCCAGACACTCTCTTGGGAGCTGGTGCCACAGAACCGAGCGCGCTGGACACGAGGAACACGCTGATCAGTCGGCAGCGGGAAACGTTCCTGCCCAGCAAAAGCACGCGCTGGGGAGTGGGACCCGATGCAGCTGAAGAGGCCGTCGCGAGGAGGCTTGTGACAGGGACTCCGTTACCAACCGGACATTGACTGCACCCCTGACATTGACACATTCCGTTTCTTCTGGGAGCTTTACCATGTGCAAAGCTGCCAATAAGTGTTGTGTTTGAATAAACATTGTGTTGTGAGTTTTTGCATCACTTTTGTGGGGATCGTGGGCATAGGGTGCTGACTGCTCAGCTGGCACAGAGTCAGGGAGCGTTTTGCGGAAGATCTGATGTGGTGGGCTGTGGTCTCTCTGATTCTGTAAATCTGGCTCCCCTTTGCGTCCATGCTTCCTCATCGGGGCAATGAGAATAACTCATCAGCCTCCAGAAGGTGGTTCATCCAGTGCAGCAGATGGAGGAGAGGATGCAGGAGCAGAGTGGCGTGGCCTTGGGAGCACTGTGCTTTTCTGCCTTGCAGCAGTGGCAGGTCTAGTCCTTCTCCTGCTCTTTGGGCTCTGCTGGTGGCTAGAGAAAAGGAGCTGTGCCTATGTGGGTATCAGTGAGGAGGAGAGATCCAGCAGCAGCACAGTGCAGGAGGAGGAAGAGGAGGCAGGGTTGAGAAACACGAGGAAGAGGAAAGTGAAGAAGATCGTTGTGATGATAGTGATTTGAGCATGGTTTTTGAAAAGCACATTCAGTATCCAGTGCAGAACATGGCCAGCAAGTGCCAGGTGGCAGAGGAAGTAGTGGTGACTTCCTCCATGTTTTCAGATTGCTCTTCTTCAAGAGTTTCTTCCTCCCAGTGCAGCCAGTCATTGATAAGGAGACCAAGGGAATGCCAAAGAAGCTCACGTGTAGATTTATTACTATGGTAGCCAAGAAGGACTGGTAAGTTTTCCCACGTTCCGTTGTGAAAGGGGCGTGTTTGAGGAGGGGTGGATGGAACAGATGATTTAAATTGACCAATTAAGTATTCCATCCCGTAACCGTCATACCCCCTATATTAAGATGGTGATCATGAGGTGTGGCAGAATGCAACCCCCCCTCTCTCCCCCTCCCTCCTTCAGTATGGAAGGAGTGGGCACATCTCCCTCTTTCTCTGCTAGTTGAGGCTAACAGCTTCTTTTGTTTGGCCCCAGAGCACCCTGGCCAGGGCCGTTAGGAGAAGGGAGTGCCGAGGCACACTGAGCCGCGCCCAGTGTGGGGGATGTTTGGAGGCTTCAGGGGCACCCGCAGACAGTGTGGGGGTGCAGAGAAGCTTCTAGAGTGCCTACAGTCAGATCTGATCAGATAGAAACGGGATTCTCGTCGACACGGCCCATTGTCGCGGGTCTCTCGAAGCACGAGCAAGATGCTGCCGCCGAGAGCCCCGCTCCCCGGGATGGGGACTCCGCTTGCCTCGCCACCACGGGTGTGAGTAAACCTTCTCGCAGGATTGAGAGTATCTTTATACTTTTAGTGCACACATGCACGTATAACTTTCCGTGCTCCATATGAGCGCGTGTAAAATTAATACTCGCACAATCGCGAGTGTATTTTCCTCCTGTGCTTCCACGTAAACACATGTAGGATTCCGTGCACACTTGCGCGTGTAAGTAAATTAACTCTCGCAGGATTGCGGGTGTATTGTAAATTTACCCTCGCACAATCGCAAGTGTACACTTCCCGTACTCACTACGAGCGCGTGTATCTCTTTAAAAACAATCCTGCACCGTGTTTAGGCAAGTGTGTACTTCTCCGGGACTCAGGGCCGGCTCCGGCATTGTTTTGGGTGATGCCACGTGCGTGCACACTGTGGACCGCCTGTTGTTTTAGGTGCTGCCTCAATAATTTTCCTCAACTGACATCTGAACCTTTATTTAAGTCACTTTTGGAGTGCTAAAACCCTGTTTCTCGCCGGTTTGATAAAAGTTGGTTTTGGACCTTGTTGTCCCTTAAATTAACCTACGGGGTGCCTCCGTGACACGAGGGTCACTCTCTCTTCGCCCATGGCCGGCATCCGGAGAGGACCCTGCCTGTCTGCCTGTGATCCACAGCCCTCAGGCCCTGCATCCCCGCAACCAGTTTCCAGTTTGCTGTGCAGTCCCGCCCGGGACTCGCGGGGCCTGAGCTGCAGCTGCTGGAGCCGCCAGCCCCGCAGCCCCAGCTCTGCTGCTGAGTGACGCCAACGGCACACTGAGCATTCGAGGTGGGCTTTTATATTTTGTGTATATATTCTCTGTCTATTGGTAACGTTAGTAAAAGCCTTTAAAACCTTCCAACTTGAAGTCTGAGTCTCTCTTCCTTCCTCCTTATCTTTCCTATCATCGCTCTGATGTACAGGACGTGGGTGGCGGGAGGTGAGGGGCTAACGGAGCGTCTGCCACGGTTTATTGCCGCCTTGCCTTAGAGCATGACACACTCCTGATGGGTTCACGTGTAGGAGGAAGGAACCGCTCTGCTGCCAGGTGGTTGTGCCTGTTACAGATGGAAGACCTGACTACTCTCAGCGGCAGTTGCCACCAACTTTGCTGCAAACCCTGCTCGTGATCCTGTTGCACGAGGGACAAGCTCAGACAGGCAGCAGAGCTCCTGTGGGCTTTCTGGGTTGGTGTCGATTTTTCTTAGCCCTCGAGGAGACTTAAAGGAACTGCCGTGTTTTGGGAGGGGGTTATTGACGGATATAGAGGAAAAGAATACATGGAATTGAAAGGTAGAAAGGAACTTAACAGCTGAGTCAATTATACTGTTAAGCAGGCATCTTTTATTTCATCAGTGCTGGGGAACACTGGGGATCATCCTCCATAAGTGCTCCAAAGACTGGACGCTCTTGTGTTGCTTATATTCCTATAATTAATACACATGCATTACAATGTTCGGGAATTTTGACACACAGTAGATCTGTACCAAAAAGAATTGATGATGTTAGTTATAATTGGTTAGTTTCGTACTCACAATAACTCGATTAATTATTAGCTAAATATAAGCTAAGCACTCTGCTTCTAAACAATTTATTACTTAATCTTCTGTCTCCCTCTTGTCGTGCAGAAGGATCTATAACTTGAAAAATATCCCCTGGTTTTGCAGGTGGTCGGAAAGCATTTATCATGTCAATTGGTTAATGATGGGTGTGTCTTTTGTAACTTAATTACAGTGTACATTAATTTAGCAGCTTCTCTTCAGAATCAGAAAACCAGTTTGGAAGGGACCACACAGATCATCTGGTCCAACCTGGGCCCGGAAGGGGCACACGAGGACCATGTAGGCCAATCCCTGACTCTGCACCGGGTAAGCTTCAAGTTGTATCACGCAATCATAGAATGATTTAAGTTGGGAAAGACCCTTAAGTTCATTGAGTCCAGCTGCAAACCTATCACTGCCAAAAACACCACCAAACCACATCCCTAAGTGCCATGTTTACACATCTTTTGGGTACCTCCAGCCACGGTGCCTCAAGCACTTCCCTGGGTACCTTCTTGGAATGCTCGTTAACCCTTTCAATATAGAACTTTTTCCTGATAGCCCATCTGCACCTCCTCTGGAGAAACTTGAGGCCATTTCCTCTCTTTCTATCAGTTGTTACCTGGCAAAAGAGACGAGCCCTCACCTCACCACAACCGCCTTTCAGGCAGTTGGACACAGTGATAAGGTCTCCCCTCAGCCTCCTTTTGCAACTGGCTGGCTACACTGTGCGTAATGCACCCCGGGAGACGGCTGGCTCTTTTGCCTGCCGGGGCACATTATCGTAGTCTCCTCTTGAGCTTAACATCAAGCACAACCCCCAGATCCCTTTCCTAAGCCCATCCACTTCTGTTTGCTGCCTGAGTTCCTGAAAGAGAGCCCTGGCCAGACAAGCCAGCCTTCTGCTCCTCTTGTTTGATTTGCAACACATAGTAGCTACTCAGTCCTGCCTTCTGAAGGAACGGCTTTTAAAAAGTCACCAACGCTTAGGAACACCAATGCCCTCGAAAGCACATGCCCAGGTGTGACGCATGCACTTGACTCTTCCCAACCAAACCAGCAGCAGTATGGTACATGCCCCAAAGGAGGCAGAGGGCTGAGCTGTAGCTGAGCCCGGGGTCCCTTTTAGAAAACCCACAAGGAAGCAGAATGACTCACGGAACACCGACAAGCTGTGGGTGCAAGGAGGCTCTTGCAGACCTTCCCCACTCTATGCAGCTTGACCACGAGCCAAGCATTTCATTCCTTCAAGATGGCAGCCTGGTTGAGCCTACTTTGACCTGTCTCTGCTGTGCAAGCTCGGCTGTATGGTAATGGTCTTTTACTAATCACAGGTCACTGGCTGAGCCCAATGGAAGGTTTATATCAATCATTTAGCTTAAGTAAGTACGTTTGAAATAGAACCAATCACTTTGAATTAGAAGGTTGTATGATTTTTAATACACTGTCTGTTTCCCATTACTTAGTAAGCAAAATTTGTTGAAATCTTAAACCGCATGTTGAAAATTCTGCTCCGACTTACCAAACTTGTACCTGCTCAATGAACACAACGCAGCTGCAAACCATCAGCAGCTGCAAGATAAGGCCTGTGTCCCTGACACCCTTGGGCTGGGTGTGGAAGGGACTGGCCAGCAGGCCTTGGGAGAGTTGGGCGCTGCTGGCTGTCCTCGCGGTGTCTTCCTGCCATGGGAAGCATCAGGAAACCTTTTAAACGGGCCCGTGCCAGCCCAGGAGAGAGGCTGGGATGCAAGGATGCAAAGCCTAGAATTACAGGAGTAATTTTTTACTGGCACGCATGAGGTATTTCATTCAAACTGGAGCACCCCAATTGTGGTTTCACACGAGCATTCAGGTGCAACACGATTTGTCCAACCTCTACTTAACACACACATACTACTAAGTTGCAAAGCAGCTAGAATTCTGTGCCATCACCATCCACCTGCCTGATTCTTGATCTAAACACCCCTGGAGCTGCTCTTCCTACAGTTACTTATCTGTGATGCCAGATACTGGGGGGTTTCACAGAGGTGAAAGAGAGTCCAGGGTGCAGGTGTGATTGTCTGGGATTAGAGAACTGAGAGCACTGTGTAACAGGCAGGATCCAGGAGAAGGCAAGCAAGGAAAGCTGAGCCACCCACTGCCCACATTAGAAGCAAGGCCACCAGGAAAGGGGCACAGGTGGGGCACGAGAATCCAGACCGATCAGTTAGAATATTGCGTGTCATTAGCATCACGCTTCATATTTAAGGTGAGTGGGGATCTTCTGGCTAGTGTCAGAGCTGGGACGGAGACCTGTTTGGAGGAGTTCTGTTCGGGAGTTTCTTTATTTCGGTCTTTTGCCATTCTGCCGTTTTGCAGAGGCCGCTGGGCCTTTCTGCCTTTTTCTGTCTTCTCTCTCTGGGATCGGTTCTTCTGGACGAGGGTGCTGCTTCCTGGGACGGGCTGCTCGGTGCAGGCAGAGTTCAAGAGGAATTGCACTGGGTACCTTTTGTGTTTTATTTCCATTTCATGTACATTATTTTTACTAGTGGTGTATTAGTGATATTTTGTTATTTTATGAAACTCTGTTTATGCCATTCCACGAGTTTCTCCCTTCCCTTTCCTGTCTCTCCCCTATTGGGGGATGGGAGGACGGGGGAGTCAACAAGCGGCTCTGGCGGCTCTATTGCTGGCTGGAGTTCCACCACGACATGGAGCTGCGAGATCGCTCTCGAGACTGCTCATCGCCAGACAGGCTCTGAAAGAGCTCTTCATGCACAGAGCTGTGTTTGCGAGGCTCACAGCTGACTGCAGGCGACAACTTCATCCCACAGGGACACAGAGTGGAGACCAGGGTGGCTACAAAGATGATTTTTTCCCTGCTTTCCCGTCACACTCTCACAAATGTGGCGGCGATTTCACATGGGAAAAGAAACTCCTTGGCAGCTCCACCTGCACCGGGACCAAGCGATAGGCACCGCTGATGTGTCTCCGTGTGTTCGCTGGGGTCCAGGTGGAGACTCTGCTGATCCCAGACACATTCCGGGGAGCTGGTACCACAGAACTGAACGTGCTGGACGTGGAGAAACCAGTGCTCTATCGGCAGTGGGAGCTGCCCACTGGGAAAACTGCACCTGCACCCCCTCGTCACCCTTAGGAATTGTCTCTTTGGAATCAATGTCCTCTCGCAGTGGCACAGCAGGAACAGAGGTCCTGCCATGGAGAGGCCCCATCTTCCCAGCGCAATTTCCACCATCACCCACCCCAGAGGCAACAAGGGCCCAGCCGTGACCACCAGAGCAGCGGCCAGCAGCAAGGGAGCTGATCCCATCTGACGAGATAGGATGTCAGGGAGCAAAACATCCGTGGGTCACATCACCCACTTTTATAACTGGGAAGGGTGTGGGGGGCTTGTGTCTGCTTTGTAAACAGAACCTTGGGAGTGCTGTCAGGCTCGGTGGGTCCGTACATTGTCAGGGTTGGTGTTTGGTTGCCAGGGGCAGCTGCGAGTGGCTGGGCCGGGGTGGTCAGGACCAGGTAGGGCCGGCGGGCGTGCCTGTGACGTGCTCTGGCGCCTGTGACATCACAGGGGACGAGTCCCCACGGGGCGGTTATCAGGGGCGCCAGCAGCAGCGCTGCCCCAGTCCGGCCTGGGCCAGCGGTGAGTGCGCAGGCGGGGGGAGGCCGGGCTGGACGGGGCCGGGGCAGAATCGCGGCCCCCGGGGGTGGGTTCTCACCCTGCATGGAGGGCCCGGCCGCTCGCGGGAGCACCTTGGCCAGGGCACGGAGCCGCCGCCGCTGGGGCCGGGGCAGCCCTTGCTGCCTCCCAGCTGCCTCGGCCCCGCTCCTAACCTGCCCCCAGCTCCCTGCGGCCCCCAGCCCCGCTCCCCAGCCACCAGCCCCCTCCCTCTCGCACAGCCCCACTGAGCCCCTTCTCTCCCTTCTCGTGCAGGCCATGGCTCTCTTGGACGTTGCCTTCGGACTTTGGCAAATTCTTACGCTGAACGTGCAGCCGGTCGGCTATGAGCCGGATGAGGAGACGCGCGAGCGCATGGAGCAGCGTGCGCAGATGCTGAACCGGGAGATGACTCGGCTGTGGCAGGAGGTAGAGCGGATGAACCAGGAGCAGAGGAACCAGGAGCAGAGCGGCTTTGCTTGGGCATCCCTGCTCCTCTCCGCCTTGCAGTGCTGGCAGTTCTGGGCCATTGCTGCAGTCCTGGTCCTGCTCTTTGGGCTCTGCTGGTGGCTCAGGAAACGGAGCCATGAGCCAGAGAGAGAAGAGGAGAGCTCCGGTAACAACGTGGAGGAGGAGAGACATAGAGAAGAGAATAACGATGCAAATGAAGCCGAAGAAAGAAGTGATAATGCAAATGGAGCTGAAGAAGAGCATGACGATGCAAATGGAGCTGAAGAAGAGAATGATGATGCAAACGAAGCTGAAGAACAGAATGATGATGCAAATGAAGATCAAGAAGAGAATGATGATGACAATGAAGATGAAGAAGAGTATGATGATGCAAATGAAGGCGAAGAAGAAAATGGTGATGACGATGAAGATGAAGAAGAGTATGATGATGCAAATGAAGGCGAAGAAGAAAACGGTGATGACGATGAAGATGAAGAAGAGCATGATGATGCGAATGAAGGCGAAGGAGAAAATGGTGATGACGATGAAGATGAAGAAGAGCATGATGATGCAAATGACCCGGGAGTGTTTTTTGCGGAGGGCATACAGTGGCCAGTTCAGCACCTGGACAGAGATTGCACGTCTGTGCTGAGCCTTGTGGAAATCTTCATCCTTGTCTACCAGCGTTTATTCTCAAATACTAGTTTTCCAGTGCTGGAAAAAGCTATCGGGGTGGGCAGTGCCTTTGAAGGGTGGAGTCCCCGTGAGGAAGACATCACCTACCGCCTGCTTTTGCCCTTGAAGCCCCCCCGTGGACACACCTTCCACCTGGAGCCGGGCCCCGTGTGGCCAATGAGGAACTTCCGCGTCCGCGTGGAGTTGGTGTGCACCTGTGAGACGGAGCAGCCGGCAGGAGAGACACGTTGCCTCCTCCACGACCCCGAGCAAGAGCAGGGGAGGAATGCAAGCTTCAGCACCCTAGACGACCTCTGCACTGACTCCTACCTAGATGTGCAGAAAACTGCGCGCTATTTCCAGATGTTCGTGAGACGTTCCTGGAGGGCTCTGCCTCTTTCAGCCATTCGCCGCCTAACAATGCTGCCCTCCGACCGCTCCTGCAAATTCTGTGTGACAAATCGCCGGGGGAAAAGGCTTTCAATTGAGTTGATGTTCGGGGTGCAAGAAGGCGCCTCGGACATCTTTGTGAGCAGCCAGTATACAGAGGCTGCCTACACCCCTAGCACGATGTGGCCAGAGACCTACGCTGTGGCAGAGAGGAAGTTCTTCAGTCATATCGCCAAACATGCACAGCCTGACACCGGCTACCTCAGATGCCTGCAGCTCTGTGTCCGCTGCCTGCTGGGCAGAGACTTTTCCACCTATACAATGAAGACAGTTGTGATGCATCTGCTGAGCGCCATGCCGCTGTCAAACTGGCGCAGGGGGCATTTCTGGGAATGGCTGAACAGCATCATGCAGTACCTGCAGAGATGTCTGAAGAAGAAACACCTGAACCACTTCTTCATTGGCAATGAGAACGTGCCTGAGGAGATCAACTTGCCCCTGGAATTGCAATTGGCTCAACCAGTCAACCTCTTCCAGCACCTGACACAGAATCCTGACGCCTTTCTGCACGCACAGCTTGAGTTTGAGGAGCTGCTAAATCGGGTTCATATAATGCTTCTCCGCGGACGCTGAAGGAGGTCTTCCCGCACAGAGCTGTGTTTGCGCAGGTCACAGCTGCTGGCAGACGACCGCGTCTTCCAGGAGGAAAAAAGAGAGGAGAATGCAGGGCACGGAACGGAAAGGGAACACCCTGCGCAGCAGCCCTCCGCCAAAAGTGGCAGCGTTCCCCTCTCGATGGTCTCCCCAGCGCAGCAGCCGGTGAGGACAAAGAGGATTGTGACCCTGCTCTCCACTTTCACTGTCAGGGCCGTGGTGGCGATTTCACATTGGCCCAGATACTCTTGCTGGGAGCTGCGGCGGGGCAGGGACCAAGCGACAGGCACCGCTCCATGTGCCTCAGTGTGACCTCTGGGGCCTGGGGGACACTCTGCCCACCCCAGACACTCTCTTGGGAGCTGGTGCCACAGAACCGAGCGCGCTGGACACGAGGAACACGCTGATCAGTCGGCAGCGGGAAACGTTCCTGCCCAGCAAAAGCATGCGCTGGGGAGTGGGACCCGATGCAGCTGAAGAGGCCGTCGCGAGGAGGCTTGTGACAGGGACTCCGTTACCAACCGGACATTGACTGCACCCCTGACATTGACACATTCCGTTTCTTCTGGGAGCTTTACCATGTGCAAAGCTGCCAATAAGTGTTGTGTTTGAATAAACATTGTGTTGTGAGTTTTTGCATCACTTTTGTGGGGATCGTGGGCATAGGGTGCTGACTGCTCAGCTGGCACAGAGTCAGGGAGCGTTTTGCGGAAGATCTGATGTGGTGGGCTGTGGTCTCTCTGATTCTGTAAATCTGGCTCCCCTTTGCGTCCATGCTTCCTCATCGGGGCAATGAGAATAACTCATCAGCCTCCAGAAGGTGGTTCATCCAGTGCAGCAGATGGAGGAGAGGATGCAGGAGCAGAGTGGCGTGGCCTTGGGAGCACTGTGCTTTTCTGCCTTGCAGCAGTGGCAGGTCTAGTCCTTCTCCTGCTCTTTGGGCTCTGCTGGTGGCTAGAGAAAAGGAGCTGTGCCTATGTGGGTATCAGTGAGGAGGAGAGATCCAGCAGCAGCACAGTGCAGGAGGAGGAAGAGGAGGCAGGGTTGAGAAACACGAGGAAGAGGAAAGTGAAGAAGATCGTTGTGATGATAGTGATTTGAGCATGGTTTTTGAAAAGCACATTCAGTATCCAGTGCAGAACATGGCCAGCAAGTGCCAGGTGGCAGAGGAAGTAGTGGTGACTTCCTCCATGTTTTCAGATTGCTCTTCTTCAAGAGTTTCTTCCTCCCAGTGCAGCCAGTCATTGATAAGGAGACCAAGGGAATGCCAAAGAAGCTCACGTGTAGATTTATTACTATGGTAGCCAAGAAGGACTGGTAAGTTTTCCCACGTTCCGTTGTGAAAGGGGCGTGTTTGAGGAGGGGTGGATGGAACAGATGATTTAAATTGACCAATTAAGTATTCCATCCCGTAACCGTCATACCCCCTATATTAAGATGGTGATCATGAGGTGTGGCAGAATGCAACCCCCCCTCTCTCCCCCTCCCTCCTTCAGTATGGAAGGAGTGGGCACATCTCCCTCTTTCTCTGCTAGTTGAGGCTAACAGCTTCTTTTGTTTGGCCCCAGAGCACCCTGGCCAGGGCCGTTAGGAGAAGGGAGTGCCGAGGCACACTGAGCCGCGCCCAGTGTGGGGGATGTTTGGAGGCTTCAGGGGCACCCGCAGACAGTGTGGGGGTGCAGAGAAGCTTCTAGAGTGCCTACAGTCAGATCTGATCAGATAGAAACGGGATTCTCGTCGACACGGCCCATTGTCGCGGGTCTCTCGAAGCACGAGCAAGATGCTGCCGCCGAGAGCCCCGCTCCCCGGGATGGGGACTCCGCTTGCCTCGCCACCACGGGTGTGAGTAAACCTTCTCGCAGGATTGAGAGTATCTTTATACTTTTAGTGCACACATGCACGTATAACTTTCCGTGCTCCATATGAGCGCGTGTAAAATTAATACTCGCACAATCGCGAGTGTATTTTCCTCCTGTGCTTCCACGTAAACACATGTAGGATTCCGTGCACACTTGCGCGTGTAAGTAAATTAACTCTCGCAGGATTGCGGGTGTATTGTAAATTTACCCTCGCACAATCGCAAGTGTACACTTCCCGTACTCACTACGAGCGCGTGTATCTCTTTAAAAACAATCCTGCACCGTGTTTAGGCAAGTGTGTACTTCTCCGGGACTCAGGGCCGGCTCCGGCATTGTTTTGGGTGATGCCACGTGCGTGCACACTGTGGACCGCCTGTTGTTTTAGGTGCTGCCTCAATAATTTTCCTCAACTGACATCTGAACCTTTATTTAAGTCACTTTTGGAGTGCTAAAACCCTGTTTCTCGCCGGTTTGATAAAAGTTGGTTTTGGACCTTGTTGTCCCTTAAATTAACCTACGGGGTGCCTCCGTGACACGAGGGTCACTCTCTCTTCGCCCATGGCCGGCATCCGGAGAGGACCCTGCCTGTCTGCCTGTGATCCACAGCCCTCAGGCCCTGCATCCCCGCAACCAGTTTCCAGTTTGCTGTGCAGTCCCGCCCGGGACTCGCGGGGCCTGAGCTGCAGCTGCTGGAGCCGCCAGCCCCGCAGCCCCAGCTCTGCTGCTGAGTGACGCCAACGGCACACTGAGCATTCGAGGTGGGCTTTTATATTTTGTGTATATATTCTCTGTCTATTGGTAACGTTAGTAAAAGCCTTTAAAACCTTCCAACTTGAAGTCTGAGTCTCTCTTCCTTCCTCCTTATCTTTCCTATCATCGCTCTGATGTACAGGACGTGGGTGGCGGGAGGTGAGGGGCTAACGGAGCGTCTGCCACGGTTTATTGCCGCCTTGCCTTAGAGCATGACACACTCCTGATGGGTTCACGTGTAGGAGGAAGGAACCGCTCTGCTGCCAGGTGGTTGTGCCTGTTACAGATGGAAGACCTGACTACTCTCAGCGGCAGTTGCCACCAACTTTGCTGCAAACCCTGCTCGTGATCCTGTTGCACGAGGGACAAGCTCAGACAGGCAGCAGAGCTCCTGTGGGCTTTCTGGGTTGGTGTCGATTTTTCTTAGCCCTCGAGGAGACTTAAAGGAACTGCCGTGTTTTGGGAGGGGGTTATTGACGGATATAGAGGAAAAGAATACATGGAATTGAAAGGTAGAAAGGAACTTAACAGCTGAGTCAATTATACTGTTAAGCAGGCATCTTTTATTTCATCAGTGCTGGGGAACACTGGGGATCATCCTCCATAAGTGCTCCAAAGACTGGACGCTCTTGTGTTGCTTATATTCCTATAATTAATACACATGCATTACAATGTTCGGGAATTTTGACACACAGTAGATCTGTACCAAAAAGAATTGATGATGTTAGTTATAATTGGTTAGTTTCGTACTCACAATAACTCGATTAATTATTAGCTAAATATAAGCTAAGCACTCTGCTTCTAAACAATTTATTACTTAATCTTCTGTCTCCCTCTTGTCGTGCAGAAGGATCTATAACTTGAAAAATATCCCCTGGTTTTGCAGGTGGTCGGAAAGCATTTATCATGTCAATTGGTTAATGATGGGTGTGTCTTTTGTAACTTAATTACAGTGTACATTAATTTAGCAGCTTCTCTTCAGAATCAGAAAACCAGTTTGGAAGGGACCACACAGATCATCTGGTCCAACCTGGGCCCGGAAGGGGCACACGAGGACCATGTAGGCCAATCCCTGACTCTGCACCGGGTAAGCTTCAAGTTGTATCACGCAATCATAGAATGATTTAAGTTGGGAAAGACCCTTAAGTTCATTGAGTCCAGCTGCAAACCTATCACTGCCAAAAACACCACCAAACCACATCCCTAAGTGCCATGTTTACACATCTTTTGGGTACCTCCAGCCACGGTGCCTCAAGCACTTCCCTGGGTACCTTCTTGGAATGCTCGTTAACCCTTTCAATATAGAACTTTTTCCTGATAGCCCATCTGCACCTCCTCTGGAGAAACTTGAGGCCATTTCCTCTCTTTCTATCAGTTGTTACCTGGCAAAAGAGACAAGCCCTCACCTCACCACAACCGCCTTTCAGGCAGTTGGACACAGTGATAAGGTCTCCCCTCAGCCTCCTTTTGCAACTGGCTGGCTACACTGTGCGTAATGCACCCCGGGAGACGGCTGGCTCTTTTGCCTGCCGGGGCACATTATCGTAGTCTCCTCTTGAGCTTAACATCAAGCACAACCCCCAGATCCCTTTCCTAAGCCCATCCACTTCTGTTTGCTGCCTGAGTTCCTGAAAGAGAGCCCTGGCCAGACAAGCCAGCCTTCTGCTCCTCTTGTTTGATTTGCAACACATAGTAGCTACTCAGTCCTGCCTTCTGAAGGAACGGCTTTTAAAAAGTCACCAACGCTTAGGAACACCAATGCCCTCGAAAGCACATGCCCAGGTGTGACGCATGCACTTGACTCTTCCCAACCAAACCAGCAGCAGTATGGTACATGCCCCAAAGGAGGCAGAGGGCTGAGCTGTAGCTGAGCCCGGGGTCCCTTTTAGAAAACCCACAAGGAAGCAGAATGACTCACGGAACACCGACAAGCTGTGGGTGCAAGGAGGCTCTTGCAGACCTTCCCCACTCTATGCAGCTTGACCACGAGCCAAGCATTTCATTCCTTCAAGATGGCAGCCTGGTTGAGCCTACTTTGACCTGTCTCTGCTGTGCAAGCTCGGCTGTATGGTAATGGTCTTTTACTAATCACAGGTCACTGGCTGAGCCCAATGGAAGGTTTATATCAATCATTTAGCTTAAGTAAGTACGTTTGAAATAGAACCAATCACTTTGAATTAGAAGGTTGTATGATTTTTAATACACTGTCTGTTTCACATTACTTAGTAAGCAAAATTTGTTGAAATCTTAAACCGCATGTTGAAAATTCTGCTCCGACTTACCAAACTTGTACCTGCTCAATGAACACAACGCAGCTGCAAACCATCAGCAGCTGCAAGATAAGGCCTGTGTCCCTGACACCCTTGGGCTGGGTGTGGAAGGGACTGGCCAGCAGGCCTTGGGAGAGTTGGGCGCTGCTGGCTGTCCTCGCGGTGTCTTCCTGCCATGGGAAGCATCAGGAAACCTTTTAAACGGGCCCGTGCCAGCCCAGGAGAGAGGCTGGGATGCAAGGATGCAAAGCCTAGAATTACAGGAGTAATTTTTTACTGGCACGCATGAGGTATTTCATTCAAACTGGAGCACCCCAATTGTGGTTTCACACGAGCATTCAGGTGCAACACGATTTGTCCAACCTCTACTTAACACACACATACTACTAAGTTGCAAAGCAGCTAGAATTCTGTGCCATCACCATCCACCTGCCTGATTCTTGATCTAAACACCCCTGGAGCTGCTCTTCCTACAGTTACTTATCTGTGATGCCAGATACTGGGGGGTTTCACAGAGGTGAAAGAGAGTCCAGGGTGCAGGTGTGATTGTCTGGGATTAGAGAACTGAGAGCACTGTGTAACAGGCAGGATCCAGGAGAAGGCAAGCAAGGAAAGCTGAGCCACCCACTGCCCACATTAGAAGCAAGGCCACCAGGAAAGGGGCACAGGTGGGGCACGAGAATCCAGACCGATCAGTTAGAATATTGCGTGTCATTAGCATCACGCTTCATATTTAAGGTGAGTGGGGATCTTCTGGCTAGTGTCAGAGCTGGGACGGAGACCTGTTTGGAGGAGTTCTGTTCGGGAGTTTCTTTATTTCGGTCTTTTGCCATTCTGCCGTTTTGCAGAGGCCGCTGGGCCTTTCTGCCTTTTTCTGTCTTCTCTCTCTGGGATCGGTTCTTCTGGACGAGGGTGCTGCTTCCTGGGACGGGCTGCTCGGTGCAGGCAGAGTTCAAGAGGAATTGCACTGGGTACCTTTTGTGTTTTATTTCCATTTCATGTACATTATTTTTACTAGTGGTGTATTAGTGATATTTTGTTATTTTATGAAACGCTGTTTATGCCATTCCACGAGTTTCTCCCTTCCCTTTCCTGTCTCTCCCCTATTGGGGGATGGGAGGACGGGGGAGTCAACAAGCGGCTCTGGCGGCTCTATTGCTGGCTGGAGTTACACCACGACATGGAGCTGCGAGATCGCTCACGAGACTGTTCATCGCCAGACAGGCTCTGAAAGAGCTCTTCATGCACAGAGCTGTGTTTGCGAGGCTCACAGCTGACTGCAGGCGACAACTTCATCCCACAGGGACACAGAGTGGAGACCAGGGTGGCTACAAAGATGATTTTTTCCCTGCTTTCCCGTCACACTCTCACAAATGTGGCGGCGATTTCACATGGGAAAAGAAACTCCTTGGCAGCTCCACCTGCACCGGGACCAAGCGATAGGCACCGCTGATGTGTCTCCGTGTGTTCGCTGGGGTCCAGGTGGAGACTCTGCTGATCCCAGACACATTCCGGGGAGCTGGTACCACAGAACTGAACGTGCTGGACGTGGAGAAACCAGTGCTCTATCGGCAGTGGGAGCTGCCCACTGGGAAAACTGCACCTGCACCCCCTCGTCACCCTTAGGAATTGTCTCTTTGGAATCAATGTCCTCTCGCAGTGGCACAGCAGGAACAGAGGTCCTGCCATGGAGAGGCCCCATCTTCCCAGCGCAATTTCCACCATCACCCACCCCAGAGGCAACAAGGGCCCAGCCGTGACCACCAGAGCAGCGGCCAGCAGCAAGGGAGCTGATCCCATCTCATGGGATAGGATGTCAGGGAGCAAAACATCCGTGGGTCACATCACCCATTTTTATAACTGGGAAGGGTGTGGGGGGCTTGTGTCTGCTTTGTAAACAGAACCTTGGGAGTGCTGTCAGGCTCGGTGGGTCCGTACATTGTCAGGGTTGGTGTTTGGTTGCCAGGGGCAGCTGCGAGTGGCTGGGCCGGGGTGGTCAGGACCAGGTAGGGCCGGCGGGCGTGCCTGTGACGTGCTCTGGCGCCTGTGACATCACAGGGGACGAGTCCCCACGGGGCGGTTATCAGGGGCGCCAGCAGCAGCGCTGCCCCAGTCCGGCCTGGGCCAGCGGTGAGTGCGCAGGCGGGGGGAGGCCGGGCTGGACGGGGCCGGGGCAGAAACGCGGCCCCCGGGGGTGGGTTCTCACCCTGCATGGAGGGCCCGGCCGCTCGCGGGAGCACCTTGGCCAGGGCACGGAGCCGCCGCCGCTGGGGCCGGGGCAGCCCTTGCTGCCTCCCAGCTGCCTCGGCCCCGCTCCTAACCTGCCCCCAGCTCCCTGCGGCCCCCAGCCCCGCTCCCCAGCCACCAGCCCCCTCCCTCTCGCACAGCCCCACTGAGCCCCTTCTCTCCCTTCTCGTGCAGGCCATGGCTCTCTTGGACGTTGCCTTCGGACTTTGGCAAATTCTTACGCTGAACGTGCAGCCGGTCGGCTATGAGCCGGATGAGGAGACGCGCGAGCGCATGGAGCAGCGTGCGCAGATGCTGAACCGGGAGATGACTCGGCTGTGGCAGGAGGTAGAGCGGATGAACCAGGAGCAGAGGAACCAGGAGCAGAGCGGCTTTGCTTGGGCATCCCTGCTCCTCTCCGCCTTGCAGTGCTGGCAGTTCTGGGCCATTGCTGCAGTCCTGGTCCTGCTCTTTGGGCTCTGCTGGTGGCTCAGGAAACGGAGCCATGAGCCAGAGAGAGAAGAGGAGAGCTCCGGTAACAACGTGGAGGAGGAGAGACATGGAGAAGAGAATAACGATGCAAATGAAGCCGAAGAAAGAAGTGATAATGCAAATGGAGCTGAAGAAGAGCATGACGATGCAAATGGAGCTGAAGAAGAGAATGATGATGCAAACGAAGCTGAAGAACAGAATGATGATGCAAATGAAGATCAAGAAGAGAATGATGATGACAATGAAGATGAAGAAGAGTATGATGATGCAAATGAAGGCGAAGAAGAAAATGGTGATGACGATGAAGATGAAGAAGAGTATGATGATGCAAATGAAGGCGAAGAAGAAAACGGTGATGACGATGAAGATGAAGAAGAGCATGATGATGCGAATGAAGGCGAAGGAGAAAATGGTGATGACGATGAAGATGAAGAAGAGCATGATGATGCAAATGACCCGGGAGTGTTTTTTGCGGAGGGCATACAGTGGCCAGTTCAGCACCTGGACAGAGATTGCACGTCTGTGCTGAGCCTTGTGGAAATCTTCATCCTTGTCTACCAGCGTTTATTCTCAAATACTAGTTTTCCAGTGCTGGAAAAAGCTATCGGGGTGGGCAGTGCCTTTGAAGGGTGGAGTCCCCGTGAGGAAGACATCACCTACCGCCTGCTTTTGCCCTTGAAGCCCCCCCGTGGACACACCTTCCACCTGGAGCCGGGCCCCGTGTGGCCAATGAGGAACTTCCGCGTCCGCGTGGAGTTGGTGTGTACCTGTGAGACGGAGCAGCCGGCAGGAGAGACACGTTGCCTCCTCCACGACCCCGAGCAAGAGCAGGGGAGGAATGCAAGCTTCAGCACCCTAGACGACCTCTGCACTGACTCCTACCTAGATGTGCAGAAAACTGCGCGCTATTTCCAGATGTTCGTGAGACGTTCCTGGAGGGCTCTGCCTCTTTCAGCCATTCGCCGCCTAACAATGCTGCCCTCCGACCGCTCCTGCAAATTCTGTGTGACAAATCGCCGGGGGAAAAGGCTTTCAATTGAGTTGATGTTCGGGGTGCAAGAAGGCGCCTCGGACATCTTTGTGAGCAGCCAGTATACAGAGGCTGCCTACACCCCTAGCACGATGTGGCCAGAGACCTACGCTGTGGCAGAGAGGAAGTTCTTCAGTCATATCGCCAAACATGCACAGCCTGACACCGGCTACCTCAGATGCCTGCAGCTCTGTGTCGGCTGCCTGCTGGGCAGAGACTTTTCCACCTATACAATGAAGACAGTTGTGATGCATCTGCTGAGCGCCATGCCGCTGTCAAACTGGCGCAGGGGGCATTTCTGGGAATGGCTGAACGGCATCATGCAGTACCTGCAGAGATGTCTGAAGAAGAAACACCTGAACCACTTCTTCATTGGCAATGAGAACGTGCCTGAGGAGATCAACTTGCCCCTGGAATTGCAATTGGCTCAACCAGTCAACCTCTTCCAGCACCTGACACAGAATCCTGACGCCTTTCTGCACGCACAGCTTGAGTTTGAGGAGCTGCTAAATCGGGTTCATATAATGCTTCTCCGCGGACGCTGAAGGAGGTCTTCCCGCACAGAGCTGTGTTTGCGCAGGTCACAGCTGCTGGCAGACGACCGTGTCTTCCAGGAGGAAAAAAGAGAGGAGAATGCAGGGCACGGAACGGAAAGGGAACACCCTGCGCAGCAGCCCTCCGCCCAAAGTGGCAGCGTTCCCCTCTCGATGGTCTCCCCAGCGCAGCAGCCGGTGAGGACAAAGAGGATTGTGACCCTGCTCTCCACTTTCACTGTCAGGGCCGTGGTGGCGATTTCACATTGGCCCAGATACTCTTGCTGGGAGCTCCGGCGGGGCAGGGACCAAGCGACAGGCACCGCTCCATGTGCCTCAGTGTGACCTCTGGGGCCTGGGGGACACTCTGCCCACCCCAGACACTCTCTTGGGAGCTGGTGCCACAGAACCGAGCGCGCTGGACACGAGGAACACGCTGATCAGTCGGCAGCGGGAAACGTTCCTGCCCAGCAAAAGCACACGCTGGGGAGTGGGACCCGATGCAGCTGAAGAGGCCGTCGCGAGGAGGCTTGTGACAGGGACTCCGTTACCAACCGGACATTGACTGCACCCCTGACGTTGACACATTCCGTTTCTTCTGGGAGCTTTACCATGTGCAAAGCTGCCAATAAGTGTTGTGTTTGAATAAACATTGTGTTGTGAGTTTTTGCATCACTTTTGTGGGGATCGTGGGCATAGGGTGCTGACTGCTCAGCTGGCACAGAGTCAGGGAGCGTTTTGCGGAAGATCTGATGTGGTGGGCTGTGGTCTCTCTGATTCTGTAAATCTGGCTCCCCTTTGCGTCCATGCTTCCTCACTGGGGCAATGAGAATAACTCATCAGCCTCCAGAAGGTGGTTCATCCAGTGCAGCAGATGGAGGAGAGGATGCAGGAGCAGAGTGGCGTGGCCTTGGGAGCACTGTGCTTTTCTGCCTTGCAGCAGTGGCAGGTCTAGTCCTTCTCCTGCTCTTTGGGCTCTGCTGGTGGCTAGAGAAAAGGAGCTGTGCCTATGTGGGTATCAGTGAGGAGGAGAGATCCAGCAGCAGCACAGTGCAGGAGGAGGAAGAGGAGGCAGGGTTGAGAAACACGAGGAAGAGGAAAGTGAAGAAGATCGTTGTGATGATAGTGATTTGAGCATGGTTTTTGAAAAGCACATTCAGTATCCAGTGCAGAACATGGCCAGCAAGTGCCAGGTGGCAGAGGAAGTAGTGGTGACTTCCTCCATGTTTTCAGATTGCTCTTCTTCAAGAGTTTCTTCCTCCCAGTGCAGCCAGTCATTGATAAGGAGACCAAGGGAATGCCAAAGAAGCTCACGTGTAGATTTATTACTATGGTAGCCAAGAAGGACTGGTAAGTTTTCCCACGTTCCGTTGTGAAAGGGGCGTGTTTGAGGAGGGGTGGATGGAACAGATGATTTAAATTGACCAATTAAGTATTCCATCCCGTAACCGTCATACCCCCTATATTAAGATGGTGATCATGAGGTGTGGCAGAATGCAACCCCCCCTCTCTCCCCCTCCCTCCTTCAGTATGGAAGGAGTGGGCACATCTCCCTCTTTCTCTGCTAGTTGAGGCTAACAGCTTCTTTTGTTTGGCCCCAGAGCACCCTGGCCAGGGCCGTTAGGAGAAGGGAGTGCCGAGGCACACTGAGCCGCGCCCAGTGTGGGGGATGTTTGGAGGCTTCAGGGGCACCCGCAGACAGTGTGGGGGTGCAGAGAAGCTTCTAGAGTGCCTACAGTCAGATCTGATCAGATAGAAACGGGATTCTCGTCGACACGGCCCATTGTCGCGGGTCTCTCGAAGCACGAGCAAGATGCTGCCGCCGAGAGCCCCGCTCCCCGGGATGGGGACTCCGCTTGCCTCGCCACCACGGGTGTGAGTAAACCTTCTCGCAGGATTGAGAGTATCTTTATACTTTTAGTGCACACATGCACGTATAACTTTCCGTGCTCCATATGAGCGCGTGTAAAATTAATACTCGCACAATCGCGAGTGTATTTTCCTCCTGTGCTTCCACGTAAACACATGTAGGATTCCGTGCACACTTGCGCGTGTAAGTAAATTAACTCTCGCAGGATTGCGGGTGTATTGTAAATTTACCCTCGCACAATCGCAAGTGTACACTTCCCGTACTCACTACGAGCGCGTGTATCTCTTTAAAAACAATCCTGCACCGTGTTTAGGCAAGTGTGTACTTCTCCGGGACTCAGGGCCGGCTCCGGCATTGTTTTGGGTGATGCCACGTGCGTGCACACTGTGGACCGCCTGTTGTTTTAGGTGCTGCCTCAATAATTTTCCTCAACTGACATCTGAACCTTTATTTAAGTCACTTTTGGAGTGCTAAAACCCTGTTTCTCGCCGGTTTGATAAAAGTTGGTTTTGGACCTTGTTGTCCCTTAAATTAACCTACGGGGTGCCTCCGTGACACGAGGGTCACTCTCTCTTCGCCCATGGCCGGCATCCGGAGAGGACCCTGCCTGTCTGCCTGTGATCCACAGCCCTCAGGCCCTGCATCCCCGCAACCAGTTTCCAGTTTGCTGTGCAGTCCCGCCCGGGACTCGCGGGGCCTGAGCTGCAGCTGCTGGAGCCGCCAGCCCCGCAGCCCCAGCTCTGCTGCTGAGTGACGCCAACGGCACACTGAGCATTCGAGGTGGGCTTTTATATTTTGTGTATATATTCTCTGTCTATTGGTAACGTTAGTAAAAGCCTTTAAAACCTTCCAACTTGAAGTCTGAGTCTCTCTTCCTTCCTCCTTATCTTTCCTATCATCGCTCTGATGTACAGGACGTGGGTGGCGGGAGGTGAGGGGCTAACGGAGCGTCTGCCACGGTTTATTGCCGCCTTGCCTTAGAGCATGACACACTCCTGATGGGTTCACGTGTAGGAGGAAGGAACCGCTCTGCTGCCAGGTGGTTGTGCCTGTTACAGATGGAAGACCTGACTACTCTCAGCGGCAGTTGCCACCAACTTTGCTGCAAACCCTGCTCGTGATCCTGTTGCACGAGGGACAAGCTCAGACAGGCAGCAGAGCTCCTGTGGGCTTTCTGGGTTGGTGTCGATTTTTCTTAGCCCTCGAGGAGACTTAAAGGAACTGCCGTGTTTTGGGAGGGGGTTATTGACGGATATAGAGGAAAAGAATACATGGAATTGAAAGGGAGAAATGAACTTAACAGCTGAGTCAATTATACTGTTAAGCAGGCATCTTTTATTTCATCAGTGCTGGGGAACACTGGGGATCATCCTCCATAAGTGCTCCAAAGACTGGACGCTCTTGTGTTGCTTATATTCCTATAATTAATACACATGCATTACAATGTTCGGGAATTTTGACACACAGTAGATCTGTACCAAAAAGAATTGATGATGTTAGTTATAATTGGTTAGTTTCGTACTCACAATAACTCGATTAATTATTAGCTAAATATAAGCTAAGCACTCTGCTTCTAAACAATTTATTACTTAATCTTCTGTCTCCCTCTTGTCGTGCAGAAGGATCTATAACTTGAAAAATATCCCCTGGTTTTGCAGGTGGTCGGAAAGCATTTATCATGTCAATTGGTTAATGATGGGTGTGTCTTTTGTAACTTAATTACAGTGTACATTAATTTAGCAGCTTCTCTTCAGAATCAGAAAACCAGTTTGGAAGGGACCACACAGATCATCTGGTCCAACCTGGGCCCGGAAGGGGCACACGAGGACCATGTAGGCCAATCCCTGACTCTGCACCGGGTAAGCTTCAAGTTGTATCACGCAATCATAGAATGATTTAAGTTGGGAAAGACCCTTAAGTTCATTGAGTCCAGCTGCAAACCTATCACTGCCAAAAACACCACCAAACCACATCCCTAAGTGCCATGTTTACACATCTTTTGGGTACCTCCAGCCACGGTGCCTCAAGCACTTCCCTGGGTACCTTCTTGGAATGCTCGTTAACCCTTTCAATATAGAACTTTTTCCTGATAGCCCATCTGCACCTCCTCTGGAGAAACTTGAGGCCATTTCCTCTCTTTCTATCAGTTGTTACCTGGCAAAAGAGACGAGCCCTCACCTCACCACAACCGCCTTTCAGGCAGTTGGACACAGTGATAAGGTCTCCCCTCAGCCTCCTTTTGCAACTGGCTGGCTACACTGTGCGTAATGCACCCCGGGAGACGGCTGGCTCTTTTGCCTGCCGGGGCACATTATCGTAGTCTCCTCTTGAGCTTAACATCAAGCACAACCCCCAGATCCCTTTCCTAAGCCCATCCACTTCTGTTTGCTGCCTGAGTTCCTGAAAGAGAGCCCTGGCCAGACAAGCCAGCCTTCTGCTCCTCTTGTTTGATTTGCAACACATGGTAGCTACTCAGTCCTGCCTTCTGAAGGAACGGCTTTTAAAAGGTCACCAACGCTTAGGAACACCAATGCCCTCGAAAGCACATGCCCAGGTGTGACGCATGCACTTGACTCTTCCCAACCAAACCAGCAGCAGTATGGTACATGCCCCAAAGGAGGCAGAGGGCTGAGCTGTAGCTGAGCCCGGGGTCCCTTTTAGAAAACCCACAAGGAAGCAGAATGACTCACGGAACACCGACAAGCTGTGGGTGCAAGGAGGCTCTTGCAGACCTTCCCCACTCTATGCAGCTTGACCACGAGCCAAGCATTTCATTCCTTCA